>NC_064860.1:26900109-27550109 GCF_024139225.1 Suncus etruscus | reverse complement strand
GTCTCTATTAAATTAGAGGTGATAGTGATAAATATTTAGTAAATATTTTTATGCCTAGCCTCTGACCCAATTCTTCCTGTAGCATCCCCATGATAATCTTCTCTAACTGACCACTGAAAGGTGAATTCTCTGCTCTTGCATGAACCCTGTTAACTAGCCAAAAATATCCTATCACCGTCCTAACTTGTTTCAACATGTTATACATTAGTTCTTGCTGTTTATAGCTTCAAACTTCTTATCCTGATAACTCTAAATTCAACTCTCACCTCTGCCTGACTTTTTGGGGGTGGGGGGAGCAGAGGGCTCCCAATCATGATCACATGGTCCCAAGCACCACTTCTAGTGTTCATCAACTAAATCTCAGAGCTTAGTGCTTGGCCCAGTGGAGCTGGATAAGGATGGTGAGAGTGGTGGGAATTGAAATAGGATTCGTGCAAGAAAACCTGTGCTTCAGCCCTTTTGAAATATCTCTCAGTCTTCTGCTTTTTAAAACTTGAAATTTGAAACTTGATTTTCTGCTTAAAGAAACTGCACTGCCAGACCTTTCACTCTGCATGTTCATTCTTCTTCTACCCTAGTTTCCACTCTATTAAATCTATCATTTCCATGGAAAGGAACATTTACTATCCAGAAGTATTACAAGTAAAAAACTATTAAGATTCACAACACAGCTATTACAAGTTGAGTAATTATCACATAAAACCATGCCCTTCCTTTCAAAGACTATTACTAAGGTCATTTTCACTGTGATCAATAGGGGTTTAATTAATTAGACCAAAAACTTTAAGAGCACAGGAGCCAGACTTCAGAAACTTATTGTTAAAACCTCAGTAGGATATAGTAGCATTTAAGTATTTAAGACACCCAAATGAACAGAGGTATGTAAATGTTACCATTATATATTATCACTATACATGGGATAGTTTAATAAAAGCATAAATAATATCTGCCTCATAATTAACTGAAGTGCAAACTTGCACATGTAGTCAACTCATTCTATTACAGAGCCTTAGTCTTCTAAGATTGAGGTTGTAATTCCAAGGGCCACTCCTTACTTGTTAAAATTTGAAAAGGGGGAAATTCCCTTGACCAAAAATCATATTCATCTTTCTTTCCAGAACCTTAAATACTTATTAGTGGAGACATTATTTTGAACCTATTTGCAAATGCAAATAGGTTCATGGTATACAGAACATTGTAAATCACCCTGGAATCTTTCTAAACCAAAGACTATTTCAAATACACTATTGGTCTCCAGTGCTCCAAATACATTAATATTGGGATAAGTTCCTTGGATAGGAAGGAAAAAAAAGAGAGGTTTTTGAATAGAAGGGAAATGCCAAATGAAAAAAAAGAGACCTCTGCAGAAAGTCTCAGTTTGGCCTCCACCCACTGAACTTCCCACTGACACAAGGGCTCAGGCAGAGTTGCTTTCTGCTTATCTTCTCCTGGAACCAAGCTATTTGGAGCACATATCACTCCAAAATCAAGAAGAGCTTCTAGTTATTCGGTAAGTGCACCAACAGAAATGCTTCTATTTCTCTGTTGTCTACGCAGATGAAAGGATGTACTGGGACAACACAATTTTATTATATCCCACCAGAAAAATTAGAAAATCCATCTAAAGAATCATGCCTGTTTATCCTAGATTTGAAGCACAGGCTCACCTTCTGCTCTAATTTACTCCTTTGTTGTCCCTCAACCCCTGCCCAGAATCTCTTTCCTGAATGCAACTTTGCCCTCGGACACTAGGGTCCCCAAGGCTGAGTAGGATTCTAAGGACATACCTGTCACAAATGCCCCTCCACAGCTGCTCCAAGAGGCAAGATGTGTAGAGCCAGTTGCATTCCTGAGGTACACAGAAGAGAGTCTAAGAACCAAGTGGCAGGAGGCTTTGCGAACAGTCCAAGTCCGGAGACTCTGTGGAGAGTCACTGTCAGCACTGACACAGAACTCATCAAAAAGGGGAACTAAGCAGACAAACACCACCGCAGACAGAAGCAGTGCTTGCTGGTTCCAGATAACTTCTGCAGTCAGGTGGGCATTTCCACTGAAGAGAATACCTACCCTAGGAGAATGAGAGAGTGTAAAGCCCTAAGGAAACTCCCCAAAGATAGCCCCAACCACAGGCATGAAAAGACACCTTCCCTGTGAGATCCACAAAGGCAGAGGATCCAGAGAAAAAGATCCACCTCAGTACAGACTGTTTTACTGGGCGGCCATGTTTCTGGTCAGCAAAGTGAAGAAGAGAAGTCAACTAGAGCGTGCTTCAGGCTACCCTCAGATCCTCTGAATGTAGAGTCTGCTTGAAAGCAATGAACACACAACCCTGTTTACAGATCATCCTAATCCAGTTTTAAGTGTACTAGTATATAATGTTGCTATCTTATTTCAATCTTCTTGGGAGATTCTCTGAGTCTGGGAAAAAGTCACAAGCAGAAGTGTGAAAGGTATGTGAATGTACAGTGGATTTCTCCAAATCTAGCATTTTAGCAGGAAGGGGTTATATATAATCCTGCCTGCAGTGTGTGGTACTGTGAAGCATTTACATACCTACTCCTGCAAGATTGGAGAAAATATAGCATGACAAAGCGAAAGTTTTGTTTTTTTTTTTTTTACATAGCCCCACTAAGACAGAAATGCATGGTATAAGGGAAAGGATTTTCAAACTGATAATAGTCAAATTCTCACTTGAACTTGAGTATACTGTTGAACATCTCCAAGTTTCAGTCTTTTTAATGTGTAAAACGCCTATGCAAAAACAAGAACAAAACAAAACAAAAAAGCCTTGCCACACCAGCCCTCCTTCCTTTTTCTTTTTCTTTTTCTTTTTTTCCCTTTCATTCTCGTGGTTATTGTTTGGCTATTGTATTTGTTGCTCTGGTGTTTTTTATAGTTGCTAGTTTTGGTCTTTTGTTTGATTTTTTTTTTTGTTTGTTTTATCTATTTTGTGTGTTTGTTGTAGGTTTTTGTTTTTTGTATTTTTTGTTTTTATTTTCTTGTTGTTTTTATTTCTTTTTTCCCCTTTCTTCTTTTTAAATTCATATCTATAATCTCTAGACCAGGGGTCTCAAACTCGCGGCCCACGGGCCGTTAGCGGCCCTCAGTACAACATTTTGTGGCCCGCGGCCAGCCTTCAAATATCGCAGTATTCGCGATTATTCGCTTACCGAATAATCACAATAAAAATTGCATTAGTAAGAAAAAAATCGCATTAAACATTCGCATACCCCGAGCAGTTCCGTTCGGGGTATGCAAATGTTTAATGCGATTTTTTTGCGATTTTTTTCTTACTAATGCGATTTTTTTATTGCGAATATTCGGTAAACGAAATCCCTTATGCGGCCCTGCCTCACCCCGACTTTGCCTCCTGTGGCCCCCAGGTAAATTGAGTTTGAGACCACTGCTCTAGACGGACTCCCACCAGTATCTATCTATCTATCTATCTTTCTTTCTTTCTTTCTTTCTTTCTTTCTTTCTTTCTTTCTTTCTTTCTTTCTTTCTTTCTTTCTTTCTTTCTTTCTTTCTTTCTTTCTTTCTTTCTTTCTTTCTTTCTTTCTTTCTTTCTTTCTTTCTTTCTTTCTTTCTTCTTTCTCTTCTCTCTCTCTCTCTCTCTTCTTTCTTTCTTTCTTTCTTTCTTTCTTTCTTTCTTTCTTTCTTTCTTTCTTTCTTTCTTTCTTTCTTTCTTTCTTTCTTTCTTTCTTTCTTTCTTTCTTTTCTTCTTTTCCTTTCTTTTTTTCAAAAGAACCACATAACTTGAATCATCTTGTTCTGCCTCAATAATTGAGGGGGGAAATAATGATGGTACCAGAACCAAGCAGTCGTATGAACATTGAGTAGAAATAAAAAAAGATCAGACTTAAATACCAAATCCAAAGTCAATGACAACAGGATAGCCAATCTTCAACAAGCTCTACACAGAGGGGATCAGTTACTCTAGCAGTCAGGGGGGCAGAGAAGGGGGATGTTGGTAAATGGGGTGGAGGGAGGACAACAGTGGTAGTGGAAATACCCCTGATTCAATGCCACTATGTACCGCAAATATTACTTTGAAAGAATTGTAATTCGCTTTGGTCACAAAAATTATTAAAAAAAAACTCAAAACCCAAAAAACAAACAAACAAACAAAAAACATCACTAGTAATAGTTTCCTTGTTGCAGTGCTGAGAGAAATGGATGCTTCTGACTCAGATCATGTTACTCAGCTATTCTTTTTTGTTCGTTTGTTTTTATTTTTGGTCACACCCATGATATGCTGATGGGTTATGCCTGGCAGTGCTTGGGAGACCATATAGGCTGCCAGGGATCCAATTCCGCTTGGCTACATGCAAGGCAAGTACCCTATCTACTTTATTATTGGTCCTCAGTCATTCTATCTTTATTATTACTTTCCTAACTTCTTTTCAGACTTTCCAGAACTCACTTTGACCTTTTTACAAAACCTTCTTCTGTCACTGACAGATAATGATTATTCTTCCAAAGTGGGTTTACACCTCTTCACATTCCACCAAATCCCTCAGACAGATAGGACTCTTATATGGGCTCTGCATTCCTTGGAAACTTTGTCCTTTATTTGGAGATATCTCAGTTGGGGTTTTCCTCTGAACTTTACATTCATAAAGCCTTTTTTTTAAAATAAAAAGGGTCTATATTGTTTTCTTATTGTATCACATTAAATTAACCATCTATCAGAGCACAGAATACAAATTCACATATTATTTAGTCTTCAACTTTTCTTCTTTCTTAAACATAGCAGTCAGCAAGGTCAGATAAATTGGAAATTCTGTTATCAAAAAATTTTAAATAAGTTGTCCCAAACTTTAGTCATTCTAGTTATGCATCTACTAGCTGTGTAAATAAGTAAAATCTGTGCTTTTAAATAAATGACATTTTCTCTTAATTAAGAACATATTTTTAAAAAGGAACTTTCATAACAATACTAAATTGTATAAAATAATATAATTTTCCATAAATAGGGCTGGAGAGATAGCATGAAGGTAGGGTGTTTGCCTTGCATGCAGAAGGACGGTGGTTCAAATCTCGAAATCCCATATGGTCCCCTGAGCCTGCCAGGAGCGATTTCTAAGCATAGAGCGAGGAGTAACCCCTGAGTGCTGCTGAGTGTGACCCCCCAAAAAAAAGAGTGAGTGAAAATAAGGGGCCAGAGAGATAGCATGGAGGTAGGGCATTTGCCTTACATGCAGAAGGATGGTGGTTCAAATCCCAGCATCCCATATGGTTCCCCGAGCCTGCCTGAAGCAATTTCTGAGCATAGAGCCAGGAGTAACCCCTGAGCCACTGCCAGGTATGACCCAAACCCCCCCCCCCAAAAAAAGAAAAGAACATACCACACTGGGCTTTGGAATCACAGAGAACTATATTCAAACCCTAGGTTCCCTAGTTAATACATGTGTCCTTGGAATAGATAACTTTTTTAGTCTTAGTTTTTCTCAGAAATAATAATTGGTTGTTAGTTGCCTTGCATGTGGCTGATTCAGGTTCTGTCCCTAGTATCAACCACATCTGGTCCCTATGTTTGCCAGGAGTAAGCCCTGAACCCCATCAGCTGTGACCCCAAAATAATAAATTGATAAGTAAACAAATAAGTTCATTTTTCTTTTTTCATTTCCCTTTCTCATCTACTAGCAACAGATTAAATTTTGATCCTTAGTTATTTTGTTTGTTTGTTTTTGTTTTGGGGTCACACCTAGTGGTGCTCAGGGGTTACTCCTGACTTTGTGCTCGAAATCACTGCTGGCAGGCTCAGGGATACCAGGGATCTAGCCCGGGTCCATCCCAGGTCAGCTGCATTTAAGGCAAATGCTCTACCGATGTACTATTGCTCCAGCCCCATGAGCCTTAGTTTTTTTCTTTTCAGAAATAATTTCAAATATTTAATAACTTGTTAGAATTAAATAAGATGACATAGAGTGTCTAGTACAAATTCTGAATTGTTTTCTCTTTCTATTTTTCTTTCTCATCTACTTATTTAATTTCTGCTGTAATATACTAATGTAGAAAAAAAGCAATGGGCAAGAGGACAAATAAAGGACAAGTCAATGTTTTGGAATTATTTTTCTCTAATGTTTATAAAACTTAAATTAGTGTTACAAGGTGGTTTGAAGAATTTCAGAAGTCATTCCTTGTTTAAACAAGAACCTAGTCAGTATTATTTCTGACAGGTACAAATCTAGCATTTACTTTCTTACTCATGTTGAGAAAAATCAAATCATATAAGACATTTGAAAAAAATGTCTTCTTTATAATAATCTCAAATTTCTCATGTCTTCAACCTCTAGCCCTAGAAGTTTCATCTTCAAGAACTCCAGAAGACAGGTAGATCAAACCTTTTATACAAAAAATAAAAAGCTGAAACCAAGTACTATAGACTTTTTTAATATGCTCTTGTCTCAGTTAAATAGTATCATGGCCCTCCACTGTTTCTCATATGGTATGATTTCTAAAATTCTAGTCAACCCAGAATCAGTCATCAGACCTTTCACAGACAGAAGCTTCACAAGCTTTTGTCAATGAGTTGGAGATCAAATTAGCCTGCAAACAGTTGCTGTGGGAGGTTGAATACTATGATAAAAAATTTTTTTTTCTAGTTAGATCACCACTCACTCTCCTGGCCCAATCTTGTTTGCATCTTAGTATTAAGGGCTAGCATGCAATTAAAAACTATTCTGAATATCATGCATTGTATTAGCCACTCTCCAAGTCTGTGCCACCCAAAAATCTGATAGAGACCTTATCTAAGAATCATCAGAACCAAGGACAGAAAGGTTCAACTGGTTAACTAATCAATACTTTTAAATTTTGAGAGGAGGCAGAACAGAATGAAACATATCAACTCTTTCTTTCTTTCTTTCTTTCTTTCTTTCTTTCTTTCTTTCTTTCTTTCTTTCTTTCTTTCTTTCTTTCTTTCTTTCTTTCTTTCTTTCTTTCTTTCTTTCTTTCTTTCTTTCTTTCTTTCTTCTTTCTTTCTTTCTTTCTTTCTTTCTTTCTTTCTTTTTTTTTTTTTGGTTTTTGGGCCACACCCAGCGATGCTCAGGGGTTACTCCTGGCTATCTGCTCAGAAATAGCTCCTGGCAGGCATGGGGAACCATATGGGACACCGGGATTCGAACCAACCACCTTTGGTCCTGGATCGGCTGCTTGCAAGGCAAACGCCGCTGTGCTGTCTCTCGGGGCCCTTGTTGAAAGAAAACTACCAGTAAATTGTGAGATTGTACAGGATTGTGCTTTTCCTCTCTCTCTCTCTCTCTCTCTCTCTCTCTCTCTCTCTCTCTCTCTCTCTCTCTCTCTCTCTCTCTCTCTCTCTCTCTCTCTCCTGAATATTTTCAGACTTGCAGAGGCCAAGATTAGTAGGAGAAGCACCAGGAAAGGAGTGGCAATAATAAATGATAGCTGGGTAAGGAGACAGATACTTTTCTGATGGTCTTGTACAGCTTTGTCTAAGGGATGCTCCCTGATATCACCAAGCTAGAATCTACCTGGGAAACAAACCTTGAGCTCTATGGAGAAACATCCATTTAACAAAAACATCCAATTCCAGTCACCTATTTGTTGTTAACTATTAATAAATACATTAATTCTGTGGTCAATGGTCAACAGGTAGTTTATAAAAGTATTAAGCAGGTGTTGCTTGGGGTAGTGATTCTAAGCTGAGGCAAATTTTTTTCCATTAATAGTTGTAGCTGGAGCATTGATAGAAGTGCTAGAATTTACCTTCTGAGATTTTTCCATCCATAGGGCTGAAAGCAGAATAGACTTTAGGACAAAGGCTGTTTTGAATATTTGAGAAAATTTACTAGCTAAAAATATTGTGTCTGACACAGAGGTAAGAAGTGAGCATGTCTTTTAGCTGTAAAGAAAAGGGCCAAGGAGGATGAGTTCAGCAAATAGTTCAGCAAATAGTGGAATCCAAGCACCCCTCTCTGAGTGAGAGGAGATAATAAAGACATGAACATAGAGTCCTTTCTCCAGAGATAGTGCTTTTAGCTTTGAGGACCCAGAAATGGTACACAATCTCATTTCCCACTACAGCAAAGGAACTTCCCTGAGCTACAGTCTTCACAGATTTCTATGGATTTAGCTCAGAGGTTGTCAGTAGAAACCATAACAAACTAAGGAGATGAGACCCTTTATCTTTCAACTGTCTAGGTACCAATAAACTTTCTAAATTCTAAATGGTTTGTAGCAGGAAAAGGCTCTCTTATATGAATAAAATAGAGCTTCTAGTCAAATGCTAATGTTTTCATGTAGGATTAAGTTGAAGTAAAGGAATTAACTAAAGTCTCTTTATATCATAGTTCAAAAACAAAAATTCCTAATCTAGGCATAGAATAACCCACAGAAGGGGTTGAGGGTACCGGAGAAGGTGTCCCAAGATTGAACTGTTAAAGAAGTTCAATGAATTGTTCTTAATTTAAAAATGAAACAACTCAGATGTGGGTCTTAGTCTTGTTCTCAGCTCTCTAACACTACTGTTTCTCCAACCAATGCCCTCTGCACCTGCCCATCTCCCTTTTATTCCTAGCTTTGTGCTCTGGGATTATTTATGATGGTACTTGGGGGACCAAAGTAGTGACAGGGATTGAACCATATTCAAAGTATATGTCTTAATTCCTGTAATTCTCTTTCAGGTCCCTAAATATTGTTTTAAGTATTTGATGTATTCTAATTGAGGGGAGGGGTTGCACATAACTGCAGTATTTTAGGGCTTTTGGCTTTGTGTTCAGAGATTTGTGTTCAGAATACTCTTGCAGTATTTCAAAGATCATAAGAAGCATGAGGGATCAAACTGAGGTTGAACACATAGAAGGTAAATGTCTTGATCTCCTCTAATATCTCACTGTTCTATCCACTTTTAATGAAACTTCTGGGTCCACATATCACCATTTACCATAAAATTTTTCTTTGTTGTTGTAAAATTTTAGAATTCTTACTATTCTTGACACATAGACATTAGCCATTGAGAGAAGAAGAATACCGGTCACAGACTGGGAGAAAGTATTTCCAAACGTATGTCTGATAAAGGGCAAGAATACAAGATATACAAAGAATATTTACAACTTACAGAAAAAAAAAACCAACAACTTAATCCGTGGGCAAAATATTTGAATATATATTTATTCATATAGAAGCTCCAAAGATATATTTACAAATAAGAAAAGATGCTAAGTATATTAGACTGGTAGAAATTGCCAATAAAAAAAAACAATGAGATGTAACCACCTCTATATTAAATGGTTAAAATATAAAATCAGCAATTTCCAAAATCGATGCAGACCCAGACAACAGGAATTTTCATTTAATTACTAGTAGTGATGCAAAATGATATAAGCACTTTGATTTACATTTTGATGGTTTTTTGCAAAACTTAACATAATTCTACGATATAGCCCAGCAATAATGCTCCTAAGTATTTAAATAAATTAGTTGAAAATAATCTGCACAAAAACTTTTACATAAATACTTGGTAAAACTTTATTTCTAATTTACAAACTGGAAACAACTAAAGTGACTTCAGGTAAATGAATAAGCTGTGTCAGATTTATACGATAAATATTATTCAGTAATAAAAAATAAATATACTGTCAAACTACAAATCCAATAAAGAAAACAGAAAATCATATTACTTCATAAAAGAAGTCAATCTGAAAGGCTAGATACTGCATTATTCTAACTATGTAATCATACTAATAACAAATCTATATTAGTTCATTAATCAAAAAATACCATAATGATGCAAGATGGCAGAATAGAGGTATCTCTACAGAGGAGGAGAGATGATAATTTTTTTTTTGCATTACCTGCTTTATTTTTCTATGGTTCTTAAAACTTTTCAAAAGTTAGACTGTAGACTTTTAAAAACACTGTACATTAAATCAACAGGTGTGGATTTCTGGTAAAGGAACTAACTAAATAATATGACATTTTAGAGGACTTTTAGACTGGTGCCTAAGAAAATTAGCATGATTTCATAGTCTAAAGGTTCACTTCTCCATGGGGCACTCTTATAACCATAAGGCATATGTGAAACATTGCTGTGAGAAACTCCAACACTATTATTAATGTGATCTATTTTGACATTTCTACATCTTTTGAGTGTAGAACCATAGCCTTTTATGTCAAAGCCTATGTGAATGAAAGAAAAAGTCCCATTATTTTCTTACAGCCAGATCAATTAAAAAATTTAGCTTTCAGTTCCACGTTTTTAGAGGAACATTCTTAGAAATTAGTATATTTGGGGGGAAGGAGGTATAATCTTACTTACACTTAAAAGCAAATCTTAAACAGTTGAATATTTTAAGTTGAGTTTTTTTCTTGATCTGAATCGAAACTTTGCAACCTTGGGAAGGGAAGGATAATACATCTAGCTTTATATATGGCCAACCCAGGTTGACCAACTCAACTTTTGGCACTCCTTATGGTGCCTGGAGCACTTTTAGGAGTGATTCTTGAGCACAAAGACAGAAATAACCTATCAGTATTGCTGGATCCAAAAACAACAACAGCAACAACAAAACAAATGTTTCAACCTTGGTATTTATATCCTACATATACCTTGATATTTGGTTTTGAATTTTTTGTTGTTGTTGTTTTTGGGCCACACTTGGCGGTGCTCAGGGGTTACTCCTGGCTGTCTACTCAGAAATAGCTTCTGGCAGGCACGGGGGACGATATGGGACACCTGGATTCAAACCAACCACCTTAGGTCCTGAATCGGCTGCTTGCAAGGCAAACACTGCTGTGCTATCTCTCCGGGCCCTTGAATTTTTTTTTTTTTTCAGTTTTTAGTTTCTACATAAAAAACAGTTTTTACCTGTCTATGTGAAATCCAAATTCAGAATACTGGGCTTTCTGAGTTTGCAATGGCCTTTTTGTGAAGGCAAGACCTTTGAATATTCTCAGAAACTGGTATTTCCTTTAGAACTTCATTTAGATGAAATAAAACGAGGTGATGTTATAAAAGTAGAAGTGGCATAAAGAGTTAAGTCTGTGTTTTTCCTATATGTGCAAAAGAGTGAATCTCAGACAGAACAAAACTAACACATTTTAACAAATGGTCGCCTATTTCAAATTTAGGGAAGCTTGAAGATCTGTGAAAGTACCTTTTATGCAAAATATTTATATGAGAGTATAAATAAAACATACACTACAAAGTAAAATACTTTGATATATACAGGGTTTGTAATACTGCCACAGTGACTAAGTTTTTTTTTTTTTTTTTTTTTTTAAGTGAGTCAGTATAGTGGGTCAAGTATTTGCATTGCACACGACTGACCCTGGTTTGACCTGAATCACCAGCAGTGATCTCTTATCACAAAGTCAGAAGTAAATCCTAAGAACTAGAAGCTGTGGTCCCAATATAAAACAGAAACCAAAACTACAGGCATAAAAAGTGGAGGGAGAATGCTACCTCCCAAATATTGCTCAGGTGTTCTAAAAGCCACTCCTAGAAGTAGGAGCGTTGTAGAGTGTACAGCTCAAGGCCCCAAGTAGAAAAGTTGGGGCCCACATGGCCGCACTAGATGGTATGGGGATAGGGGTATGGGGCTCAAATTCAAAGTTTTCATATATCAAGCATGCACTATGCCCCTTTGAGCTATCCCTCAAGACCCAACTGACATTAAAGCTTCTATTTCACAAAGGGAAATTTATAGAGGATTGCATATTAAAGGTTCTCTTCCCTGTGGCATCTTTGTATCAAAAAACAACAGACACAAGTCTTCTGAAAGCCTCAAAAAGATGTGCGATTTTAAGTTTGTGGTACAGAGAACCAAAGCGGCTGACTTTAATTGCTCCCTCCCCTTCATATACTTCTATCTGGAAGATTCTAAAGGTCAAGATCATACAAAGATGTTCCTATTTGAAAGAAATTTTCTGGAGGAAGAAGTCCTATTTTCCTGCTCTTTGGAAATAAAATTGAAGAGTGATTTCTTTTAAAAAGTGTCTTAAAAAACATATTTGGGGGCCAGAGAGATAGCATGGAGGTAAGGCGTTTGCCTTGTGTGCAGAAGTTCGGTGATTCGAATCCCGACATCCCATATGGTCCCCCGAGCTTGCCAGGAGCAATTTCTGAGCATAGAGCCAGGAGTAACCCCTGAGCGCTGCCGGGTGTGACCGCCCTCCCCCCCCCCAAAAAAAAACATATTTGGGGCCCAAGAGATAGCACAGTGGTAGGGCATTTGTCTTGTACCTGGTCAATCCAGAACAGACCTGAGTTCGATTCCCTGGCCTCACATATGGTCCCCTGAGCGTGCTAAGAGTGATTTCTGAGTGCAGAACTAGGAGTAAGCCCTGAGCGCCACTGGGTGTGGCCCAAAAAACAAATAAGCAAACAAAAAACTTATTTAACAAGATATAAGATGAAAAATTATCTCAAAGAAGCCTTCTCTGGGCTGGTTGACTACATGTAATTATTTTTAAGTAAGGAGTTGGACTTTAAAGGATCACATTTATAGGCCAAGGTAAACTTTTGCCTTTCGTGGATTGAAAACAAATTACTGCATTTGTCATCATTTTTGAGTTGCATTTTGACTGTAGACTATCAATTTGCATACCAACAAAAGAGATTATTCTTGAAAGAGTCTTTTGTGTTTTTGTTTTGGTCCTTTGGGATGCCTGTGGTAAGAAGGAACCAAACCATTTTCATACTTGGGATTTTACAGGTTGTGTTTATGTCTCCTTAACTTGATTGTTAACACCCACTTTTAATTCGATGGGGCCATTTTTGGGGTCTTCACCTCTCATTTGGTTTCCTCTCATTACCCGATGCTCTATCTTTTGCAAAAAAATCATAATCTGGCAATGAAATATATTTGCTTTAATGATTTAATCTTTGTTTTTCTAGAGTTAATGGTTGTGCTTCTTAGAAGCCATATAAAGCTCTTTACAAATGAATTCAATTTTTCTTTTCTTTTATCCATCAACCTATATAATTTACCCTCTAGTCACTTGAACTGCTCAGTATTCCTTGCAACTCTAAGACACTCTCAAGACTTTTCTTTTTGCCTTTGTTCTTTATGCCTATAAAACCTGTCCTACAAAAGATATACTCTTCTCTCCAGATCCAGGTCACAACTCAACACACAGCTGAACCCTCGTCTGCTATCCTTTCTTCTTCTTCTCACCATGTTGGAATCTTAGTTCCTCTCAGATCACACTATTCTTCCATTAGAATGATGTCATCATTGTGCTAAAATTTCACTTCTCGTGAGCTGATGTGAAGGCGGAACCTGGACAGGAAATAATTTTACTCCTCTATGTGTCCCTGATGCTTAATCAGTCATAGGCAAGTGAGAGTTATCAAAATGTAATATATGTTTAATAGCTCATTACCTATTAGTGAGAAACTTGCTAAGTACTTTAAATATATTACTTTATTTAGTCAGTATAATAAAGGTAAAACATTTTTCATATGAGAAAACTAAGAGGTTAAGCCACATGTTTAAGGAGATCCAACTGGTGATATCAAGATTTTAATGAATTAGAGGATGGACCGATAGCACAGGGGTAGGATGTTTGTCTTGCATGCTGCTGACCCAGGATGGCCATGGGTTTGATCCCCTTGCATCTCATATGGTTCCCCAACCCAGGAGCAATTTCTTAGCACATAGACAGGAGTAATCTCTGAATGTCAAAGGGTGTGGCCCAAAAACACAAAAAAATTTTTTTAATGAATTAAATATGTATTATTTTCTAGCTACTAATGGAAAATGAAATATAACCTCATGAGTATGTCAGACCAGTATACTTTCTTTGACTTATATATTGTAGACATGGTTTGCTGGTTGCTACTGGTAGGGCCATATATTGTATTATTTTCACTCATTGAGCTTGGTAAGCATCTATACATCTCAGAGAATGTTCTCCAGACATACAATCACCTAGTTTTTTATAAAGAAACAAGAAATCCTAAATGGAGCAAGAAATGCCTCTTCAGCAAGTGGTGTTGGCACAACTGGTTAACCACTTCCAAAAAAAGTGAACTCAGATCCCCAGCTAACACCATGTACCAAGGTAAAATCTAAATGGATTAAAGACTTTGATATCATATCTGAAACCATAAGGTATATAGAACAACATGTAGGTAAAACACTTCATGACATTGAAACTAAAGGCATCTTTAAGGAGGAAATAGCACTCTCCAAACAAGTGGAAGCAGAGATAAACAGATGGGACTATATTAAGCTGAGAAGCTTCTGCACCTCAAAGAAAAAAGTGCCCAGAATACAAGAGCCACCCACTGAGTGGGAGAAACTATTCATCCAATACCCATCAGATAAGGGGCTAATATCCAAAATGTACGAGGCACTGATGGAACTTTACAAGAAAAAAAATCTAATGATGCCACACCCCAGATTTATGTGCAACTACCTGAAAGACCCTCCCATTCCTGGGAGGGGTCTTGGGAAGGTTAGATAAGGCTTTGACCAGAAGGGCAAAGAGATTTTGGCCTGGAGAGGATGGAGATTTGCATTATCTAGATGAAGAGATGGCTGACAAAGGCAAGATGCAGGGCAAGCTAAAAATAGTATGCATAAATGGTTATAATATAGAAGCCACACATGTTGGCTAGGGCATGAATAAAGCTGATATTTCCTGAAGCCTGCTGTGAGTGAATTGCCTTCTTGCCACCACCTGAACTTGCAGACCTGCCGGTTAATGGGGAATGAAGCCACGTGGTTGGGGCCTAAGGACAAAGGCCTCTATCTAGCCCATCCAAAGGACCTCATTTATTATTTAAGGCAACAATCTAATCCCATCAAGAAATGGGGAGAAGAAATGAACAGACACTCGGTAAAAGAATAAATACAAATGGCCAAAAGCACATGAAAAATTGCTCTACATCATTCATTATCAGGGAGATGCAAAGCAAAACAACTATGAGGTACTATCTCACACCACAGAAATTGGTGCACATCACAGAGAATGAGAACAAGCAGCTGCTGGCAGGGATGTGGAGAGAAAGAAACTCTTTTTTACTGCTGGTGGGAATGCTGTCTATTCCAACCTTTATGGAAAATGATATGGAGATTCCTCCAAAAACAAGAATTTGAGCTCCCACATGATCCAGCTATATCACTCCTAGGGATATACCCTAGGAACACAAAAATACAATACAAAAATCCTTTCCTCACGCCTATATTCATTGCAGTACTATTTAAAATTGCCTGACTGTGGAAACAACCAAGGTGCCCTTCAACAGATGAATGGCTAAAGAAACTGTGGTACATACACACAATGGAATGTTATGCAGCTGTCAGGAGAGATGAAGTCATGAATTTTTTTCTATACATGGATGTACATGGAATCTATTATACTGTGTGAAATAAATCAGAAGGAGAGAGATAGATGCAGAATAGTCTCACTCCTCTATGTGTTCTAAGAAAAATGAAAGTCATTTTTGGAATAATTCTCAGAGACAAAAGAGAGGAAGGCTGGAAGGTCACCACATGAAGCTCACCCAAAGAGCGATGAGTGCTGTTAGAGAAATAACTACACTGAGAACTATCCTAACAATGTGAATGAATGAGGAAAGTAGAAAGCCTGTCTAGAGTACAAGCGGGGGCGGGGTGGGGTGGGGGAGATTTGAGACATTGGTGATGGGAATGTTGTACTGGTGAAGGGGGGTGTTCTTTACATGACTGAAACCCAACTACAATCATATTTGCAATCCCGGTATTTAAATAAAGATATTAAAAAAAAAAAAGGTCAACCCTGGGGCCAGAGAGATAGTAGGAGTTAACATGCCCCTGTACTAGAGGCTCCTTTTCAAATTCCTGGCACCACATGTGGCCCCTGAATACCACAATGGGTCACTTTTAAGCAAAAAGCCAGGAACACAACTGCTAAGTGTGTCTCCAAATCAAAACAAAACAAAATAAAATGATTATAATTTTCTTGTAATTTTTCCCATACAAGTTTTTTCATGGAAAAAGGAAGTGATTTCTTTCTCTCCTCATATACTTAGCTGTTAAAGCTCTCTAAGACCTACTCCATATACTTGATAATAGTATACAAAGGTCACCGGGGGACTCTGGACTGACATTTCAGTTATTTTCCTACTTCACCTTTCTGTAGAATTTGACACAGTGACTACCCTTCACTTTGAGAAATATATTTTCTCCTCTTCGTTTAATTGACTTAATCATTTTGTTGTTGTTATTGCCTATCATCCTTCTGATTTTTTCTTAGGTGTCTTTCTCTGATTGGAGGCACTCTCTTCAAAGAATTGTGTACACTCAAAATGTGTTCAAGGGTCATGGTAACAAACTACAGAACATGAAATGACTCAACAACATAAATTGATGATCTTACAGCTCTGAAAATCAGAAGTTCACATTCTCCATTTTTTCTCCTTTCTGACTTTAACCCCATTCACTTCCTTTATCTTTCATTTTGTGATAGCTGCCATTTTATCTTAGATCTTTCCCTCTAAGTGCCATTTCTACTGAGAACCGAATTTTGCCAATTATGGTTCTTCACTTTTTCTACACACATCTTCCCCCATCCTCTCATCTCATTAGAACTGCTCTAGTGTAATATCTATCCTCAACAATTTTTCTTAGATTATTTAAATGAGTTCCTAAATAATTTCATAATAATCTCCTCCCCAAGTAAATCTGGCACCCTCTTGCTAGAGGAATTTAAAAAAAAAAAAAACAAATTTCGTCGTTTTATCTGTTAATGAATCCTCAGACTTAGTTATGAGTTTAGGATAAGGACAAGTGTGTGCCTAGGCTCTGGAGATTCCTTGTCCCCAAGTAGCTTCCACCCTATACTCTAGTATTACTGTCTTGCATCTCTTTGAAATTACACTTGGAATTTCCAGTGCACTAGGTCTCGGATCTTTTAACCACATTAATACCTGAAGGTCAACAACTAACTGGTTGTTTGTAACAGTCCCAGCTGGAACTCTGATCATCTCTTTTTTACTTCATTAGCTCTTGGTTCCTGTTTTAATCTCTGCACCTAAATTTGGCTCTCATTTTCCTAGTTTCACCCACCTTTCCAGCATTTAACTTTCCTTTGTGATCAGAATCAGAGTTACTCTCAGGAGGTAACTGTCTTTGTTCTTGGATTCTTTCTGTTTCAGGCCAATTTTTCTAGGAACAGAAACTGTAATTGTCTTACAGGGTCAAAAGAAATAAAACACTTCTTAATTCTAGTCCTACCAATGCTATTAAGTCATTACATAATCTTAGACAATGACTTCCCTTTAATTTCTTAATCCTAAAATTATTATAACAAAAATACAATACTGAGTACTTATCAGGGTATAGCACTTTATATGGTTTATCTCATGAAATTTTACAACCATTTAATGACATATTACAATTACCAACAAGTATAGGTTTAAAATTCTAAGGATTTCAAATAAAACTTCTTGTCAAAGATCACTTAGTAGTAGAAATAAAGATTTAAGCCCCTGTAGTATGGTTCCAAAGTATCGATGCTTAATCACTGTACTGTTATTCCTTCTATTATGCATCTCACACTAGAGAAATACCATCATAACCATCATCAAATAGGAAAATAAGTGTGTTGCTGCTATCTTTCACATAAGTTATTAGTAAAGTTGAGTCTGTTTTCAAAGTGGAGTCAAGGAGCAAAAACTTCAACCAAAGCCCTAGTAGCAGAGCCACACAAATGATAAGTGATCATATACTATTAGATAATTTCTATTCTGAGAAAGAACAGATATTGATTATTTTTTTATTTAAACACATTGTATTTTTCCCTGAAGATGTGATCAAATTCCAAAAACATAAAGGAAAAATTAAAATGCAGCCATAAAACTTGGGGGATAACTAAAAAATCTAGAGTATGTGATTCGCCTACTGGAGGTCTGGATTTAGTCCTCTGCTTAGCATAATCCCCTATATATCACTGGGAGTGATTCCCCCTAAGCATAAAGTCTGAAAGCTGACTTTGAACACTGCAGTGTTCAGACACCTCAAATTTAAATCAAAACAAACATCTGATATTCCTAATATTGTAATGGTATCAGGACTACAAATATTAATACTGTATATTTTTTGTTTCTTTTGGTTTTGGAGTCACATCTGGTGGTACTCAGGCAATTACTCTTGGCTCTGAACTCAGAGGTCATTCCTGGTGGTGCTTGTGTGGCAATATGGGATGCCAGGGGTCAAACCCCAGATTGGTTGCATGCAAAGCAAATGCCTGATCCTATGTGCTATTGCTCTGCACCAGCATTAAATCCCATTTTTACTCATTAAGCTAACTACATTAGAATTTTTCTACAATAGAAATTTTAACCATTTAAAATTGTATTTATTAATATTCCATAATTAACTACCGAATATACTCTAGTATAAGCCAACCTGAGTATAAGCTGACCCCCCCCCTTAGTTTTACCCTAAAAACTGGGAAAACTTAGTGACTCAAGTATAAGGTGGAAAAATAGTGGAAAATGCAGCAGTTACTGGAAAATTTCAAAAATAAAAATATATACCCAAAACAATTAGAGTAAGTGAGGAATCAGTAGGTTAAATGTTTTTCAATATTTATTACTAAAGAAAAAACTGTAAACTAGCAACAATAACTTTAAAACTTTAAAGTGCAGAAAACAGTAACTTAATGGGTAATCAAGCTAAATAACAAAGGTTAAAATCCTTCAATACAGGATTCCTTCTCCTCCTCATCTGTATGTCCAAACAGAACTTCAGCTGTATCTGATGTGAGGGTATTAGCATAGACATTATCATCACTGTGTTCGCAGATATCAATCAACACTGCTTTTGGTCTCATACACAGTGCAGAATTTTGTGCCGAGAAACTCGGCTTATACTCGAGTATAGAGGTATATATTTTTAGAAATTTGTGTTTTGAGGTTCTTTATTATTAATAAAGTCAAGAAAATACACACATTTCTAAAATTTTACAAATACTTATGAGTCTGTCCTTTGAATAAACTTCCAAATATCTAGGAAACTTGGTTAAAGTACATGTATAAATTTTGAGGAGTTTTGATATGTACCACCAAATTATTGCATAGAAATTTTATTCTACTATCAGCAAAATATAAGAATACAATGTTATTCTCTCAAGAAGCACATAAGAATCTTTCTTGCTTACTTGCTTCTTAAAAAACTTACTTGCCACTTTTTAATAATATTTTAAGTATTTTCTTTCTGGTAAGACATGATATTATTAACCATTTAAGTTTTGTTAACTTGAAGTTAATAACCAATATACCTGCTCTGTGAAATAGAATCTTAATGCAAGATAAATATTAATATTTTGGCTAGTACTGCAGATAATAGCCTGTGATTCTATATTAATGTCTCAGCATTACTGGCATAAATAAATGATACAACCTCTACAGTTCCACAAACATGGTTAATTCTAAAATTGCTTTTTTTTTTCACACAATATTTAAAAATTCTACTGGACTGATAAGAAATATTTTCTTGAAAATAAAATTTTGACTTTCTTTCATAAAAGCAGTAAAGATGCTTAAATGACAGCGACTACAAATCTGAAAGAAAACCACTAAATAATGACTAACTTTAACTGTTATGTCCAAGAAAAGGGTGGGCATGATTTTTTCAGAAAGTCCCTGATAGGGGGGTTACCATAGTGTGAAAATTTAGGTGAAGAGCAACATGGAAGGAAAGGTCGTAGTTCTGCTCCTTAGGAATGTGTTAGGTAGCTTCTTTAAGCCAGAGTTAACTCATCCATAGAACAAAATATTGTTGTCTGCCTGTGCATCCCTGTAAAGATTAAACTTTAGTGAAATAACAGAAGTGGATTACACAATAAAACATGGATATTTAAAATGCAGTAGTAAATTGAATTATTCTTCTGCTTTCCACTACCTCACTCTGCTCAGAATCTCCCATGACTCGTGTATTTCCTGAATTCTGTACATTTTCTTTTACTTTGGTTTCTTTCCTTCTGCCTTCTTTATCTTATATCTTATTTTTATCTTTATCTTATCTTTATCTTATGTTTTCACCCTCAGGCAAAACTTACCTTGGTGGACACAAATGTGCTTTCTATCACTTGTCACAAGGTATTATTATAAAATCTCTTGCTTCTTTAAATAATTGAAATGTTTGAATTTTGAAAATCACACAATAAAATGTAATTACTCTCAAAAATCAGCAATCAATAAGCTTTTTGGTACCCCCAAACAATCCTCACAGTTCAGTGACAAAAATGTTTGCTAGAAATGTTTAAAAAAAATGTTCCCACTTTGGAACTATGAACTTAACTGAAAGTGGATTCTTCAAGAATAGCGAAATGGCTTTGAGCATATAGCTAATATTTCATAACATAGAACTCCCTTTTCCCATTTGTTCCTGCTTTTGGATTCTGCATAAATAACTCCTTGACACAGATTGGCATCCTTAGATAGCAAGGACAGAAAAACACCCCCATCTCAATCTCAGCCAGTTACTGAGGTACTTAAGTCACTATTTATTTATTTATTTATTTATTTATTTATTTATTTATTTATTTATTTATTTATTTATTTATTTATTTGGTTTTTGGGCCACACCGGGCGGTGCTCAGGGGTTACTCCTGGTTGTCTGCTCAGAAATAGCTCGTGGCAGGCACAGGAGATCATATGGGACACCGGGATTCAAACCAACCACCTTAGGTCCTGGATCGGCTGCTTGCAAGGCAAACACTGCTGTGCTATCTCTCCGGGCCCTCATAATTTATTTTTATTTTATTTTTATTTATTTATTTATTTATTTATTTATTTATTTATTTATTTATTTATTTATTTTGATTTTTGGGCCACACCCGGCGGTGCTCAGGGGTTACTCCTGGCTGTCTGCTCAGAAATAGCTCCTGGCAGGCATGGGGGACCATATGGGACACGGGGATTCAAACCAACCACCTTTGGTCCTGGATCGGCTGCTTGCAAGGCAAACGCCGCTGTGCTATCTCTCTGGGCCCGATAATTTTTTTTTTTTTTTTTTTTTTTTTGGTTTTTGGGCCACACCCGGCATTGCTCAGGGGTTACTCCTGGCTGTCTGCTCAGAAACAGCTCCTGGCAGGCACAGGACCATATGGGACACCGGGATTCGAACCAACCACCTTTGGTCCTGGATTGGCTGCTTGCAAGGCAAACGCCGCTGTGCTATCTCTCTGGGCCCCCAATAATTTATTTTTAAAGAATTAAGTTGATCACTCACCCACTCGTCAGACAAAATTTGTCTTTCCTGCTTTGTCTGTTGAGCTACAGCCCGGAAATGATCCCACTTGTCTTCTGTCTGTCTGTTAGTCCTTATTATACTAGAAAAAGAAAGCCCTCCTCTGCCTGTAAAAACGTCCTCCCTAGTGAGCAGATATCCTGAAAGTTTCTTTAATAAAAGCTGTTCCTCTTTTTTTTTCTTTAAAGACACTTGGCAAAGAAATTTAACTCTTTCCTTGCATTTGAGTTCATCAAATTTAATCTAAATACATAAGCATACTTTTTAAATAGCTCAGTGGTTTAGTTCTAGACATGACATCAAGCTCAGGGTGACTAAAAATTTCCCCTATTGAAAATCCCTCAAAAAACCTAGAAAATAAGATTATTTAAAAGAAGGAAAAAGAGTTGCTTGTCTGCATTTACTAGTACCATAGACCCACTCTATTCTAGAAAGAGGGGAGAATACCTTTTCATCTATAGGACAGAATAAAATAAGAGTTTACAGATTTAGTAAGACAACAAAAAGTAGACTGGTGGCAATGGGTTAGGAGTGAATGCCTACCATTGTTGATTTTGCCTACCAGGAGTGATTTCTGAGTGCAGAGCCAGGAGTGACCTTTCAGCACCACCGAGTGTGGCCCAACACCCCCCACCAAAAAAAAAGAGAATTCAGACAACTTGGACAATGAGCCTGTGTAGATATTTTCTCAAAGAAAACATAAAAATGGCAAACATATATAAAAGGGTGCACAATATCACAAACACTCAAAAATAAAAATCAAAAGCACAAGCTAAAATGGCTATTGTCAGAAAAAGAAGAGTGTTGAATACGATTGCTAGAAAAGCAAACTTTTATAGCCATTGCTGAAAACAGAGGTTTCTCTAAAAAGTGAAACAAGAACTATCATATGATCTAGCAATTCCACTCCTGGGTTTATATTAAGAGAAAATAAAATTAGTATTTTGAAAAGATAAATGAACCACTATATTTATGTTAACATTATTCTCAGTATCTAAAATATGTAAGTAACATATAGATAGATATAAATATAACATGTATAGATATAGATATCTATAGATATAGATAACATCAATAGATGAATGACTTTAAGAATATATGCTCTTTAGCTTTATTAAATTTTAACATTATGACATTATAAATTATTATTTAGTTGTAAAAATTATATGTGTCATGAAATGTTATAAAACCATGAAAATCAAGAAATTTTTGCATATATGACTTTATAGATAAAACTAAAGAATTATTTTTCTAAATTTTTTCATGTAATTCTTATTTATAATAAATTAAATTTTCCATCTTTTAAATTAACACTGTACTTATTTATTTGTTAAATTATTGTCCGGGGACACACCTGGCAATTCTCAAGGCCTTCTCTTGACTTGGTGCATGAAGTTAATCCTTGCAGAATTTATGGGACCATGTGCGGAAGATAAAGCCCAAGACTCTTTCATGCAAGGCATGTGCTCCAGTTAATTGAGTGATCTCTACTGCCTCAAAGGACATTATTTTTAAATCAAATAATGCAGACACAGAGAAAAAGTATGATATACCGCCATATAAAATCTAAAAACTTAAACTCATAGAATTTGACAATATAATTATAATATCTGAGACTTAGAAATGGTATAAATGTAGAGATCTTGGTAAAGTTTATAAATTCTAATCATAAAATAAATAAATTATGGGTATCTAGTATAATAGCATATTGACTATAGTTCATATCCTATTGACAATAGAATACTATATAGCCACAAGAAAAGATGAAATACTGTACCTTGGATGGAATTGGACAACAGCAGGTTTAGCAAATGATATGAATCTTACCACACAGAGTGGAGAGTTCAGTTAGAGAAATAACTACCCTAACAACTATCATGACAATGATAGTGAGAGAAATAGAATGCCTTACTTGAATACAGGAAGCGGGTAGGGGAGGAAGATGGGGACATTGGTGGTGGAATGTTGCACTGGTGAAGGGGTGTTCTTTTTTCTTTCTTTTTGTTTTGTTTTGTTGTCTGTGGTCCTTTATTTCCAAAGAAGATGCTTTATCCTATAAATTCTGCTTGAGTTCCAGGTGCCTCTATTGTCCTTTCAGTAGTCACCACATCTATTTCTTTACAGAAACTCCAGTTTCATTTCATCTGACATAAAAGCTTTGTCCTTCCAGGAATTAATGTGGATTTTTTTCCTACAAAGTTTCACTTGATTTTTTTCACAGTTTTTTTTTATCTTTATTTAAACACCATGATTACAAATATGATTGTAGTTGTATGATTACAGTCATATAAAGAACCCCCCCCTTCACCAGTGTAAGATTACCACCACCAATTTCCCAGATATCCCTCCTTCCAACCCCATCTACACCTGTACTCGAGACAGGCTTTCTATTTCCCTCATTCATTCACATTGTTATGATAGTTTTCAGTGTAGTTGTTGCTCTAACTGCACTCATCACTCTGTGTGGTGAGCTTCATGTCATGAGCTGCACTTACATGGGTAAATGGGGGAAATAATAGTTGGGACTGAGGCAGTAAACGATTAGAAATGAGCTTTGTAGGGCAGTATCAAGGTCACAATACAAGATGGATATTATGCATATATAAACTATATGCATATAATACCATCAATATATATTGTATGCATGGGGGCACTAGCCCCATATGGTTTTGGAAATGGAGACCAAGGGAAAAAATTTCCAGTGACTGTGCCAATATAAACCAGTGCTGCAACAGCCTGCCCTCCTCCCAAGGCACATTCCCATAAGTGTAGAAAGAGGTAATGGGAAAGCCTGATGACCCCTACAGAGTCCACCTGGACCGGCACCCAGGGAAGGGATGGAATCCAGGGGAGAAAGAAGGGGATAGCTGGGGGCCTGCCAAGAATCCCAGCACTCCCTAGGCGAGGGAGAAGGCCTCCGGCATGGGGCCTCCCCAAACCCCATACCTGGAAAGAGCTGGCCTCCAAAATCAAAGAGGAAACCGGAAGCCAGATATCTGCCCACCCAGCTCCCCATGCACCTCTCTCCTGGAGTACGGAGGGAGTAGGGAAGCCTGAGGACTGCTAAGAGTCCACCTGAACCCACTTCTGGCCATCTGGACCAGCACCCAGGGAGGGCCTGGAGTCCAGGGGAGGAATAGGGGGACGTCTGGGAGCCTGCCAAGCCTCTCAGCATTCCCCAGGCTAGGGAGAAGGCCTCCGACATGGGGCTTCCCCAAAACCCCATACCTGGAAAGAGCTGGCCTCCAGAATCAAAGGGGAAACCGAAAGCCAGATCTCTGCCCGCCCTCCTCCCCATGCACCTCCCCCATGGAGTACAGAGGGAGGGGGGAAGCCTGAGGACTGCTAAGAGTCCACCTGAACCCACTTCTGGCCATCTGATCCGGCACCCAGGAGGGCCTAGAGTCCAGGGAATTAAGAGGGGACGGCTGGGGGTCTGTGAAGCCTCCCAGCACTCCCCAAGCTAGGGAGAAGGCCTCCGGCATGGGGTCTCCCCAAACCCCATACCTGGAAAGAGCTGGCCTCTAGAATGAGAGGAAACCAGAGGACAGATATCTGCCTGCTCACCTCCCCCTGTACCTCCCCCCTGGAGTACGGAGGGAGTAGGGAAGCCTGAGGACCGCTAAGAGTCCACCTGACCCACTTCTGGCCATCTGGACCAGCACCCAAGGAGGGCCTGGAGTCCAGAGGAGAAATAGGGGGATGTCTGGGGGCCTGCCAAGCCTCCCAGCACTCCCCAGCTAGGGAGAAGGCCTCCGGCATGGGGCTTCCCCAAAAACCCATACCTGGAAAGAGCTGGCCTCCAGAATCAAAGGGGAAACCGAAAGCCAGATATCTGCCCGCCCACCTCCCCATGCACCTCCCCACTGGAGTACGGAGGGAGGAGGGAAGCCTGAGGACCCCTAAGAGTCCACTTAGTCCAGAAGTGAACCCACTTCTGGCCATCTGGGCCAGCACCCAGTGAGGGCCTGGAGTCCAGGGGAGAAAGAGTTTTTCAGACCTGTTATTTCAGTGTGAAAATTTCTAATTTCAATTATTACATCCTCTTGATGCTTATTTGTGTTCCAGTCAAGTCTATTGATGCTTTTTTTTTTTTTGAGCGCCCTGAACATCTTCCATAATTCTACTCTAAACCTCTTATTTGAGAGGATATGTAGCTGTCTTCTACTTTTTGGGGTATCAGAGCAGCCATCTTGATTCTTTAAACATGGGGTTGTACTGCAAAATTTCTCCATTGTTAAGGCTGTAAATTGCTTCTTACAATGTGGAAAATGGAGGTCAGGGGTTTAAAGATAAGCACGGCCACGCTTTTTGGGAGTAGGTCCTGGGGGGATTATGCTCCTTGGTGTCTCTGTGCTGGCTCCGCAGGAAGAAGGCAGAGAGCGAGGCAGCCATCCTTTTTAAGTCTCTGGGTGCCCAATCACATGGCAGGAATCGGCCCCATCTTCGTTGAGTGGAAACATCTTACCGGGAGTGGGTCCTGGGGGGATTATGTTCCTTGGTGTCTCTGTGCTGGCTCCACAGGAAAAACAGGTGTTCTTTTTTCATGCAGAAGGATGGTGGTTCAAATCCCGGCATCCTATATGGTCCCCTGTGCTTGCCAGGGGCGATTTCTGAGCATAGAGCCATGAGTAACCCCTGAGCACTGCCGGGTATGACCAAAACCGAAAACAAAACAACAAGAACAACAACAACAAAGAAAATATAAAGTCATGCAATTTGCTGCTATATAAAGGGACCTGAATAGTATCATGCTGAGTGAAGTTAGTCATGGAGAGTAAAACTGACACAGAATGACTTCTCTCATATGTAACATATAAAAAACATACAGTAGAATTAACAAATACCCATAGACAATGGAAACAAAGAACATGGCAGCCAGTATTCAGTAGTAAACATGACACTTAAGGTGACATGGATATAAGAAAGGGAGGATTATTTTTTGTGGTTTTTGGGTCACACCTGGCAGTGCTCAGGGGTTATTCTTGGCTCCATGCTCAGAAATTGTTCCTGGCAGGCACGGGGGACCATATGGGATGCCGTGATTCAAACTAATGACCTTCTGCATGAAAGGCAAACGCCTTACCTCCATGCTATCTCTCCAGCCCCAAGAAAGGGAGGATGTTTTAACACTTTCCCACAGCTATAGTGGAGTGAAGTGTTCAATTGGGAGGAGGAGGTTGTGCTGAACATTGTCCTGGCCCGCAGGACAGGTTATTCGTGGATGTAGAGGGGGTCCAGCCTGAAAGAAAATGGGGGGAAAGAAGGGAACCAAGCAACAGGAGGCTTGTCAAGGTTCCGCTTTATTGATCAGCAAAAGGTTCCTTTTAAGCACGTTTTTACAGGGGATGGAGCGAAGGTACGATGGAACAGCCTGCGTTACAAACAATCTTTACAGGGAGCATCCTGTGGGTAATCTTTACATGCTATCTTTATATCAGAAACACAGGAACTGTTTCACTCTAAACTAGTGAAGCTTCAAAGATGTCACAAGCTTCCTGGAATGTTTGACTGATAGGACACTGTGCTATTTCTTTGAGCTCTGGAGCTTAGTTAATAGCTAATGCCTTAGGTTACTTATTCAGGCCACACAGACTGGCTTGTCCTACTGAATTCCATATTAGGGTTTGGTCTCTGGCAAAACATGATAAAGTATTATAAAAACATATTAGCAACAGTTCGTAAACCATTGTAAAACATATATATTTATATAAAGCTACTTTAATAAAGTCAGACTACTAATTGGGAGACAAATGGGGGCACTGGCAGAGGAAAATAAAGACAAATGAAGATACTGGTGTTGAAATATGTATTCCTTGTATTCCTGAAACACAATTGTGAATAATTTTGTAAATTCACAGTGAATAAATAAATTAATAGAATTCATTAAAAAGTTTTAACTCCATCAAACATTGGATAAGGAAATAAATGTAGAGTCCTCTGAAGAAGACCAATTGATGACAAAAAGTACATGAGAAGATGTTCATCCTCATTTAGCAGTAGGGAAATTCAAATCAAGATGACAATGAGATATCATCCTACACCAGTGAGAACAGTAAATATTAAAATATTGGGAATAATTTGTGTTGGAAGGGATGTGGAAAAAAGGAACTTTCAGTCACTGCTAGTGGGAATGTTGTCTGGTCCAATGTTTGTGTTATGTGGAGTTATCAGTAAATTCAGAATTGAGTTGCCATCTGTCCCAGGAATACCACTTTTGGGTAACTACCTCTAAGACAGAAAAACATTCATTCAAAATGATGTGTGCACACCATTATTTCATTGAAGCACTCAATGAAAAAAATCTAAGATTTGGGATCAACATAGATGTCCAATGACAGATAAGTGGTTAATGAACATACAGTAAATATACACAATGGAATATTACACAGATGTAAAAAATGAAATTATTCCATTTACAGCAACATAGATAGAACTTGAATATATCATGTTCAATGAAGTCAGACATATCCAGAAGGATAAACATAGGATAATATAACTTATATGTAGTATTTAAAATAACTATCTTGAGAAATTAATTTAAAGAGTGATGCCTAGATCATCTTGGGTCCTAAAGAATAGGGAGGATATGGAAATAAATTGAGTAGATGGGGTTAGAAGAGATAGATGAGAAGTAAGGGGGATCCAGGGTTTAAAAGGATTCAGAGTAAGAAATGATAGATCTAATTATCCAAACCACAGTGTCAACAACACTGAAATTATAAGACCCAAACTTCATTTATTTATTTTTATTGTAAGAATTTATTCAAGAGACAAAATTGATTAACATATTGAGGTAAACTTACATAATATAGTAACATAACAAAACATATAATTAATGTAATATAAATACATGTAAGTCAATGAACATTTCTAAATAAAACACAAATTTTATCATAACGACTTACATATCTTTCACAGTAGTGTTTTAGGTACATATTAACATTGAATCCCAAACTTCATTTATAAGACCCAAATCAAATTTATAATGATACCTGTTAAGAGGGCAGTCTGGGATATATGGGGGAGGAAGGGAAGTAAACTGGGAGCAATGATGGAGAGAAGTTGACACTGTGATGGGATCAATGCTGGAACATTGTATGTTTAAAACTCACCCATGAATAACTTTGTAAACAATGTGCTTTAATAAATAAACTTAAAAAAAAACTAAAGCAAAAAAAAAAAAAGAAATTCTTTTCAATTCTTTGTTGTTTTTTACTATTGATGTGGATGAACTCTTCCCTGTTATGTATAGTCTATGTATATGCATAGCTCCTGGAGCAGGCACAAGAAGCTATGTTTTAGCAGGCCTGGGCAGAGACCAGGAGTTTGAGAAAAGAAGTACTTGGAAATAACTGTGTTCAGGAAATATCTGGCCCACAATTAGAAGTTCAAAGTTGCAAGTGCTCAGCAGCTACCAGACATTCATGATCATACTGCTCTGCATGGTGGCTAGAAGCCTGGGGGTATATTAAAAGAGAAACTGGTGTCTCAGTATAATGGATTTTCTGGTTTTTCAAACCAACTTCTCTAGCTGAAGCAATTTGTTAAGTAAGTACTCAACAGAATGCCAGCACTTCTCAAGAAACTGTGAAAACCACTAATCTAATCAAATCTAACCTCCCTCCCACCATCCTGTGCTACAAAGAAAGAAGCTGAGGCATAGAATGACTATGTTACTGATTTAAATATATAGCATTTGGCGATAGTATTCTGAAATTCACTTCTACCTTGTGGTATCTTGAGTATGTTGTATGATTGTGGTAGAGAAATAAGAGAATGGAAAAGTTATATATCTCTGGACCATGGTTTTTGGAGAAAAAAATTCTCAGTCAGTTGATGGAGTGGTAAAATTACCAAAAAGAATATGAAATAGAATATCTGTTAAAAAAAAAGTGTTCCATTTAGGAACTATTCTAGGAAATATTCTATTTTGTACCAAAAACGGGGCATTTTCTCATTGAGCTCACCTTTCTCCAAGCTTTACAATTCTATCTTCACAATAGAACTATCTAGGAACTTTTACAAAAATTTGCTTCGTGGGCCTCCCCATTGGCTAATTGAATCAGGCCCTCTGGGGTGTGCTGGAAATAACAGATTATTCTGATACTCATTGACTTTATAGAGATGTGTTTTGGGCTGAACATATCATTTCAGAAGACCTCTGAATCCAAAATCAAATTGGGCCTTTCGACAAGAGGAAGAAACACAGAGGAAAAAAACATCTCCCTGGTCAGTACAAAACTCTACTCTCAACCTTTATTGCTATAACCCTAGGACTTGGACTTCTCTTCAGCTCCAGCCTTCTAAAGGCAGCCCCTTTCTTTCTTAATAATAAAATATAGAGACAATCATAGCCCTAGAACTTACAACAAAACTTAGCAAAAAAAAGTACAAAAAAAGTTCCTTGGTTTTATGCAGTCTTGGCAGATCATGGGACCTACTCTTCTGCTCAGAATGGTGTGGGAACCTTTCTCTGAGGTAAGCATTCTTTGAGATGCAGCTATTCTGATTTTTACTCCCTAGTCAAAGGAAGTCACACCTTTTCCTGATTGAATTGTGCTGCCAGGAGTTGGCAGTACCAAAAAAAATTTAAATTATCCATTTTCCTACTTTATAGATTAAAACATACTGGACTAAAAGTGACCTACATAAAACTATACAGGATGTAAATAGCCATGAATATCATGGCACCAGTACATTTGGTTCTGATTTTACAGTGTTCCTCATTTTTTTGTTGTTTTACGGACAATTTAAAGTCAGTTTATATGTCACTCAGTAAATGCATAAAATAATATGACTAAATTAATTATGTTACCTAAATGAAATTTATTTCACACTTTAGTAATTGCTGAAGGGCGATTTCCAGTTCAGTGTTTGGATAAGGAGGTTGTGCTTGCTTCTAGAGATACTCAGGTCTATGCAGTACTGGGAATCAAACTCATTCCTCTTCTATATAAAACACTCACACTATCCTTTGAGATACCTTCCCAACTTTAGGTATTTGGGGGAGAGGGCATTTGCAAAGATAGTCAGTGATTCAATGTGAAGACCCAAAGATGCTGATCAGGTCCTATAGTATGGGGATCACTAGGAATGCCAAGAACCACACCTAAGTTATACTTAATGCTTTGGAGCTATGTGGTGTCAAGAATTGACTCTGCCTTGTATATGCTATTTTTGGATTCCCATTTAAATGAATAAATCTAAATAAATAAGTAAATAAAACTAGACAAATTCATGTTAAATCACAATCTTTCTTTCCTAATTAACTTTTTCCTATTTTATATAATCTGTGTACAGATATAAACATTACATAATACTATATGAATTTTTGTTTGTTTGTTTGTTTGTTTGTTTTGCCATACCAGTGGCGCTCAGGGGTTACTCCTGGCTCTGCACTTAGAAATTGTTCTTGGCAGGCTTGGGAGACCATATGAGATGCTAGGGATCGAACCCGGGCCAGTCCCAGGTCAATCACATGCAAGGCAAATATCCTACCACTGTGCTATCACTCCAGACCCTATATGATATTTTGTGTCTTTACATTTGATAATATACTTGCATAATATTTTCAGCTTCTTTACTCATATTACATTAAACATTTGACCTTTGAACATGTTAGATATCCCAAAACGATTTACACTACAAGTAAAAAGGTTAAAAGTCTTATTTATGGTTCGATGCAATTTTTTTTAATTTAATTTGAAGAATAGTTGACATAGTTGACTATAAAAAACTGTAGCCAAGAGTGAGAAATGGCTGCATGTGGGGGTTTCCAGGCAGAGTGCTGATTGCTCTACCTGCAGAGTCTCCACCGGGCTGTGCTTCTTCTGAGGAAACTGAGCACCGGAAGAGAGCCCTGTCCTACTCTTCTCTGTCTTTCCTGAACTCTAGAAGCTCTCCTCAGAGCCCTGGGAAGTGAACCCCAAAGAAACTACATTCGGGAGCTACCCAGCGAGACAGTGAGTGAGTGAGAAATGGCTGCATGTGGGGGTTTTCAGGCAGAGTGCTGATTGCTCTACCTGCAGAGTCTCCACCGGGCTGTGCTTCTTCTGAGGAACTGAGCACCGGAAGGGAGCCCTGTCCTACCCTTCTCTGTCTTTCCTGAACTCTGGAAGCTCTCCTCAGAGCCCTGGGAAGCGAACCCCAAAGAAACTACATTTGGAAGCTACCCAGCGAACCAGAAACTGAGCACCTGAAGGGAGTCCTGTCCTCTTCTCTGTCTTTCCTGAACTCTGGAAGCTCTCCTCAGAGCCCTGGGAAGCGAACCCCAAAGAAACTACATTCGGGAGCTACCCAGCGAGCCAGAGAGTGAGTAAGAAATGGCTGGATGTGGGGGTTTCCAGGCAGAGTGCTGATTGCTCTACCTGCAGAGTCTCCACCGGGCTGTGCTTCTTCTGAGGAAACTGAGCACCGGAAGGGAGCCCTGTCCTACTCTTCTCTGTCTTTCCTGAACTCTAGAAGCTCTCCTCAGAGCCCTGGGAAGCGAACCCCAAAGAAACTACATTCGGGAGCTACCCAGCGAGACAGTGAGTGAGTGAGAAATGGCTGCATGTGGGGGTTTTCAGGCAGAGTGCTGATTGCTCTACCTGCAGAGTCTCCACCGGGCTGTGCTTCTTCTGAGGAACTGAGCACCGGAAGGGAGCCCTGTCCTACCCTTCTCTGTCTTTCCTGAACTCTGGAAGCTCTCCTCAGAGCCCTGGGAAGCGAACCCCAAAGAAACTACATTTGGAAGCTACCCAGCGAACCAGAAACTGAGCACCTGAAGGGAGCCCTGTCCTACTCTTCTCTGTCTTTCCTGAACTCTGGAAGCTCTCCTCAGAGCCCTGGGAAGCAAACCCCAAAGAAACTACATTCGGGAGCTACCCAGCGAGCCAGTGAGTGAGTAAGAAATGGCTGGATGTGGGGGTTTCCAGGCAGAGTGCTGATTGCTCTACCTGCAGAGTCTCCACCGGGCTGTGCTTCTTCTGAGGAACTGAGCACCGGAAGGGAGCCCTGTCCTACCCTTCTCTGTCTTTCCTGAACTCTGGAAGCTCTCCTCAGAGCACTGGGAAGCGAACCCCAAAGAAACTACATTCGGAAGCTACCCAGCGAGCCAGTGACTCTCCTCAGAGTCCTGGGAAGTGAACCCCAAAAATACAGCATTCTGAAGCTGCCCAGCGAGCGAGTGAAAACTACGCCTGACCAGTGGGGCCCGACTGTGAAAAACTGTGAGTGCTGCCTGTGTGTGTCTCTCTCTATCCTGTTGCGTGAACCTCCTGAGAGTGGGCTGAAAAGAGGCTCCAGAAGGCACTTAGCTCCACTTCCCTACGCAGCCGTGCACTCTTTCTAAAAAACGAACACCATCACAAGAAGAAAAAAACCACACTAAGAACTGTGCTGGATCACAGAAGCAAGAATTTCTCTCCAGACTGTCTTCTCTGCTGCGTGCTTGGGCCTAAGATTTGATCCTGTGTGAGGCTTCATCCACGGAGGACTCCCCTACCTTGGAGGCAAGTCGGCCCATCCAGAAAGGGCGAAGCCAGAGAAGTGTGTTGCCTGCATCATATAACCAATGAATACCACCACAACACGTAGAAAAACCCACAATACAAGTGTGACAATGGGGAAACAACGCAGGCCAGCATCAGACATAGAGAATGAAGATGACAATTCTGATGACCAGTTAATGACCAACCAACTAATCAATCTCTCAGATAAGGACTTTAGAGTAGCAATATGGAATATACTCAAAGAACTCAAAGAAACCATGAATAGAATAGAACAGAACACTAATAAGAATCAAGAAAATATGAAGACAGATATCACAAAACTCCAAACTGAAATAACATGTCAAATAACAGGCCTGAAAAAATCAGTAAACGAAGTGAATGACAAAATGGATAAGCTCTGGGACAGGGTATCAGAAGCTGAGAATAGACTTGGTGCTGTGGAAGATGAGATACATAACAATTCCATACAACAGGAGAGATTGGAAAAAAATCTTAAAGCAAATGAGCAGACAATGGAAAAATTAGTCAAAGAATGGGAACAGATGAAAATAGAGGTCTATGATAAGATCAACAGAAACAACTTAAGAATCATTGGAGTCCCAGAGACCCAGGAAGAAAATTTCCAGGAAGAATCAATGGTCAAGAACATCATTAAAGAGAAACTCCCAGAGCTAAAGAATATATGTGATCAAATCCTGCATGCTCGAAGAGTACCAACCAAAAGAGACCCAAGAAAAACCACCCCAAGACACATCCTAGTCACAATGACAAATCCCACAGATAGAGACAGAATTCTGAAAACAGCAAGATCAAAAGGGGAAATTACATTCAAGCAAGCATCCTTGAGATTTACAGCAGACCTGTCACCAGAAACACTAAATGCCAGAAAGCAGTGGTGGGATATTGTGACAAGACTGAATGAAATGAATGCTTCACCTAGAATACTGTACCCAGCAAAACTCACTTTCCAGTTTGACAGAAGAATACATGGTTTCACAGACAAAAAACAGCTCAGAAACTTTACAGACTCAAAACCAGTCTTAAGAGAAAAACTGAAAGACCTAATCTAAGACAAGACTGACCAAAAGACACACCAAATTTCGATATAAAGATGGCATTAAATCCCAGGACAATTCTTTCTCTCAACGTCAATGGACTAAATGCACCAGTTAAGAGACACAGAGTGGCTAAATGGATCAAAAAACTTAATCCAACCTTCTGCTGCCTACAAGAAACGCACCTGAATAGTCAGAACAAACATAGACTCAAAATAAAAGGCTGGAGAAAAGTTATCCAAGCAAACAACACCCATAAAAAAGCTGGAGTGGCCATACTAATATCAGATAATGCAAACTTTATACTCAGGAAGGTTGTAAGGGACAAAGATGGATATTTTATATTAATCAAGGGGTATGTAGAGCAGGAAGAAATAACTCTCCTAAACATATATGCACCAAATGAGGGGCCAGCAAAATATTTAAAACAACTGTTGACAAATCTGAAAAACAATATCAATAACAACACAATAATTGTGGGGGACCTCAACACTGCTTTGTCAACACTGGATAGGTCAACCAGACTGAAACCCAACAAGAATATACTAGACCTGAGGAGAGAAATGGAAGAAAGAGGCCTAGTGGATATATATAGGACACTCCATCCCCAGAAACCTGGATACACATTCTTCTCCAATCTACATGGCACATTCTCCAGGATAGACTACATGCTGGCACATAAAACATACTCCATAATATCAAGAGGATAGAAATTTTGCAGACTACCTTCGCTGACCACAAGGCTCTGAAATTATTTGTGAATTCCAAAGGGACTCAGAAGAAAAACTTTAACACCTGGAAGTTAAACAGCCTCATACTCAATAACCAGTGGGTCCGAGATGAAATCAAGGAGGAAATCAAAAGGTTCCTGGAAACAAATGACAATAAAGACACAAACTATCAGAACTTATGGGACACAGCAAAAGCAGTACTGAGAGGAAAATTTATAGCTTTGCAAGCACACATCAGGAAGGAAGAAGGAGCTTACCTGAGTAGCTTAATGACACAGCTAATAGAACTAGAAAGTACTCAACAAAAGGACCCAAAAATAGGAAGACAGAAGGAAATAACAAAGCTGAGAGCAGAAATCAACGAAGTAGAAACCCAAAAAACAATCCGAAAGATCAACGAAAGCAGAAGTTGGTTCTTCGAAAAAATAAACAAGATTGATAGACCACTGGCAAACCTAACAAAGAAAGAGAGAGAGAGAAACTTGATAACTCGTATTAGGAATGAAAAAGGAGAGATCACTACTGATATGACAGAGATTCAAAGGGTAATCAGAAACTACTTTGAAAAACTCTATGCCACTAAAAATGAGAACCTGGAAGAAATGGATAAATTCTTGGACTCTTATAATCTTCCACGGTTGAAAGAAGAGGATGTAGCATATCTAAACACCCCCATCACCATTGATGAAATAAAAATGGTAATCAAAAGTCTGCCCAAAAACAAAAGCCCAGGCCCAGATGGATTCACTAATGAATTCTATCAAACTTTCCAAGAGGAACTACTACCAATCCTGGCAAGACTCTTTCATGAAATTGAACAAGTGGAAACACTCCCAAATAGCTTTTATGAAGCCAACATCACCTTGATACCTAAACCAGACAGAGATGCTACGAAAAAAGAAAATTACAGACCAATATCGCTGATGAATGCAGATGCAAAGATCCTCAACAAAATCCTGGCAAATAGGATTCAATACCTCATTAAGAAGATCATCCACTACGATCAAGTAGGTTTCATCCCAGGAATGCAAGGATGGTTTAACATCCGTAAGTCTATCAACATAATACACAACATCAACAACAAGAAAAATAAAAACCACATGATTATATCAATAGATGCAGAGAAAGCATTTGACAAGGTCCAACACCCATTCTTGATCAAAACTCTCAGCAAGATGGGAATGGAAGGAACCTTTCTCAATATAGTTAAGGCCGTTTACCACAAGCCAGTGGCAAGTATTATCCTCAATGGAGAAAAACTAAAAGCCTTCCCTCTAAATTCTGGCACAAGTCAAGGCTGTCCTCTCTCACCACTCCTATTCAACATAGCACTGGAAGTACTTGCTATAGCAATTAGGCAAGAAAAAGATATCAAGGGAATCCAGATAGGAAAGGAAGAAGTCAAGCTCTCACTGTTTGCAGATGACATGATGCTCTACTTAGAAAACCCTAAAGACTCTACCAAAAAGCTTCTAGAAACAATAGACTCATATAGCAAGGTGGCAGGCTACAAAATTAACACACAAAAATCAATGGCCTTTCTATACACCAATAGTAATAAGGAAGAAATAGACATTAAGAAAACAACCCCATTCACAATAGTGCCACACAAACTCAAATATCTTGGAATCAACTTGACTAAAAATGTGAAAGACCTATACAAAGAAAACTATAAAACTCTGCTCCAAGAAATAAGAGAGGACACGCGGAAATGGAAACACATACCCTGCTCATGGATTGGCAGGATTAACATCATCAAAATGGCAATACTCCCCAAGGAGTATTATACAGATTCAACGCTATCCCTCTAAAGATACCTATGACATTCTTCAAAGAGGTAGATCAGGCACTTTTGAAATTTGTTTGGAACAATAAACACCCTAGAATAGCTAAAGCAATCATTGGGAAAAAGAATATGGGAGGAATTACTTTCCCCAACTTTAAACTTTACTACAAAGCAATAGTTATCAAAACAGCATGGTATTGGAATAAGGACAGACCCTCAGATCAGTGGAATAGGCTTGAATACTCAGAAAATGTTCTCCAGACATACAATCACCTAATTTTTGATAAAGGAGCAGGAAATCCTAAATGGAGCAAGGAAAGCCTCTTCAACAAGTGATGTTGGCACAACTGGCTAGCCACTTGCAAAAAATTGAACTTAGACCCCCAGCTAACATCATGTACGAAGGTAAAATCCAAATGGATTAAAGACCTCGATATCCGACCCCAAACCATAAGATATATAGAACAACACATAGGCAAAACTCTCCAGGACATTGAGACTTCAGGCATCTTCAAGGAGGAAACTGCACTCTCCAAGCAAGTGAAAACAGAGATTAACAGATGGGAATATATTAAGTTGAGAAGCTTCTGCACCTCAAAGGAAATAGTGCCCAGGATACAAGAGCCACCCACTGAGTGGGAGAATCTATTCACCCAATACCCATCAGACAAAGGGCTAATCTCCAAAATATACAAGGCACTGACAGAAATTTACAAGAAAAAAAAACATCTAATCCCATCAAAAAATGGGGAGAAGAAATGAACAGACACTTTGACAAAGAAGAAATACAAATGGCCAAAAGACACATGAAGAAATGCTCCACATCACTAATCATCAGAGAGATGCAAATCAAAACAACAATGAGATACCACCTCACACCACAGAGAATGGCACACATCACAAAGAATGAGAACAAACAGTGCTGGCGGGGATGTGGAGAGAAAGGAACCCTTATCCACTGCTGGTGGGAATGCCGTCTAGTTCAACCTTTATGGAAAGCAATATGGAGATTCCTCCAAAAACTGAAAATCGAGCTCCCATACGATCCAGCTATACCACTCCTAGGAATATACCCTAAGAACACAAAAATACAATACAAAAATCCCTTCCTTACTCCTATATTCATTGCAGCACTATTTACCATAGCAAGACTCTGGAAACAACCAAGATGCCCTTCAACAGACGAATGGCTAAAGAAACTGTGGTACATATACACAATGGAATATTATGCAGCTGTCAGGAGGGATGAAGTCATGAAATTTTCCTATACATGGATGTACACAGAATCTATTATGCTGAGTGAAATAAGTCAGAGAGAGAGAGAAAAACGCAGAATGGTCTCACTCATCTATGGGTTTTAAGAAAAATGAAAGACATTCTTGCAATAATAAATTTCAGACACAAAAGAGAAAAGAGCTGTATGTTCCAGCTCACCATAGGAAGCTCACCACAAAGAGTGATGAGTTTAGTTAGAGAAATAACTACATTTTGAACTGTCCTAATATTGAGAATGTATGTGGGAAATGTAGAGCCTGTTTAGGGTACAGGCGGGGGTTGGGTGGGGAGGAGGGAGATTTGGGACTTGGGTGATGGGAATGTTGCACTGGTGATGGGTGGTGTTCCTTTTATGACTGAAACCCAAACACAATCATGTATGTAATCAAGGTGTTTAAATAAAAAAAAAATTGTAGCCAAAAAAAAAGTGAGAGCAAAATTATTTTAAAAAATAATAGAAAAAAAAGAGAAAAGAGAGAAGTAGGAAGTATAGTGACAAATTTGTGAAAATTATTTTATCTCCAATAAGATACATTAAGTCATTGGCAGAAATTTTAGTAAATTCTTGTTGCTATCTGACCATTCTGTTATTTCATATGTTTCTGAACATTAAGTGATCTCAGCTACACATTGGCATCTAAATTGATGTATTCCTATGGGGATGACATTATCAAACAAATGAAATTGTTGACCACATAATCCAGGAATTTAACACACTATTACTAATGCTGCAACTTTTGTGGGACATGCTGTTAGCTGACTGGTCTTCTGGAAGTAGGAGAATTTGAAGGATTGCGGAGGAGGGAGGTTGCCCACACTCACTCTAAAAATAGTATTAAATATATCAGTCCAAATACCTGCATACCTGAAGTTAGGTCAGATTGTTGTCTCTGCAGAGAATCATAGAGGATTGGTGAAGCAGGGTGATAGGCAAAGTGATGATTATGGGTGATGAATATAGCAGGTGTGGGACTTGGTCTGTCTTTTCCTCCCAAGTTTGCCAGTTTTAGCTGCATGGCCAGTGTATCCATAATGTTTTCACAGCTTGGTTTATATCTTTTTTGAGAACAGACAGTCTCTGAAGCTTGCCTGGTGCAGACATCATGACTGTAGTTTCTGTCTTTTTTAATTCAACACCTGAGGTTAGTTGTATCTACAAATAAAGAAAAAATAAATAGAAAGAATTTACAAATAAATACATATTGCTCATGGATAAACCTTTAATATGCATGCTATAGATGTAGTTGATTGATTTTATAATAGAATGCTGATCTAGATGGAAAATCTTTAGTCATAAGGTATTTATTCTTTCAAGTTTATAGATTTTTGACATTTTTTTTCAAAGTAGTTGAACAAAGTTATACTTCTTTGTTGGCTCAGACTTTTTGCATCAGTGCTAATTTGTCAAACAAAATTGCATTTATTTTTCAAGGTTATATTTTCTCATTATTAATCAAATTAAGCACATTTAATATTTTTATAAGTGAGTCCGATTTTCGCAGATGGAAAACCCATTTGTCTTTCTTACTAGGGTGTGGTTTCCTAGAAGCTTCTGTTGAAAGGTGAAAATGTGCTAGGTCTCAAACCACAGGTTTCACACATGCAACCCATTAATCAAACCCATTAGTTTTTTTTAAATATAGATTGTATGTTTTGTCTTCTGATTCTGTATATGCTATCCTATTTGTATATAAGAAGTTTAAATTTTAATATTGGTTTGTTTTTTTTTTTAAACTGGTTTTGCCACAGCCTTGAACCACACCACCCAGAAGAGCTACTGATGGCTCCTCAACAGAATTGACCCTGCCCATCAAGAGCAAAGCCTGATTCCTGCCGTGCACGTTTACACATGAGGGCCATTTTGAACTGGCTCTGCTGCAGCCATAAAATACCCTGCCTGGGGGAGGAGGGATAAAAAAAATCCTGCCCAGAAGAGCTACTGATGGCTAATTAACAGATGTGAGATTCCCCCCACCCCCCACCCACCCCCCACCCCCCGTCATAAAGGGTGGAGCCAGAGGAGCCCAGTCACTCCACTTTGAGGTCATGCATATCTCCTAGCCAATGAACCCCAGCACAACACATAGGACACTACAAGTATGACAATGAGGAAACAATGTAGGCCTCTACCATGCATAGAGAATGAAAATGGCAGCACTAATGAATGGAAAAATGCCGACCACTTATTTAGCCTCTCAGATAAGTTTAGAGAAGCAATATGAAGGATTCTCATAGTACGCAAAGAAAGCATAGAACAAGCTGAATGAACCACAAATAAAAATCAAGAGGATATGAAATTAGAAATAAAAAAACCTCCAAACTGAAATAACAAGACTGAAAAACTTGGTACACAAAATGAAAGCTTCACTGAAAATCTTCTCCAAAAGAGTTACAGCAGCTGAGGATAGAATCAGTGAGCTGGACGATGAGATGCATAATAATGCCATAAAACAGGAGTGGTTGGAAAAGAGCCTCGAAATAAATGATCAGACAATGGAAAAATTCCTGAAAGAATGTGAACAGATGAAAATAGAAGTCTTTGATAAACTCAACAGAAAAAAACATCAGAATCATTAGAGACCCGAAAAGAAAATCTCAGGAAGAATCAATAGTCAAGGACTTTGTTGTAGAGAAACTCCCAGAGCTAAAGACTGCATATAACCAAATGCTGCGTGCCTTAAGAGTACCAGCTAAAAAAGACCCAAAGAAAAGCACCCCAAGACATCCTAGTCACAATGACAAATCCCACATATAGGGATAGAATACTGAAAGCAGCAAGATCAAAAAGAAAAATTACTTTCAAAGGAGCATTATATATATATATATATATATGGCTTGTCATAAGAAAACCTCAAGGTCTGAAGGCAGTGGTGAAATATAGTGACAATGGAACAAGTTAGAATGCTGCACCTAGCCAGACTCACATTCAGGTTTAAAGGAAGGTGGCATAGCTTTATGGACAAACATCAACTCAGAAACTTTACAGACACAAAACAAGCCTTAAAATATAAACTGAAAGATCTACGTTAAGACAAGACAGACCAACAGACACACCAAAGTCCTACATAACAATAACAATAAATCCCATGACAATTATTACTCTGAAAATAAATGCACTAAATGCTCCAATTAAGAGATACAGAGTGGCAAAATGTATCAAAAACCTAAATCCAACATTCTTCTGCCTACAAAAAACACATCTGAATAGTCAGAACAAACAGACTCAAAAATCTAAGGTTGGAGGATAATCATCCAAGCAATCAACTCCCTTAAAAAGGCTGGAGTAGCGATACTAATATCAGATAACCCTGACTTTAGATTTAAAAAAGCTACAAGGGACAGAGATGGATGTTTCTTAACAACAAAGGATCTGCACAATAAGAAAAAAAAATCATTCTCCTAAACTTATATGCACCCAATGAGGGACCAGCAAAATATTTAATATAATTGTTAACAAATCTGAAAAAAAAATCAATAGCAAACAATATTAGTGAAAAAACCTTAGCACTGCCCTGTCAACCCTTGATAGGTCAATCAGCCTGAAACCCAACAAAAACACACTAGCTCTGAAAGGAGAAATGGAAAAAAGTGGCTTTGTATATATATATATATATATATATATATATATATATATATATATATATATATATATATATATATATATATATATATGGCACTCCATTCCTAGAAAATTGGATACACATTCTTTTCTAATGCACACGGGTCATTCTTCAGGATAGATCACATGCTGGACCATAAAACATATCGCCATAAAATCAAGAGAATGTAAATTGTACAGAATACCTTCTCAGACAAAAATCACTAAAATTAGAAGTAAACTACAAAGGGACACAGAAGAAAAACTTTAACACCTGGAAATTAAACAGCTCACTACTGAACAACCAGTGGATCAGAGATGAAATCAAAGAGGAAATAAAAACATTCCTGGAAACAAATGCAAAAGAAGACACAAATTATCAGAATTTGTGGGACACAGCAAAAGCAGTACTAAGAGGAATATTTATAGCTTTTGAGCACACATCAGGAAGGAAGAAAGGGTCTACATAATAACAATAACACAGCTTATAGAATTAGAAAATAATCAACAAAATGAACAAAAAGTTCATAGGCAGAAGGAAATAATAAAGTTTAGAGCAGAAATTAATGAAATGGAAATCCAAAAAAAAAAAAAGAAGAAAGAAAATCAATCCAAAATAAAAGCAATAAAAGCAAAAGTTGGTTCTTTGAAAATATAAACAAGACTAATAAACTACTAGCAAAACTCACAAAGAAAGGGAGAGAGAGAAACTTAGTAAACCAGATATACAGATACTACAGAGAATCAAAGGGCAATTAGAGACAACTTTGAGAAACTATGCCACAAAACATAACATCGAAAAAATGGATCAATTCTCAGACTTTAATAATCTTCCATGGTTGAACCAGGATGATCTAGCATATTTTAACAGACCTATCACTATTGAGGAAATTAAAATGGTAATCCAAAGTCTTCCCAAAAACAAAAGCCCAGGCCCAGGTGGATTCACTAACAAATTCTTTCAAACCTCTCAAGAGGAGCTTAAACCAATCCTTTTAAGCTCTTCTAGGAATTTGAAGAAGCAGAAAAACTCCCAAATAGTTTTTTACGAAGGTAACATCACCCTGATACCAAAAGCAGAGATGCTGCAAAAAAAAAAAAAAGAAGAAAGAATGAAAGAAAGAAAGAAGAAAGAAAGAATGAATGAATGAATGAAAGAAATTAAGTAAGTAAAAAAAATTATAGACAAATATCCCTGATGAACAAAGAAGCAAAGAGCCTCAACTAAATCCTAGCAAATAGGTTTCAATGACTCATTAAGAAAGTCATATACCATAACCAAATAGTTTTCATTCCAGTGATGCAAGGAAGGTTTAATATATGTAAATAAATCAACATAATACACCATATCAACAAAGGAGAAAACAAAAACCATATGATAATATTAATAGAATCAGAGAAAGCATTTGATAAGGTCCAACACCCATTCTTGATAAAAAAAAAAAAAACTTTCATCAAGATGGAAATGGAAGGAACTTTTCTCAATATAGTCAAGGCCATTTACCACAAGACCATGACAAATATTATACTTAATGGAAACAAACTAAAAGTCTGACCTGTAAAATCTGGTATAATACAAGGCTGCCCCTTTCTCCACAGTTTTAACATAGTACTGAAAGTACTTGCCATAGAAATTTAGCAAGAAAACTATAACAAGATCATCCAGATAGGAAAGAAAGATGTTAAATTTTCACTTTTTTGTTTGTTTTTGTTTTTGAATTTTGCATCACTCCAGGCAGTGCTCAGCGGTTACTCTTGGTTCTGTGGTCAGAAATCACACCAGGCAGGTACGGGAGACCATATGGGACACTGGAATTTGAACCACCATTCATCCTGAATTGGCTGTGTGCATGGCAAACACCCTACTGCTGTGCTATCTCTCTGGCCCCAGACTCACTTTTTTCAGATGTCATGATACTATATTTAGAATATCATAAAGATTCTGTCAAAAATCTTCTATTACATTAGTTTTATATAGCAAAGTGACAGGCTACAAAATTAGCACACAAAAATCAATGATAGACAAAAAATATACCTTAAAAAAAATCTCATTCACAATAGTGCCACAAAAACTCAAATACCTTGGAGTCAACTTAACTGAACAGGTGAAAGACCAATACAAAGAAAACAACAAAATACTGCTTCAAGAAATAAAAAAGGGTACAAGGAAATGGGGACACATACCTTGTTCATGGTTTTGGAGGATTAACATTAAAATGGCAATATTCTCCAAAGCTATATACAGAATTAATGCAATTTCTCTAAGTATACCTATGACATTCTTCAAAGAAGTGGATCAAACATTCTTGCAATTTATTTGGAACCCATGAATAACTAAAGCAACCCTAAGAAATAAGAAAATGGGAGGAATCACTTTCCCCATTTTTAAATTGTACTACAAAGGAATAGTCATTAAAACAGTATGGTATTGAAATAAAGATGGACCCTCAGATCAGTGGAATAGACTTGACTATTCAGAGAAAGACCTCCAGAACTAAAATCAATTAGTCTTTGAAAAGGGGCAAAAAAAAGCAAAATTGAGCAAGAAAAGCCTCTTCATCAAGTGTTGTTGGAAAAACTAGTCAGCCACAAGCAAAAAAAGTGAACTCAGACCACCATTTATCACCCTGCACAAAGGTCAAATCCAAATGGTTTTTAAGACCTTGATATCAGACCCAGAACCATAAGGTATACAGAAGAACAATAGGTCAAGTATTCCATGACATTGTGATTAAAGGCATATCCAAGGAGGAAACAGTACTGTCCAAATAAGGGGAAGCAGAGATAAACATTAAACTGAGAAGCTTCTGTACCTCAATGGAAACAGTGACTAGGATACAAAGGCCACACATGGCATGGAGTAACTTTCATCAATATACACCAGATAAAAGGCTAAGATATATAAGATATGTATATGTATAAGATATACAAAGTACTGAAAGAACTTAACAGAAAAAAATCTAACCCCATCAATAAATGGGGAGAAGAAATGAACAGATACTTTCTCAAAGAAGAAATACAGATGTCCAAAAGGCACATGAAAAAATATTCCACATCACTAATCATCAGGGACATGCAAATCAAAACAACAATAAGATACTATCTCATGCCACAAAGACTGGCACACATCACAAAGAACAAGAAAAATCAATGTTAGAGGTGATGTAGGGAGAAAGGAACTCTCATTAACTGCTGGTGGGAATGCTATCTAGTCCAGCTTTTCTTGAAAATAATATGGAGATTTATCAAAAAACTGGATATTGAGCTCTCCTATGATCCAGCTATATCACTCCTAGTGATATACCCTAGGAACATAAAAACACAATACAAAAATGTCCTCTGCACATCTATGTTCATTGCAGCTCCATTTACAATAACCAGAATCTGGAAACAATCTAGATGCCCAATAACAGATGAGTAGTTAAAGAAACCAGTACATATACATAATGTATTATTATGTAGCTATCAGGAAAAATAAAGTCATGAAATTTTTCTATACATGGATGTGCATGGAAATTATTATGTTGAGTGAAATGAGTCAGAGGGAGAGGGATAGGCATAGTATAATCTCACTCATCTGTGGGATTTAAGAAAAATGAAAGAGTATGGTAATAATACCCAAAGACAATTGAGACTAGGGCTGGAAGGACCGGCTCATAATATGAAGCTTACCACAAAGAATGATGAGTGCAGTTAGAGAAATAACTACACCAACAACTATCATGATAATGGTAGTGAGTGAGAGAAATAGAATTCCTGTCTTGAAGACTGAATGGGGGTAGGGGAGGAGGGAGATGGAGGCTTTGGTGGCTGGAAGGTTCCACTGGTGAAGGGTGGTGTACTTTTTTTTTATTCTAAAATCCAACTACAAACACTACAAACATGTTTGTAATCATGGTGCTTTAATATATGAAATTTTAATATAGTACTATGCATATTTCTAATGCATTATTATATTGATCTTCTATTTAAAAATTGATTCTTGGCAAATGGGCTTCAGTAAGAAGCTTGCCACTGTGTGTGTGTGGGGAAGGATAGGTCAGGAAAAGAAACAATATGACAATGGTGAAGGAAAGAAGTCACACTGCAGGTGGACATAGCTCTGAAAGGAGGTAAAATGATATGCATAAAACCTATCAGCAACTTTACTGTAACCCATGGTGCCTAAAGGGAAGAAAAAATATAAATTATCTGCCATAAAGGCAGACTTGGGGAATTTGAAGGAAACTGGGGATATTGTTGGAGGGAAGTGGACACTGGTGAAGAGATTGATATTGGAATATTTACACCCAAACTCAACCATTAAAATCTTTATAACTTTGTAATTCATAGTGATTCAATTAAAAGTGGATCCATGGGAATGAGGAAATATCTCATGTGATTGAGCTTATGCCTAGCATGTGCTAAGCCCTTCATTAAATCCCCAGCACCATATGTCCCTTGAGTACTTCTGAGTGTGGGCTTAGCATCCACCCAACCATTACCAGCTCATACTAGTTCTTCATGATTGTTTCAATCATGCAATGTCTAATATTCATTTCCTCATTATTGCATATTTCCTGCCACCGATGTCCAGTTTCCTTCATGATCTCCTTTAAGAAAAAATAGAATAATTCTGTTTTTCAAAGTTATATGGATATCCTGCCATATTTTCCTTTAAAGCTTCATAATTTTTAATTTTAGCATTTAGATACTTGTTAGTTCAGAATCCTGAAGAAATGAAAAAATTCATTTGGTCATTTTTAAATTATTTTCTTTAAAGACCATGTATTACATAGTTTCTCATAATCTATTTGCTTCTATAACAATCTCACCATCAAAGTAAAATTCCTCCCACCTTTTCCCCAGATTCCTACCCATTCCAAGCCTACTCCCTTGGCAGACATAAAATAATATCTTTGATATTGCTTGTTTACAGTTAAGTTATGATAAAATTTTTAAAGTACAGTAATAAGAAAATTTGTGAAAATTAATGTAACCTGAAAATGAAGTCATTAAGTCATTGTCAGAAGGTTTGCTAAGTGATTTGTTGCAGATTTTCTATTGTTATGTTTCTGAATTTTAGGTGGCTTTGAATCCATGTTGACATCTAACTTAATGTTTTTCTACTGGAATGACAGTATTGGAAAAAACTGGACTTCAAATTCCAAGGTCTAGGGCTGATATTGCAGCTTCTGTGGTGTGTGTTTTTAGGCTGTCAGAAGGCAGGGGTGCAGGGAAGAGCAATGAGGGAGGTTGCTTGAACTCATTTTAAAAACATCCTGGTGTCCTAAAACATGTAAACTCTTGTAAATAGGTAAAATTTAAAAAATGGAAAAAAACAATATCAGCCCACAAAACCAAAATGAGAGTGTTGTATAAAACTAGAGTATAGGGGGCTGGAGAGATAGCATGGAGGTGGGGCATTTGCCTTACATGCAGAAGGACAGTGGTTCAAATCCTGGCATCCCTGATGGTTTTCCAAGCCTGCCAGGAGCTATTTCTGAGTGTAGAGCCAGGAGTGTAGAGCGCTGCTGGGTGTGATCCAAAAACAAACAAACAAGCAAACAAAAAACTAGAGTATAGTTTTATTTATTTTCATGTATACATGCATAAAAAGACTGCAAATTTTGGAAAGGATATAAAATGAAGATCTGTTTCAGAGAAAAAAATGTAGCTTCCTATAAGCAATTGCTTTCAACTAGTTTTTCATATGATGCATGCTTACTGTAGATCTCCAGATATTTTGGATTCATCTACCATATACTCCAGAAATATGAGCAGGGCAGGAATAGGTGAAGCCTCATCTGTGCAGTTCTGTGTTTTCCATTCAGTGGTTCAGGTCCCATACTAAAAGTATTGTTAGTACAATCCAAACTCTAAGTGTGCTATTATATTGGCAGGCTGGAATGCAAAGGGTGGTGGTTGGGATATATTCTGGGAACATGGTTGAAAGAGGGTTGACAATGGTGGTGGGATTGGCCCTGATTTATTGTTATGTCTGAAACCCAATTATGAAGAACTATAAATCACAATGGTCTCAATAAAATAAATAATTAAATTGGAAAAAAGAAAAAAAGAGTCCTGGTAATAGCAACCCAAATACCAGTATACTTGGAGTTTTGGTTAGTTTGATGTCTCGGCAGAGATTAATGGTTCAGTAGTGAAGCTGGGACATTGGTGAAATAGCATTTGTGGGTGATGCTTGCAGCACACTGACATCAGCAGGGTGGAGACCTGGCCTGTCCTTTCCTCCCAAAATTGCCTTTTCAGCTGGGCTGCCAGTGTACCCAAGATTTTTCAGGGCTTGATTTACATCTCTTTGAAGAATAGAGTGAGTCTATGTAGCTGGCCAAATGCAGAAACTGTGACTCTGTTTTATCTTTTCTTAACACAACAAATGCCAGTGAGACCAGTATTGTTTATTATAATATTTTCTTGAATTACAATATGACCTCTGTGATATACCAAGTTTCCATCTACAATGTAGATTCTACATGGATGTCTACTTACAAAATCACTTTTGTGTTATTTTTTAAAACTTTATTGATTGATTGTTGATTGATTGGTTTGACACACCCAGTGGTGTTCAGAGGTCCCTCCTGGCTCGGCACTCAAAATCACCGCTGGCAGGCTGGAGAACCATATGTATGGGATGCCAGGAACTGACTGGGGTCCCTCCCAGATCAGTTTCATGCAAGGCAAACACCTTACCACTGTGCTCTTTCTCTGGCTTCCTTATGTGTTATTTTTGTCTATTTGTCTATCTATATTTCAATTCCACCTTCTTTTAATGCCTCTAGGTTCATTATTTGAAGAAGCAAATTGCCCTTTCCCCCTAAAAATGTATTTTGACTACTTACTACCACATAACATTTATTTAATTTTAAAACAGCTTATGAAGTTTTAAGGACTTTTAATGTTTTTCTTACAAATATATATTTTCATTAATTTGGGAGACATTATATTTGTAATGAGTATCATAGTATATAAATATGGCACATTTTTACATTCTGCTTTTTTGGGGGGAGGGGTTTTGGGCCACACCCGGCAGTGTTCAGGGGTTACTCCTGGCTGTCTGCTCAGAAATAGCTCCTGGCAGGCAACGGGGGACCATATGGGACACCGGGATTCGAACCAACCACCTTTGGTCCTAGATCTACTGCTTGCAAGGCAAACATTTTTACATTCTTAATGTCTCTTAGTGGTCTCAATAATTTTTATGATTTTCTACATAAAGCTGTTTCACAATTGTGTTTGATTCCTTTTTAGTTACTATATTGATCTCTAAATGTATTTTTTAAAGTCACATCTTCCAAACTACAGTGTCATTCATTTATCAATCTTGTTCATTCAATCTTTAATAATCATCTTTTCTTATTAATCTATATGTTTATGTTATTGTCTATTTGATGTTCTATATAAACAATCAATATGATAACATTTTAATTTTTAACATTTTTATTTTTAATAATTTTTGTTTCTATTGTAGCTCCATATCTAGAAGTGCTCTGTGTTTAGGGATCAGTCCTAGGAGTGTCAGAGATTAAACCCAATGGTCTAGGTATCTCAATGATGCCTATTGTCAATATTTTTATTATTAATTATGCTAAATATCCAGAAATTAGTGCATAGGAATGATAATTATAATCTTTTCCTTAAAGTCCCTTCACCAGATTTCTCCACTTCTTGCTCTTAGCCTTACTCCAAGATTCGGTTATATTCCATATTTCATTAATTGAGTAATAAATTCTCCTGGTCTTAATGAGGCTAGTCTTCCTCTATAGCTCCTACATAATTCAGTCAGCCAATTGCACCTAATAATTGATACTCATCACAAGAGTTTCAATAGGTGGTCTTCTATTCTATCTGGCACAATACATCTGAAGTGAATCAAAACCTACTATTCTTTCTATTTATGTTCTTCAAAGGCATCACTACCCACCCAACTTCAATAGTGAGAATTTGCCATCAATCTTGTTAATTCTACTTTCTAAATACGTGCTAAAATATTATCTCTTCTCTATTCCTAATACCAGTGATGGGCTTATATTCTCACTACCGTGACTAGAATCACAGTTCCTAACCACTATTATTCTCACTGGTGCCAAATTTATCTTTCTAATGCAAGTCTGATCATGCATAGCCCCACTTAAATCTCAGCTCCACTAACTGAGTACTCATTGTCTGCTAAATGAATCAAGTCTTAGTTCTATGGTTAGTGACACATGGCCCTATATTTATCCTGGCTGGCTCTGTAAATACAACCCTATTGCTCAACCACTTAGACCTTTAATCTAGCAAACTAAAAGTGTTTGTAGGTCAACTATGCAATTTTCTGGTGCCAAGGTTTTTATACATACCTATTTGTCTGTTTAGATTGCTTTGGTAAAGTGTTTTTTTTTAATTAATATCTTTATTTAAACACCTTGTCTTTATTCATTTTCAAACCCATCTCACACATCACTTTCTTCATAAATATGAATAAAGAGTTAAACAAATATTTATGAGTACTACCTACTTACCAGGTACTAAGCTAGAGATAACTGGAATTAAAAGATGAATAAGACATACTCAAGTATCAATTAACTAGCTTTAACTACCCAGTACATTATTTTTTACAGACTGGTACATACTAGTTTATTTTCTTTCATAAAGGTAAAAATAGAGCTTCTCTATTCTTGATATATATATATACATACATATATACATACAAACATATATAGATGCAAATATAGATGCACATGTACATGCAAACACATAATCCTAATACAGCACAGATGCAGTTTTAAGCAGGGGGTATGAGTATAAATAATGATATCATAAATTCAGTATTCTGAAGTTTAGCTCTGGACCTGTCAAGACAAAGAAGAAAAGGATGGGTTGGTTGTATCCTCTATAAATAAATTGCCTGAGTTTGCATTTTAGTTCTCCTATTTACAAGCAGATTTCTCTAGCTTCAGATATCTCTGGGTTCAGATATTGCTTTAAGTTCCTATAACAATGCCTCATAGAGCCTGCCTCAAAGTACTGTTGAGAGTATTATTGAAGTTAACCAAAATATGTTACAATAGTGCCCACCATGGTATTTGTATTTATTAAATAGTAGTTATTTTATAATATTATTTTTATATATACACAAAAAACCTCAGACTATCAGATCAAGTGATTTTTACTTTCATTTAGAAGGGAAAGTCTGATTCTGAATCACATGTCCAATTTATTTAATATTTTTAAACATTTAATGCAAAATATTTAACAAATAAAAATTAATCGGGGGCCAGAAAGATAATGCAGTGGTAGGGCATTTGCCTTAGACGCAGAATGACAGTGGTTTGAATCCCGGCATCCCATTTGGTCCCCTGAGCCTGCCAGGAGTGATCTCTGAGTTTAGAGCTAGGAGTAACCCCTGAGTGTTGCAGGTGTGACCCACAAAAAACAAAAACAACAAAAAAGATTCCCCAAGCATGAGAGATAGCATGGAGGTAGGGAATTTGCCTTGCATGCAAGAGGACAGCGGTTCTAATCCCGGCATCCCATATGGTCCCCTGAGCCTGCCAGGACTGATTTCTGAGCGTAGAACCAGGAATAACCCCTGAGCACTGCCCGGTGTGACCCTAAAACAAAAACAAAACAAAAATTAATCTGATGTAGTATTTGTTGAACAAATGACATATTAACAAAGTGAGTGCCTCAGAAGAGTTCATGATAGTAGAATGCAGTTTCCCTTTATGTAAATCTAAGTAATATATATGTAAAGATACTTTATAAGCAACACTGCTAGTTATAAATGCAGACCAAGGTATAACTAGGTGAAAGTTAGTGATTTAAGAGCTGTGAGTGCATAGTCTAGATGTGAGTGCATCACTCAAACTCACAGCTCTGTGACTTCTTAGCTTTGTTAACTTAGGCAAATTATTTCTTTGTACTTCAGATTTTTCTATAAAATGAATCAAGTTTCAGTTCCTTGTTATTGTGGGGCTATTATGTGATAATTCATGTAAAACACTTGCAACAGTGCTTAATATAGAATATATAAGTGATAAAGAAAAGATAAATGCAGTAGAGATAAAACAAAGTTAACCTAAGTGTAAACAATTAAGTAAATCTATCTATTCAAGTCAGTGATCTCCCAAAGTAAGGAACTTCTAAACTTGGGATTTACTATTTTGTTCCTACAGAAGTCTACACATATTCCTTTAAGTTATATTTGGTTTAGACAATCAGGATTTCCCAGAGTATGTTGTATGGACCATCTTTCCTAAGATATGAGTAACAAAAAAGAATTTTTATGGCTAAATGATGCTGAGATATATTGCATGGCATATTTAGTCTGTTAATATGTACAGTAGCATTCCCATGGGTTTTATAAGACCTGAAAAATGCTAAAATTAATCTAGCATTTTTTTGAAGGTTGTCTGAAGTGGTATTCAGAATGTCAGGGAGTCCAACTGATGATTTTCAACTAACGTTGCAGTTGGTACAGTGGAAAGGGCCAAAGTAGATGATGCTGCTCAGGTCTTACAGTACCTATATGATATATAGCCACTCCAGTGGTGTAGGAGCCTGGAAGTTCACATATAGCTACACTAGGAATTTTTCAGGACACCATGTGATGCTGGGAATCAAACCCTGACATGTGCCCTAACTGTTGTACTATCTCCTGTTCCCAATGAATAATTCTTAAATTTATTTAATTATAGAATCTTTTCTCTAGATACTATTTATTATTATTTCGTGGGTCAGTAATTCTTTGAAATAAATATGGAAAAATGCTGGTTCATTTTAATAATAGAATTACTGTTAGCCATAACAAGGACTGAGAGCATAGAAAATAGGTGTGGAAAGGAGATTTGTACTTATATTACTTGGGAGCAACCCAGGGCCTTATTAATGCAAGGCAACTATTCTGCCACTAAGCTACTTCCCTGCCTCCATCATCTTTTAGTCTAAGACTTAAATTTTGTCCTAGAATAACCACACAATCATTGAGAATTATAGATGTAAAATTCCACAATATTATCAGGAGTTTGAGCACGGTTGCTGAAAGGGATGGGGGAATCCCTTCACTTACAGTATTTATACTCTGTTGCTACTTCTGTGCTTGGATACCACATGAAAGATCGAAAAACACTTAAACATATCTCACTATCATAGTCTTTTACTATGTACTTCCTGGACTGACTTTTTACTTTTTGAAAAATCAAGAGGTTATAAGAAAAACATCTGAAGTGGGGAGACCAAAAGAAGGAGCTAGAGATAGAACTAGGAATGGAGAGAGAAGATAGAGGTGCAAAGGAGACTAGGATGAGATCTTCAATCTAAATCAGGACAAAGAAGCACGCTTCTCTATGTGGAAACAAGATGAAGGCCAGCAATAGACCCGCAAAGAAGACCCTTCTCAACATAATAGGGCAGGAAATATATTTGTTTAGGATAAATGGCAAGGGTTTTTTGTTTGTTTATTTTGGGTCACAGACAGTGGTGTTTAGGACTGATTCATGTCTTTGTGATTAAGCCTCACTCCTGGCATGAATTAGGAAAACACATAGAGTACCAGATATCAAACCCATAGGCCCACGTGTAAGGCAAGCATTTGACCTGCTGTACAATGTCTCTGTCCCCAAATGACGATGAATCCTAAGGTCAGTGATGGACAGGAAGGGCAGGAACAAAATTTATGCATATGTACAATTCTTTCCTTGAAAAAATATTTATGAATTGGAAGAATCAATTTTTTTAAATCATACAATTTGCAGCAACAGAAGAAGAGGATATCATATTGACTGAAATCAGTCAGAATTAAAGTGATAGATATAGAATGATCCCTCTCATCTACTTAAAGATACAAAGCAAAGTAGCAACAAAAATCCAAAGACAACTTAGTGGGAGAAGTAATTTACACAACTGAGCTAAGATATTTGAGAGAGAAAGCATCAGGTTCCTTGAGAGAGAGTTATGCACACTGGTGGTGAGCGGAATTATGTGCATGAAAAACCATTCATTATTAACAGCATTTTAAATCACAGAATCTTAATAAAAATTAAGAATAATTAAAAGAAGAAAGAAAAAGAAAAAAAAACAAGCAATGACAAAAAACACAACAAGAAAGAAAGAAAAACAAGGAAGGAGTGCTGGTGTAGCAAGGTTTTTATTTTGTTTCTTTTGTTTGTTTTTCCTACAGAACCACAGAACTTGGATCATCTTGTTCTGCCTCATAAAATTGGGGCCGGGGGCATGGAGGTAAAGCGTTTGCCTTGCATGCAGAAGGTCGGTGGTTCGAATCCCGGCATCCCATATGGTCCCCTGAGCCTGCCAGGAGCGATTTCTGAGCATAGAGCCAGGAGTAACCCCTGAGCACTGCCCTGTGTGACCCAAAAACCAAAATAAAATAAAATTGAGGGGGGGGGGTATGTGGATGGTACCAGGAGCAAAGAGTTGCATGAACATTGAGTGGAAATAAAAAAATGATTATACCTAAATACCAAACCCAAAGTCAACAACAGAATCAAGATACCCAATCTACAACAAGCTATATACAAAGGGGACCTGTTACACTAGCAGCTCAGGGGGCAAAAGGAGGTATAGGATCCGTGCTGGGAAAAGGGGTGGAGGGAGGACCACACTGGTAGTGGGAATAGCCCTAATTCACTGTCACTATGTATCTTAAATATAATTATGAAAGACTTGTAATTCACATTGGTCACAATAAAAATTATTAAGGAAAATAAAGAAGAAGAATTAAAATTCTTTCCTTGACGGGGGCTAGAGAGAGTACAGAGGGTTAAAACACTTGTCTTGAACGCAGCTTATCTGGGTTCCATCCTTGATCCACCAGTGCTGACAAACAAAAACAAACAAAAATAATCTCCCCAAAACCCCTCAGACAAACAAACAACAAAAAGCATAAAGAAACGTTCTTTTCTTAAGAAAAAAAAGGGGATTGAAAGGGAAATGAATATTTTTATATTTTATAGTAAATTTTGTTACTTTTATAAGTGTGCAAAAGTAAAGCCTGTTTTCCCATTCATACCCTACAGCTTTAGTTTTTAGTAAAGTTGAAAAGACAAAGAAAGTTTGCCAAACTTAGGCGAATGGGAAATAAACAACCCATAAAAGGTTCCCTGGAAAGGTAGATCTACAATCATCTAAGAGCGGGGTTGGCTATGGGAAAGATTTCCTGAGAATTTCTGGAGAAGAAATGGTAACATCTCAATGCAGAGGAAAGAAGGGTGCAGATGATGGGAGTTTGCAAGAAACAACCTTGTAGCCTGCAGAGGGGGGCGGCGACAGGTAGGAAAGATGACCGCGGTCCTTGGGGACCTGGGGCGGAGCAGGAAAGAGCGCATTGCGGGAGGCGGAGCCTTTTAGAGCGCCCAGGTGTAGAAGAACCGCAAGGTACCTGCCGGTCGGCCTGAATCCACCCTCCCTCCGCCAGCGCCGAGTGACGGGAAATAGACAGCAGGCATTACCTGGGAAAGTGACTTGTCCTGGAAGAGCTGTCGATGAAGGCAGATTGGAGCTCTGGGGCCTCTGAGCTGAAAGGGGCCAGAGAGGGGCGAACATGATCCTGGAGCTGCCTGCACCTTGCCTGCTGCTCTTCACCTGGCTCCCAGCAGGTGAGCCCTGGGGAACTGGGCGCCCACTTGGCCTAAAGAGACCGGAGGCCATTGTCACCTGGTCTCTTAGAGCTGCCTGGAGCCGCCCACCGGGCAGGGAAGCAGAGGCCAGGCTCGCACTTGGGTGACTCTTGGCACTGAAAGCAGGAGGTGCGGGCAGTGGGTCGAGTTTCTGCTTGTGGGAACTTGTTTTCCTTTGCAACAGGTGCCTCTGAGACAGAAATGCAGAAGCTGACTTCCCCTCCCGAGGCCTTCTTGGTCTCTAAGCTGACTTGGGAAAAGCTTAACACCACTTTAAAAATTCCCAATTGCCTTTTCCTCTCATCCCGTACAACCATATCGGCTAAGAAATGCGTTCATTTAGGTTTGAGAGAGAGAGAGAGAGAGAGAGAGAGAGAGAGAGAGAGAGAGAGAGAGAGAGAGAGAGAGAGAGAGAGAGAGAGAGAGAGAGAGAGAGAGAGAGAAGAGACAGACAGAGACAGACAGAGACAGACAGAGAGAGACAGAGAGAGACAGAGAGAGACAGAGACAGAGAGACAGAGAGAGACAGAGAGACAGAGAGAGAGACAGACAGACAGACAGACACAGACAGAGACAAAGCAGAGACAGAGACAGAGAGACAGAGACAGAGAGAGGAGAGAGAGACTTGATGGTGACAGAAAACATAAAGGACCACACGTATTTGACTTTTGCAAAATAGTCTAAATTATATTGAACATTCCTTAATATAATGAGGGCACATTATAATTGTCCAAAACCCGACTTTATAAAATAATAATTAAATAATAATTCATAAAATAATAATAAAATCTCAGGCTTGCAGGACCTGAGATCTGTACTTGTACCTGTACCTATGCCTCATGGTTTACCAAACCAGAAGTCCCAGAATCCCCCAGACACTGCAAGGGTCAGTCTAGTTGACTGAGAATATGTTATGATGATTGCCTGTCATTCTTTATGTTCTTCAAAGTTGACCGGGACTTTATTTCCTTTCTTTTGGGAAGTGATGCCCCTCAGAAAGAAAGGGTTGATTCTTGATCTAGGTTCTTGATCTTAATCTAGGATCTGCCTCCATTATCAGGCATATGTAGCATTCCTGCAAGTTGAAGGGTAAAGCTAGTGGTGTTTGCTTTAGCCTGGACCCAGAGCCCAGTTGAGGTCTCCTGAGTCCAGGATAGGAATGATTCTCCACACTTCACACATAAGCCAATAATACCACATGGAATGACAATTCTAGGTCACAGGGCAACATTCTCTTACTGTTCTGTATTTTTGTTTGTTTACATTGGGACTATACCCAGTAGTACTCAAGGGCTGCTTTGGTTTTAGTATTTGATAGTTATTCCCAGTGGTGTTTGGGGAACCAAGATCCAGTCTAGTGCTCCTACATGTAATCATGGACTCTCACTGTATGTGCCATCTTTCTGTCCCCAGGAAGCTGGCTTCTTTACCAAATAATTTATCAAATAATAATCCTTCTTCCTTCGGACATTTTTATGTTATGTCTGAAGTGAACTCCTAAACACATTTTTATGTGCCAGGAGAAAAATTGAGATTCAGCTATTCTCATTCCAATAACTTGAGGGAAAATAGCTATTTTTGCAGCTATTCCCCCCCTAAATATGCTTAACAAGTATAAATACAGCTATAGTGAACTATTTAATGTATATGTAGACCTTGCAATCTCTGTGTTTGAGTGACTAATGAAGGCACCAAACTGCTGAAAACTATAAAGAAATGGGTGATGATTAAAAAAAAAAAGTATCTACATTTTTGCAAGGATTAAATAAAATGATGGTGTTAAAGCATTTAATATGCTTTTGGAATGAAATGAGGATTAAAGAAATTCTCAGCCCTAATGATGATAGTGGTAGTGATGATTCCGATTCAAGTAGGACTTTTCTTGAGGGGAGGTGACTGGGGCTAGAAGTGGAGCCGAGGTCAGCCACAAGGCAAGTATCTTAACCCTTGTATGACTTACCTAGTTCTTCAAGTAAGATTTTATTTATTTGATTTTGCTTTGGAGAGTAGAGGTGGAGGCTCAGATATACCCCCCGTTGTGCTGAGGTCTTAATTTTGCTGTATGGCTAAGAATCATTTCTGTGAATCATGTCTGGCGTTGGGAGTTGGAACTAGGGTCCTCCATGTCCAAGGTAAGCACTTTAATCTCTGTATTATCTTTACAACCCCAGTAGGATTATTTTTTTCTTTTGAAGCTAGCTTCAAACAATTTATGCTTTCCCCCACTCCTCCTCCTCCTCCAACTAAGAAACTAAAGTTCATGTAGTCAGAGGACCACCAGGTTGTAATTTGAGATTGCTTGCTCTTAACTAATTGTGACTTTGGAGGAATTTCGAAGCTCTGTTTTTAAAAAGGCGAAATTTCTACAGGTCCTGCCCCTCTAGACCTTTCCTCCCCCTAAGAAAATCAACTCTGACTGAATTTTGATCCAGTTCTGATGTCTAAAACGGGGCCAGCACTAGATTCCTCCCCATTGTCCCTTCTGTCTTTTTTTTTTTTTTTCTTGTTTGTTAGTTTGTTTTTTGGATCATACCCAGCAGTGCTCAGAAATTGCTCCTGGCAGGCTCGGGGGACCATATGAGATGCTGGGATTTGAACCACCGTCCTGCATGAAAGGCAGATGCCTTACCTCCATGCTATCTCTCCGGCCCCATCCCTTCCTTCTCTTTTTAATTTAAAACATTTTTATTTATCTTTTTTGCTTAAAAAACTATAAATATTGGTTTCTCAAGGACATTATTCCTAAACCATACCCATCTCCAGTATACCCATCTCCCTCCCCTTCTTCATATCCACCCTTCCTCTCAACTCCTTCCCAATTCAATTGTGTCAGCTCCTGTGTTATGTCACCATTAACTCTTTGTTACTGCCTCACTATGTATCTTTAGGTACATAGTGAGATACACTATGTATCTACTTTAGATACACTATATGTATCTTTAGGTTTCACTTATTAAAGAAATCATTCTGTAATCTGTCCCTTTTATTCTGACTGACTTCACTTAGCTGATATCTTCTAACTCTCTCTGCATTACTGCAGATTGCAATTGCATGTTCTGCTTTTGTTGGGGGGTGGCATAATATCCCAAATTTCCTAAAATGTCTCTGAGATCAAATTGAAAACAAGCTTCCTCTCTACTTCTAGTATCTACCAAAGCAATGGTTTTAAAACTAGTTCCATAACTCCCAACAAATAGATTACATTGTAACGCATATACATCTGTTAATTTAAAAAAATAAAATATGAAAAAATATGGGTCAGAGAGATAGTTCAACTGACCAAACATGTGCTGTTCATGCAAGAGAAATGGCTTCAAACCTGACACTGCATGCATGAAACATTCCCTGAGCACTGATCCAGAGTATCTCCTCTAACCCAAAACTTCCAGATATGAACCCCTTCAAAAAAACAAGTCAAATCAAGTCAAAGGTTTACAGAAAAAGACCTTTGAGAATTTGTATCATGTGAGATAAAATAATAATAAATTAATATCAAATCTATTATTAAAATATGGCATTTAAACTAATAGGAAATGGCACCCAATTAAGAACTTAAATAGTAAAATCCACTAATATAACTTTCTCAAGGTCTCTTATAAAATATGATATGCACTTTGTAATAAATGTGTTCATTTTTATGCACTACCTTGTTCTTTTTCTAAAGAAGAATCAAGCAAACCTCTGATTAGCATTAAAGTTTCCCCAATTGCAAAGTATATGTCTGTAGTGAAATTTTGTCTGGTTGAGCACTCAGTATCCAGAGTGACTTATGTCTTTGAGGTCAGAGCGTGGGTACTAACACCATCCGTACCTAGGCTCTGTGCTATGGGGAGAATAGTTAACCAGAGTTTCATTTTTCTTGTTCTTGTTCATTTGTTTATAATTCTTCTAAGCTTGCTTCTTTAAGACATAATTTTTATCAGATAAGTGATCCATATGATGTAAACCATGAAGGTAAGTCTAAAATTAGTACCTGTAGCATTTGCATAATTGGCTAATAAGTCTAGTCAACTTCATTGAACCTCAAAGGTCATTCCTGGAATGGAAGTTTAATTCCCACCCTCAAAAGGCATGTGTCATTTGTTCTTTAGAGAAAAAATTTTAAGATCATAGTAGAGTGCTGATTTCTAAATGCACACAATTATAGAACGATCATTGGGAGGTGGGGTATGACACAACTGACTCTAAAGAACAATATTCTTAGAGAGCATCTTGACTTATAACTTTCACTCGGTGTTATGGAAGGTTAGAAGTATCATACCCTAAAAATGTAGTTGAATGAGATACTGAGTAAGTAAGGTACATATTTCCTAGTTGTTTTTTTTTTTTTTTACATTTTACTTTATTTTATAACCTGAAGTCATTGATTGGGGGCTTGGAGGACATCATAAAAAGAATATTCTTTTTTTTTTTTGGTTTTTGGGTCACACTCAGCAGCACTCAGGGGTTACTCCTGGCTCTATGCTCAGAAATCGCTCCTGGCAGGCTCAGGGAACCATATGGGATGCCGGGATTCGAACCACTATCCTTCTGCATGCAAGGCAAATGCCTTACTATCTCTCTGGCCCCAAAAAGAACATTCTTAAGAATGTTAAGGAAGATCTTATAATTAAGGAAAACCTTAATTATATATTGTCTTTCTCCAGGTTCTATTTATGTTGCTGTTTTGTTTTTAAATAATATGTAAATTTTAGAGTAAAGTAGGATTATAGAATTATAACATAATCTTGATGCCAAATTCTGTTGCTTAATATTAGAATTAACCACTTATTTTTAGTCCATATGTTATGCTTTATAGTAGCCTACTTTTAACATTTGTGCTTCAGTCTGCACCTTTCTTTCTAGTTCCAATAATTTTTTCTGTCCAGATCAACCTATCTGGGCTAATCATTAATCCTTTCATTTTAGTTCAATATCTAAGAAATCTCCATTAGGTCCACATCCTTATAAGATTGGTTTTATTTCTTGATTGAAATTCAATTATCATTCATTCTGGTCTCACTAACATAGTCAGTCTTGTTCCAACTAATAAGAATCTGTTCTTATACAGATATGCCTCCCAATTTCCTTGCTTTCTTATACAGATATTCTATAAATGTAGCTTTCTGTAATTTCAGAACACTTAAAATTTATTCCAAGAAATAGGCTTGGCATGATATTCTGTGTTCCTTCAGTTATCAAATATTTAATGCAAAAATTTAATGCACATCCTGTTTATTAAATATTTAATGCAGTACTCAGGCATGCTGGCAAACAAAAACAGACATCTCAGGTGCCCTGGTACAGATGGAATAAAGGTAGTATATATGAATGTAGAAACACAACTAGGACAAGGATTTTAAGAACAATGTACAAGGTAGTACAGAGCTTATGTTAGTTGGAAATTGCTCATTTGGTTTGCTCTCCCAGAAGTTAAGTTAAGAGTGAAGACTGATCATTGCAAAGTGAAAAAATAGAATATTGGAGACTGTTGGGTAGAATCTCAGTAAGTAGGAAGATTGGGAAGAATATCAATGTGAGTGATTAAAAAACACTTACAGGGTCTCTGATGTAAATGAAATTAAAAGGATCAGTAGTGGGCCCGGAGAGATAGGACAGCGGTGTTTGCCTTGCAAGCAGCCGATCCAGGACCAAAGGTGGTTGGTTCGAGTCCCGGTGTCCCATATGGTCCCCCGTGCCTGCCAGGAGCTATTTCTGAGCAGACAGCCAGGAGTAAGCCCTGAGCACCACCGGGTGTGGCCCAAAAACCCAAAAAAAAAAAAAAAAAAAGGATCAGTAGTAAAATTTGATAAATTTCTAGCAGTTTCTGAACAATCCTATAAAACAGCCATAAAAGGAAGTACCTTATGTATGACTTGTATATTGATGTGTTCCATCAAAAAAGTTTTAATATTCTGATTCTGATTCAAGATTCAAGATTCCGAGCAATATATTGCTAACATATTACCACCATCTGAGGTAGTACCTGACTCTAAGCAGGTTTGTAATAAAGGAATGAATAAGTGACCTCTCAAGACAACTGAGTCCATAGAAATTTGTCATTCTGGTGAGACTCAAATTTGCATGTGCTCTGCGATTAGCATGAGGGTACATGGATGAGTCACTGACCTGAGTGAGTGACTTTGGGAAACCCCCAAGTATCTGCCTCTCAACCAGGTCTGTAATCTTCTGCCCCTGATAACCAAAGAAGTACCAAGTTCACACCACCTAGCTCACTAATTTTTTCACCTAGTAGTGGTTAAAAAATTTTAAATATTGTTACCTTCCCCTGCTGGAAAGATTGTGGGGGAAGCATTGGACTGTCACATACTATTCATAGGAAGATAAATTTTCATGAAATATCTATTAAAACATAAAATCTTGATTCTCTTTGACTCTCTCAGCAATTTCACTTGGAAGTAACTTTCACTTTATGTAAAAACATAAATGTGAAAAATTTTATACAAAGATACAATTCATTGCAGTATCATTTGTAACAATGAAAATCAGAAACAATCTAAATGTTTATCAATAGGAAATAGGCAACTAATTATAGTTCATCTAAGAAGTGACCCACTAAAAACTTCATATATACTGATATAGAATACAATGATACATTATTAATTTGAAAAAATATTGCAGGGAAATGCACACAATATGATACATTTTTTTTTAACAATAGAGCATTGAAAAGACTTGAGAAATAGCTCAAATAGTCAGTTACTGAAAAGCATTTAGTAAGCATTGGGTCAATCCCAGCACTATATGAAGCAATATGAGTAACCAGCACTATAGAAGCAATTCTGAACACCACATCAGTAGACCCTGAGCACACCAGAGAGAGCCCCAAAACAATAAACAAAATCTAAAAAGCATACAAAAAGACATGGAGGCATATACATGAATTTTCATCAGTGAGACCTCTGGAAAATAAAATTTGTAGTGACAAGGAGTAACTATTTTTTACTTTATTTCCTATTTTAGTGTTTAGTTTCTTATTAATATTATACTTATAAATAAAGAGGCCAGAGTGGCGGCACAAGCTACCCTAAAACGGACCATGGTTCAATCCCCTGGCATCCCATCTGGTCCCCCAAGCCAGGAGTGATTTCTGAGCGCAAAGCCAGATCACGGGGTATAGCCAAAAAACGAAAGAAAAAAAAGGGAAAGGTATTATATCTATAAAATGGTTATAATATATTTATGTACGTCTTATATTTGTGACTATTCTATAAGGAGATAAACCTTCCACCATTAAAATTTAGGTGGAGAGTGTGGTGGGCTACACCTAATGGTACATAAGTTTTACTCTTGGTTCTGTGTTCAGAGATCACTCTTTTTTTCTTTCTTTCTTTTTTTTAAATTACATTCTTATATATTTCAAATTAAAAAACCAAAAAGTGGAACAATTCTATTGTAATCACAAAATGAAAAATAAAATATATGGGAATGAACCTAAATGTCAAACTTTCAATTTATTTTTTGTTTGTTTGTTTTTGTTTTTTTTATAATGTCTTTATATGAACATCGTGATTATAAGCATGATTGTAGTTTAGTTTCAGTCATACAAAGAACATTCCCCTTCACCAGGTGCAACATTTCCACCACCAATGTCTTTTATCTCCCTCGTCCCCACCCCCGGCCTGTATTCAAGACAAGCATTCTCCTTCTTCTATTCATAAACATTGTCATGGTAGTTGTTAGTGTAGTTATTTTCCTAACTGCACTCACCACTCTTTGTGGTAAGCTTCATATTGTGAGCCAGTCCTTTTGGCCCTCATCAGAGATCACTCTTGAGGATTTTCAGGAAGCCATATGTGATGCTGTGGGTTGAACCTAGGTTGACCTTTTGCAAAGCAAGTGCCTTACCTACTGTATTATCTCTTTGGCAATTATTTTTTCCCCATTATCCTCTCCCATTAGAAAATTTCTTTTGGAGGCAGTTGGGACTGGAAACAGAGTAGGTGCAGGAATTTGAAGTGTGAGCTTAAATATAGCTTTGCTGTGTGATTTTAAGTCAGTTACTTAATATTTCTCAGGACTTTTCATTTATCTATAAAATTAGGATGAGAATTAGCTTTTTTCACATGGATTTTTATAAAAGTAAAATGAGCAACTATACAACAAAGCACCCATTATTATGAGTAACAGCATACATAGTAAGAGCTCAGAATCTATACTGAGTTAGTCACATGCTTCATTCACCAAGAGCTTAACAATATTGACTTGTACACACCAGACATTTGTTAGCAGTTTACTTATAAATGTAATTCCTCCCCTATCCCACCTGTCTCACTTTCTCCCAATTTATTCATTTATCTTTCCCTTCGTCTCCATTCTTTTTTACTCATTCTTGCTATCAGTGCTTCTTTCATTGGTTACTTTTATATTTGCACTGTTATCTAAGGAAATATAACAAGTACTGAGGGCAAATATACCTGGGGAGATACGTTGCTCAGACTAAACTTTGATAGAATTAATCATGTGTACTTTTGTTAACCTGGCCCATAGAGCAGAGTTCCCTAGTACCACAAAAACATTCAGGAAACAGAATTTTTTTCATGATTCAGTGCTAGCTTCTTTCCTCTTGCTGGGATGGAGTTCTCCTTCCCTTTTACCTTCTAAGCGGGACCCTTTGGGACAGTGGGTAGAGTTCCAGATAAACTAAGTAATCTAAAGTCAATCTAATCTGATTATTTTAAACACACCTACCTGAAAAGGTATCTCTAAGTATAGATGGTGAAACAACTAAGGTGGAAAATAGCTTATAAAATAAATACCTATCCAGGCTGGTTGGCTCTTTCTCTCTTTGCATATTCACCTAATGGCCAGACTGTAGAACTGGTAGGGTTTATGTACTCACAGATGGAAGAATTACATAGGGCTCTTAACATCCAGACAGGGACTAGGTACTGAGCACAGATTTTTATCTTATCTCTTTTTCTGTTTCTGTTTCTTTGTTTCTCTCTCTCCCTCTCCTTTCTCTCTTTCCTCTTTCCCTCTCTCTCTTCTCTTTCTCTCTCTCTCTCTCTCTCTCTCTCTCACACACACACACACACACATACACACACACAAACACACAACTGGAGACTAAGGAAAGCCAAGATGACAGAGAATCAGTGGGATATAGTCCTAAATAGGTCCAGTGACAATATTTTAGATTAGAAAAACATACACTGGATAGAGATTGGTGTAATAACAAGACCAGGTCATCACTCTGGGGCAAACAGAATGTTGTAGGGACAAGACCAGATCATTATATTCTGGAGGCTACAGGATCCAGAGAGAAAGATGAGATGAGTGATTCATATACAATATGAAGCCATCTATTTGAACTGCATAATACATTTTAACTGCTTTTGTTTGTTTGTTTGTTTGTTTGTTTTTGGGCCACACCCGGCGGTGCTCAGGGGTTACTCCTGGCTGTCTGCTCGGAAATAGCTCCTGGCAGGCACGGGGGACCATATGGGACACCGGGATTCCAACCAACCACCTTTGGTCCTGGATCAGCTGCTTGCAAGGCAAACGCCTCTGTGCTATCTCTCTGGGCCCACATTTTAACTTTTTAAGTATCTATGTTTTGCGTGCAAATCTTTCATGCAAGTCTCAGGAATCCACAACTATAGGGGGGAAATCCACTTTTGTATTAACACTTTACATGGAAAAGAGTAGAAATGTCATCCAGTCCTCTAAAAACAGTTCTTAGTTTTAAAAGAAGTTTTTCACCTTCTCTATGCTGTATGCTTAATATGTTCTAAATCTTCCTTATCACCATGGTTCTGCAGGTTCATCCTAGAATGAATAAGTAAGTATACAGAGATATACATATATTTAGAAAGAGATGCCACTTTGTAGGAAAGACACCCTTTTCCCTTGGCATCTACTTCTTTCACTTTAATGTGGAACAGTAGTCCCCACTCTGCACAATAGTGTAGTCTTGGAAAGTACCTCATGGTGGGAAAAAGAGAACCTTCTTCCCTTTCTCTCTTTCCCAAGAGCTTTTATATCTCATCTAATATCTTTTTTTTTCTACTCTCAAATGACAGGACTCTCCTTTCTTCCTCTTTCAGAGAAGTAAACTGAATGGGTTTGCCAAGGAACAAACTTTATAGCTTTCAATGAATTAACTAATTTTGCAGAGAAGTCAGTAATGATAGTTAATATATAGGTATTATTTTAGTTCTTCCAAAATGCTTTTATGTAATGGTCTAGTTATTTTAAACTCTCAAGGTAAACAAAATAAAAATAATAAAAAAAAGTAATTGAGTAGATTCCAGGCTCTTTTCTAAATATTGAACATTTCTTATTTAATGCTCACTACTGCCCTACTGTGCAAATATTATAACCATCTAAATTTTATGTATAAAGGAACAACTGTAGTTTGGAATTTACTTATCCAGGTCTTTTAGCTGGTGAGGAGGAAGAAACAAAATTCTAACTCAGAAAGTGAAGCTACAGAATGAAAAATTTCAAGATAAAAATGATAAGACAACTAGGAAATTAGGTGACAATATATAAGACAGCAAGAAATGCTGGAAAATGGAGGGAATTTAAAACTAAAAGAAAATTTAAGAATTTGGATGAAAATGATTAAAACCAGGCATCTATAAGTAGTATGTTTATCTTTTGTAAGATGCTAATATTTTAATCCCGGATCTGCTACCTTTGTATGTTCTTGACAAACTTACCTACTTTGTGTTGTGTATACCTGAAGAGGTTAGTTTTACAGAGAAGTTGAAGATTAAAGGAAAAGAAAGATGGAAATTAAAATTGTTTTGCTTTTTAAATAAGGTGACCTGCTTTATCCCTTATCTCTTTCTCTAAGACAGAAAATTCTGCTTTTTTAGCATCAAACCCAACTTCCACGTGAAAGGTCAAGTTTGCTTGGGCAAAGATTGGTGTTAGCCAGACCCAAATTCAAATTCTGAAGTTGAAAGGCTGTGGTGTATAGTCTCTGACCTTTTTTCCTCAAATGTCTCTGCAGGTTTGTTCCTATACAGAATTTTGTGAGGATTAGAAACAATTCATACACATTTTTTTTGGCACACAGTGTATGCTGAAATCCAGTCACAACTGTGTGGGAAGAAGTTTTGCAGGTTATCCAGTATTCTTTGTTCTGGGATACACTCTTCTATGTGTCTGTAGTTGCTGGACCTCCTTTTCATTCCCCCCTCAACCCCCCTCCACCACTGTGGGACAAAGATTTGAGAGTGTGAGAGGTACAGTGGAGTTGCCAGTTCCCTGAGGAATGAGCTCAATATGTTTTGTAAACCTTTGAGGGGAAATTGTTATATTTCAAGGTTTGAAATTTACCTGAGGGATGAAACAGAAGAGAGGACAAATAAATAGTATCCACATAGTGCTGACGTTAGAAAAGGTGAGTTGAGTCACCCCAGGGTTTTTTTTTAACCATGAAAACCAGTATTCATGAAAGGAATTGGATATTCAAACTGATCACTCTTACACACATTCTCCTCCCTTACGGTGTCAAATTCAGCAATCTTCAAAGCTAGCCGAAAGCAACTTAAGACTCAACCCAAATTCCCTTCTCTCACCTCTAGCAGAACTGCCCTTCCCTACCTCCAAATGCTCTACCTTCAGATAAATAATGTTGACAGCAATCTCTTGAATAAGCTGCTAAAATGAATTATCTGCTATCAAAATAAGGAACATATAAGTTATCAAAGTGACAGTATATATATACAGTATACATATATAGTATCAAAGTGACAGTACCAATTTTATATTATTTTATATATTATCTTTTAATTTTAAGTTAATAACAAATGCTTTATGTCTTGACAGGCACAAGCACTGTTTAGAAGCAGAATCTTGACCCTCTTAGAAAATGACCACAAAGAAGCTACTTATTTTATTCCAATCTCTAATTATTTTTTTTCTGTTCATAAAATGGAATTCTTTATTTCCAAAGATCCCATTTAGTATGTAAAATAAAACATTTGGTGTGCCTTGTGAACTGAGGATTTTGTTTAGACTTCAAACCAGCATTTCCTTCTATTCCAATCCCTACCATGTAATTGAACAAAACAAGTTAGCATTCACATTGGTATCCTAGTCATTGTAAGAATATTACACAGAACTCCTTCAGTTATATATCTACTGGGCAAATGCACCAAGGTCTACTTTAGGAGAATTCTGAGCTAAATTAAATAAATTATTTTTTAAATTAAAGGGAGTAATAAATGTAGTGAAGTAAGAACATCATAAACTGATTATGAAATAATACTTGCTGGGTTTGAGACTCTGTTCAGTCTCTTCCATACTACTGGACTAATTTCCAAGAATCTATAGCTACAGTTATTTTTCCCCCCAACTATTCATTTTAAAATGATGTTCTTTCCATTCGCAGCTAAATAAGGAAGTTTTCCACTCAAATTGCACCCTATTCCTTTTCTTCAGAAAAGCCTTCAGTGCTGAATTAACAAAAAGACTGGAATGTGACTACCCCATATTCCCACCTCCTATCACCACCACCAGCCCTATCTGATTTATCTTCTGTCTCCCAGAAAAGCCAGAGATACCAGTTAATATTGTTTGCCCTTTATTCCCAGGGTAACTGCCCTTCCCAAGAAGTCTTGACTCACTCTTTTCTTACTCTCTCTGCATGGTAAATTTCTCTATATTCCCTCCACTTCTCATGTGTAACCTTAACCCTACCTGATTCTAGGAATTTGATTTAAATCTCTTGATTCTGCAAAGCCTTCCTCTCCCACAGACCTCCCCCCCCCAACACTTCTACACAGCCCTCATGACTATCACATTACACCCTAACATTGGAGATGGTTTGCGTCATTTCTGGGGGTCAGCTTCTGATCTGGCAACATTCTGTTCTGAACGTGTTGAAAGAAGATGCATCACCATGTGTTTCTGTCCATTGAAGCAGGCCTGCTCCCCTACTCTGAAAAAGGAGGGCTTGTACATGTTTTTAAGGCAGCTCTCTTTGAGATCTTAATTTTAGAGAACCTCACTTTAATCTTCTTTTTGGAGGACTTCATTACGGAGGAAAAGTAGAAAGATATTCAGATACTATCACTAACTAATCAGGTGTCAGGCATTATGTCAGGCTCTGGAGGTGGATTACCTCATCGCATTCTTGCAAGAAATTTATTATTATAATCTCTACAAATAACTGAGGAAATAGTCTCAAGGAAAAAGAATAACTGATCTAATTTCCAGATAAATAGAAAATGTTAATTTGAATCTGTTTGTGGTGCTGACTCAACCCCCACCAGAGAAAAATATGTTTTCCATGTACTTATGTGAAGTGGGGGAGAGAGAGGTGACAATGTCAAAGGAAATCTATTGTTTTCCTCTCTATTCATCTCAGTCACCAGAGGAAGTGACTGCAAAATTTAGAACTGGTGTGTGTCTGCAATGATCTGCCCAGCACAGTTGCTCATTCTGCCAGCCCCAAGTGACAGCTATACCTGTTAAGCTGTACTTTAAGTCCACTTGTTCTGCACAGTATGAGAGAACCAATTTCTCCAGGACCCATGAACTTAGGCTGGAGCTAAGAATTGTTCTTTCCAGGGAAGAAAAGTCATTCCCAAAATGTAGCCATGCTTTTCTGATCTGACGACTTGCCTCATAGAAGAGTTTCAGGAGGATATGAATAGTGAAGTAAAATGTTTATTGGGTAAATAAAGGGGATGAAGGAGAGAGAGAGAGATTTAGATACATTCTTCAAGAAAGAACTAAACTTGTCCAAAATGGAAAGAGCCAGTATACGTCCCAAGCATGAACATGCAGGCAGATTATTTGCCCCAAGTAGGGAAATCCACATGAAATTATGAAAATATACATTTGAAAGAAGAGAGATGTGAGCAGCATAGGTGTGTGCCTCTTCCTCTGACAAGTTAGTTTAGATATAATTTTCCCAAACTGTATTCCCCCTGTCCATTGCTAGGGTGATTGCTAAGATCTTGGAGCGGCTGATAAATTTTGGATCTTCTTTACGTGGCCTTTGTACTAGCTGTGGAACCTCTCCTTCCAGGGCCTTCATCCACTTCTCTTCTTAGGAAACCTGGACTAGAATGTTACATCTCAGTAGTTTTCTGGATCTTGAAAGGACCTTTTGTATCAAAGTCCTTTGTGCCTTTAGGCTTTTTTATGTTTCAGATAGTATTTTTCCAAAAGGGCAGTATCAGAGCTCCTTTCTCTTCATGACTGCAAGAAACACAAGATTTATTTGCTCTGACTCCATAACCTAGGTTTTAAAATCTAGTCTATGCCAGTGGTTTTGAAAGAATGGTGCTCAGAACACTAGTATCAGTATCTCTTGGAACTTTGTTACAAATCTAAGTTCTGTGTATCATAACTTACATGCTGTAAATTTAACTTTGTGACCCTCCTACAGTACTACCTCAAGGACTTGGACATAACTTTTTACTTGTACTGATTTATTCTCAAGAATGAGAGACTAGATCTATGAAATAATTGAACAAATACAATTTGGAATTGTGGAATTTCTCAAAAATTTCTGAAGGGGGACTGTAGAGGAACAAAAATCTACCATAAAACACAAAACTGTGTCTTGGGGAAAAAGTAACTTTGATGAGGAGCCCTGAGGAAGAATAGAGATTACCTTTGAATTAATGTTTACAGAGTAACATTCCCCCATAAGAGACTCCAGGTGGTTTAATGCCCACACCACCAAATATGGCCCGATAGCTTCCCCTTGCTCCAAAATGATGGTATCTAAAACCAGATGGGTGAGTTCTATATTTTAATGTGTATGTTATCAATAAATTTCTGTTTTTTTTTAAAGCTCTTGGTCCTTACCTAATTCCTACTGAATCAGAAACTTCTGACAATGATGTGGGCTATTGCAAATCCTCCTGGAAGATCAAGCTTGTTTTTTTCATGTTATTATTTACACTAAACTTTTTGTGAGCTCTTCTATAACTCCTATAATTCCATATTTACATAGAAATATTCTAAATCACTACTGTGTGTGTAGTATGCAGACCTGGAGTCTTAAGTCTATCTGTGGTTTGGAGGATAAATAAAAAGCATTTAAAAAAAATACTCTTCATTCTTTAATTCTCAAATGCGTTGCTGTCAGATTATTTTTATTTCATTTTTCCTGTGCTTATGTTGGCCATATATACCTACCAATTCACCAAGTTATATACTCTTGGCCATTAATTCTATCATTTGTTTAACAAATATGTACTGAGTACCAAGGGGGTGACAGGCATAGCATGTTGTGTTTGCATGAACAGTGAATTAGCAGTAAGCCAAATGGGCCTTCTCAGAAATAGGGATAGAGAGATAGACCAAAAAGTATTTAAAGCTCTGGCTGAGATAGGGTTAGGCACTTGGGGAGAAATGAAGGAGGTCAATCTCCCTAACTTGCTGTCAGTAAAACCTTTTTTGCAGTTGTAGACCCAGGGATTGTATAGTGAGTAGCTAAATGAAAGGAAGGGTACAGCAGCTGAAAGATCCAAAATTCAGGAAGATCTGATCAATACAGTGGGCCTGGCATAGGAAGGACCAAAGCAAATTGTGTGGTCAAACCTCTGAGTATGAGGTGGACAAAAAAGAAATGAGGTATCAGAGAAAGAGAAAGGCTGAAGGCAAAGGTATGAAACTTACAGACCTGGTAACAGACATTGAACTCTATTCTTAGGGAAATGAGAAAATGCTTTAAGAGGAAATCTTACCATTTTATATATCTAACCTATTTATAAATGTTCAATATTGTCTTCAAGATCACATTGAGGGACCGTGGGCTCCATGGTAGTTGTTCTGGCTCTTTTTCTCCCAATTTTCCCTAGGTGTCTGTATAATCTCTGCCCCACACTCTGCCAGGTACCAGTCACTGAGAGTGGGTGAGAGCAGTCAACCAGACCATTCAGTGTTTTGCTCATTTGCATTGCTTTTATTATCCCATGAACAGAAATAGGTCACCCACCTCAGAGACCTGGCTGCCTTCACTATTATCTCCTGCTCTTGGTTGCAGGGTGCCTGTCCTTACTGGTGACAGTCCAACACACAGAGCGCTATGTCACCCTGTTTGCGTCTGTCATCCTCAAATGTGACTATACTACCTCGGCCCAGCTCCAGGATGTGGTGGTGACGTGGCGCTTCAAGTCCTTCTGCAAGGACCCCATCTTTGACTACTACTCTGCATGTAAGTGACCCCCATTTCTGGCAATCCTTGGAGGTTCTAGGAACTTTGTCCAGGAGAGTGTTGGAATTATTCAAGGATCACAAATCTTTAGGAGGAGAAATCACAAAACTCACTAAATACTGCCTTCCTATCCATCTTTATAGAAAAAAAAAAAAGCAGGATCCAACTCTATGAAGTACCTTATTCGATGTTCCTTTCTACTTCATTTCAAAATGTAATGTATTCTAAAAGGATTGATCTAAAAAATATATTTAAATCTGTACAGTCACTAAGTTAAAGACAGAACTGGTTCTGCCTCTTGGTCCATTCCTACTTGCCTAAAAACACACTGAATTGGGCTGCAGACCTGCCTCACATGAGACTTCAAAGAGAGGCACTTGGGAAAGTCTCTTAGACTGCAAACAGAGGCACTTGAGGAAGCACTTGTTGTGAACCTACCACCTATCTTTCTTTCTCTAGTCAGCCCTCTCAGCTTGCCATTTCTCAGTTGTCATAATATTGTCCAAGATGGAGAACCCACTCCTCCAGGCAGACTGCAGTTCTGCATATGTCTGATGCCCTCTTAAGCCAACCCAAGTCTTGCACCTTTCCTGGCATAAATGTCCTGCACTTCATTTTTTTTTTATTTTGAATGTTTTAATAAATAATTTCTTTCTTTCAACACCATGGTTACAAACATGTTCGTAATTGAGATTCAGTTGTAAAATGTACACTCCCTTCACCAGTGCAACTTTCCCACCATTTTTGTCCCCCCATTTCCCTCTTCCCCCATCGCTGTCTATCTTTGAGACAGGCGTTGTATTTCTCTATTGTTATCATGGCAGCTGCTAGAGTAGTTATTTCTCTAACTGCACTTACCACTCTTTGTGATAAGCTTCTTCACCTCTATTGTCTCTGGGTGTTATTATTATACTGTCTTTTTTTTTCTTAAATTCCTCATTTGAGAGAGACTATTCTGTGCTTATTTCTCTCCCTCTGACTTATTTCACTCAACATAATAGTCTCCAAATCCATCCATTTGTAAGCGTATTCATGACTTCACAGCTGCTTAATAAATATTCCATTGTATAGATGTATCACAGTTTCTTTAGCCACTCATCTATTGTTGAACATCTGAGTTGTTTCTAGATTCTAGCTACTGTAAATAGCACTACAATGAACATAGAAGTGCAGAGGGAATTATTGTATTGTGTTTTTGTGTTCTTAGGTTATATCCCTAAGAATATAGCTGGATCATACGGGAGCTCAATGTCCAGTTTTTAAGGAATATCATTATTGTTTTCCAAAAAGGCTGGACTAGATGGCATTTCCACCAGCAGTGACTAAGAGTTTCTTTCTCCCCACATCCACACCAGCAGTAATTGTTCTTGTTCTTTGTAATGTGTGCCAGTCTCTGTGACATGAGATGGTACCTCATTGTTGTTTTGTTTTGCATCTCCCTGATGATTAGTGATGTGGAACATTTTCTCATGTGCCTTTTGGCCATCTGTATTTCTTCTTTGAGGAAATGTCTATTCATTTCTTCTCCCCATATTTTGACAGGGTTAGCTGCTTTTTTATTCTTGTTAAATTCTGTCAGTTATGATATATACTGTGTATATCTTAGATATTAGTCTCTTATCTGATGAGTGGTGTGTGAATAGTTTCTCCCATTCCATAGGTGACCTTTATACCCAAGTTACTGTTTCCTTTGAAATGCAAAAGCTTCTCAGTTTAATGTAATCCCATTTGTTTCTTTCTACTTCCACTTGTTTGGACAGTGGTTTTTTCTTCCTTGACAATGCCTTTAGTTTCAATGTCATGGAGTGTTTTGCCTACGTTTTCTTCTGTACACCTTATAGTTTCAAGTCTGATGTCAAAATCTTTAATCTATTTTGATTTGACCTTTGCATGGTGTTAGTTTGAGGTCTAAGTTCACTTTTTTGCATGTGACTGACCAATTGTCCCAACACCACTTTTTGAAAAAGTTTTTTCTTGCTCCATTTTGCTTTCTTGCACATTTACCAAAGATTAATTGATCTATGTCTGAGGATCATTCTTTGAATATTCAAGTCTATTCCATTAATCTGAGGATCAATCTTTATTCCAGTACTGTGTTATCCTAATAATTATTGTTTTGTAGCACAATTAAAAGCTGGGGAAAGGGATGCCTCCTATCTTCTTTTTCCTCAGGGTGGCTTTAGCTATTCTTGGCTGTTTATTGTTCCAGATAAATATCAGGAGTGTTTGATCCACTTTTTTGAAGAATGTCATGGGTATCCTTAGAGGAATTGCATTGAATCTGTACAATGCTTTGGGGAGTATTGCAATTTTAATGATGTTAATCTTCTCAATCCATGAGCAGGACTTATGTCTTCATTTCCTTGTGTCTTTTATTTCTGAAAGAAAATATTTTTTTTAAATTTATATTTGAACCAATAGTTTACTTTGTATAGGTCCTTCACTTTTTTAGTTAGGTTAACTCCAATGTATTTGAATTTCTGTGGTGGTGTTGTGAATGGAATTATTTTTTTTAACATCTATTTTTCCTCTATCATTATTTGTGTATAAGAAGGCCACTGACTTTTGTGATGAGGCATTGGGTTCTATTTGCTAGGATTTTGTTAAGAATCTTTGCATTCGTGTTCATCAGGGATATTTGTCTGTAGTTCTCTCTTTATCTCTCTGTGTGTGTGTGTGTGTGTGTGTGTGTGTGTGTGTGTGTGTGTGTGTGTGTGTGTGTGTGTGTGTGTGTGTGTGTGTGTGGCATCTCTGTCTGTTTTTGATATCAGGGTGATGTTAGTTTCATTAAAACTATTTGGGAGTGTTTATGTTTCTTCAATTTCCTGGAAAAGCCTGAAGAGTATAGGCAGTAGGTCCTCTTGGAAGGTTTGAAATAATTTATTAGTGAATCCATCTGGGCCTGGCTTTTTGTTTTTGGGAAGATTTTGATTACCATTTTAATTTCTTCAACAGTGAAGGCTCTTTTGAAATATGCTATATCATTGTGGTTCAAATTTCAGAGGTTTTAAGAGTCCAAGAATCTATCCATTTCTTCCAGGTTTTCATGTTTTGTGGCATAGAGTTTCTCAAAGTAGTCTCTGAATACACTTTGAATTTATGTAGTAACTAGTAACCTGCCCATTTTCATTTCTGACTTGATTGATTGTTTCTCTCTCTTTGTGAGTTTTGCTAGTGGCTTATTGATCTTGTTTATTTTTTCAAAGAACCAACTCCTGCTTTCATTGATTCTTTCGGATTGGTTTTTGGATTTCCCATTTCTTGATTTATGCTCATAGTTTTATTATTTCCTTTTGTGAATGAATCATGTACATTGGAGAAGAATGTATATCTAGTTTTCTGGGAGTGGAGAGTCCTACTAGGTTCAATTTCTTCTATTGCTCCTTTCAGTGGTACTATATTCTTGCTAGGTTTCAGCTTCGTTGACCTATCAAGTGTTGACAAGGCAATGTTGAAGTCTTTCACTGTTATTGTTTTGTTATTAATATCTTCCTTCAAGTTTTTCAGTAATTGTTTTAAATATTTTGCTTGTCCTTCATTGGGTGCGTATATGTTTAGGAGTGTTACTTCTTCCTGTTGTACATATTCCTTAATTATTCAAGAAATGTCTGTCCTTGGCATTCCTTGACTAAGAAGAGTGTGGAGCCAAGGAGCGAGTCTTTGACTTGGATTCACTTTCTCACCTGGGTGCTGCCGTCATGACTTCTAGGTCCTAAAGCCTCTGGCTCTGCCTCCTGTGACCTCCTTTTCTCTGGAGCAGGTTCAACTGCTCTGGATTCCAAAAGCCCTACACTTTAATGTCAGCTCTGCTGTTTAGAACCTAGCAAACTACTTTGCATTTCATAAGAAACCCAGATTTCACTTATTTTTTTTGAACTATAATTAATGATTTTTAGGGTTTACTCTTAACTCTGTACTCAGGAATCACTTCTAGTAGGTCTCTTGGTACCATATGTAGTTTCAGGAATTGAGTCAGGATTAGCTGTGTATGAAGCAAGCACCTAATCCCTGTACTATTACTCTGTCCCCTCTTACCCTTAATTTCTATGGTTAATCTTGTAGTAGGTTTGAGAATAGGAACTGCATACCCTGATGCTAAGAAGGAAATGCCATTTCTGGTATAAAGAAATGGAAGGGAAACATCAGTTTATCTCTTTTAATCCTGACTAATTTCTCACAGCATGAACACCAAAATCTGTCTTTACTCACTGAGGCTGAATTTTATGGTTCCCTAAAGATTTTTAAATGGAAGCATTGTTTCTTGTTATTATTTTAGCAAAAGGGAAGAAGTGAGAAGGTAGGTCGTGAGGAATAGCAGCTGGCATTTGTAGTCTACCTAACAATCCTCAAACCTATTATCATTATTCCAATAATATGCAATTATAATTATTATTTATTAATATTCATGAAAATTAAGAATAGATATTATTATTAATATTCATATTAATATAGCAGAAAAGTAGCTGAATCCTGAGGTAAAAACATGGCAAGAAAAATTGGATGGAATTGTAGTCAAAATTTAAAAATGATTTTGGGGTCTGGAGATTTCAAGTGTGTTTCACTGGCATCTCCTGGGAGCTCCTTAGAAACAGAATATCAGCCCCACAGAATTAGAATCTTTGTGTTTAATAAGATTTCCAAGGGTGTAGAGGCTCAAAGAAGCTGGCCCAGTGAAAGCACTTTCTTCCCTAGGAACTCTATTGTGTTTGACTTAGTTTGTCCTCTTTCTTCAGCATACCAGGCAGCTCTCTCCCTGGGCCAGGACCCATCCAATGATTGTAATGACAACCAGCGAGAGGTGCGAATCGTGGCCCAGAGGCGGGGGCAGAATGAGCCCGTGCTGGGAGTGGATTACCGGCAGCGCAAGATTACCATCCAGAACCGTGAGTTGGGGGATTTGTCAGAGAACTCAGGCAAGGGTAGTGAGGTGAAGACCAAGTCTGGCAGGCTGAGTCATTGTGGGGATTTCCCCTTTTCTCTACTGTCAGTGTTTGAGGAGAATGGTGGATACATAGAATGACTTGAACCATCTTGAACCTACTTCTTTGCGGTGTGTTTCTACATCTAGTTTTAGATGTAAAAATCTTCCTTCGATTCAGAGATTAGGACTAAGACTAAGGTGTATTTCTGTTTCTTTAATCCTTTCTGTGAATTTCTTTTAGGAGCTGCTTTTGTTTCCCAAGGCATTCCTATTGCCATATCTAAGGAAATATAGGCTTCCAGATATGTGAACACCTCTAGAGGTTCATCACCCTCTACTGTATCAGAAAGAAGTTTGGTTTAGAATCAAAGGTCTTGTTGAGAGTCCCTTTGCTTCCATTCATTATATCAGGGACAGTAGCAGATCAGTTACTTTCTCTGACATCTTATGTCTCATCTAAAATACAAACCTAATGGTACCTTTCTCCCCACACTGAAGCTTTTTGGATATGAAATCTGGGAGCTAGGTCAAAAGCTTATCTATTCTTTGTGCCTATTATAGGAAATAGTAGCTTAGAGCCCTGGCTCCTCAGTCAGATGCAAGTGTTAGTTTTCTTTTTATCTTTACAAAATATGTAAACTTGGGGAAGTCCCTTCAACTTTTTTCAGCCTCAATTTCTTTTTTGGTTTTTGGGTCACACCCGGCAGCGCTCAGGGGTGTGAGCGCTCCTGGCTCTATGCTCAGAAATCACTCCTGGCAGTCTAGGGGGACCATATTGAATGCCTGGATTCAAACCACCATCCTGCATGCAAAGCAAAATGCCTTACCTCCATGCTATCTCTTTGGCCCCTCAGACTCAATTTCTATGAAATGAAATTTGCCATAGTGTTTACCTCCTAAAGAGTTGAAAGGACTAAATAAGATAATAGGTATAAAGTGCTAAGCAAACAGTAAGTAGATAGTGAAGTTTAGTTATGATTATTCAGCACACTTCTGGATAGAAATAATATCCCACATTCCAACCTTTTTTTTTTTTTTTTTTTGGTTTTTGGTGTTTTGGGCCACACCCTTTTGATGCTCAGGGGTTACTCCTGGCTATGCGCTCAGAAGTCGCTCCTGGCTTGGGGGACCATATGGGACGCCGAGGGTTCGAACCGAGGTCCGTCCTAGGCTAGCGCAGGTAAGGCAGGCACCTTACCTCTAGCGCCACCGCCCGGCCACATTCCAACCTTTTAATGCAGGATTTATTGGCACAAAACTCAAAGTCTGTTTCAATAATATTTATGTGTCATGTTAATTTTTTTTTGGTTAAACGGAAAAATAGAGGAGACTATATCCAGAATGCCACTCAGATTACCTGGGAACATCCATGTTAGGAAATTAGTAAGTACCCTAAAACTACTTACAATAGATCACCAAAAAAGCCACTTTAACAATTCTTCCTATCTTGTAATGTAAAATATTCAGTTAGAATAGTTAAGCTTTGGGGCCGGCGCGGTGGTGCTAGAGGTAAGGTGACTGCCTTGCCAGTGCTAGCCTAGCACAGACTGTGGTTCGATTCCCCTGGAGTCCCATATGGTCCCCCAAGCCAGGAGCGACTTCTGAGCGCATAGCCAGGAGTAACCCCTGAGCATCATTGGGTGCGGCCCAAAAACTAAAAAAAAAAAAAAAAAAAAAAAAAAGAATAGTTAAGCTTTGTCCTTTTGCATTTAATCCCCTGGTTCCCCACCTCAACCTCTGACACTTCATCCCTTGGTAATAACTGTACTTCTTTACCATCTCTAGGGATATACTCAAAGATGATCCCAGACTGGTCCTGATTTGTCCTCAAAGCTCAACATCTTTAGCTAACAAGTCTACTTAACAATTGAGAAAGATGAAAATCTCCACAGGTCCTTGCCTTGGATTTTTCTCTAATTTTTAGCAGGGTCATCCATCACATTCAGTGCCAATTGGTGATCAATTGGGATCAATTGGTGTCTTTTTTTCTCTCGGAAGAAAGGAACAGTTGAAGCTGAGGAGATACAATCAAGAATTGGAGCACATGCTTTGCTAATATAGCATTTTACTTCAATTTCTCTTTATACCTCCAGGCTTGTCTTGATTTCTGGAGCCTTTTTTCTAATAGTTTTATGCCCAAATTGCATGATTTGAGGTGACCCTGTTAAATTCATCATTGGAATTATTTATAATAGGAAGCTGAGTAACCAATCTCCTTACAGTGACATCACTGAAAAAAATCTTTATGTCTCCATAATATTTAGGGACATATTAATAATGAACAACCATCATTGAGAGGAAGTTTCCTCCCAATGTACTTTCAACATTCTCCCAAATTTGGAGTAAACTTGTTTCATGAAAACGTTGTGGGTTTGGAAAATTGTGAGTAGGAAAAAAGTGGTAAGGTTTGACGTAGAAAGAGAAGGAAATAGAAATTGAAGTTAGCTCCAATGTTGCATGATCTCACATTTTTGTTTCATTTCCTCAATAAATATTTCTTGTCAAATACCATTCAGAATTGCAAATATGACTGCAAGTTAAGCAGTAGCAACTTTCTATATGTGTGAATCTGAAGATGCCCTTTGGTCTATATTGCAGGTAAGATAGCAAGAGTATGGAGACTTCCCTATGGCCAGTAGCTGGACTTGAATAATCTTAGAACAAAGATGAGTTTTATCCTCTTTAGATCCCCTACATGTGTAAAATGTGTAAAATGGTATTGAATCCAAGGATCTTTCATTAACATTCACTGCATATGCTAAATTTGAAAAAAATCTACCATTGATATTTCAGTCTTAATGGAGTAGCATAGCACTTTGGTCTAATCAGAAATGAAATTGTTTCCTCTTCATTAAAATACTAGAAATTTGTCCTTACTTATTCAAGCTCATCTCATAATCAGTTCCTTTCAGACACATAAATAACTGCTTATCTTAGGTTTTTGGAGTATCAGTCTATATAGTGTGCCACCCATATTAGGCAAAAGAGTAGAATTTAATAGTGAAGATGATCAGCCTTGAGGCTGAACCATAGTTTTTAAATGACTTGTGCTAAGCATATTTTTGTGTTTTGAGAATAGTTCCTTTACCTCCTGATGGTTTTTTATATCTGAAATGTAGCTAATAGTTATTTGATTGCAAATAATAGCCAAAAATATTAGTTGCTTAAACAATAATGAAAATAGACAGTGAGATAAGTACTATGGATAGTTTGTTCCTTTGACCCCATCTCACTAAGAAAGTTGTCTTCTTTCTTCTGGCTCAAGAATACAACCATTAAATTTGTTTTCAGATAACAGAGTAAAAGAAAAATATTTTGATGAGAAAGGGTCAAAGCTATTTATTTTTTAAATATGGAACGCTTCATGAATTTGCATGTCATCTTTACACAGGAGCCATGCTAATCTTCTCTGTATCATTCCAATTTTAGTATATGTGCTGCCGAAGCAAGCACGTCAAAGCTATTTTTAAGAAAATTATGTGAGATGCACTTCTGTTTACTTCCAATACACCAGAAATGAGTCCCATGTCTATGTTCATCTTTGGGAAAAGATGGAAGACATTGACTTCATTCTGGGTGGCAATATACTTAGCCTCAAATTCTATAACTTGAGAAGAAAAGGAAGATATAAACTGGGAGACAACTAGTTATTTCTACCTCATGTTCTGATAGAGTTGTGGTAGAAATTAAGTGATGGGTCCAAATCCTTGTCCTGAGGGCTCAGCGAATGGTCACTTCTGCAATTATTATAACATTTGGAGAAAGATGAGAATCTAATGGAATAAATTAAGTCTTTCTATAATCAAAAGAGAACTTTTTGGGCTGTAGAAGAAATTCTAGGGTTTTGATGCGTCTATGGATCAGAAACTGTAGCAACCCTCCCCTGTAAGCACTGGTACTTTCTCCCTTCTTCCTGTCAGGAGCAGATCTTGTGATCAATGAAGTGATGTGGTGGGATCATGGAGTGTATTATTGCACCATTGAGGCTCCAGGGGACACATCAGGAGACCCAGATAAAGAGGTGAAGCTCATTGTCCTACGTAAGTGTTGCTGGAACATTTCATTTGATTGCCCTACTACAATGACACTTTCACATGTAGGGGATTAAAGAAAATAAGCAAGTCTAGGTTATTGTTGGATTTCCAAATTCTAGTTTTCTTACCAAACTAATTTCTTTTAAACAGTATTTTTTTAATTAACCTTAATTTGTAAACCAAGAGATCTATTTATTAGGTTACCAGAAGGATAGAGCTGGAAGCATATCCTTACATATTTAGTTCAATGCCTGTTCTGCTTTCTCCCTGCAGACTGGCTGACTGTGATCTTCATCATTCTGGGAGGCCTCTTGCTGTTGATGCTGATTGGAGTGTGCTGGTGCCAGTGTTGTCCTCAGTACTGTTGCTGTTACCTCCGCTGTCCCTGTTGCCCCACACGCTGCTGCTGCCCTGAGGAAGGTGAGAGAGATGGACAGGTAGTAGGAGAGGAGAATGTCTGTGAGTTTGTAGCCATTCCCAAGCAGATCAGCTTCACATGCCCAGTCAGATTCCTGGGTTCTTTCAGGTGCTTCTTAGTGCTCTTCTCTCTTAAAAATAAAGGTCCTCTAAACCTAGAAAAGTAATGCTAGGAGAAGCTATTGAGCCAAGTAGATGAATTTATGCCATAACACATCCTCCCCCTGCATAAGACCTCCTTCAGGTCTTATGAAAGTGTCTCCTCCACAGCCTTTATGTCCTGTGCTTCAGCATTTGCTCCTTAACTCAAAAGTTGTTTAAACATGAAGTGTCTGAAATGAGTGCTTGAATGACTGAGAGAGAAGTAACTCTTACAGATGACTTGAAAAGAATGGATGAGGAGAGAAGTATTGTCCTAGAGCAGTGGATTTTCACTCTCCCCCCAAATAGAAGAATCACCTAAAGGGGCCAGAGAGATGGCAAAATAAGTATGGTGCTTGCCTTCCATTTGGCCCATCAGGTGTGATTCCTAAGTGCAGAGACAGGAGTAACTTAGCATGACTGTGTGTGCCCTTCAATCCAAAGAATCACCTCTGAAATTTAGTTTTTGGATCCACATTCAGAGTTCTGATTTAATAAGTCTGGGTAAGTCTGAGACTTTGTGTTTCTCAAAATTTCCCACTTAATGCCATCTGGTTAGTGTGAGTGCCCCACTTTGAAAAGCTCTGATTTAGTCAAAAAAAAAATGTATCACAAGATTTGGCTCTAATGTAACCTGTATTTGGACTGCAATTTGACTCTTAAAGAGAATTATGATGCCATGTACATAATGAATGGCAAAGGGAAAAGAATACAAAACTATTCTACAAAGGTCTTCTCTTGAAAAACAGATGGAGTGAAATCAATTGCTTAAAGTGGAAATATTTTTTGCTTTCTTTAAATATATAACATTTTATAGGATGGAATACTAGTTGAAAATTTGAGAAATTCTGAAAAATACAATGACTAATCTGAAAACTCAGAAATAACTACTTTGTTCATCTTTGTCCATTTGAAAAAACATTTATCAAAAAAGGAACAGCAAGGAATTGCCTCTTAAGATAGAAACAAACCTTAGTCTACTGTGTTAAGGTCAATGGTCTAAGTCTGGTTTCAGGCCTCTGTTCTAAGCTAGCTGTCTTACAGGAAAAGAGAACTGAATTTTATTGGTTGTCTTCTGTTTCTAATTCCTCTGCATTTCTCTCTTGAAACCTAACAACCCTAGAAGGGAAGTATTATCTCTATTAATAAATGAGGGGACAAATTTATTAATAAATTAATAAATGAGGGGACAAAGAAGCTACACAACTAGTAAATAACAGAGGCAGCGCAGAATTGAATACATGATCATTGATTTATGAGTGTCTTAATTTTCAGAGATCTGATCACAACCTTGATATGTAGATTCATTTGACTTAGATGAGCCAATGAGCTCCCTGAAGAGAGCAAAAATAGTGATTAAAGAGATAATTGAAACACATCCTTTCATGCACCTGACTTTGGTTTGAACTCAAGCACCACATTGTTCAACCCTGAACACTGCCAGGGTGATCCAGGTAATCCTTGGAACTGAAGACTGTGCATAGATACATTCCCTCAAGCCCTGCCATTGAACCACTTGCCTGACTGACCAGAATCATGAGGAGGGCTCTTCCCCATGAGAAGGAAAGAGAAAGAGAGAATAGTGAAAAAATCAGCATTGGGTCATGGAATGCCCTTGTTTTCAGAGGTGTCTGGGAGAGACGCAATGGGGAAGTCACTGGCACTGGCACTAGCACAATAACAGAGAGTGAGAATAACCTTTCAACTGCCTTCTCAGAACCCCCAAATCAGTGGAATATTCAAACAAGACTAAGATCAAAAACAACCAATGGTAAATGTATCCACCATCGATAAGCTGGCAAAATGGTCCTAGTGGTTTCTCCTAAGTAGTTAATATCCTCTTAGAAGAGTGGGTAAAACACAAGACATGTGGCCACAAATGGCTTCTTAGCTTGAGTAAGTGCAGACACTTTCAGAGAAAAATCATTAAAGCAAACTATTCTGAGAAGATTGGTGACAATAGAATATAGGAGTTGTTGGGCTGGAGAGATAGCACAGTGGTAGGGTGTTTGCCTTGCATGTGGCCAACCCAGAAGAAAGCGGTTTGATTCCTGGCATCCCATATGGTCCCCCAGGGGCAATTTCTGAGTGCAGAGCCAGGAGTAACCCCTGATCACCACTGGGTGTGGCTCAGAAACCAATCAATCAATCAATACAAAGAATATAGGAGATGTTGGGTAAAACTTTTGTAAAGAAGAGGGACTATATGTGATTTATATTTCCAAGAAACAGATAATCGCAAGCATATTTGTAGGTAAAGATCCAAGGCTAAAAGAAAGCAAGGGAATTGAGGTAATCCATGAGGAGTCATAGAGGTCAGTGAAAATGATATTGAGGCAAGACAGCCTGATCTCTGAAGAGAGTTCTTAAAATGTCAAAGATGAATATAGTGTAAGAAAAGAAGCATCAGGAACAAGTTCATCCTAACCTGTCCTGATTTCAGTAAATTCAAAATCTAAATGCCGGAACAGAGATAGTACAAAGCTTAAGGGGGCTTGCCTTACATGCTGCTGAACCTGCCTTGATCCCCAGCACTGCATGATTTCCCAAGCTAATCCCTGACCACTGCTGAGTGTGACCCAAATATCCCCCTGCACAAAAAAAAAAAAAAAAGAAGATTATTTTTTCTAATCTTGATGCAAAGGAAATTACAAGAATTATATCAGTAGTTCTTAAATTTTTCAGCCTTTCTCCTCCATTAGCTCCCACTTTCCAATGAGAGTTGACAGTGGACCACAAAGAGGAAATGGCAGTAACATCAAATTTTAGTAGCCCATAATAATTTACTTCATGCTAATAAACAACACACAGTAGAATTAAAGGTGAAACTTATTGATGTCAAGCATTTTTAATGCGACCATGATAAATGAATTTTATCTCACATTGGTTATTGACTTCCAGAACCCCAAGTCTCATCCTTCATGGATCACACTAAAAATCTAAGATTAGTACCACATATGTCCCCATCCCCTCGGAGCTGACAGAAGGGAGGACTTGTCACAAATATGCTTAGTTTATAGTGAGCCCTTGATTCAATCTAGGTCTCTTGATTCCATTATGTTCCCCTTTTGAAATAAATATGATGTCATTAAGTGCAAGTGCTTGTAGGGTGAATGTTTTAACTGCCTCTTGAAGGAATTGAGGTTGCTAAACAATTTAGGAAAGTCAGAGGCAAGAGAAAGCTACAATTAAGTCAGAAGTACAGCCAGATAGGTCTGACAGTGTAGGACCAGGAAGCAGCTCCTGTTGGTTCCCTAAAGTTGTAATTATAATAGTTTGAGAGGCGTGGGAGTTAAGGAAGTTCCCGAGGATGTCACTGAAACCACTGGCCAGTCCAGGCAGAGGAAACTGTATCATAAGAAAAAGTGAAAGGACTGCATGACCCTGACTCAGATAACGGGAGTAAGATTTGTGAAAAGGAAAAGGAAGGGCTGGAGAGATAGCACAGTAGTTAGAACACTTACCTTGCATATGGCAGGTCAAATTAGATTCCAGGCATCCTACATGTTACTGAGCACATGTTCCAAGAGTGATTCCTGAGTGCAGAGCATCATCAGATGTGGCTCCAAAACAAACAGGAAGAAAGGAAGAATAAAAGAGGAAGGGGTGGGGGGAAGGCAAAGGAGAAGATGTAGTTGAAAAACTTCAGGGCATCAGATGACTCTGTGCCTGCTAAAAGAGCCTCACTGCTCTGATAATGATGGCTGCTGAGAATGAGAGCCTTAAAGCCGTGAAGAAGTGAAAGTGCTGGCTATCATCTCTGTGCTGAAGGGGACATTTTAAAACAGAGATTTTCAATCACTAGACCTCAGATGGAGGGGGAGATTTTTGTTTGCTTCATCACAGAAACATACATGAGAACTATGGTTTGCAGAAAGAACAGAGGCTTAGGGTCACACTCACCAGCTGGGACAGTATCCGTTTTGCACAACTTCTCTCCGGATTCCCAGATTCAAATATTTTTCTCATCGTTTTGTTCACTTATGTCACGTGACCAACACATATTAAGCAATACATTTTATATGCTGGTTATGGCATGATTAGGGATCTAGGGTTGGGAGTCAGAGAATGTGGCATCTCTCGGAAAAAAGAAACAAAAAAAGTGCTCAGGTCTATGGATTTATCTGGGAAGTATATAGCTTACTGGCTATTAGTGTGTATGGGCTGCTATAAATTTGCACCTAACTTCCTTCAGGGCTGTGATTAACCACTGGGGTTGGTTAGTGCTCTGAGTATTTCTGGTGCTTCTCTGCTGCCCCCACTTTCTCTTGATTTGCAAGTGTACTTCACTACAGCTTTTGGGTAGCCACCACAAGGATCTGCCTGATTTTAGCACATCCCTCACCTTGTGTAGCTGTTTCCGGAATACCTAATGTCTATCCATTTTTTGCTGTGGGAGGCAGAAGTCTCTGGCAGGACAGCTGTTTCATCTGTAGTCAAAGACTTGGGTCACCGAGGAGGAAGTGAGAGTGTAAGGCGGGGCCTGGAGCAAGCACTTCCTAAATAGAAACACATGTCCATTCCCTACATACACAGATAGACAGGGGCCTGTAGACACGAAGTGCATAAATCACAATAATCTCCAAACAGCTGTTCAGAAACCAAAACAACTAATGCTTCTGCGTCTACTTGACAGCCACAGTAAGTGGTGTGCTTTATATCAGCAACACCTTGGGGATTGGAGTGGCATTTTTTTGATATATGTGGCTTCTTCACATTATTTTTTATATTATGAAAGAATATTAAATTTTTGTCTCCTTTATCTGCCCTCCCCTCTCCCTCTCAGCTATTCCTACTATATAGAAAAAGCCCCACCTTTAAATGATGAAAGAGAAAAAAGGATCCATTGGGATCTACCTCAGTATTTTACATTTGCTTGCTTTCATCTCATTGTCATCTCCTTCCTGAGGCTCACAGACCAGCTAGAAATGTTCTTTCCATCTCCTCTTTCTTTACCTGCAGGATTACATGTTTTTGAAAGGAGGAAGTTAGATTATTTTTTTTCTTGGATATAGACACTGAAATGTTAACTCAGGAGTTTATCCTCAACTCCTTGATGGAACAACAGTTGATCCCTACTTCCTTAACTCTTATTCCTAGGCTAGGGTTGTGAGGAGAGAAACTGGCTTCTTGGTGAGGCTGCTAGGAGGTGGAGAGAGGTAAGGAGTTCTGGGCCTTGCCCTGGTTGAGGGTCAGCATTCTTCCCTTTTCCCCTGCAGCCCTGGCCCGCCACCGCTACATGAAGCAGGCTCAGGCCCTAGGCCCTCAGATGATGGAAAAACCTTTATACTGGGGGACGGACAGGAGCTCCCAGTTTTCATCTTACCCAATGAACCCACTGCTGCAGCGAGGTAAACCTTGCCAGATGTTTGGGGTGGGAGTGGGCAGAGGTGAAGGGCTGGAGCATGAACTATTAGGAAAAGGGGGGCGTCAGAACCAATATGATGTATATCTTTATGAGTGTGTCTGGGAATGGGTAAATGCAAGAAAAATCACGTGGCATTTTGATGCATTGGTTCTGAGGAGGATTTGGGGGGCCAATAGCCTGCGTGTTCTTATTTTTGTCTCTATTCAGATTTGTCTCTGCGATCCAGCCTGCCGCAGATGCCAATGACCCAGACTACTGCTGTTCCTCCCATTTCCAATGGTGTGTTAGAGTATCTGGAGAAAGAGCTTCGGAATCTCAACCCAGCCCAGCCTTTGCCTCCTGGCCACCAACTCAGATCTGGCCATCCCCGCAGCATACTATCCTCCCTGGATTCTGAGGTTGTGGAAAGACGAATCATCCACCTGCCCCCGCTGATCAGAGACCTGCCTTCCTCACAGAGGACCAGCAACTCTTCTCACCAGCAGTGGCTTACCCCAGTTCCCCCCAGGCCCTGGAATTCAAGGGCAGAGAGAAGCCAGCACCCCTACACCGATTTCCACCAAGAGCTCCAAAAACAGGAGCCTAAGCACTGGGTGATGGAACCAAGGGGACTGGACCAACTGCGGAGTGGAAGACACCACAGCTCCAGACAGCGTGGGTCACCCACATCCTGGTCAGATGGAGACAGCCTTAGTGATGTCCCCTCATCCAGTGAGCGCCCCTGGCCACCCCACCACCCCTCTGCCAGGAGCCACTATGCAGAGAGACCCCGAAGGCCAAGCCCCCGGGGAAGCACCCAGAGGTACCAAAAGTACCAGAGGCGCCGGCATCGCAGCTACTCCCCTCCCCTGCCCTCTGGTCTCAGTTCTTGGAGCTCAGAGGAGGGGGAGAGGCCACCTCGGAACTGGAAGAACCATTCACGACATCGTTCGCACTCCCCAAGCTGGCCCGAGGAGAAGCCACCCAGCTACCGCTCACTGGATGTCATCTCAGGCAAGAATAACAGGACAAAAGGGAATGTGGAAAGGCGCTTGGTGAGCCTGGGATATCCAGTTGAGGGTCGGGTGTGGGGAGAAAATTTCCAGCCAGGCTAGGACACAGTTGACAAAGTCTACCTTATAGGCACTGCTGAGGGTACCTCCACTCTCATTTGCACAATTTGCTCCATAAATTTGTCAGGCTGCTTCTCATGGCACTGGAAAGGGCTTAGTAAGTTCAGGGTGCTAGTAGGGACAGAACAAATGCAGAGGACAGAGACGGGGCTTCACACTTGATGCTTCTTCCCAAAGGCCTTCTTCTCATCTTTTTCAGTCTCATCCTCCATGACCTGTAGGGCAGAGAGGCCCACCCTACTCTCCAGAAAAGTAAACAACACTCAGAATAACCAAAGTAACTTTGTGGGCACTGAAAGATCAGCCTTCCTGAGTAATATTCGACTTCCTGTCGTTGCCATTTGCTCTAATTTAACAACTATATTTTCATACCCCTAATTAGAACCTACAATCTGACAGCACAGGATGTTTGTATGCCACTCTTGATGCTGGACCTGAGCATGCAAGGCCTTGTAGTGATCATGGATGAGTTCTCAGAGATTCCTCAGATCAGTAAACTATTTTTGAGAAAACAAATTGGAGGCCACAGCTGACTGTGCTTAGGTTCAGGGCTTACTCCTGGCCCTGTTCTCAGGGATTCTCACTTTATATGTGGTGCTGGGGACCAACCAGTCATATGCAAGAAAGTGTCTTACATGTTACTGCTAGTTGATTTAATAAAGATTAAATATGAGTTGCAGAGAGCACTCAGAAACCCTGGAACTCAGGCCTTATAGGCTCAAGATTCTAAATTGTATTAATACCTAATAGGGCCCCCAAGCACTGGGAATTCTAGCACATCTAGGCTCAAGCAGTATTGTACTGTCAGGCCTGAGCACTGAATTCTCAGGCCTGCACTACCAGACAGAGTAAAACCAGCCTCTGGGCACCACTAAGAGCTGCCACCAAACCCTCAGATAATCATGCATAAACATCATATCTCAAATATGAATCAGGTAACTCTGAATAACTATATGCAGTTAATGCCAACCTTAACCTAAAAAGGACACAAAAATACATAGACCTTTTATTTTAGGGCCAGAGCTGACAATATTTAAGGATTATTCCTGGCTCTGCTCAGGAATTATTCCTGGCAATGCTAAAGGGACCATATAAAATGCTGGTATCAAACCTGGGTCGGCTACATGCAAGACAAGTCTCTAACCCACTATATTCTCTCTTTGCTATCTTGTAATATAGACTCCTTATAATATGTAAATCTAAAAATTGTATTATAACTAACATATTGAAGTGATATTATTAACCATGACCTTACAAAGCTGTGCTGACATTGCTCAAATGTCAGCAATGAGGGGTCGGAGAGATAGCACAGCAATAGGGCATTTGCCTTGCACGTGTCCAGCCCAGGACGGACCTGGGTTTGTTTCCCAGCATCCCATATGGTTCCCCAAGCCAGGAGCTATTTCTGAGCACAGGGTCAGGAGTAATCCCTGAGCACCCCCGTGTGTGGCCCAAAAACAAACCAAACAGAAAAACGAACTATTCATGAACTGACATCAGAGCTGATTTACAAGCCACACATAAAAAATTGTTTATGTGATTGAAATTCTATTTTGCTTCAGTTGAGATAGAGTGATAGAGGCTTTGAGAGAGAAGTTTTTCAAGTAGAAAGATGGCAGAAGGTCAAGAATGTGAATCTTTTACACACTTTGAAGATACTTGGAATTCACTTGGAATTACAAGTTCTACTGTGGTTAAAACAAAAACCTCCAGTAAAATGCCTGTCTCGAATACAGGCAGGGGATGGGAAGGGGGGAAGGGGTAATGTTGCACTGGTGAAGGGGGGTGTTCTGGTTATGACTGTAACCCAAATATGATCATGTTACTTCAATAAAAAAAAAACCCATACATGGTATGTGTGAAGGTGTAGGTATCTATAAAGGCTACAATGCTGGCCTTTCTAAGAAAAACCTCAGTGAGAACTTTACAAGAGGAAAGCAGCAAAAGATGCGGATCTTAGTGAAATCATTGGTGGCAGTTACACCTATTCTCTCAGGTGGCCCTCCCTGGGAAAAATTAAAGACCAAGAATAGTAAAAATTAAGAGTATCCATAATGAGCTTTGGACAGTTATACAGCACATCATTTGATCCATATATAACCTGAGTTTAATTAGCATTATCTTTAACAGTTCTTAAAACTCTTCCTTCCATTTTAACAGTAGAAAAAATATATAACCAAAACACAAAATTACTCAGAACTATACAAATGTTGTTACTTTAGTCACATGGTGACTTAACTGTCTCTCATCTTCTTTTAACTTATATGTTAAGTAAAACTTAACTTTTAAACTTAACTGTTAAGTTTAAAACCAGAGAATGGCCTCAGACCCTATTGTCTTAGAAGTATAATTTTTGTCTTTTGTTTTCATCCCTTTAAGTTCTCTTAAGAGAAGATTAAAAGGATATCAGTTATATTCTAGACACTGGAATTAGCTCCCCCTTTTTTCATTTACTCTCTAAAAATAGCCCCATGCCCATGAGTCTAAGCAAAAGTAGCAGTGCATGCCAAAAAGCCCTTATTAATAGTGCATGCTGCTTCATTAGAAGGGAATCATATGGGGCAATGTCATTTTCTGGCAACTTCAATTTTTCTAATATTTTGAAAGTAACACAACTGTATCATTAAAATATTTACACAAATAATTCTAACCTATTTTCTATTGAAGGACTTTCATTAAATGCAAGAATTTTGCTAAAGTTAATTATAAAAGCCTTCTAGTTTTGGCTTTCTGAGCTTATCTCCCAAAAAAGGATTACCTTATCGTATTCTGAGTAGTTGGAGGACAAATTAATTTGGATAATGCTTTTTTTTTAATTTTTTTATTTAAACAACTTTATTACATACATGATTGTGTTTGGGTTTCAGTCATGTAAAGAACACCACTCATCACCTGTGCAACGTTCCCATCACCAATGTCCCAAATCTCCCTCCTCCCCACCCGACCCCCGCCTGTACTCTAGACAGGCTTTCTATTTCCCTTGTACATTCTCATTATTAGGATAGTTCAAAACATAGTTATTTCTCTAACTAAACTCATCCCTGTTTGCAGTGAGCTTCATGAGGTGAGCTGTAACTTCCAGCTCTTTTCTCTTTTGTGTCTGAAATTTATTATTGCAAGAATACTTTTCATTTTTCTTAAAACCCATAGAAGAGTGAGACCATTCTGTGTCTTTCTCTCTCTCTGACTTACTTCACTCAGCATAATAGATTCCATGTACATCCATGTATAGGAAAATTTCATGACTTTATCTCTCCTGACAGCTGCATAATATTCCATTGTGTATATGTACCACAGTTTCTTTAGCCATTCATCTGTTGAAGGGTATCTTGGCTGTTTTGAGAGTCTTGCTATGGTAAATAGTGCTGCAATGAATATAGGTGTAAGGAAGGGGTTTTTGTATTGTATTTTTGTGTTCCTAGGGTATATTCCTAGGAGTGGTATAGCTGGATCGTATGGAAGCTCGATTTCCAGTTTTTGGAGGAATCTCCATATCGCTTTCCATAAAGGTTGAACAAGACGGCATTCCCACCAGCAGTGGATAAGAGTTCCTTTCTCTCCACATCCCCGCCAACACTGCTTGTTCTCATTCTTTGTGATGTGTGCCAATCTCTGGGGTATGAGGTGGTACCTCATAGTTGTTTTGATTTGCATCTCCCCGATGATTAGTGATGTGGACCATTTTTTCCTGTGTCTTTTGGCCATTTGTATTTCTTCTTTGTCAAAGTGTCTGTCTATTTCTTCTCCCCATTTTTTGATGGGATTAGATGTTTTTTTCTTATAAATTTCTGTCAGTGCCTTGTATATTTTGGAGATTAGCCCCTTGTCTGATGGGTATTGGGTGAATAGTTTCTCCCACTCAGTGGGGGGCTCTTGTATCCTGGGCGCTATAGCTTCCTTTGAGGTGCAGAAACTTCTCAGTTTAATATATTCTCATCTGTTAATCTGCTTTCATTTGCTTGGAGAGTGCAGTTTCCTCTTTGAAGATGCCTTTAGTCTCAATGTCCTGGAGTGTTTTACCTACATGTTGTTCTATATATCTTATGGTTTCAGGTCTGATATTGAGGTCTTTCATCCATTTGGATTTAACCTTCATACATGATGTTAGCTGGGGATCTAAGTTCAATTTTTTGCAAGTGGCTAGCCAGTTGTGCCAACACCACTTGTTGAAGAGGCTTTCCCTGCTCCACTAAGGATTTCATGCTCCTTTATCAAAAATTAGGTGATTGTATGTCTGGGGAACATTTTCTGAGTATTCAAGCCTATTCCACTGATCTGAGGGCCTGTTTTTATTCCAATACCATGCTGTTTTGATAACTATTGCTTTGTAGTACAGTTTAAAGTTGGGGAAAGTTATTCCTCCCATATTCTTTTCCCAATGATTGCTTTAGCTATTCTAGGGTGTTTATTATTCCAAATGAATTTCAAAAGTGCCTGATACACTTCTTTGGAGAATGTCATGGGTATCTTTAGAGGGATCGCATTAAATCTGTACAATGCTTTGGGGAGTATTGCCATTTTAATGATGTTAATCCTGCCAATCCATGAGCAGGGTATGTGATTCCATTTCCGCGTGTTCTCTCTTATTTCTTGGAGCAGAGTTTTATAGTTTTCTTTGTATAGGTCCTTCACATTTTTAGTCAAGTTAATTCCAAAATATTTGAGTTTGTGTGGCACTATTGTGAATGGAGTTGTTTTCTTAATGTCCATTTCTTCCTTATTACTATTGGTGTATAGAAAGGCCATTGATTTTTGTGTGTTAATTTTGTAGCCTGCCACCTTGCTATATGAGTCTATTGTTTCTAGAAGCTTTTTCGTAGAGACTTTAGGGTTTTCTAGGTAGAGTATCATGTCATCTGCAAACAGTGAGAGCTTGACTTCTTCCTTTCCTATCTGGATTCCCTTGATATCTTTTTCTTGCCTAATCGCTATAGCAAGTCCTTCCAGTCCTATGTTGAGTAGGAGTGGTGAGAGAGGACAGCCTTGTCTTGTGCCAGAATTTAAAGGAAAAGCTTTCAGTATTTCTCCATTGAGGACAATATTTGCCTTTGGCATGTGGTAGATGGCCTTAACTATATTGAGAAAGGTTCCTTTCATTCCCATCTTGCTGAGAGTTTTGATCAAGAATGGATGTTGGACCTTATCAAATGCTTTCTCTGCGTCTATTGATATGATCATGTGATTTCTATTTTTCTTGTTGTTGATGCTGTGTATTATGTTGATAGATTTATGAATGTTAAACCATCCTTGCATTCCTGGGATGAAACCTACTTGATCGTAGTGGATAATCTTCTTAATGAGGCATTGAATCCTATTTGCCAGGATTTTGTTGAGGATCTTTGCATCTGCATTCATCAGCGATATTGGTCTGTAATTTTCTTTTTTTGTAGTATCTCTGTCTGGTTTAGGTTTCAAGGTGATGTTGACTTCATAAAAGCTATTTAGATGTGTTCCTGCTTTTTTTCGATTTCATGAAAGAGTCTTGCCAGAATTGGTAGAAGTTCCTCTTGAAAGGTTTGAAAGAATTCATTAGTAAATCCATCTGGGCCTGGACTTTTGTTTTTGGGCAGACGTTTGATTACTGTCTTAATTTCCTCAATAGTGATGGGTGAGTTTAGATATGCTACATTCTCTTCATTCAACCGTGGAAGATTATAAAAGTCTAAAAATTTATCCATTTCTTCCAGGTTTTCATTTTTAGTGACATAGAGTTTCTCAAAGTAGTTTCTGATTACCCTTTGGATTTCTACCATATCAGTAGTGATCTCTCCTTTTTCATTCCTAATACGAGTTATCAAGTTTTTCTCTCTCTTTCTTTGTTAGTTTTGCCAGTGGTCTATAAATCTTGTTTATTTTTTCAAAGAACCAATTTCTGCTTTTGTTGATCTTTTGGATTGTTTTTCGGATTTCCACTTCACTGATTTCTGCTCTCAGCTTTGTTATTTCCTTCCGTCTCCCTATTTTTGGGTCCTTTTGTTGAGTACTTTCTAATTCTATGAGCTGCATCATTAAGCTATTGAGGTATGCCCCTTCTTCTTTCCTGATGTGTGCTTGCAAAGCTATAAGTTTTCCTCTCAGTACTGCTTTTGCTGTGTCCCATAGGTTCTGATAGTTTGTGTCTCCATTATCATTTGTTTCTAGCAAGGTTTTGATTTTCTCTTTGATTTTCTCTTAAACCCACTGGTTATTCAGTATTAGGCTGTTTAACTTCCAGGTGTTAAAGTTTTTCTTCTGTTTCCCTTTGTAGTTCACATATAATTTCAGGGCCTTGTGGTCAGCGAATATAGCCTGCAAAATTTCTATCTTCTTGATATTATGGAGGTATGTTTTATGTGCTAGCATGTAGTCTATCCTGGAGAATGTCCCATGTACATTAGAGAAGAATGTGTATCCAGGCTTCTGGGGGTGGAGTGTCCTGTATATATCTACTAGGCCTCTTTCTTCCATTTCTCTTTTCAGGTCTAGTATATTCTTGTTGGGTTTCAGTCTGGTTGACCTGTCAAGTGTTGACAATGCCATGTTGAGGTCTCCCACAATTATTGTGTTGTTATTGATATTATTTTTCAGATTTGTCAACAATTTTATTAAATATTTTGCTGGCCCCTCATTCGGTGCATATATGTTTAGGAGAGTAATTTCTTCCTGCTGTACGTATCCCTTGATTAATACAAAATGTCCATCTTTGTCCCTTACAACTTTCCTAAGTATAAAGTTTGCATCATCTGATATTAGTATGGCCACTCCAGCTTTTTTATGGGTGTTGTTTGCTTGGATGATTTTCCTCCAGCCTTTTATTTTGAGTCTATGTTTGTTCTGACTATTCAGGTGCATTTCTTGTAGGCAGCAGAAGATTGGATTGAGCTTTTTGATCCATTTAGCCACTCTGTGTCTCTTAACTGGTGCATTTAGTCCATTGACATTGAGAGAAAGAATTGTCCTGAGAGTTAGTGCCATCTTTATATCGAAGTTTGGTAGGTTTGTTGGTCAGTCTTGTCTTAAAGTAGGCCGTTCAGTTTTTCTTTTAAGAGTCTGTAAAGTTTCTGAGCTGTTGTTTGTCTGTGAAACCATGTATTGTTCCTTCAAACCTGAAAGTGAGTTTTGCTGGGTGCAGTATTCTAGGCGACGCATTTATTTCATTGAGTTTTGTCACTATGTCCCACCACTGCCTTCTGGCCTTGAGTGTTTCTAGTGACAGGTCTGCAGTAAATCTCAAGGATGTACCCTTAAATTTAATTTCTCTTTTCGATCTTGCTGCTTTCAGAATTCTGTCTCTATCTGTGGGATTCATTATTGTGACTAAGATGTGTCTTGGGATGTTTTTTCTGGGGCCTCTTTTAGTTGGTACTCTTCGGGCATGCAGGATTTGATTGCATGTATTCAATAGCTCTGGTAGTTTCTCTTTAATGATGTTCTTGACCGCTGATTCCTCCTGGAGATTTTCTTCCTGGGTCTCTGGGACTCCAATGATTCTTAAGTTGTTTCTGTTGAGCTTATCATAGACTTCTATTGTCATATGTTCCCTTTTTTTAAGTAATTTTTCTATTGTGTGATCATTTGCTTTAAGGCTTTTTTTCCAATTTCTTCTGCTGTATGGAATTGTTATTCATCTCATCTTCCAATGTACTAATTCTGTCCTTAGCTGCTGTTAACCCATGGGAAAGCTCAACCATGTTTTTCTTCAATTCATCTACTGAGCTTTTCATACCTGTTATTTGACCTGAAATTTCAGTTTAGAGTTTTCTGATTTCTATCTTCATATTCTCTTGATTCTTATTATTGTTCTCTTCTATACTTTCTTTGAGTTCTTTGAACATCTTCCATATTGCAACTCTAAACTACTTATGTGAGAGACTGACTAGTTGTTGGTCATGTTCAAGTCATCAGAGTTGCCATCGTCATTCTCTATGTCTGGCGCTGGCCTGTGTTGTTTCCCCATCGTCACATTTGTATTGTGGGTTTTTCTACGTATTGTGGTTGTATTCATTGGCTAAATGATGTGCACAGCTGGGATGTGAAGCGGAGCAGCCGTGCTCCTCTGGCTCCACCCTTTCTGGGCTTGTAAACTCACCTCCAGGGAAGGCTCCAGGGAAGGCGAGCCATCCGCAGATGAGCCACATATACGATGAAATCAGGCCAAAAATGGAGCACAGCACAGAAGACAGGCAGATAGGGGTGCTGGCATCTGAGTTCCAGCACAGTTTAGCAGCTTCTTTTCTGGGCCTGTAAGTTCACCTCCAGGGAAGGCTCCAGGGAAGGCGAGCCATCCATAGATGAGCCACACACAGGATGAAATTAAGACAAAAATGGAGCACAGCACAGAAGACAGACAGATAGGGGTACTGGCATCTGAGTTCCAGTAGAGTTCAGCCCGGATAATTCTTTGATTTTTGGCACACAATTGTATTTGTAACCTGTACTTTGAATGTCTTTCTGTGAGGCAGTCTTGCTCTTTACTCTTCTTTCTTACACAACTTCCTTTGGAGCTTGCAGTTTCATACATTATAACACATTTGGGCCACTAGATGGTGACTTTTGGTTATGTATAATTTGAAGTTTCTGTTATTCAAGGTGATTAAGCTATATCACCATTAATCAAGCTTCAACTGTTAGATTTAGCATAACAGCAAAACTTAAACTATTTAATTGCAATATTAATCACAAAACCCTTTACTCACATGAAATCTCAATAATAGTGTTAACAAATGGTATGTAAAACCATGGGCTACTGTGGGAAACTGAAATAGATTAAGACCTAAATATTGCCCATAGAAAGTTAAATCAAGTTAAATCTTTTATTTGACTCCAGAACCAGGACTCCAGCAAAAGCCTTCTTCTTCAATGTCTGGTGATATCTTCACTCCATCAAATGTAACAACCTTAGAAACAGTAGAAGTAACATGGAGCTTTTAACTTCAGTGGTTTCAGACTAAGTGGATTAACCCTTAGTTAACTGTTCTTCAAGTCTATTCTCTTTCCAATCTTGACATTTTAGAAAGAGCATCCCAAAGCATTTTTATTTATTCCAAACTTTCCCTGTTCTAACACAAGAAAAAAAAATAATACTCCTTGATTTCCTCTCGATGCAACACTTAAACTTCCTACAGAAAATTCAAGATTAATACTTTTCCTGACTCATTCACTTAATTAATAAGATATTTGTTAGATCAGGATAATTAATTTAATTTCAATAATTTTTTATTTCCTGTCTAGGTTTTTCAACAAATCTTAGACTAGTTCCCTTTTTAAACCGAGCTATGGACATTTTTGTAACCCCAGTGTTTAAATAAAGAAAATATTATTAAAATTTTAAAATTAATTCTTCTAGAACTGGAGTGGTAGTATAAAATGTAGGGCATTTGACTTGCATGTGGCCAACCTAGATTCAATTTCTGGCATACAATGTTGTTCCCTGAGCCCCGTTAAGAGTGATCCCTTAGCACAGAATCAGGAATAAGCCCTGAGCACAGCCAAAAAAAAAAACCAGATTATGAAACCCTAAAACTTTCTTTCCCTAAAAACTAAAACTTTTTATGGCAAGTTATTTGTATATATGGTGATCTTAAGGATGTATTTAGGAACATATCTTGCTATTTTAATGATCATAATGAAAGGTAACAATTATAAACTATGACTATAAAATTTAAAGCTTAAGTAAAAATTATCTCTACCATACATGGTGAATTAGATTAGAAATGTAACTTAGAGTCATTGCCCTTACAATAGCCAAAAGATCAAGTGGAATAACATCTCAAGAAAAGATGAGTTTGATCTGAGATTGTAAATAATCTTTGAAAAATAATTTTAGAGCATTCGCCTTACATGCAGAAGGACAGTAGTTAGAAACCTGGCATCACATATGGTCCCCTGAGCCTGCTAGGAGTGATTTCTGAGCATAGAGCCAGGAATAACCCCTGAGCACTGATGGACATGACCCAAAACCAAAAAGAAAAAAAGAAAAAAGAAAGAAAAATAATTTTAGAGAAACATAGGTACAAACTCCTTTGTCCTATCTAGAAAGGACTACAAAGGTATGGTTTAAAAAATTATTAATGAAATAAAGAGTTGTATCTCTTTTCTTTTCTTTTTTTTTTGTTTTGTTTTGTTTTTGGTTTTTTGTATTTGGGCTACACCCAGTGACCCTCAGAGGTTACTCCTGGCAATGTGCTCAGAAATCACTCCTGGCTCAGGGGACCAAATGGGATGCCAGGGATCAAACCTAGGTCAGTCCTGGGTCATTTGCATACAAGGCAAATGCCCTACCGCTGTGCTATCATCACCCCAGCCCCTGTACCTCTTTCCTGTCATGACAGAATAGTAGAGAGATGAAATGGTTAAGGGAGGGCCCGGAGAGATAGCACAGCGGCGTTTGCCTTGCAAGAAGCCGATCCAGGACCTAAGGTGGTTGGTTCGAATTCCGGTGTCCCATATGGTCCCTGGTGCCTGCCAGGAGCTATTTCTGAGCAGACAGCCAGGAGTAACCCCTGAGCACCTCCAGGTGTAGCCCCCCCCCCCCAAAAAAAAAACGAAATGGTTAAGGGAGGCTTAACCATATAAAAGTCAACAAGAAGCATCATGAGTGAAGTTGTAAGAAATACTGTAAATTTAAATGTGTTTGATGGAGACCTGAGAGATAGAAAGGAAGCCAAAGCTTAAGCCCAAGGAGAGATTAACAGCATAAAGAGTAATCAAGGAAAAGTATAATATTTTCTAGTTTAGATTTGCTACCCAAGTACCCCACTTATCTTGGATTTACAATATAATAAAATACCCATAGGTACTATATGTATGGTGAATAGATCAAAGCTAATTGGATATTGTGTGTGTGTGTGTGTGTGTGTGTGTTCTGTTTTCCAGGAGAGAGACAGCTCCCATAGTGGAAGAAGCATGGTCATTTAGTCACCGAACATAGCAATACATATGTGATTACTACTCACCTCCCATGTGTCATTATCATCACCAAGATTTCCAGCTGTCTTGGAAGGGAATTTTCAGAGGGATGCTTCAAATATGTAACTAATATTTTGGCTTTGATTCTTAGAATACAACAGAATAATAGCAAATACAAAAAAGTAAGAAAGCAATGACTTGTTTTTTCCTTGGTTCATACTCTGCTTATTTAGGTAGTTTCTGACTTGTTATATTCCCTAACTTAGTTATGATAGCTCTGGAACATCTTAGAAACCCAAATCTTCTACTAAGTTACACAACTCAAAACTCTGGTCATCTCTCAGTCTGAAACCTCGAAAATATGTAAGAAAAATCTAAGAGGTTTAAGAAACAGGAAATCTATGGAATGTTACAGTGTTACACAGGTCCTTGCCTCCTACTATGATTTATCTAAAGGGTTCCCCTTAGTATACTTTGCTGCTCCCAATCATCTTGGACCTCTGTGCTACTGAGTGTCATTAATATATGGCACAGGAAATATTCCAGCAATATACCCTCTAATGGTTTATGTATTGTAAGTGTAGAAAGTTACAGAGAAGCAGGTGTTTTTTTAAATAAATTTTATTCCTCTCTTGTTTTCCTCTTGTTATTTTTCTCCCCAACATCTAACTTACATTTTCACTTTTCTAAAATTTTTATTGAGGATAATGATTTATAATATTGTTAATAAGGATTCATGCATATAGTGTTCTAACATCATACCTTCTGCTTACCACTATTCACCCAGTTGTCTCTCCCAAAATTTATATTTTCTTATTTAGTATGCATCCATTGAAATCACTTTGTTACTGAAGACAATATAATATATAAATATGCAAGAAAGGAGGGGCCGGGTGGTGGCGCTGGAGGTAAGGTGCCTGCCTTGCCTGCGCTAGCCTAGGACGGACCGCGGTTCGATCCCCCGGCGTCCCATATGGTCCCCCAAGAAGCCAGGAGCAACTTCTAAGGGCATAGCCAGGAGTAACCCCTGAGCGTCACAGGGTGTGGCCCAAAAAACCAAAAAAAAAAAAAAAAAAAAAAAAAAGAAAGGAAATAGCTGGCTTGAAGATACTGTCCCATATAAATATCTTCATGGAAGCATTTGACTTTATTTAAGCTTTTTTTCTACAACTGAAACTCAAAAAAAAAAAAAAAAAAAAAGCCATACCCACCTAGAAAGTTCTGGAACTGCCTTTCTTCCACACCACTGAACGTTCCAGAAAGAAGGCATGGTAGCTTCCCTACAGATTGGTTCTACCATGCCCTCCCATTTCCCCTAACCTTCTATGGCCTTATGAATTTTTGTGATTGATATGAAGATTCTGCTTGAACACACCGAAAGATGGTCCAAAAGAAGTTTTATGTGTCTCTGTGTGCTTAATAATAATTTAATGTGTATGACTGTAAGCTTAATTTTGATCTTGTTTTTACCCAAATATCATTAATTATATGCCAAAAACTATATTGGGAAAACTAGGTTAAGTGACTCCAAGTTAACAACAGTTTCTTTGCTGATTTTCGATATTCATAAAATGACTAAGTTAGTAAATTGGAAAAAATATAATGAAAAGATAAAAACTTTAGTGAGTAAAAGACTTCCAGTCTGGACAATATAACATAGATTTTTTTTCCCTGCTCCTTCCAGCTGGGCTCTACTTTATAAGTCCAGGAAATGGCACATGAAACAAGTAAAGGAAAATTAAAAGACACTAAGAAGACAAGCTGTTTTGAGAATACTGTACCCAAAAATAGCACAGAGGAAAGGTATTCTGTATTACTCATTCCTCAACAAACAGAAGATGACTACAGAGACATGGTGCTTTCTGCTTCCCAACACAAACTAGCTCAGTAATTTATTCTTCCCCCTGGATTTAGTAAGAGTCCCCTTTAATAAAACAATCTCAAGTGAGAGAACCAGTAAGTGATCCCATTAAGTACTTTCCTTTCATTGCTGTGCCAGGGACTCTTATGTTGATTGTTACCAAAGTTTGTGGGATGAATCAGTAAGAGGTAAGTAAGTAAGTAGGTGGGTCAACTGTGACAGTCCTTTTGTTCCCCAAAATACACCCCACTTGTCTAGAGATGATTAGTAGAATGAGTACAAAGCCTCTATTATGATACAGTATGGGCTTGGAGGTCACTTTTTGCTCACGGGACTAAACTACTCTTTTTAACCTAGAGAAATATAGTAGCAGGACTCTTTCCAATTTTTCCAATACCCCACCCTTGCAACCAAGTAAGTAAAAAACCTGACAACCAAGTAAGTAAATTATTTTCATACTCTCAGGCAAAAATAACAAAAAAAGTGATAACTTCATATGTACCAGATACATCAAGTTAACCAAAAATAATAGCATAAAATCTCTAAAAATTAATCTACCATTAGAATCACAGTCCACAAAAGTAGGCCAAGACTTTATATTAAATCTAAATTCAGTAACTATTAAAAAATAATGTTCTAATGTGATAAACAAAGATGCCGATAAGAGACATTAATAACAAAATAATTATGTCAATGGAAAAAGATATCAATAGGTGACAAATAATTGAGATGGATCAGATGTTGGAATTATCAGAATGTTAAGGCAAGTATTATAAAATATTATAATAATTTCAAATTATCTTAAACAATTTTAAATAGGGACCAAAGAGATAGCACAGTGGTAGGGTGTTTGCTTTGCACACAGTCAACCCCAACAGACTTTGGTCACATCCTAGCATCCATATGGTTCCCCCCACACACACACACATGCCTGCCAAGAGCAATTTCTGAGTGCAGAACCAGTGCCGGGTGTGACCCCCCCAAATTTTTTTTAAATAGAAAATCTCATAAAAGAAATGAGTCTAATTTAAAAATACTTCATGTTCAAAATTGAACATTATTAACCTAAAAAATTTAAACTTGCTAGAAGGGTCCAAAAATAGAGTTGAGATCATGGAGAATGAACTCAGTGAATCTGAAAATTAAATAATAGTCCCAAGTAATGCATTTAATTCTATGAACAGAAGCTTAAGAACTTGTGGGACAATAACTAAGTATTCAGAATTTCTATATATTGGAACCCTCGAAGATAAAGAATGAGAATGAAAGACAATTTGGCTTGAATATTCTGAGCATTTTGTTTTAATATAATATATAATAACTGTACCTTTTATATGATAATTATATCTTATAGAAGTGCACAATTAATTATGCATAAATATATAAGATATTTAAAGGGTTTGTGAAAATTCCAATTAAGTTATTGATTTTAAAATAATTGATCATTAAAGTTTCATAATTATGAATTTGTAATAGGTGGTAATAAATAAATAGAATCAAGATAAAATAATTTATTTTGGGGGGGGCCATACCCGATGATGCTCAGGGGTTACTCCTGGCTATGCACTCAGAAATCGCTGAAAAGAATGACACTTTGGATTAATAATGGCCAAAAGAATTTTAAACTGTATTCTGTCTTAGAGATTGAATAAACTCAATGTAACAAGCAACATAAAATATATTATTTTGTGCCTGCCAAATGTATAGGCTTGCAAATGTGTAGAAATTTAGGGGACAATGGTGGTGGAAATTTTACAGTGGCGGTGGGATTGGTATTAGCACAAATAAATTATGTAATGCATAGTCTTTAAATAAAGTAATTTAGTTAAACAAATCTTGAAAGCAGTCAAACTACATTCCCAGTAGAAGGTCATTTGAATGGATTACTCATGAGAAAACAAAGAAGAAAAATATTTCTAGGTAAGAAAAAAAACCTGTTGACCCTATTGCTTTTCCAATTTCTTTTCTCTTTTATATGATAACCAAGATTACCCACACTTGATAGTGTGGCTTACAACACACTCTAGTTGTTGCATTACACTGACCATGGTGCTTTAATCTCTTGTCAGTTTGGGTGCTTGCCAGCAGTGATACCTCAAGATGTGATGTTTGCACAAACCTGACTACTTTGCAACTGGGAAATTGCTTGTGGCTTCAGGGATCATAACAGAGATTCCAGGCACAAAGCACCTTGTGTTGTACTCATGACTTCTACTTGAAAGATGGCCCTTTAGTCGCTAAGTTGTCTCCAGACCCCAGATATATATATATCTATATGTAGATATATATATATATCTATATATAGTTATATATAGAGATATATATAGTTATATTCCTGACAAAACTATTTTTTATGAATAAAGAAAATAAAAACTCAAATCAATGAAAACAAAATTATTGTAGTTAAAAGAACTAACCTTAAACACTGGCTAAAGAAAATTCTTCAAATAAAAAGAAAATAAGAAAGAAGCTTTAGGAAATATACTAAAAGCAAAGAAGCAATAAATAATAATAGAAAGGGAAAAAGAGAGGCTGGAATGATAGCACAATCATTTGCCTTGCATGCTGTTTACCTGGGACCCAGGATTGGGAATGGGTAGGAATTGGGGGGGTCAATGATGGAGGGAATTTTCCATTTGTGGTAGGATTGGTGTTGGAACATGAAGTGGCAGAAGCAAATGTTTTATGAGCAACAATGTAAATCATGGCCTTTAAATAAAGTAGTTTACCAAACAAGAGCCATAGTGACAACAATAACAATTTTGTGTTAATTAACAATATCACATTAATATTATTGACTTTAATATTACTTAGAGTGACTCTCAAAGAAAATTGTAGGAGAAAAGGGTGTTATTATATTTCAATAAAAATATAAACCTTCCAGAAAGACTTCAAGTGCATGAAACAAAAAACTAAGAGTTGAAATGAGAAAAATAATAGACTACTATAGTTGAGGACTCCTAAAGTCTCTTCTATCCAACAACTTATATGTTTTATAATTAATATATATGAAACATCCAATAGCAAAATACATAAATTTTCTCCACAACCTGTAATGCACTAACCAATAGAAGGAAAAGCCATACAATATGCCATAATGTAAACCTTAATAACTATGAAAAATTGCACTCTGATTATAGTGGTAGCAGAATGGATTTCTGTAACAAGGAAAGAGGAAACACTCAAATGTTTTAGAATATGAGCAATGCTTTTCTAAATAATAATTACCACAGTGGCACAGTGATAAGGCATCTGCCTTGCCCACACTAGCCTAGGGTAGACCGCAGTTTGATCCCACAGCGTTCTATCTGGTCCCCTAAACCAGAGTGATTTCTGAGCGCATAGCCAGTAGTAACCCCTGAGTGTCACCTGTGTGGCCCAAAAACCAAAATAAATAAATAAATAAATAAATAAATAAATAAATAAATAATTCTGTATCAAGGAATAAAAATAAAACCAAAAAGAAAATCTTAAATGGCCAAAATAAAAATGAATTCTGGGCACCAATGGAATAGTAGAACAGGTAAGGCACTTGCCCATGTACATGGATGACCTATGCACAGATATGGTCCCTTGGTAACAACTCCTTGAGCACTATGAGGATACCTGAGCCCAGAGTTAGAGTAAGCTCTGAGCGTCGCTTCTGTGGCTCCCCCAAAATAAATAAAATAAAGCATGATATATCAAAGGATGTAGTAAAAGATGTAGGGATGTCAGGAAATCTATAGAAGTAAATACTAGTGTAAACATGAGAAAATGTGTCATATCAGTCATTTAAGTTTTTTCCTCAATAAAATTAGAAAAAGGAGAAAATAATTTAATTAAAAGTAAAATGATTAATATAAAAGCAGAATAAAGCTAAATAGGAAAGCAAAAATATAGACATAAAGAGTGATTTTTTTTAAAAGGAATGAAATTTATAAAACCCTAAAAGCCTTAATATAATAGAACATAAATCACTGTAAGGTACAAAATAAGAGATATTACTCTTGATAATACTGTCACTAAAAATAATTAGGGGGTACTACAGACTTCATGTTTATAAATATAACAATTTAGAAGAAGTAATATAATTTCTTAAAACAAGAAACATTCTGGGTGGTCTGATGGTAGTGGTTTATCAGAACTTATTAACTTTAGTATCACAAAAGTTGGTATATAACCCCCCACTGCTCAATTTGACTGGCTTTAAAAAAAACAAGAAACATTCTAAGTTCAACAAAAATGAGACTGATAGTCTAAATAATCCTAAAATCACTAAGAAAATTAAAAATTAATTAAAAGGTGCTCCAAAATGAGATCACAAGCAAATCCTATACACAGGTTATTAATTATATGAAGCCTTAAATGATAATTTACACAATCTCTTTTAGAAAATAAGAGGAGAAAACACTTCATAAACTGTACCAGAGAACAAATTAAAGTCAGACATATTTGAAAGAAAGTTTTATTTCAGACAGAAACACCACACAAAAATTTAGCTAATATTCTTAATGAACACAGATATAAACTTCCTCCACAAAATACTAACAAATAGAAGTCAAGAATTTATTAAAAGGTCATACACCATGCCCAAGTAGGATTCATTTTAGGGATGCAAGAATGTTCCAAGTCAACCAATATAATATACCACATCAATAAAAGAAAAAACCAAATGATTATATCATTAGATGCAAAGAAGCATTTGACAAGGTCCAGCACCCATTCATGATAAAAATTCTCAACAAGATGGAAATTGAAGGAAATTTCATCAATATTGTCAAAATCATTTGCCACACCCCATGGCAAGCATGGGGAAAAACAAAAAGCCTTTTCTCTGGCACAAGATAAGGTCATCCCTTCTCCAATTCTATACTTGCCATAGCAATTAGGAAAGTAAAATATATTAAGGTATACATACAGATAGAAAAAGAAAAAGTCAAAGCTCTCACTGTTTGCAGATGATATTATACTGTATCTAGAAAAATCTACAGACTACAAAACAGCTTCTGGGAACAATAAACTTGTAAAGTGGCAGTCTACAATATTAACATGCAAAAATCCAAGGTTTTTTTTATATACAAATAAGAAAAGAGAAGAAAGATATTTAAAAAAATACAACTCCATTCTCAAGTATGCCTCAGAAATTCAAGTACCATGAAGTCCATTTAACTAAGGAGGTGAAAAACCTACACAAAGAAAGCAACAAAACACTGATTAAAGAAATAAAAGAGGATGGGGCCTGAAAGAGCACAGCGGTAGGGAATTTGCCTTGCGTGAGGCTGAACTGGGATAGACCTGGTTCTATTCCCAGCATCCTATATGAGTTCCCAGCCTGCCAGGGGCAATTTCTGAGTCCCTTTCTTCAGAAGTTGATGTGTAGCATGATGGAGGAGCAAGCTGGTCATGGGGCAGAGTTATGAGTCATTATCAACTGAACTTTAAAAGATTCATATTAAGATGCCAGGCTGAGTTTGGGGGAGGAATATGGGAGGGAGGAGAGAAAATAACTTTGGTGGTGGAATCAGTGCTAGAAGGATGTTTGTATGTCTAAAGCTTAATTATAAGTAACTTTGTAAACCACAGCACTTTAACAACTTTTTTAATTTAAAAAAATACACAAAGAGTGGTGAGCACAGTTATAGAAATAACTACACTGAGAACTACCATAATCAAGTGAATGAATGAGGGAACTGGAAAGCCTGTCTGGAGTACAGGTGGGGGTGGGGTGGGATGGAGGGAGGGAGATTTGGGACATTGGTGGCGGGAATGTTGCACTGGTGAAGAGGGGTGTTCTTTATATGACTGAAACCTTATCACAATCATTTATGTAATCAAGATATTCAAATAAAGAGAAAAAATTAAAAAAAATATCTTGAAAGTTGCAAAAGCAAAGCGTCAATACATGTGACTTTTCATTAGACAGAATTGAGAGTTGAAATTATTTTGGGGCATGCACATTGTGTGAAAGACAAAAACTGCAAATCAAGAATATTTTTTCCATAAAGCCAGTCTTTCAAAACTGGCAATCATTAGTAGATGCTCCATTATTATGTGTGTATATTTGTACTGTGTCATGGAAAATAAATGACTTTTATATAACTTTAAAGTAAAAAAATAAATAAAAGTAATTAAAGAACAATTGAATAAAATTTATATTTCAGAAATAAATACTTAGATTTTGAACAAGCTATCTTTTGAAAAATATTACTTAGGTAACTTTCAGTAAGGAAAGAGTCAGTAAGAGGAGTTGATCATTTGGATAGTCTTATGTAGAAAAGAGGAATTTAGAACCTTACTTCATATTATTAGAAATTAAGTAAAAATGGATAATAGAACTGAATTTAAAACTAAAAAATTTTAAGAAAAGTGTAGAAGAAAACTTTTGTGTCCTTGGATTAAGCAAAATGTTATTAGATAAGACATCAATAGTATAATCCTTGAAAGGCAAGATCTATAAATTAGACTTTATAAAAATTTTAAGTTTTGCATTTCAAAAGATACCATACATTAAACAGAAATAACATACATGGTAGATATGTAATATGCTTGTTTTTTAGGGTCAAACTCATCAGTACTTGGGGGGAGGGTTGTCTCACAATTCTATGCTCAGAATTATACTCAGTGGTACAGAGGGGAAATGTGGTAATGGGGATTGAACAGAACCAGCAGGATACAAGGCAAGATCCATATCTCCAATACCATTTCTTGTTAGATTATACTCTGCTTTTACCCAAAACAAAGGCATTCCCCAACTTCCTCATTCTTTTCACTAACCCCTTTGAATTATAAAAGTCCACCTGGATAAATGCTTTTTTCTCTAACTTGACCCTCCCTCTTCTGGTTGAATTTAAACTAGTCAATAAAGAGAGGTTTTGGTTTGGTGGATGCAGAGAGACCATAAGGCAAGAATCCACTAACTCCAGGATTTTATTCCTATAATTGGCTTGGTTTATTAGTTCTTCACTGCTACCTGGCTTCAGTCATTCACCTGGGGTTGGAAATATAGTGTGGGATTTATTTTACAATCTCTCTGGAGGACATCATCATATTTCTAATAAAAATACATCTACTCAAAATACCTTAAAAGTACCTAAATACTCAGATTTCATAAAATACGCAAGATTTGAATAGGTACTTCACCAAAGGATATAGTTAATTAACATTATAGAAATACCAGTTAAAACTATAATAAGATGCCATTTCATACCCATGATGTGATACTAATAAAGAGATAGACAATAATAGGTGATGGCACAGATAGAGAGAAACTGTAAGCCTCATCATTATTAATGGAAATAAAAAAATCACTGAAAAGCTGTTTAACAGTTGTATGACTGAAATTCGGTTATGAAAAACTTTTAACTGTGTATCTCATGGTGATTCAATTAAGATTTAATTAAATAATAATGTAAAAATGAGTGAATATATATTTGTCCTTGGTATTGTAAGCATTCAGAATGTATTTTCAGAAAAAAATAAAGCATAAATATATCATATGACCTACCAATTCTACTATCTGGAATATACCATACAGAAATTATACAACAACATATTAATAGAACCTTATTTTATCACTACTAATAAGTAGATAAAAATCGTTTTAATTAACAAATGGCATACCAATAAAATAAAATTCTACTCAGTAATATAAAGGGACAAATTACTGATACACACTACAAGTTTGTTTCTAAAACATTATGCTAAGTGAATGATGCCAAATACAAAAGTCACCTAAAAGATGATTCCACATATAGGAAAATGTATGATTCAATATATCCAGAAAGGTAAATCTGTACAAAACTAAACTAGATTAGTAGTTAGATTTGGAATGGAAATAAGCATTAATTAGAAATGATAGTGATGAAAATGTTCTAAAATTAGATTATAGTGTTTGTTGATAATACAACTTTGTAAATTTTGTTTTGAAACATATTCAGAAATGCTCTGAGATCACTCCTGGCTCAGTAATCACTCAGTAATCACTCCTGGTGATTTTCAAGGGATTATCTAGGATGCCAGGGATATAATCCAGGTTAGCCACATGGAAGGCAAGAGCCTTGTCTGCTGTACAATGGCTTCAGCCAAATTACTTCATCATTAATTTGTATATTTATATTAAGCAGTCTTTTTTCATAGCTTAGAAATCCTCTTAAATGAGTCCATAAGAATTGCAGATCTTATTCAATATTTTATGTTTTAACAGAAGAAAAGGAAATGTAAGTGAAACCAGGAATCATTCAACATCAAATCTTTTAAGAGATTTTGTTTTTGAAAAGACCCATCCAAGATTATTAAAAATGACAATAGAGAACCTTGAGCAGTTGGAATCACTGCACTTAAAACCTCATGTTTTGAATTAACTTCCTGGTACAAAAATAAGAGCACATTCAATTCTCATGTTTCCTCTAATCCTTCTGTTCCTCATTTCCCAACTTAGATTTGCTGTTAGTATAAACTAAGTTCCTATTTATATTTATTTTAGAAAATCTGAAAAAGGCATGCCTTTTTTAGTTTTTCTCAACTTTTGCAGAAGGAGACTAAAATTTTGGTTACATATTTTATTCTTTACATATAAGAGTCATTATTCTGTTTCCACATATGTATTTTGATAGAGTTGTTTCACCTATATAAATATAATTTTCATAGGCAGTTTTATATTTAATTCAGTTTATTCATTCTTGAATTCTTTGCTTTTATTTATCTGTTCTTTGTTTTTAATAATTACTTTATTTAAGCACCATAATTACAAAGTTATTTATGATTAAATTTCAATCATACATCCTACACCAGTAAACATATCCTGCCACTAATGTCTCCAGTTTCCTACTGCCCTCACCACTACCTGCCTATTGGGCAGTTTAATTTTTTTTCTCTCTCTCTTTTCTTTTTTGACACCATGCTTTGCACTATTATTAATGAAGAGGTCCCATGCAGATCACTTTATTCCCTACCAGTATTCAGTCTTCTCCAGTGATCAGTTCTAACTATCATTGTCATAGTGGAACCATCTCTAACATAACTGCACTAATATCTCTTTGTGACAAGCTTCCTATTATGAACTGGTCTTCCTGGCCCTCGTATCTTTTGTCACTTAATATTATTAGCACACTATCTTTTTATTATTCTTATATCCCACAAGTAAAATTATTCTATGTTTATCTCTCTCTCTGACTTATTTCAACTCAGTATAATACTCTCCATATCCATCACCATGCAAAAATGGGAAGAAATGAACAAACAGTTCCTCAGAGAAGAAATACAGATGGCCAAAGGCACATGAAAAAATGATTCACATCATTAATCACCAGAGAGATGTAAATCAAAACAGCAATATGATATTATCTCAAACTATAGCATCTGGCACACATCACAAAGGACAAGAACAACCAATGCTGGCACAGATGCTGGTAGAAAAAGACTTTCATTCACTGCTTCTGGAGATTGCAGACTAATCCAATCGTTTTGGAAAACAATATAAATATTCCTTTAAAAAAAACTAGAAATTGAGCTTTCTGGCCAGAGAGATAGCATGGAGGTAAGACATTTGCCTTGCATGAGGAAGGATGGTGGTTCAAATCCTGGCATCCCATATGGTCCCCCAAGCCTGCCAAGAGCAATTTCTGAGCATAGAGCCAGAAGTAATCCCTTACTGTTGCCGGGTGTGACCCAAAAACAAAAACAAAAACAAAAAGTGAGCTTCCATACTATTCAGCAATAACACTCCTAGTAAATACAACAACACCATGCAGAAAAGCCTTCTGCATTCCTATGTCCATCACAACACTATTACAATAGTCAGAATCTGGAAACAATCCAAGTGCCCAAAACTATGGTAAATCTACACAATAGAATACTATGCTATGTTAGGAAATAATACTATGTTAGGAAAAATGAAGTCAAGAAATTTGCTTTTACATGAATGGATATAGAGAGTATTTTTCTGAGTGAAATGAGTCAAAGGGAGAGAGGTAGGCATAGAATAATCTCATTCATTTGTGTGATATAAGAAAAATAGAAGTATGTTAATAATATCCAGGGACAGGGTTGGAGCAATAGCACAACAGTAGGACATTTGCCTTACACATGGCTGACCTAGGACGAACCTGAGTTTGATTCCTGTTTTCCCATATGGCCCCCCAAGCCAGAATCGATTTCTGAGTGCAGAGCCAGGAGTCACCCCTGAGTATCACTGGATGTGGCCCCAAAACCAAAAACAAACCAAACAAACAAACAAACAAAAAATATCAGGGACAATAGAGATGAGGGCCAGGAGAACCAGTCTATGATAGGAATATTACCACAGAGTAGTGAGTGCAGTTAGGTTAGAGAAAGGTCCACTATGACAGTTAGAACGTCCAGAGCTACATCATATTCGTAGGGCATTGCCTTGCATGTGGCTAACCCCAGATGGACTCCGGTTAGATTTGCGGCATCCCATATGGTCCCAGAGTCTGCTAGGAGTGACTTCTGAGCACAGTCAGGAGTAACCCCTGAGCGTCGCTGGTTTTTTTTGACAAAAAAACAAAAACAACAACAAAGAAGAAGATATACCCAATCTTTTGGAAAACTTGAAGAAGAGAAACAAAGAATCAGACTGCTTCTAGCAGAGGCAAATCTTGGAGGAGCAGAATGTTGATTAAAGATGATCATTTAGAGATGAAAAAATAAGACACTGCTTGTTCACAGACTTCTCTGAACAAAAAAAGTGGACCTGGGATTAGTCTGAAGTCTCTTAAAGATCTTTTGATCTGAAATGTGCTTTCTGAATGGCCAGCTTCAAAGAAGATCTGAGAGATTTGGGTCAAGAGGTTATGAAATACCTACCAGCCTCTAGCAAAGGTGGAGAGGGTGAGTTATCCATGGCAAGGATAAGATTTGGTTTTGTTCATTAATTGTTTGGGGCCTAAACAGACTGCACTAAGGAATCTCTGCAATGCTCAAAGGACCAAATGGGATGTCAGTGACTGACCCCAGGTCAGCCACCTGCAGAGTAAGTGCCCTACCCCTGTGCTGTCTTTCTGGTCCCCAAGCAGGATATTTGATTGGCAGTATAGCTTGGCCACAGATCAAGGAGGTTAGAGCCATATTCTCTGACCCGTAACTGAGTAATGTTTTCATGTCACTTGTGCATAGCCTAAAAGGAAAGGAAAAAGGGGGTGGTAAATATGGAGGGGTTGGAGGCAGGGCAATTGTCTTCTGAGTGATTGACCTGGGTTTGATCCCCAGAACCCAATATGCCCCATCTTCAAACCACTTGCCAGTGCAGAACCAGTAAGACCTGAACAGTGCTGAATTGGCCAAAACAAACAAACAAACAAAAAAATTAGGTGCATTCAGGGCTCTGATCCCTTCCTGCCCCCAAAGTCCCAGAACCCTGTGATTTTTCTCCCTTGCTGCCCTGCATCAGTGCTGCAGCATGTATCTTGAACCCCAAATTGAACTGATGTTAGTATGTCCCTGCGACAACTTCAGAGCTTCCACCCCTCTAACTCCAAATGTTTCTGGTTTTGATATCTTACCTCAAATACAAGGGGACAGAATCACTAGTTATTTTATTTTGGAGGGGGGGGTGTTCACACCTAGTGATGCTCGGGGGTTATTCCTGGCTCTGTGCTCAGAAAACACTCCTGGCAGGCTCAGAGGACCATATGGGATGCTGGGAATCAAACCCAGGTCAGTCCTGGATTGGCCTTGTGCCCTACTGCTATGCTATCTCTCCTGCCCTGTGAGTTATTTTCCTGTATAAAGTATAAAACAGGGCAATGAAATTGTTAGTACATCAGGCAAGGCAATTGTCTTGCAAATGACTGACGTAGGTTTGATCCCTAGCACCCAATGTGCCCTCCCTGCACCCTCAAGCAACTAGAAATCATCCTTCAGTACAGACCTAGGAGTAAACCTGAATACTTCTGGGTGTGGCCAAAAGCAAACAAACAAAAAAACGTGTCATGAATTGAATTGAGGCTGGCAACTTGCAGCCAATCATCTTACCCATCGTACTAAAGCTCTGGTTCAAGGATTTTTATTTCATCACTAGTTAGGAGAATTAGACTTTACAAAAGTTAAAGTCTAGTCCCTCCCCACACACACCCACACTGCACCTGCTGGCCAAGAAGCCCTGTCTGTTCACTGTTTGTGTAATGCTCAGAAGTTCCTGGGTCTGCCCTTAGTTTCATTCTCTCGTGGGTCAGAACACCAACACTATCACCGAACCCAAGTTCAGGTGCTTGCTATTAGAAGGCCAGTTACTCAAGAGATAAATCGTGATGTGAAAACAAAACAAAACAAAACAAAAAAAAACAGGTTTATTCAAGGATGCAATCTGAGAAGAAGGTGGATTTCTTGTCCTCAACAACAACAACGCCATGTTCATCTCAGGTTGAATTGGGGGGTTATATAGGTCTGACTGAAAAAATAAGTTAGAAGTTTATGGTCATGGGCAGAGCAGGGAGTTGTTCCCAACCATCTGGGGTGGCTTTGGCAATCAGTGAATTCTTGGAGCATGACCAATTACATGCTCAAGCAACCCTCCTCCTCCAGGGCCTGAATGAGAAGATCCAAGAGATTCTCCAGGGGCCTGCTGGCTCTTCTCCAAGGGAGAGAGGCGTCCTTCTTTAAATGAATAAACCTCAGGAGTGTTCTTAGAAGCCTGTTGTTTTCTCTCTTTGACGCCACCATAACTGGTTCAACATTAAATACATAGAGCATGAGACCGGTTCTTATGGTTGCAGAAATTCCCACCAAAACCCAACAAAAAACCAAGCAGCATGCCTTGAGAAGTGGGAAAACACTGGTATGTTACACTAGCAGAACCAGTTGAGCTCATGCTCCAGAACTAAGTTCCAAACAAAGGCAAAAAAATTTATTTTATAGAATATCTGATGAAGGGTTGAGGCATTTTCCAAGCCATCCTTCACTTTACCCCAGGGTAAAAAAAACACACACACACACACAGAAAAAAGAGAGAGAAGTATATATGTGAGAAGCAAAATGTAGACTCTAAGGCCAGAGCAATAGCACAGTGAGTAGGACATTTACTGAGGTCCAATCTTTGGCATCCCATTTAGTTTCCCAAACCTGCCAAGAGTAAATTTTGAGAACAGAGCCAGGAGTAACCCCTGACCACCAGATGTGGCTCAAAAAAAAAACACAACAACAACAAACAAATAAACAATTGCATTCTCTAAATGCTTGTTCACATACAATATTATGACGGACTTTCTGTCCTCATCCTGATTTCGAAAGTTTCATCATAGGGGCCAGGGCAATAGCACAGAGGTGGGGAGTTTGCCTTGCACACAGCTGACCCAGGACAAACCTGAGTTTGATCCCTGGCATCCAATATGGTCCCCTGAGCCAGGAGTGATTTCTGAGTGCATAGCCAGAAGTAACCCCTGAACATTACTGGATGTGGCCCAAAAAACAAAGTCTCAGCACAAAAAAAAAAAAAAAAAAAAAAAAGATGGTGTTGGTTTATTAGGGTCTATTTTATTAGGGACATTTTTGCCTCTTGGATTTGTATGGGTGCCTCTTTCCAGAGGTGGGAAAATTTCTGCTATTATTTCCCTAATACTTGTTCTTTACCTTTCCCTATTTTCTCCCCTTCTGGTAGTCCTACAATTTATAGATTATTTCTTTTGTCTTTGTTCATTAAATACCTAGCATTTTCTTCCAATTCTTTACCTCTTATTTCCTTATTGGCTTTGTCATTTTGGCTTGTAGTTATTCTTCAAGTTCTTCTATGCAATTCTCCAACTGTGTAATTCTGCTATTCTGGCTTGCTAAGACATTTTTTTATTCTCCTTAATTCCATTTGTATGGATACTCTCATCTTCAGTAGTAGTTCTTCCTTGAGTTGTTTAAATTTTTCATCTATGGATTTCTTAAACTCGCTAACTAGTGTTTCCTTGATTTCTTTTGTTATGGCATTCATTGCCACTTTTAGGTCCTCACCTATTATTACACTTGTGCGTTTTGGTGGACTTGGAAACTTGCTAGGATTTCTTTCTATATCCCAGGCTACTAGTGTCTTCCTTAGTTTACCCATTTTTTTTGCATTTGGTGGCTTAGAGTGTTCTGCTCTTGGGTCTCAGCCCTCCCTTGTCACCTGTGGCATGGGTCCCTTCTCTGGAGTGTGGCCCTAAGTGGGTACGATGACTGTGGTCACAGATTTGGCCCTGCCCTCAAGTCTCCTCTCTCATTTTACCTATAAGAAGGTGCAGCTCCCCTCTCCATGCCCCTTCCCCAAGAGCAACAATGTCAGTGACCACGCAGGTCCGAGCATGCCCTCAAGTCTCCTCTTTCTCTTTACCTGCAAGAAGGTGCAGATCCCCTCTTCACCGCCTTCCCCATGTGTGACAATGGTGGTAACCACGCTAGTCTGAGCTGGATATCATATTTTAAGAGGAATTCTAATCTACTAGTATATTTCAGGAAATTAATCTTTATTTCTGAAAACAGAAAAGCAAAGTGATTACCATTAAAGGAGCCTAGAATCTTTAGCTTCAGGAATGATTTTAAGATTGGGGAGAGCATGAAAGCTTTCCCAAAAATAGCAAAATATGCCACATGATAGAAAGACATACCTATTATTATTATTATAGATAATAATTTACTTATTCTTGTTATAAAAGTAAAAACAAATGGGATGGTGTTTCCAGAGCACTTATTTAAATATAAGGAAAAATATCTAACACCATTTTCTCCAAGGCAGCACTTTGCAAAACACTTACCTTTTTAGTTAAAAAAATGTCTATTGTCTTTACTGCAGAATTTCTCAAAATACTGTCAAATAGCAATACATATATATAATATAATATGTAATATAAAAAAGATACAATAATTGTCACTGTCATCAGTGCTTGTTCATAGAAGGGAATCATTTCTTTGGAGCTGACAGTATGCATCTGCCTCAGCCTAATATTTTTTGCTAGTGCTTAGAATGAGAGAGCGGTGGTGGTGGGGTTTGTCTTAATATCAGCCATGTGTGATGCAGGCTGTTGAGGTCACATGTGTCGTGAGCATCACCCCTGCACCTCACATAAAGGGCCAGCATTATTATGCTCTTGTTGGATTAACTGAGTTCCACCCTATTCAGTGTATGCTGGGTACTCATTGGTCAAAAGCAATTTTTGGATGGAAGCATCCTTTAGATTGGAACCTTAGATCACCTATTCTCCACCCCAGGGTGTTGTCTGGAGCTTGCTAATAAAGAGCCCAGGTCTCAGGGGAAAAAAAAAAACTACTTGTGGTTTCTGTTTTCCTCCACTGAGCTATCTGCTTTTTTAGGAGTACAAGGCTTGGGTGTGAGAATTTCTGAACATATTTTATCCTCTTAATCATGTGTGGATTATTTCCTGTGTTGGCTTTTGCTTCCAGACCCATGTTTCTCCAATGCCCTGGACTTGGGGTATGAGGCTTCCATTACATGCCCCATCAGGACAATGAGCAGGAATGAAGATCCTTCCAGAACAAATTCCACCTTTTCTGCAAACTACTCAACCATCACACTCATGCAAAGAAGGCCTATGGGGAATTTATTGTCTCCGAAATAGGAAGTGAAATCATAGTGGCTTAAAAAAAAATCCCACCCCAAAATAAAGACAGACACATGTTCCTCCTCAAAAAAAAAAAAAAAAAGATACAATATTTCTCTTTTACAAAATGTATTTATTGCTAGAAAATTTTATTCAAAAACTACTGTAGGCCTATCTTGAAACAAGTTAGAAAGAAAAGAATGATTTCAGAATGATTTCTCTTATGTGATGGGCATAAAGAAATAGTACAGGTTAATAGCAAATGCCCAAAGACAATAGAATCTAAGAATTTGTCTTCAGTAGGAAGCATACCTGTAAAATAACTCCATGCTCCCTATCTCCAACCCCAGGTGAATAAGTCTAAATAAGTGTTGCCATAAAATAATACAAAACAGACTGAGGGTAAAACACATATAGTCTGGCCATCTTCTACCTCATATGGAGAGCCAGCTGCCTGCCAGAACTATTTTTATTGAGTACAAAGATTACCCCCCCCCCCCCGTGGGGCTGTAATAACTGCGTAAGTAGAGATAGCTCAGGCTATCCTGAGCAAGTCCCACCCAGGTTTACATGCAAGACAATCTCTGCTTGGGGGTAAAAATCAAGTTGTAAGCAAATAGATACAAAAGAATCTGGGATGATCTTTGTTTTGGGTGAAATCAAATTGTAAATAAACAGATAAAAAGAAAATGGGGATGATCTTGGTTTTGGATAAAATAAGGTGTAACCTAACACCCAGGGAGGGAAGTGGATAAGGGATACTGAGGCAATTGTGAATTCCATGCCACACCCTTCACCTAAAAGGGGGTGTCTTATGAAATACTTTATATATAAAATCTTGGTAATAGTTTGTAAGAGTTCCAAAAAAAAATAAAATAATGAGCAATTTGATTCTGGTCCAAGAAAAGTAAATTTATTTATAAATTAAATTATGGATTTACTCTTCAATCAGCTCCAAATAATAGCTAATAAAAGAACAGAAACTCCTGAAGTAGTACCATCAGGGTCACATCAAGATATTTGAGAAAACTGGATGATGTTGTTGTTACATACTTCTAAAATACTGGTCATTGAAGCTAAAGAATATCATGCTTGGAAACTAGAACAAATGTGGTTATTTGTATATTTATAATGTAAGATTCGCCAGAGTTCTAAATAAGACTAAGATAGCAAAAAAAATTAAAAAAAAATATATATATATAATGAGGTTTGTTAGCACAGTAGTTCTACTTTTACTGGCATGAATGTGTTTCTACACATTCATTCTTTGTGATCAATGTAATGCTTTTCCATTTTTCATTAACAATCAAAAAACTGTCACAACACTTGTTCTCTTATTTGATACTACAACTCCCAGATTTTGATATAATCTTCATAAGAAAGCCTGCCCTTTTTGAGTAACACCATTTTAGAAGTAAACTGAGAATTAATTCAACTTTTTTTTAAAATAAATTGAGAATCCTTAGGCCAAAAAGATGTGTTTTTTTCCTAATACTGGAAAGGTCATATATGAAAAATTTAAAACAGGGACTGGAGTGGTGGTGCAAGTGGTAGGGTGTTTGCCTTGCATGCACTAACCTAGGACGAATCGCCGTTTAACCCCCCAGTGTCCCATATGGTCCCCAAGCCAAGAGTGATTTCTGAGTGCATAATCAGGAGTAACCCCTGAGCATCAAAGAGTGAGGCCCAAGGGGCCGGGTAGGTGGCGCTGGAGGTAAGGTGTCTGCCTTACAAGCGCTAGCCAAGGAAGGACCGCGGTTCGATCCCCTGGCGTCCCATATGGTCCCCCCAAGCCAGGGGCGATTTCTGAGCACATAGCCAGGAGTAACCCCTGAGCGTCAAACGGGTGTGGCCCAAAAACCAAAAAAAAAAAAAAAAAGAGTGAGGCCCAAAAGCCAAAAAACAAAAAAACAAAACAAAAATAAACTCAATACAGAGCCACTAATTTTGATTTTGAAGATTATAATAATAAAAATATGCTGTATTCATAAAGATATTCTTGTTATTAAATATTTATTTCAATTAAGACATAATAGAGTTTATGACAAAGTTGGCTAACAACATTGAAAATATATAATATTAATATTATAATTAGGTTTTACAATTTTCCATAATACGTATAATCTAGGCAGAAATGCTGTATGTAGTGCAAAGAAGATGCACAGCAGAAGAATGGCACATCACAATTTTTATAATCTATATCTGTTCTGGTTTTTTTAGAACCATGTTAACCAATGTTTAATCTTCTTTTGGTTTATGTAGCTGTATTAATACGTACTAAAAATAAGATGTTAGGGTTTATAGATTATATACTAAAATTATCAAAAGAGGTATATATTCTCCTGTTAGTAAAATGTTATCTGTCACCTAGTACCAGGACATAACATTTTACTAAGATCTTTTTAAATCTGGACATCTGGAAAACCAGCACCTGAGTTAACATCACAAGAGACATATTAATTATTTATCTTTGTGAACAGAACATAAATATCAGCTTTTGGCAAATCTGAAATTTTGCCCTGAAAACCAGACCTCAAAAGTGAGATAATAAGGCATTTAAAGTAATTTGCATTATAAACTTTGCATACTTGGAAGAATTTATCCCAAGTCTATATACACCCCGAACATATATCCCAAGTTTGTTTTTCATGGTCATTTGATAACATAAAATGGGTTTCAGCAGCAATAAACAAGCCTTACCAAATTCACAGAGAAATTGGAAGACAGAATCTCAGAAACTTTATTATTTAATGTACTGAAAAAACAAGTCCTAGAACTGCCTTTATAACTGGAAAAAAATGTAGAGGGGATCAATTCAGCTATGTTACTACTTTAGTATCTTAATCAATTAGAAAAAGTCTTTCAGATGGCTGATGGCCAGACCAGAGTCAGGAATTGTTATCAGGGAATTTCCATGAAGCCATTAGAATTTTGTTTTCTTGGTTTCCAGGTTGATTGCATCGCCTTTGGTATGAGAGATCTGATTACTTGCTGCTCCCTGAATATCTTCTGACTTCACAGGAACATAGTAGTAGCCCATGATAGAGAAGATCAGGCAGACCACCAGAAGGAGGCAGGAAAACAAAATGAATTCAGCCCACTGTAGGAACAAATTAAATACATGAAAAGAATACAGAAGACCTGGAATTAAAAGGATCGTCATAAGATTAGTATTGGAAAGAGGCAAAGTCAGAGTTGTTGTTTAGAAAAGTTTGTTAGAAAATTGTATTCACTAACTTATCCTTACTTTTCACAGGGTTAGTATTTCCACTTACATGAATATTTTCCTGACAAAGTTTGTATATACCTAACTCATTACAGCAATGAATAGACAATGTGGGAAGATAAGGTAAGTATTTGGAAGGAAAATCTTAAGTAGACACAAACCCCCGTTTTTTCTCAGATCCATACCTGTACCAGGCCACTGAACTGTGCCACAACAAGAACAATGATATTCCCAACTGCAACTGTCAATAACCAGGCTGCCTGAAGAACAGATTTCATACTGGTAGGAGCCTAGAGAAAACACAATTTTTTGAGTAAACTACTCACCACAATACCTACATGCCCCCATGTATTCATTCAGAAAACTTTTCTTAGAAACTAAGCTTCCAGATTCTAACTTGTTCTGCTAAATTTAGCTATGACATCAACTAAGGATTAACAGAAATAATAAAATGAAGATTTTATTCATATACTTTAATTTATTTTATCACATAACCTCCATTAAGTCCTAAGAGATAAGTTCTATTATTGTTATTTTCTACATATCTAGCATTAAAAAGATAATAATTTTTCTTTGCTTAATGTTATACCAGATTGAACGGCCAAAATTGCAAGAGAGATAGTTTGATTTAGTTGCTAGATCACAGAAGTGCAGATCTTTATTAAGGATCATATATAAGGAACCCCAAAGATAAGGAACCAAATATTATGGTGGTATTGGTTGTGGTCACATATCTATTTAAGACAGTGTCAAGGATAAAAAATTCACCATCCCCTTCAGCTTTATTTTCTACTTGCATAAACCTACCTGAGAATAAGAAAATTCAAGACCTGTGACTGAAAACATGACCTCTGCAGCTGTAACCAAGGCATATTGTGGTAGCTGCCATAAAATAGACATTTTGTTGGTGGGTATATCTTCCATCTTCCAGGCCTGAGGACCTTCACTGGTTCTCTTAGTAAGGAAAGAATAAATGGGCTTGTCAACACACTGAGTAAATATTTATGAATTTTGATTTATACCCAACTACTCTGTTTTATATGAATCCTTTTGTTACTTAAAAATGAGTCACTTTTACACAATTTAAGCATTCTGAAATTACTTTGGATAATATTGTATAGTAGTTGACATAATATTTGATTTCTATTATATAGTATTTGATAGTATTGAATAGCCAAGATTCTATCAAATATTATTGTTGACAGAGTACTAAAATGGCAGGTAAGATTGATTCTGTAATTTAGAGTCTCACCATTTTAAACTATTAGATATTTTGATCCTATATAAAGTAGTATCTAAATTATATAATCAATTTTCATAAAGATTATTCATAAAATCTTATTCAATTTTCAATTCAATCCTCATTCAATTATCTGCATATTATGTATAAATTAACTGCATACTTCTAATCATTTCCATTTAAAGTTTTATTTTAAGAAAATTATTTGAGCTGGAAGAATTGCTTTCTTAGAAATCTTTAAATATTTTCTTGATTAATGTTTAAAATTCTGTAACATATAATACCTGATATTCTCAATATAATTATTGCCATAATTTTCCTTACTAAGAACAAGCACCACAGCTGTTCCTAATGTACCAGGGGGAGGCATGTAGTGCCTGGAATCAAATCTAGGCATCCTTCTTGAAAAACCTGAGCACTAACCCTTTGAGCTATCTTTTAACCTGTTTTCACTTTTGACTTATTTGCTTAGCATAATCACTTCAATTTTCATCCACTATGATATACAAGAAAAAGTTTTTTTGATTGAGAATGTAATTCAGTTGTAGAGCACTGCTCTTGCATATGTGAGGTCCTGTGTTCAATTCCCAGCACCACAAAACATTTATTTTCATTGCTTTTAATAGCTTTTGAATTCTTATATCACATTTTTATCCAGCTGTCCACCAGTAAACATTTGGGTTACTTCCATGCCCTGGCTATTGTGAATTATATTTCATAGAAGTGTATACTTATTTTCCAATAAGTGTTTTTATGTACTTTGAGTAAGCATCTAAGTGTCATTGTTATATCACATTGTTTCTATCTTTTTTGGGGGGGGGGCACCCCGGTGACACTCAAGGGTTACTCTTGGCTATGCACTCAGAAATAGCTCCTGGCTTTCCCAATAAGTGTTTTCATGTACTTTGAGTAAGCATCTAAGTGTCATTGTTATATCACATTGTTTCTATCTTTTTTTGGAGGGGGGGCACCCTGGTGACACTCAAGGGTTACTCCTGGCTATGCACTCAGAAATAGCTCCTGGCTTGGAGGACCATATGGGACACCGAGGAATCCAACCACGGTCCATCCTAGGCTAGCGTGGGCAAAGCAGATGCCTTACCACTTGTGCCACCGCTCCAGCCCCTTTATCTTTTATTTTATTTTATTTTTATTAATTTATTTGTTTGTTTTATATATATAATTTTTATTTTGACCATATTGGCTTACATATCTTTCACAGTAGTATTTTAGTTACATATTAACATTGAATCAGGGAAATTCCCATCACCAAATTTGCCCTCCCTCCACCCCTGTTCCCATCCTGCCTCCCCTATCCCCCACCCTGACCCCCGGGCTGCTAGAATAAGAGGTCCCCTCTATGTCTAGCTAACTACTTAGTGATCATATATCTGGTTGGTCCTAGTATTTTTAAGAATTCTCTTTCCATATAAGTTGTACCAGCTTATATTCTCACTAACGAGTCTCTGAGAGTTCCTTTTTCTACAACCATAATGCTGTTTCCAATTTTTAGACATGTAAAAAAATCTCTCTGAGGAAGTAGATGATATTTCTTTGTGTTTACATTTTGCATTTCACTAATAAAAAGTGAAGCTAAATTTTTCCATGAGCTTGGTCATATTTTACTTAAATTTTATATATTCAAATTTCAGAAAAAAAGGATATTCACTTTTCTTTCTTCCCTTTCCTTTATGAAATGTGGTACACTTTAATAGCAGTGTGTGCCAGATATCAGACACTTTGGTTATGACACCAGACTCAAATGGCATGGAATTGTAATTGATATAAAAAATGGCTTTGGTAGTGGAGTTTGAAGCCTCAAACACTAAAAGATGACACTCTAACACTAAATCATATCACTGGCTCCTCAAAGAGGTGCTTTATATATATATATATATAATTTTGAGATAAATCTAAAAATAATCAGAGTCCCAGAAGGCAAGAAAGAAATTCCTTATAAAGGGGTCAGAGAAACAGCACATGGGGCCGGGCGGTGGCGCTAGATGTAAGGTGCCTGCCTTGACTGCGCTAGAGTTGGACGGACAGCGGTTCGATCCCCCAGCATCCCATATGGTCCCCCAAGCCAGGAGCAACTTCTGAGCGCATAGTCAGGAGTAACCCCTGAGCGTTACCGGGTGTGGCCCAAAAAACAACAACAACAAAAAAAAAAAAAAAACAGAGAAACAGCACAGTGGTAGAGCATTTACCTTGCATGTGGTCGACCCTCGAGGGACCCAGTTCCATTCTCGGCATCCCAAATGGTCCCCCAGCCTGCCAGGGGTGATTTTTGAGTGCAGAGTCAAGAGTAACTCCTGAGCGCCACTGGGTGTGGCCCACCAATCAATCAATAAATAAAGTTAAAAAAAGAAATTCCTTATAAAGAAGGAATAATCTCTCTCTCAAAAAAAGAAAAAAAAGGAATTAGTCTGAGAAGTTTCCAGAACTGGAGGGTGCATGTGTCCACATCCTGGAGGCCTGATAAATATCAGCTAATGGTGATCCAAATAAAAACATTCCAGACACATGTTAATAAAAATGACTAAAGCCACTGATTAAAATATGTAGCATCCTGACTTGATCACTAAGACAACTGCTTTTGATGGATCCAATTAATTGCTCTCCAAATTTGTATAAAGATTTGCTGGACCCGTGGGACACTTTTCTCGTGGGTATTTCTGGGGGGGGGGAGAATGTGCAAGTTAACACAAAACAAAGACAAACAATAAACACAAGACAGACAAAGAGACACAGAGACAGAGAGAGAATGGGAAGGTTCCGTTTATTAAGACAGCATAAGCACCTTAAATAGGTTATAGACTAGCAAATATGGGCAGGAGAAATATTCATGATAACAGGAGCTATTAAATCACAGAAAAATGTACAATAAGCTGTCAACATTCCTTTCTCAGAAAGGTCAGGATGTTTCCAAGGTCTCCTTGTCACAAGACAAGTAAGACCCTCAAGCCTAGTAAAACATCTATAATTGTTTTACTGCCTAGAGAAATTTGCTTCAGGTAAGTTTTCCTAACAGTAGTTTCCTTAGCTCTGACCTTACTAGAACTATTTGCTTCAGGTAAGTTTTCCTAACAGGACATTCCTTAGCTTTGACCTTACTAGAACTATTTGCTTCAGGTGAGTTTTCCTAACAGGACACTCCTTAGCTCTGACCTACTAGAACTTTGACTCCTAACAAAGATTAGCATTTTCTATGATATTGATGACAAGTTATCATATTTGTTATGCTAATAGATAATTTTTCAGGAAGCTAAGATACTCTCATATGAAGTAAATCAAGAAAACATGAATAACTTTATTTCCTTTGATTCTTACAGCAATGAATGAAAACAATGTCTCCCATGACCCTGGACTCTATTGGTACTGCTGATTTTATATCTTTTAACAATCTCAATTGAGACTTTAGTAGATATTCCAAAATCATGGCAAATAAAGTCATTTTATACTAGAAATAAGTATGTGGTTCTAAGTGCAGTCTTCTTTGAATCTAGGGAACATAAAAATGCAAGTAGATATATATATATACACATAAATAAATGTAAATATATGTTGAAATTGAGAGTAGAAATGGCCAGAATCTACTTACATTAGTAATAATAAACAGATAAGCAGCACCAGAGTCTAGAAGACCCAAATCCAATGAAAAGTTCTTATCTTCTGTTCTACAGAGTACTACAGGGTATCTGAAACAGGACAAGTTTAATTGAGATCAAATATCACAATTTAAAATTTTTTTTTCATAAAGACAGAACTAAATATCTAAGCCAAAGCCAATGACAATAGAATCAAGAGTCGTAAACTTTAACAATCTAAACGTAAATGAGCCTGTTATACTGGCAGGCCAGGGGGCAAAGGAAGGTGGTATATAGGATGCAGGATGCACTCTGGGTTCATTGGTGGAGGAAGTCAACACTGATGGTGGGAATGGTCCTGACTTACTGTATATCTGAAATTCAACTATGAAGGACTTTGTAGATTACAATGGTTTCAGTAAAATAAAGTTTAAAAAATTTTATTGAAACCATTGTGATTTACAAAGTTCTTCATAGTTGAGTTTCAGGCATAAAATGTTTCAGGACCAATCCCACTACCAGTGGCAATCTCCCTCCACTAATGTTCCCAGAGTACATTCTATATGAACACCAACTAGCCTGCCAGCATAATAGGTCATTTTAAATGTTGTTTGTTAAATTTTGGGTCTCATGACTTCATTGTTGTTGACTCCGGCTTGAATAACATTTCTAGCTCCAAGTTAAAGAGTTAACCTATCTCTCTTGATGTTGAGTCTAAACTTGAAAATACAGGGTTTTTTTCTAAAGAGATAAAATCTAGAAATTCATGTTAGGTTTTCCTGCCTCAATCTTCTTTGCTTGTTTGTTTGTTTTTTATTTATACTTAACTAAACAAGGCATAAAATAACCTTCTTTTGACTTTAAGTGCATTTTCTCACGAAAGCCTTATTATTTTCCAACTAAGTCTTATGAATTAGTTGAACAGTGTTAACTAGTAACCTTAGAAAGATAAATATAAATTAATGAGGAGCTCACCAGAGATGCCAAAGTGTAGGAATAAGATCCAATAGTAAACTTTTCAAACCTCCCAGAGACACCCTCATTAACTACACAGTTGGACTTTACAATGATTGTGATAAAATTATATCTGAGCTTAATAAAAAGAGAGACCGAGGGAAGAAGACTAAAAACAAAGCAGTACATGTGTACTTTCATTTAGTTGAAACATACCTAATCCCTCCATCTATATGCAAAAGAAGTACTCAAAATATTATTTGATTTTGTTTAAATAATTCTCTTACTCTCCTCCTTGTACAAATCTGTATTCAGATACACCATAGTCTTCTTCAATACTGAGAGAGGTATCTTCATCCAGGGAGATATGAATTTTTTTATGCAAAGAGTTAATAAACCTAGGGCAAAGACAGTATTACAAATAAGACACATTCTTCCATAAGGTGATACCTTATAAAAGATTAGCATTCTTGTTTTGTTTACCACCATATCCCAGTTTCTAAACAGTTACTGGCATAAAGAATCTTCATGATAAATGCTTTTAATTGAAAGAACTCACATGTAAGAGTTAATCAGTAGTATTATTCTCATTCCTCTTACTGTGGTATTACTTTTTTTGTAGTCCATACTTCTATCTGAGCTATAGTTGGGATGGATACTATCAAGACACTATCAAAACAGTCTGGACTACTTCACTAATCTTCTTTCCTCTCTTATGATTGTAGTATCCATCAACTAAGATTAATAATAAAAAATAACTATTCAATGAATAAAAACTGGGTGCTGAAAGGAGGAAAAGTGATATGTATGATGTCCCTTTGGTAACAATATTGCAAATCACAGTATCTAAAAGAAATGAGAGAGATATAGAAAGAGAAGAAAAATATCTGTCATAGAGGCAAGCAGCAGGGAGGGTATGAGGGAAACTGGGGATATTGGTAGCCAAAATGTGCACTGAATAAGGGATGGGTATTGAACCCTTTATGACTGAAACTCAATCATGAAACTCAAAAACTTTGTAATTGTGCATCTCATGATGATTCAATTAAGAAATATCTTTAATTTTTGAAAAATGAGAGACTTGTCCTATAATTAAAAAAACCTATAGAAGTATTTGAAAAAAATCTAGTCATATATAAGTATTTACATAAAACTTTATCTCCTTACGAATAAATTTTGTTCTAATTTATGAAAAAATTAGACTACTAGTTCTAACAAGTCAACATTGTTCAGGGTCTGTAAATAATCCTAGGTTTTTCTAGAATCATCTTTTTAAGTCTTCTGTTGAGCCCCTTTGAATCCCTTACCCTTCTAGATGAATTTTTGGCACATTTATATTTCTTTAGGTTTTGCCTTAGTCTGTAACTCATTCTCACTGTTGTTCTTCTTAATGTGTAAACTTTAGATCACTCTTTTCTCATAATTACCACAGTTTATCCTTTTTGGAGGTTGCTACAGTTCTCTGATACAAAGGAATCCTACCTTACTTATTTTGAGCTATTTGCTTGCTATAAAGCATACTGAAAAGCAAATTAATATCACTATTTAATCCTTTAACAATATTACACTGTTCATTTAAAGAACTATCCTATAAAATTCAGTTTTCAACAGCAATCACCTAATTTTGAGGTCATAGGCATGTGCATCTTATTATTAACATCATATTTCTGACACAGAGGGCGAAAGACTTCTTAGAAGCCAATCTCAATAATAGTCCCAGGTTGTCTGGAAGACCTCTAATTGTATCTGGGTTCAAAGAAATATTTCTAACTCCAAATGCCTTACATGTTCTATATGATGATTCCTCTCTAACTTATAATAAAAAAAAATCTCCAGAAAAGATAAAATGGGGTAATTATTAGATGAGAGAAGAGTGATCTAAAGTTTATAAATTTATAGGAACAACAGTGAGAATGAGTTACAGACTGAGGCAAAACCTAAAGAAATATAAATGTGCCAAAAATTCATCTAGAAGGGTAAAAAATTCAAAGGGGGCCCACCAGAAGACTTAAAAACAGATGTCTTTATTTTATTTTAAAAAAAAGAAATGATTCTAAATTGGCATTGTGTTTTTCAGTTGCTGTATTGCTTTGTGATGGTAGCATACAAGACCTATAAAATGTGAAAATGCCATGTATTGACTGTGAGTCATATCTTGGAATTATTTTCTTTGCTGTCTAAATATTTTCTAGACTCATCAATAAGGCTGAAAGATGAATGAGAAGTTGTCCAGTCCAAACCTCATTTACAATTTAAGGCCAGTAATAGGCCAAATAAAATTTGTATATATGTATTTATTTAATAAAGAGTAATTATAAAATTATAATAAATTATTTCTTGAATGTGAAAAAAAAGATAGATAGTTCTAGAAAAACCTAGGATTATTTACAGACCCTGAAAAATGTTGACTTTTTAGAACTAGTAGTCTAATTTTTGCATAAATTAGATCAAACTTTATTTATGAAGAGATAAAGTATCAGTTTTATGTAAATACTTATATACAACCAGATTTTTTCATTTTTCTTCCTCTCTAACTTAACAATAACTTATAATAAAAACTCTAACTTATAATAAAAATAATTCTGTTTTAAAACATAGTAACAATAAGAGATACTCATTTTCAACAATAATCTGCTTGTTTGTAGATTTCTCACTAGTGATAGAGACAAGTATTCTTGCGAACAGCAGAAGAAAAGTGTGAATTGGAGCACAGAGGCACAGACACAGGGTCATCTTTGAATATTACAATAGAGAACAATCCCATCTGACTCAGTATTCTGGAAAATGCTTTCTTATAATCATGACCCTGACATTCTAGAAATGTCCCAATATAAGATTAGGAGACTGTTAAGTCTCTTTATCTGAAGCTCCACTGATCAGGAGCTTCAAAAATGGTCTGAGATCTCTTTGGCATCCAAACCTCACAGCTGTCATCCCATTCATTGTTTCATTTTCTGCATTCTTCACCTACAATCAAAAGGAAAAAAGAATCATAGTTGACATGAAGATCTAATAATTAGAAAATTTTGTCATCAGGCATTTCCTTCCTGAGATGAGCCAGACATTATACTCTAAGACAATAATTTTAAAACTATAACTTTCTACAACTTACCATCATGGTAGAAATATTTTTTCCACTTTCTCGAATTATCAGACTGTACCAGTTCTTCTCTTCCACAGAATGTTCAGTGCTGATAGATGAATTATGGTATTCCAGTTGGAAATGGAATATCTGGCCTTTTGTTTTCAGATGAAGTTTGGAATAGGGTGACATTTTCTGTAGAAATAATATGACATATTCACCTTCTACCCTATCTATAAAATCACAATCATATGACATCTCAGGATACCTGACGTCATCAAATATTTCAGTATTACCCTTTAAGCTAATAATTTTATTTATAAAAATATATCATTGTAGGGTCAGAGCGGTGGCAGAAGCAATGGGGAGTTTGCCTTTCATGCACTAACTTAGGAGAGACCACGGTTCGATCCCCCAGGGTCCTATATGGTCCCCCAAGCCAGGAGCAATTTCTAAGCACATAGCCAAGAGTAATCCCTGAGCATCATCAGGTGTGTTCCTTCCCCCAAAAAAGCAAAAAATAATCATTGCAATAATTATGTGTATATGTTAGATTATGAGTAAATATATATCATAGAATGATATATAATAATATTCTTAAGGATCAAGTGCTATAATTAAATTTTAATAAACTAATATTCACAGAATGGAATATAATGTGTTTATTAAAATAATTTCTCCAGGGGCTGGGGTGATAGCACAGTGACAGGGCATTTTCCTTGCATGGGGCCAACACAGGATGGACATAGGTTCGATTCCCGGTATCCCATATGGTCCCCAGAGCCTACCAGGAACGATTTCTGAGCATAGAGCCAGGAGAAATCCCTAAGTACTGCTGGATGTGACCCAAAAACTAAAAAAAAAAAAATTCTCAAAATGTCATCTAAGATGATGCCTGGAAATATTAAGAAAATCTCAGAGTCGATGTATTATAAAAAGTTTGAATATCTTTATTAATGTACTAATTTACCATATTTTCTGGTGTATAAGACGACTGGGCATATAAGATGACCCCCTGTTTTTCCTGTTAAAATATAGGGTTTGGGCTACATTCACCTTATAAGACTACCTCTCTTTTAATGTACACCAAATGGAAATTAAAAACGTAAGAGAAAGAGTAGAACTCTCAAAGATTAACAGTATATACTTAATAAAGATAGACTTTGGAGTGCCAACAATCATTTTACATTTGTCATTTGTAGTGAGTAACAGTGGTTTTTAATTGTGATCTACATTGAGAGCAGGAAGAGGGGGCTCCTCCAAGAGCAACTGCCTGAAGTGCAGTGATTAATAGGACAGTTAGAGGGAGAGAGGGAGACAGAGCACCTCTTCTGCCTCTGGGAAAAGCTGAACAGACAACTGAGCACTGAAAAGCCACATACCCAGTGGCTGGATGAGATGCGGCGCTTGGTAACTCAGCTCCTCTGTGTGCCCTGAAAGATGAATCAGGACAAGAAGAGGACTAAGTGATGGCGCCTGGCAGCTGATGAGATACGTCAGTAAGAGGGGGGTAGATCACTTGTCCTGAACTTGAGTAAGTTTCAGCATGCCTTATACTGATGTGTAAGACAACCCCCCAACTTTTAAGAAGTTTTTTCATGGGTTAAAAAGTTATATGCCAGAAAATATGGTACATAAAATTTCAAAATTAATATTAATCTTTTAATTTTAAGTATTTCTAATTAAATGTTCCATTGTAAATAATAACATTAATTTTATTATTAAAATTTTTAATATTCAAAATACTTCACAAAATATATATTTATAGTGATGAAAAAAGGCAAGTCAATATTTACATTGTCCCCAACAGTAAACATTATATACATAATAATTAACCTTCAAACTACTTAAAATTTTATACTTATTGCTGTAATTGAATTAGTGAATCTGAGTTTTAGTTTAGAATTTAGGTAGTGGCAGGACCAGGATTAGAACTAGAGCAGTTTGACTCGACAAGAACATGTTCTCAATCACGACATTAATCTGCTGCCTTGATGCATATAATGTAATTGTGTTTGAATTCATTCAGGTTCATATCTCACCTGAAAGGATTTGATGGACTCTGACAACAGAGAATTGTTTTTATCTCCCAGAACTTTCACTTTCACTTCATCATCTGCCAGATTTAAGACTTGTAGGAAAACCTCTTGTGGACCTGCCCGGGGAGAGGCCATTTCCTTCAAACAGAGAATCATCAACAAATAAACCAACCATTAAAATAGAGCACGTATTTCAATCTTATTTCTGACAGACTAGACCACTGATTCAGGATACATTTTCTTTACTCAAAGAAATATCTAGCTTAGAAAACAATAAAGATAGCTTGAAAGGAAATACCATTTTAATGGAATAATAATTCCCTTTGTATTTAACTATGGTCTCATTTATATAATTTCTTAAATAGCAGCTATATCATCTGCCAAGAATATTTATTTAAATATCTGGTAACACATTAAATAGATCTGTATCCCATAATAAATCACTAGAGACCTTTTTTTTAGTTACCAGATAATTCTCATCCACTGCTAATGGGGATATTGACTGCCTCAATCCCTATGGAAAACAATATGGAGATTTCTCAGAAGATACGAATAGAGCTTCTATACATTTCAGTGATTCCTCTTCCTTAAGTCTACTCTCAAGACACAGAAGTATTTATTTGAGGGGCAGGAGCGGTGGCACAAGCACTAGGGCATTTGCCTTGCAAGCGCTAAAATAGAACGAACCACGGTTCCATCCCCCAGCGTCCCAAATGGTACCCCAAGTGAGGAGCGATTTCTGAGTGCATAGTCAGGAGTAACCCCTAAGTGTCACCAGGTGTGGCCCAAAAACTAAAATAAAATAAAATTCTATAAATAAATCACAAAATCTGTTTTATGATAATGTTTAGGGATTCCCTTTACATTGTACTTTGAAAAAATGTTGGTGGGTGCTCGCTTCAGCAGCACATATACAAAAATTGGAATGATACAGAGATTAGCATGGCTCCTGCGCAAGGTTGACACTCAAATTCTTGAAATTTTTTGGTGGCAAGTGGACCTTTTTTGCACTATTGTTTTTGGTCTATATCTATTCACAAATATGTATTATACATGTTCTGTAAGACAAGCACTATGATAGGGCTTAGGGAATTAACAATGATACCAGAAAGGTGAACAAGATAGGCCTGATCCTGCCGTCATTGCAAATTAAGATCTTGATACTTACATTAATTTTTATCTCTACAGCTGCTGCGACTGCAAATGCCAGACATGCCAGTATCATACCAACAGCCATTTTCCTAAGTGATCTACAGAAGAAAGATAGAAAAATGACATGTAGACTTTACACCAAAAGAAAAAAGTATCCCCTGCCTACCATTAAAAACTTCCGATTTGGCTCGTTACTTTTGAAATTACATTTTGAAATTCTCCTGACAGATCCTTTTGTTTCCATGTATTCAAATTACATAAATTGTTTTTTATATGCACAACATTTCCCCTACCTCTACCTTTATTTATTATACTTTTTCTATTAAGTATACTCTAATAAAAATAATATAATATGAGTATATTTGTGGAACTCATACCACATCCCAGAAGTAATTTATTATTACTTTTTTTATTTTCTCCTTGCTATTGGGCAGCAGGAGGGACTCTCCCTTCTCTATACTTTTCTGACATGTTGCTTCCTTTCCTAGGATACTCAACATATTTTACCTTGTATAATAATTGTCCTTGCACATATTGTAGTTGCTTTACTAAACAGTAGAGTCCATGAAGGAAAGATTTATAGTTAAAGTCTCAATAAATAAGTACCAAAAGGTCATGGTAAGTTACTAGGAGGCAATTACTAATAAGCAGGCATTAGAAGGTGCTTGTAAGGTCCTTGGTCAAACCTATCAGGAGTAGTGCTTATCTTACTGCATAGGTGTAGGATTCTGGCACCAGGTCCCCTGACAACTGCACTGCAAGGGTGGGTAAGGGTCTCTTCCAGTCCGTGGCCTCCAGGCCAGACCCAAGAAAGAGAGGGAAGACTGTGAACCACAAACCACTCACAGGGAAGCATTGTCAGAGCCATGAACTTCATTTATTGAAGGTAGGGACTAGGCTTTTAAGGGTAAACTTTAGGGGGGAAACAGAATGTGGGTAATACAGTATAGACATTACAGCAACAAGTTGGTATGCAGAGACAATAGTCACAAGGTACATGGCATCATTGCTTTGGATGGTATGCAAAGGTAGCAGTTATAATGCCTATGGCATCATTAAATCAGGAAGCAAGTAAAGATAGCATAGCAATGTCCATGCATCATTAAATCAGGAAGCATATAAAGAGATCGGTTGCAATGCTTGTAGCACTGTCAGCCTAGATAGGTTCTTTGACCTTTAGACTTTCTCCTGCACTCAAAACAGCAGGGACACAAGTCTCTAAACAGAGACTTTCTTTTATATTCAAGGCCAGTTTGCAGAAATCTCCTTATTTTTCGGCCTCTCTGCCCACACATGGGTGGCAATAATTAGAGACAATTATATCCTCTCACTACTTGTTTTATTGGCACAATGAGAAATTTAAAGGAACTATTTGTCATCAAAGACTAGGTATTTTGAAAAAACAAAAGTTACCTCTTGGTTAAGACACCTAACCTCCCTTCATCTTAACTTTCCCTGAAACTTGAACATATTTTTTATCATCAGTTTGCAGTAAAAGCTTTAATTATGTACAAAAATAAATAAACAGATATTATACTGTTAAACATGCATTTATAGAAGAAAAAACTGACAAACCAAAATAAATTACCATTAATCAGAAAAATACTGATTTTAAATCTGTCAAACTGGGCAAAATTTAGTCAATTTGGAGCAACAAATGTATAGTGAGGACTTACGAGAAATTAATTCCACACTTGGAAATCAGACGATAAATGACAAGGTCAAACAGTGGGATGAAGATAAGAACCAGAAAGGGATTTAATACCTATAATGCCAGGGTAAAAGAGATTAGTTAAAATGTTCCTTTATCAAGAGTGTGAGCAAGTTCATATTTTCTCACATATAAACACACTTTTGTCATATTAATTACAGGATGTCCCCACACTTGCTAGGCCATTTAAAACCAATATTCTATTTCACTTAGTTTCCAATTTCTCAAATAATTGATTTTATGGCAAACCTATTTTCTGTTTTGTTTGTTTGTTTGTTTGTTTTGGCCATACCTAGCAGCAAACAAGAGCTACTCCTGGTTCTGCACACGGAAATTACTGCTCAAGGGCTCAGAAAACCATTTGGGATGCCAAGGATGGAAGAAACCCAGGTGGGGCACATGCCAGGCAAATGCCTCACCTTTGTAATATTATTATGGTCCCCTGAAAACCTGTTTTTCTGTCAATCTTAAGATAGCTCTACACTCCCATTTTTACTTGCCCTCTACAGTTTCACAGCCCAATCAAATAAAATCAAATAATAAAATAAAACGAAAAAAGAAAAAATTATAAATTGCTGAACAAAGGTTAAAAAAAAATAAGAGAAACTAGAATCCTAAATAAATAAGAGAATCTGACTTCATTGCTCACACAAGGTCTTACATTTTCTTCTGCAATATGTTAATTGTACTACCTGACATAGGATAAGGGAGCTTCATAATTATACTTTTCCTGTAAAGTCAAATTCATTTTTCTGAAGCTGGGCACAACTATCTACTTAACAAAAGATGTGAAAGAGAAGCATAAGCTTAAGGAGAATATTGTCATCTCTTGTAGTCATCTATTGCATAAGAGGAAGAAAAAAAATCAAATTTTGGTTGATATTTCTAAAGTTACAGATAGAGATAAAGAAATAAATTCCCTTAATGCTAGAGAAGACTCTTACCTGCATTTGGTCAGGTTGAAGAACAAAAAGACCCTGAAATATAACAAATTATCTTTAGATAATTGCTTAACAATAAATTAAAAAAGAGAAGAAAAGTGTAGATCAACAAGCTTGTTAGTTAGCAGATAAGTTAAAAGCCTTCTGGTCAAGACCTGAGAGATAACAGCAGATAATATAGGTTGCCTTACACATGGCCAACCTCAGTTTGATCCCTAACACAACATAAGCTGCACCTTCTGAGCACCGACAGAACTGATTTTTGAGCACAGAACTAGGGGTAAGCCCTGAGCACTTTCATGTGTGGCTCAAAAACTAAAGTCAAACAAACCCAAAAATGTATGCTAATAGAGAAAACACAGTGGAGGTTGCCAAAGGCACTGTGAAGGAAGGGAGAAATGGATGAAGAGGATCAAAGGTACATACAGCAAATATAATAGAAGTTTTAAGTCATGGGGCTATCATGGACAGTTTTATATTACAGTTAGTAAAACTATTTTATGTTTGAAAACTCTTAGAGTAGATCTTAAATGTTTTTTATCACAAGGGGCCATTCCTGTATACAGTGGATAGTGTTCTTGGCTTGCATGTACCAAACTTGAATTCAATCCCCAGCATCACATATGGTTCCCAAGTCCACCCAGAATGATCCCTGAGCAGAGAGCTAGGCGTAATACTGAACACTGCCAAATGTGGCCTAAAAACAAACAAAAATAGAAAAAAAAAACAATCTTCCCAAATACAACACTTAAGTTCTATGATTCAAGGATATCACCTTATTTTTAATAGGATGGAGGGAACAGGGGATAGGATTTTCTGTATAAGATAACTTACTGAAGGCAAATAGCACTAAGTACACATTTCTTTTTACTTAACTGCACTATGTTTTTCTTAATATGATAGAAAATAGTGGGCATGTATTATTAATCTTAGTAACTACATTTTTTAGTGATAATGTGACAGACAAGATACCATGGCGAAGTCTCACACTTGCATAGTGTTTTCAAAGTAATTCTCCAAAGAAAGGATGAAAGATAAACATTGAAAATGAATTATGCACAACTAGAGGAAGGAAAAATTATTTCTGGCCAGCTCCAAATAGATGGGCTAAATAATATATTGATATTATTTCATCTTGCATGCCTTAAAATGGATACAAATAAAAAATAATGCAATAGTAGAAGATGTAGAATAATTTAGAATAGAAATAAAATTGCATTTGGCCAAGAATGGAAACTTAAAAGTGATTTTTTTAAAAAGTTTACAACATTACCAAGTTTTTCATAATCCATGTACAATACATTCAATTTTAATGTGGGGGAAAGAAAGGGGACCTTCACTTACTGCTAGATGAAATGTCAATTGGTCCAGCCTTTGTGAAAAACAATATGGGCATTTCTCAAAACACTAGGAATTAAACTCCCATTTGACCCATCAATTCCAATTCTTGGAGTATACCCTCAAGGCTCAAACACACAGCAAAGAAAAGTTATTTTACCAGAACCAACAGCTAAAAAGTACCTCTCATAGAGGCAGGCTGAGGTGGGAGGGTGAAAGGGAAGTAGAATCTGTTAAGGGATTGTTGAAACATTATATATCTGAAACCCAATCATAAATAAAGTTATTCACAGTTACTAACTTTTCTAAAATTCCACTTCAGTTTTCTGCTTTGTGCATGCCTGAAATATAGGTCCTAAATATAAAAGCATCACTCAAACTAGCCCTGTGCTACCTTGAACAGGCTTTGATGGGAGTAAACAGTACTATCCCTATACTACTTTGTTGTCTAGTATTTAAATACTTCTATATGTACATTAAAACTTTCCCATCCTTGTCATTTTTTTTGTTTGTTTGTTTGGGGTTTTTTTTTTTTTTGCTCTTTTCTTTTTGTTATGTTTTTCTTCTTTTCTTTTCTTTTCTTCTAAACAGAACCACATAACTTGAATCATCTTGTTCTGCCTCATAAATTGAGGGGGGAGAATATGGATGGTACCAGAACCAAACAGTCATATGAACATTGAGTAGAAATTAAAAAGGATCAGACTTAAACACCAAACCCAAAGTCAATGACCACAGAATCGATAGCCAAGCTTCAACAAGCTATACACAGAAGGGACCAGTTATTCTAGCAGTTCAGGGGGCAAAGGAGGGGAATGCTGGGGACTGGGGTAGTGGGAGGATAACACTGGTGGTGGGAAAACCCTTGATTCAATGCCCCTAGTATCTCAAATATTACTTTGAAAGATTTGTAATTTGCGTTGGGCACAATAAAAATTATTTTTAAAAAAATTTCCCATCCTTTGTCTTTGATTTTTAAAGATTAGATTTGGGCTTTTAGTTTTTGTTTGTTTGGTTTTGGTTTTTGGGTCACACCCAGCAGCGCTCAGGGGTTATTCTTGGTTCTATGCTCAGAAATCACTCCTGGCAGGCTTGGGGGACCATAAGGGATGCCAGGATTCGAACCAATGACCTTCTACATGAAAAACAAATGCTTTACCTTCATGCTATCTCTCCGGCCCCATGACTTTTAGTTTTAAACTAGATTTCTTTATTTCAAACATATTCAGGCCTTCATTCTAAAGGTACACTCTTATGACCTTATGTGAGTCTTCATATAAAATCTTAAAAACTAATATTTTCTTAGTATAAATTAGAAAGAAGCAGGTTTTTCTGGAAAAAAATCTCACACTCACCAAATTTCCATTCATTCTGGTGGCTTGCAAGGTCCATCGTGAGCCCTAAGAAAAAGAGATGCTCTTATGAGAAATCCTTTTGCTATGAGTGGGAAATGATCAGAAGACAAGTTAAACAACTCTTCAGAGTTGTTTCAGAGGAGCTATTCTTACCTGTTGATCCAAAAGGGCCCAGAACATGGGTAATGGAATATAAAGGAATAGTACTCTGGTCAGTGCTTTTACATCCATAATGAGTTGTTGCTGCAAGAAAGGGAAAGAAGAGACAGGCTGAATTATCAGAGTTTTCTTCCTTGGATCAGAAGTATAGCAGAACAGTAACACAAGAGGTCAAATACAGTAAGAAGAAATTAGTTTTGAGATAAACAATGTCTAAGAAGCTTAAGATGCTTCTGAAGTTTTTACTTACTGGGTATTTCTCAGCTGCCCAGTCCAGCCAATGCTGTCGTTTTGAAATGTCTCCTGAACGGTTCTTATATCGGTTGGAAATAGCAAACTAAGGGAGAGCATAGATATCAGAAGAGAGGCGAAAAAAAAATTACTCCCCATATTTTCTAACAAATTATCCTTTCCACTAATAGAAACACTTAGTGATTTATTCCAGCCCTTTGATTTCATCATTTATTTGCAGAATATTTTAGATATTAAATATCATGATTTTGTGCTGACATTATGTTTAAGATTTTAAAACTAGTTTAAAAGAATTACTTGCTTCACTAAATAGTTAATTTGCTATAAAGGAGAGTACTAATCTCAGTTTGCCAAAAACCACAAAAGTAAAATAGAGATCACTGAGGGGGAAAAAACTACAGCCATATTATAAGGTCTATATGTTCATTTTAGCATCTCCTTTCCTTTGAAAAAGGCAGATAAACAAAAATAAACTTACCGAGATACATTTGATAACTTGAGTCACTATGTTTCCTTCAGGAGGTGGTTTTTTGTATAGTTTGCTTCCCATTGCAAACACAACTGCAAGTTGTTACACAAACAAGGTTATTACGTGTCTCATTTAGCAATTTCAGTTTATCAATGCTAAGGACAGGATGTTGAAGTCATCGGTAAATCTCAGAAAGGGAAGAAAATGGCAGGTGCTGGATATGGAGGGAGGGAAAGCATGGGGGCCACAAGTGGTAGGAGATAGGCAGTTGGTGATTTTAGTTCAATGACAGAGCCCAAAAAAAGTTGTACTACCCTAACCACTACATTATTTCCCAGATGCATCTTATAACTTTAATTAATAAAAAATATATCCAGTAAATGATTTTTAGTCTCTCCTCGCATGTTTTTCTTATCTTATACCAAATTAAAAGCTTCTTTTGGACATTCCTAATAAGTCTAAACTCAGCATGGAAGGCCAGGTCAAGTTCATTATGAACCTGATAGTTATTGTCACTAAACAGCTATTGAAGGTTTAGATAAGGTGTTAAGCAGTTTACATATAATAACTGACTTAATATGACAAAATAAACAGTACTGTATCCATTTTATACATGAATAAATTGAATATTAAGCAGATACGCGATTTGTGCAAGATTATTACATATAGTTTGGTTTTTTTGTTTTGTTTTGTTTTGTGTTGCATAGGCACAGTAATTGGGGAAATTGGAAAGGAAATTCTCTAGACCTAAGAGATATAAGGCTTCCCCTCCTTGAGATCTCATCTTAAGACAATTTATTTTAAGCAAACCTTTTGTAATCCTCAAAATCTTAGATACTCTTCTGTTTTTGTTTTGCTTTTGGGGGCTACACTATGTGACACTCAGGGGTTACTCCTGGCTATGCGCTCAGAAATTGTTTCTGGCTAAGGGAGACCGTATGGAACACTGAGGATTGAACCTAGGTCTGTCCTAGTTTGGCCACGTGCAAGGCCCTACTGCTGTACTATCACGCCGGGCCCCAAAGTCTTAGCTATTCTTAGGGACATAAATCATGTATACATTCTATTTACTCATATTTTTCCTGCTGAACTAATAATTTTTATTTTTAAACTAATACATTTTGAAAGAATAATTCTATATTCTAATAGTGACCACAGTATCTATTTAGAATCTATCACATAATCGGTAATAAATATTGATAATTTAATTAATAAATTAGAGTCAAGACCCATAGAATTGCATTATTTATTAGTACCTAGAAAAACTGAAGCTCCTAACACTGTGGGTATCCCCTCCCCCAACTTTTTATTTATCCCATCTGGATGATCAGAACTGCCCACACCTGAAATGGGTGGGTAGAAGAGGCTGACTGGGGAAGATAGAGGATAAGAAGGAGAATTAGAGAAGTGTGGCAGAAGAAAAAGCCAACAGTGAGATTCAACAGAGAGATTCAGCATCAGCAGTTGAGCATCAGCAAAGAAGCATCAGCAGTAGATCAGCAAAGGAAATTAGTCACCAAGGAAGCCTGGAAAAGGGAGACAGAGGCCAAGAGAGCCAGAAGTAGAGAAGTAGCTGCTAGGAAAAGGCTTAGCATAGAAGCCATGTGAGGAAATGTATATATTAGGTTAGGACCATAAAATAAAGCTGGCTGACTCCTGGAACTTTATCTGACTGCTTTGTGAATCTCTCTGCCCTCATTCTGCAACCTTCAGGCCTTCCAGGCTGTAGGGACTGCAGGAGCCGGGCTGAGCCCAGAAAGGCCTCACCATCCCCACACCAACTCTAGGACTCTTTAATTTATATTAAAACAACATAACACTTGATATATATTTCATAAATTATAAAAATGCACTAAGGGAATATTTATGTCTTTTTAATTTCTAAGATATATAGGTAGTATTATTCTTATATAAGTTAAGAGAAAGACATAGTACTAATCACTAAACCAGAAACATGTTGTGAAAAGCATTTGGCTTTGAAGAGAGATGGAATCAGGAAATGTACTAACACAACTCTTCTGAATAACGTAAGTTTCCCTGGAATTAAAATTGGAATCTGAGTATTACCTTTAGCACCCTCTTTACCTCATCCATAGAAAATAAGCATACAGAATGTTGAGTCTTTGGGCTCTTTTTTCCTTCATGAAGTTCTCTATTTTAGTTTTGGACTGGATATCTTTCAAAGGGGTTTTTCCCAAATGCTCAGAGAGAGCAAACTTCCAGGTCAATGATCATAAACAATCGCCAACTGTTTTTCTTTAAACTGTAAGCTAAGCAACACTCTCACGTTACTTAGTTCTCATTTCCAAAGAGAAAGCCACTTGATCAAAGTTGCATAAATTTCCATCTACTTATTCGACTCCTCTTACTCTCTTTACTCAAAAGCAAAAATTTCAAACACATTACAGAGCAGGTCAGAAACAGTTTTACAAATGTTATTAGTTTTCTGAATGCAATCTTTAGGGATCTTTTTAATTTTTCTTGTTAGATTTTTGAATAATCTTTTTGAGATTACATTGGCTTAAGTCACTATTTAGAATTTAGGAAGATAGGTTTACACTTCTTCAAAAAAGAAAGTCTAATATTATACCACAGCCACCACCAAAACTGCAAAGATTATGACCAATACAAAGGAGTGCCTCTACCTAGTGTTTTAACTCCCGATATCTTCCCATAAGCTCTCAAGAATTAAAATTTCTTCTCTTTATTATTAAGGAAATAACTAATATCAAATAAGTTACTTTAAGAAAAAATAAACTATCTACCCCTGCTCTATTGCACTTACCAAGAGCTAGCACCATAAGCAATCCTGGGACACCAAACGCCAATGCATAGCAATCTTCCCCAAAACATTGCACATCTCCTAAAAAAAAAAAAAAAGTGGCCTTTAATCTTGGGTCTTGCTACACTTGATATCATGAGTCTATTTTTGAACTCTGATTTTTTAAGATCATAGACAAAACTATTCTTCCTTTTTTCTTCCAACACTTCATTCTTCATTTGAATGAGACAAATCTAGATTTTTAAAATATTCTTTCAGGGGCAGAGCAACAGTACGTGGGTAAGGTGCTTGCTTGCACATGGCTGACCTGAAGTTCTATCTTCAGCATCACATTTGGAGCCCTTTCTCTCAAATTTTAAACCTTTTAAAAGGAGAGGACAGGGGGCTGGAGTGATAGCGCAGCAGTAGGGCATTTGGTTTGCATGCTGCTGACACATGACAGACAGGTTTGATCTCCAGCATCCCATTTGTTTCCCAAGCCTGCCAGGAATAATTTGTCAGCACAGAGCCAGGAGTAACCCATGAGCATCACAGGGTGTGACAGGAGAGGAGAGGAGAGGAGAGGAGAGGAGAGGAGAGGAGAGGAGAGGAGAGGAAAAAGGAGAGGAGAGGAAAAAGGAGAGGAGAGGAAAAAGGAGAGGAGAGGAAAAAGGAGAGGAGAGGAAAAAGGAGAGGAGAGGAAAAAGGAGAGGAGAGGAGAGGAAAAAGGAGAGGAGAGGAAAAAGGAGAGGAGAGGAAAAAGGAGAGGAGAGGAAAAAGGAGAGGAGAGGAAAAAGGAGTGGAGAGGAGAGGAGAGAGGAGAGGAGAGAAAAGAGGAGAGGAGAGAGGAGAGGAGAGAGGAGAGGAGAGGAAAGAGGAGAGGAGAGGAGAAAGGAGAGGAGAGGAAAGAGGAGAGGAGAAACGAGAGGAGAGGAAAGAGGAGAGGAAAAAGGAGAGGAGAGGAAAGAGGAGAGGAGAAAGGAGAGGAGAGGAAAGAGGAGAGGAGAAAGGAGAGGAGAGGAAAAAGGAGAGAAGGGGAAAAAGGAAAGGAGGGGAAAAAAAGGAGTTGGAAAAGGAAAGGAAAAAGGAAAGGAGAGGAAAAAGAAAAAGAAAGGAAAAAGAAAAAGGAAAAGAAAGGAAAAAGGAAAGGAAAGAAAAGGAAAAAGGAAAGGAAAGGAAAGGAAAAAGGAAAGGAAAGGAAAAGAAAAAGGAAAGGAAAGGAAAGGAAAAAGAAAAGAAATTAAATGAAAGGAAAAAGTAAAGGAAAGAAAAAAGGAGGAAAGAGAAAGAGAGAGAAAGACAGAAAAAATAAAGAAGAAAGAAAAAGAAAGAAAGGAAGGAAGACGGAAAAAGTAGAAAAAAGAAAGAAAGAAGGAAAAAGAAAGTGAATGAAAAGGAAAAAAGAAGAAAGAAGAAAAAAGAATGAAAAGGAAGAAGGAATGAAAAGGAAGAAAAATGAATGAAAAGAGAAAGATAGGAAGAAGAGAGAAAGAGTACAGATAGTAGAAAGCCCAGGAGAGATTTTTGGATAAGAGTAAAATCTTTAACAAATTTCCCCAGGAATGATTCTAACCTCTCAGCATGGGTGTGATAAACGTAGAAATCAAGCTTCCTGCATTGATGGATAGATAGAAGACTGAGAAGTATTTAGTTCGTTCTTCTGCCTGCAACAAATAGAACAAATCAGTTCAAAGTTTTTCCTAGTTGCATCCTGGCATGTATACACTCAGCTGGAGATACATAATGATAGTTTCAGGTTTAATTTCTGACTATCATATTAGATATTTTGGGTCCAATTCAGTGGTACTGGAGGTCAGTAGAGCTACGCCTAGCAATTTTCAGGAGGCCATATAGTCATTAGAATTGAACCAAAAGTTTCAATATGCCAGACATGTACTCCAACTCCAACTCCTGAGCCATCTTCCTGACCCCATTCTACATATATTACCATAAATGAAACACTCATAATTTTTAAATAAGTACTTTATTTAAGCACTTCATACTTAAGTGTGAGACCTGAGACCCTCCCTGCAGGCGAGATTGCACCCAGACCACCGCAGCCAAGCTACAAGTCCCAAGGAAAAACCATGAGATCAAGCCCCTCTTCTCCACTCCCTAAGGAAGCAGCTGGACTGTGAGTATTAATGCAGGCAGCAAGAGTGCTTGGCACAAAGCCAAATAAGTCAGTCGAGGCAACAGATGAGAGCTGAAGGTGGGTTGCTTTGGGTATAATTAAGACACTGGCAATTGGGAGACTTTCTAAGTTTAGGCCTGTAATAGTTAAAATCCTCCAGAGAAAAAGATGCTGAGAAACTTTGAGATAAGAACACTGAATTCCCTTTTTTCCACCCGCCCTTCCAGCAACAAATAGGGACAAGGACATAATTTAAACTCTGGTAGGTGCCAGCTATAAATAACAGACTATCAGTAAAGAGAAACTTTGGTCATTTTAAATTCAAGCGGGCTACAAAAGTTTTGAAAGTTGGGTCTTTTATATTTCTATTGGAGAAAAGTTCTGATTTTTAAAGGTATCTAAAAATAGAAAATTGTGTGGAATATGTTGTGCTTAGCCTTTTTAGATAATATTGTTAATTTTGGGGGCTGGAGAGGTGGCACAAGCAGTAGGGTGTTTGCCTTGCACGTGCTAACCTAGGACGGACTACGGTTTGATTCCCCGGCGTCTCATATGGTCCCCCAAGTCACGGGCGATTTCTGAGCTCATAACCAGGAGTAACCCCTGAGCGTCACCAGATGTGGCCAAAAACAAACAAACAATATATATATATATGTATATATATTGTTAATTTTGTGAGTAATTTTGTTAATATTGATGAGATAACTAAATTTCATAACTTGTTGTCACCAGGTATTAAATTTAATGTTGGTCATAAGATCTAAAACATAAAAGTGCTTTAAATGTCTTTAATAAGTATAAGAACAATTTAGTCCTGTCACATATAAGTAATCGAGCAACTTGTTTTCAAAATTGGAAGAAAGGCAGTACAAATTTCAAGTATCTGGATAAAACGTAGACTTCTCAAAATTAGAGTAAAATTAGTTTTATTTTCTCTTTCTGAGGCTTTAAAATGGAACTTACTATAATGTTTAGATTTGAGAAACACTCATTATCCTTGACAAGTTAATTTGGGAACTATTGCAAATTGCCTATTTCTCATTTGCTGACATTGAGTAATCTTGGAAAGTCTAGGTAACTTAGTAATTGGTATTTAGAACTATATATTAGGGACCAATGGTCCTCAAACCACGGCCCGCGGGCCACATATTGTATGTATTCCCATTTTGTTTCTTCACTTCTAAATAAGATATATGCAGTGTGCATAGAAATTTGTTTATAATTTTTGTTTTTACTATAATCTGGCCCTCCAACAGTCTGAAGGACAGTGAACTGCCCCCCTGTTTAAAAAGTTTGAGGACCCCTGTATGGACCCTATAATGAAATTTGACATTTGGATTTTTATTAATAAAAGGGACAACTACAGGATTGTTTTGTAGTGAACTATTTTAGACTTATTGTAAGCAAACACTAAATTTTAATTGTATTACTTGTTTGGAAGTATTTGCAGATAAAAACCTTTTATTTATATTGTTAAGGCAAGAAGCAACCTCCTTGCTTCACATTAGTATAACATATTAAACGATTTGCATGAACTAAATTTAGCTATCATTTAAAGCATTGAATCAGCAAGAAACTACAAGATATGTGTGTAAGATATATATTTTAAAATTGCAAAATAATATGCCTAAAACAACTAGAGAAAGAGAATTATTTTGGAAAATGTTCTACATTATTGAGAAAGGAACAGAGTAACTAATAATGTGTGTGATGAGGTCATGTTTTAAAATTGTAATTAGTCTGGATGACAAATCTTGAGAGTATTTTTTTTTTTGGAGGGGCAACACCCAGTGACACTCAGGGGTTATTCTGGGCTATGCACTCAGAAATTGCTCCTGGCTTGGGGGACCATATGGGAAGCTGGGGGATTGAACCACTGTCCATCCTGGGTCAGCAGCGTACAAGGCAAAATCTCTACTGCTGTGCTATCTCTCCAGCCCACTTGAGACTATTTTTTTTGAGACTGTTTTTAAGAAAATTTATATTTTGTAATGGTCTAGTAATTTTGTTAATCTGACATATAGAATTTTAACATGGAACACTTAGAAGCACAATAAGAGACCATAGCTTCTGAATTTATTAACTTTGGTTCAATATTTTAACTAGAAATTTTCTAATATGACTTAAATAATTAAAAAGAACTACTCATTAGTTTTGGACAATATAAAATAGGCTGAACATACCTTAAAGGACACAATGAAAATCCTGATATTATATAAATTATTAACTTGAGGTCTTCAAAAAGTAGGGACATTTGTTTGTTTGTTGAGTCAGTTTTGGTTAACTTTAATAGTAATAGTTTGTGTTTGACAATTGGAAATTTAAGAAATTATTACAGCTATTTACTGTTGGCATATTTTAAATGTTATTTTGATACAAGCTATATCCTTTAACAAAGTGTCCTCAGTGGATGGGAAAGAAAAGAGATGTTAGAAAAAGGAGTGCAGGTATGTTATTTATGCAAGAAAGATAATGTATGGATTTATGAAAACTGTAAAAAAGAAGGAAATTCTGTGAAAGTGTAACCAGTAAGTTTCAAATAGGAAAAGAGAAAATTTACAGAGTATAAAATAATGTATAAAAGGTTTGATAATGTGTACTAAGGAAAGAAACCGTATAATCAAACTGGATTATTATTATTAGTGTCTCTAAACTAGAAATGAGCTAATATTTTGTATAAAAGGAGTTTAGACGCTTTAAACTCATGTTATCATGTCCTTATTGGTTAGGAATGGGTTAATAATAAGATGTTATGAACTCCTAAAAGGTAAAGATTTTGGAAAGAATAATCAGGAGTTTAATAAAGTTCATTGAAAATAAATTTAAAGAGTTTTAAAAAATTAATGTTAGTAAACTTTTGACTAGGAATTTTTTTTAACATCTATTTATTTAGGTTTTAGGGCCATTCTCAGCAGCACTCAGGGGTTATTCCTGGCTCTGTGCTCAGAAATTGTTCCTGGCAGGCTCAGGGAAACATTTGGGATGCTGGGGAATCGAACCTGGTCCATCCTGGGTCACAGGAGTGATTTCTGAGTTCAGCCAGGAGTAACCCCTGAGCACACTGGGTGTGGCCCAAAATTCCAAAAATAAAATAAACAAATATTACAGGATGTTTATTGACTGAAATAAGTAAATGGAAGATTGAGTTAAATAACAGATTTTGTGGAATGTGTTCTAGGAACAGGATTAGAATAAAGGAGAAAAAAATAAACTGTTGATCAAGCACAAAATATCTGCCAAAGAGAATAAAAGAAGTCCATGGGCTTAGAAGTAGCTGTTGGAAATGTGTGGGTGATTTTATTATTGAAATATCTTTATAGGACAGTTACCAAGTGCAGCAACTTTCAGATAAAGTTGCTGGATTTTCTCATTGTACTGTTGAATTTCCTCCAGGCACCTCATATCTTTTTCTGATGCATAAACACAATCTGTCCTTCCCTGTTTTCTATTACCATATGTTCTACTTCCTCTTCAGATACCCATTGCCTTTTATACACTTTTTCCCCATATGCTTATTCTGGTCATCTATTTAGCAGTTAATTGTTCATTAATCCCATGATTAGTATTTGGTTATCTTTCCAAAATTAGAAAGCACTTCTAATTTATAAACTCTTAGACAAGGAAAATAAATTAACTCAAATGGTCTGGAGAGTAAAAGAAATCACAAGAAGACAAAACACAAAGAGAGAAAAGAGATAGAAAAACCAAAATTTTGACAAATAATTATCAAAAGTGAAATGTAAAAAGAGTGGCATGGAAACAGTAAGACAAACAAAACAAAACAAAACAGGGAGCAGAAGAGATATTACTGCAGGTAAAGCATTGCCTTGCATGCAGTCAATCCTGGTTATAATCCCCAACACCACATATGATCCCCCAAATGCTGCCAGTCAAAAACCAAAATATTATAAAACAAAAAACCCCTTCATAAAAGCAATAGTGTTTTATAAGTCAGAATTAGAAATGTTGCCTATATAAAATAAAGACTATTTTTCCTGCTTAATCATCAGCAATTTCTTAAATGGGTCTTTTATTTAAAGTTGTTTTTTTTCTATTAATAGTGAAAACTATTTAAGAAATGAGGAAATAATCAGAGGTTTTCTTACCTCTCAGAACCTGTCTAAAATCTACCTTCTTTAGAAAACAAAAGACCTCTCATTTCATTTCACCTGAGGCTAATTCCATCCATCTCTGCTAGTTTATCACCACAGATGCTTTGGGAAAGATTAAAATAGGCAAGGTCACCTATAAAGACTCACTTCATTTTATCTAAATGATTATTTCCCTCTCATACAGAATCTCAAAAGTAGGGATTTTTATTACTTTATTATTATATAGCAGTGTTTACATTATCTTGGCACTTCTTATCACTTCCCATGCTCAGAGTGCTAGCCACAATACATTTTAAATACCTCAAATGAGAGAAAATCCACTGTTTCAATTATTTTGAGGCTTTCTCTTTCATTATGTGAAAAACTAATTTCCACTAGCTGTCACTCATTGCTTTAATTATTGACAAATAATTAAATTCAGAGTTAGAATATCCTCAGTAATTCTTGTTTTCCCAGGTTAAATTTCTCTTTTCCTTATCTTCAAGAAATGTCTCTTTGGCCACTTTGTGTTGAACATATTTCAGTTTTTCCTCTCTTAATGACTGAACCTCAACACTAACACAACTGATTGATTATAATAGGACAAGTGAATTATTTCAATCTTGCAAATGAGGTACTTAAGAGGTTCCTCCTTAAATGCCTTCTTTGCATTTTTGAAAATAGAGATACAAAAGAAATCTTACATGCTGTTCTTCAAACTGGTCTCCACCAAAGGCTGCAACACAGGGTTTAATACCCCCTGTTCCCAAAGCTATCAGAATCAGACCAACCAATGATAGAACTCTGAAACGGAGAGGAGACATTATCAACTATATTGATCCTCAAGAAAAATATATAAATAGAATATAGAGTTATAGGTTGGGGAAACATAAAATTGCAAAGATTTTTTTTGGGGGGTCACACCCGGCAGTGCTCAGGGGTTATTCCTGGCTCCATGCTCAGAAATTGCTCCTGCCAGGCACAGGGGACCATATGGGACACCGGGATTCGAACTGATGACCTCCTGCATGAAAGGCAAACGCCTTACCTCCATGCTATCTCTCCGGCCCCTAAATTGCAAAGATTTTTATATGTTCTATCTTGTGGGTACTTTCTCTCACCCTAAAAAATAGTTATGAGGGGAACCTTATAGCCTTTATGACACTTAAATTTCTACCAGAATACATTACATAGGAAGGTTTTTTTTCGTGAGCTTCAAAGCTCAAAATCCTTTTAATCTTTTATTTTAAATATTGATTTAGCAGTGGTTTTAAATATTTTTTCAGGGGGCAGTGCGGTGGTGCAAGTGGTAAGGCCCAAGCTAGCCTAGGACAGACTGCAGTTCCATCCCCTGGCTTCGCATATGGTTCCCCCAAGCCAGGAGTAATTTCTGAGCGCATAGCCCAGGAGTAACCCCTGAGCGTCACCGGTGTGCCCCCAAAATCAATCAATCAATCAATCAATCAATAAAATTAATTTTATTTATTTTAAATTAAATATATTTTCTGTCACAGGGACTCTTCAGTTTAAAAAACCTTATGAACTCTTAATATAAAAGTTTGCCATAATTAATATATATCAGGTATTTTTATTAATATTTTTTATTTAAACACCTTGGTTACAAACATGATTGTGGTTGGGTTTCAGTCATATAAGATGACACCTCCCATCACCAGTGTAACATTCTCATCACCAATGACCCAAATATCCCTCCTCCCCTCACCACCCCTACCTGTACTCTAGACAGGCTTTCTATTTCCCTCATATATTCTCATTGTTAAGATAATTCGCAATGTAGTTATTTCTCTAACTAAACTCATCACTCTTTGTGGTGAGGTTCATGAGGTGGGCTGTAACGTCCAGCCCTCCTCTCTTTTGTCTCTGAAAATTGTTGAGAAATGTCTTTCATTTTTCTTAAAACCCATAGATGAGTGAGACCATTCTCCGTCTTTCTCTCTGACTTATTTCACTCAGCATAATAGATTCCATGTACATCCATGTATAGGAAAATTTCATGACTTCATCTCTCCTGACAGCTGCATAATATTCCATTGTGTATATGTACCACTGTTTCTTTAGCCATTGGTCTGTTGAAGAGCATCTTGGCTGTTTCCAGAGATATCAGGTATTTTTAATGGGAAGAAGAATTCTAATATAATTAACAAGCTATTGGTATACTGTTGATATAAATACATTTGATCCTTTTCTTGAAAAATTGTGATTTTCTCTGCTGAATGCACCAATTGACATTAAAATCTAGTAAAAGTGCCTTATCCCATAAAATTGGAATATTAATAAAATAGGAATGAATATAGCAATGTAATAAGTAAATAAATAGAAGTTATTTTAATTGTAATATGACCTCTATAATATTTTATAGAAAATAATAGAGGGGCCAAAGCGATAGCGCAGCGGTAGGGCTTTTGCCTTGCACATGGCTGACCCAGGATGGACCGCAGTTTGATCCCTGGTGTCCCATATGGTCCCCCAAGCCAGGAGCTATGTCTGAGCACATAGCCAGAAGTAACCCCTGAGCATCACCAAGTGTGACCCAAAAACAAAAACAAAACAATATAATAAAGACATTATAAAATTGGTAAAGTACAGATGAATAAGTGGTTTAATTGAGTTAAATTTTTGATCATTTTAAGCATAGGAAAAGTTCTTATGAAGAGAATCCTATGAGTGCCAAAATATTTAGCAAAAAGAAAACTCAGATAAAATAGTAAATAATTTGAATTCAATGTATCACACAATGTATCATCGTTTTTTCAAAATTTGGCAATATAACTGGCTGGGAAATGAAGGTACATTTCTAGTAAGAAAATAGAAAATCATCTATAATAAATGTGTGAGACATTTACCTGTTTAAGGGAACAAAATTGGTTCAGTTTATTCCATGATATTACTCACGTGTGTACCATATGTCCTCCCAGTATTGGTATGGCACCCAAGGACTTGATCACATGGCCAAGTACATATACCAAGGAAAGGTAGATTATTGTCCTGTTGAGAGAGTTTAGTCAGTGGGAATACACATATAATCAGATACTAGATTGAGACATATTCAAAGTTCATATTGTTTCAGTGGTCCTTAAACTATGGCCCGCGGGCCACATATTGTATTTCTATCTGTTTTTGTTTCTTCATTGCAAAATAATATATATGCAGTGTGCATAAGAATTCATTCATAAGTTTTGTTTTTACTATAGTCAGACCCTCCAATGGTCTGAGGGACAGTGAACTGGCCCCCTGTTTAAAAAGTTTGAGGACCCCTGTTTTTTACTATCTGTATAGAGTGAAAGATGGTAAGGATAAAAATTGAAGGAATTATCCCAAAAAGGCAAGTAGGAAAAATAACAAAGTGAATGTAATAAAAAATTAGGAAAAGAGCAAGTTTTTACCTTTAGTGTTAAAGGTAACAAATATTTCTTTCAATTTTTTACTCATACTGACCTCCTTTCCCCCTTTCACTCAACCCATACATAAACAGAGATCAGGATGAATTCATATTTAAATGAGAATGTTTTTACTTAAGAAAAACAAAATGGCATACTCTGACCTAAGTCATTTTTCTCAAGGAATGTTTTTATCTGTATAAATTTAGAGAGATGAGAAAAGTATTCCAAGTATTTCAAGTAATATGCAAAAGAATGCACAAATACATAGTTAATACCACAGGCTTTGCTAAGGGAAGATATGAATAAAGAGGGTATTTTCTAGGAATGAGTGAAGTAAACAAAAGGCAAAAGAGAAGTCAAATACAGAAGAAACCAAAAAAGTAAAAAGAAGAGAACAGGGGCCGGAGAGATAGCATGGAGGTAAGGCGTTTGCCTTTCATGCAGAAGGTCATCGGTTCGAATCCCGGCGTCCCATATGGTCCCCCGTGCCTGCCAGGAGCAATTTCTGAGCATGGAGCCAGGAATAACCCCTGAGCACTGCCGGGTGTGACCCAAAAACCACAAAAAAAAAAAAAAAAAAAAAAAGAAGAGAACAAGAAAATTACAGAAAATCTCATAAAGTTTTAGGAATATAAAAATGGTAAACTTAAAATAACAAATTAAAAACTAATAAGAATTTTGAAGACAACTGAAATTTGTTAACAATTATTTCATTATCAGCTGTGTTAGAAAGATGTTAATAGAATGAAACAATGATTTGTAGAACTTACTGTAAAATTTCACATACCAAAACCTGCTCTGCATTAAAGCTAAGTGAATAGAATAATATGAAACAGGTGTTATGCCTTTTTCTTTTTCTGAGGATAATTACACTGTGTGGTAATCAGGTGATCCTACTGTCTCAGTGCTTAGGGATCTCTCCTAGTGAGGTCAGGTTTCTTAGGCTCCAACATACAAAGCAAGGGTTCTCTCCCTTAGAGCTCTCTCCCAGACCCCTTATTTTTGGACTCTGATAGATCTTCATATAAATAATATGGCTTTAATCAATTTTATTGAATTAACCTTGATTAGAGTAAATTGAATTTTCAGATTAGATTGCATTGCTTTATGTTTATTTCCCCTAACAAATAACAGTATGATAAAAGAAAGCAACAAAAATATTCTTTTTAAAAAGTGAAAATAATGGTAAAAAGTCAGAGAAGATAGGAGGTTTATTAATAATTTTGTGTTAAGAGCTATCAAAAATTTGTGTGCCTATTTGTATAGACTATTTCTGAAGGAAAACTTGAAGGCAAAGGGAAAAATAATGGATAAATAAACTAGAGAGTGTGATATAATTGATTGGATTTACATGTAAAAATTCACTGAGCTGTACTGTTTTGGAATTTTCATAGTTTATATTTCAATAAAAAAGAAAATTATTGTTGTTATTTATAGGGGCCACATTAAATGACACCTGTGAAAAATGAGAGACTGGGTCATTTTTTCTCCTCTCCAAAAATAGTAATAATTTTTTCAGGAGTGCAGGTTCAATGATTTGATGCTGGAATCAGTGGTGTCTGAGGTCCATCAGGCCATTCAGGGTGCTCAGGGGATCGAACAGTAAGTGATTGAATTCAGGGTCTAGCACAGGCTAGGCATGTTTTTCAGCTTCTGTTACTGCTCTCACCCTCAAAGAAATTTTGAAAATAAATAAGTACCCCAATAGAATTATATCTACAGTATAAGTTCAAGTTTTTAATTTTCATATAAAATAGAAAAAATACCAAAGCATGATATTATAATTCCCTTATTTTATAGAAAATTATTTGAAATACTATATTATTAATGTGAAACTTTTATTTTAATAATGAATAAATAAAATCTTATACTTTTCAATATACACATTGTGCCAATCTTTTATCTGGAATGTCTTGGTGACATATAAGCAGCAGAGTTCAGCAACCTACCTAGTATCCCTCTCCCAAGTCAAGAAACTGTTTAGAAGCACTGTGTTTATAATTATATATATATATATATATTATATATATATATATATATATGCCAAGGGAGAAGTAAGTCAAAGTTTATTGAAAGTGATTCCTTGAGATTATCTTTAAAAATACTCATATCTGGAGTAAAATCACAAACTAAGCATTAATTCATCATGTAAAATCAATCAGTAATTCTTTGATTTTAGGCTGTGATCATTGAATGTCTCTAAAGAATAGGCAGGGCCACTGCCATCACTGCAAATTTGCAAGGGCCAGCAACCTGAACATTTCTATGGCTTTTGAAACCAACCCCAGCTCAGAACTCCAGGCTGAAGCAGGTGATGGAGGTGAGCTGGAAATGCCCAAGTAGGGTGGAGCCAGAGGAGTGCAGCCACTTCACTTCAGGGCCGCACACAACAACTAGCCAATGTATACTCCACCATAACACTTAGAAAAAAACACAAGAGCGTGCTAATGAGAAAATAACACAAGAAAACACCAGGCATAGAGAATGAAAATGGCAGCTCTGATTACCCAAAAAGTGCCAACCACCTAATTAGCCTCTCAGAGAAGGAGTTTAGAGAAGAAATATAGAGGATCCTCATAGGAATCAAAGAAACCATAGATCGAGTTGAACAGAACACAAATAAGAATCAAGAAGACATAAAGATAGAAATAAAAAAAACTCCAAACTGAAATAACAGGTCGGAAAAACTCAGTAGACAAAATGGAAACTTCAATGGAAAAACCTTTCCTACAGAGTAACAGCAGCTGAGGACAGAATCAGCGAGCTGAAAGATGAAATGCAAAACAACTCCATATAGAAGAAGAGATTGGAAAAGACCCTTAATGCAAATGATCAGACAATGGAAAAAGTACATAAAGAATGTGAACAGATGAAAATAGGAGTCTTTGATAAACTCAACAGAAGCAACATAAAAATCATTGGAGTCCCTGAGACACAGGAAAAAAATCTTAAAGAAGAATCAACAGTCAAGGACATCATTGAAGATAAACTCCCAGAGCTAAAGACAGCATGCAACCAAATCCTGCATGCCTGAAGAGTACCAGCTAATAAAGATCTGAAGAAAAGCATCCAAGACACATACTAATCACAATGACGAATCCAACAGATGGGAATAAAATACGGAAAGCAGCAAGATCAAAAGGGAAATTACATTCAAAGTATCACCCTTAATATTTAAAGTAGACCTATCACAAGAAACCCACTAGGTAAGAAGGCAGTGGTGGGATATAGTGACAAAACTTAACAAAGTGAATGTTTCACCAAAAATACTGCATCCAGTCAGAGTCACAATAGGTTTGAAGGAAGTATACATAGTTTCACAGATAAATAACAGCTCAGAAACTTTACAGACTCAAAACCAGTCTTAAAAGAAAAACTGAAAGGTCTACTTTAAACAAGACAAACAAACAGACACACCAAACTTCTACACAAAGATGACACTAAATCCCATGACAGTTATCTCTCTCAACATCAATAGACTAAATGCACTACTTAAGAGACACAGAGTGGCTAAATGGATCAAAAAGCTGAATCTAACATTCTGCTGCTTGCAAGAAATACATCTAAGTAGTCAGAAAAAACACAGTCTCAAAATCTAAGGCTGGAAGAAAATCTTCCAAGCAAACAACTGCCTTAAAAAGGCTGGAGTGACCATATTAATATCAGATGACACAAACTTTAGACCCAGAAAAGTTGTAATGGACAAAATGGTCATTTCATACTAATCAAAGGATATGTACAGCAGGAAGAAATCACTCTTTTAAATATATACGCACCCAATGAGGGACCAGCAAAATACTTAATACAATTGTTGACAAATCTGAAAAAAGACATCAATAGCAACCCAATTATAGTGAGAGACCTTAACACTGCCTTGTCACCCCATAATAGGGTAACCAGGCTGAAACCCAACAAGAATATCCTAGCTCTGAAAAGAGAAATGGAAGAAAGTGTGTATATATATATATATATATATATAGAGAGAGAGAGAGAGAGAGAGAGAGAGAGATCTCTTCACGCACAGAAAACTAGTTACACCTTCTCCAATGTACATGGGTTATTCTCCAGAATAAGAAGATAGAAATTGCATATACTACCTTCTCAGATCACAAAGCACTAAAATCAGAAGTGAACTACAAAGGGACACTGAAGAAAAAATCTAATTCCTGGAAATTAAACAGCGCTCTACTCAAAAATCAGAGGTTCAAAGATGGAATCAAGGAAGAAATCAAAACATTACAGGAAACAAGTGACAATGAAGACACAAATTATCAGAATTTATAGGACACAGCAAGGCTATATCAAGAAGGAAATTTATAGCTTTACAAGCACAGATCAGGAAAAAAAGAAGGGGCCTACATAGATAACTTAATGGCACAGCTTATAAAATTAGGAAATGATCAACAAAAGAAACCAAAAAATAGGTAGGTAGAAGGAAATAACATAGCTTAGCACAGAAATCAATGAACTGGAAATCAAAAAACCATCCAAAATATCAACAAAAGCAAAAGTTGTTTTTTTTTTGAAAAAATAAATAAGATTGATAAACTACTAGCAAAACAAGAAAGAAAGAAAGAAAGAAAGAAAGAAAGAAAGAAAGAAAGAAAGAAAGAAAGAAAGAAAGAAAGAAAGAAAGAAAGAAGGAAGGAAGGAAGGAAGGAAGGAAGGAAGGAAAGAAGGAAAGAAAGAAGGAAAGAAAGAAAGAAAGGAAAAAGGAAAGGAAAGGAATGGAAAGGAAAGAAATGGAAAGGAAAGGAAAGGAAAGGAAAGGAAAGGAAAGGAAAGGAAAGGAAAGGAAAGGAAAGGAAAGGAAAGGAAAGGAAAGGAAAGGAAGGAAAAGGGAAAGGAAAGGAAAGGAAAGGAAAGGAAAGGAAAGGAAAGGAAAGGAAAGGAAAGGAAAGGAAAGGAAAGGAAAGGAAAGGAGAAAGGAAAGGAAAAGGGAAAGGGAAAGGGAAAAGAAAAAGGAAAAGGAAAGGAAAAGGAAGGGAAAAGAAAAAGGAAAAGGAAAGGAAAAGGAAAGGAAAGGAAAAAGGAAAGGAAAGGAAAGGAAAGGAAGGAAAGGAAAGGAAAGGAGAAAGGAAAGGAAAGGAAAGGAAAGGAAAGGAAAGGAAAGGAAAGGAAAGGAAAGGAAAGGAAAGGAAAGAAAAGGAAGGAAAGGAAAGGAAAGGAAAGGAAAGGAAAGGAAAGGAAAGGAAAGGAAAGGAAAGGAAAGGAAAGGAAAGGAAAAGGGAAAGGGAAAAGGAAAAGGAAAAGGAAAGGAAAAGGAAAGGAAAGGAAAAAGAAAGGAAAGGAAAGGAAAGGAAAGGAAAGGAAAGGAAAGGAAAGGAAAGGAAAGGAAAGGAAAGGAAAGGAAAGGAAAGGAAAGGAAAAAGAACCCCTTGGGGCCTGAGCAGTGGTGCCGAGTGGTAAGGCATCTGCCTTGCTGGCGCTAGCCTAGGATGGACCACAGTTTGATCCACCGGCTTCCCATATGGTCCCCCAAGCCAGGACTGATCTCTGAGCACATAGCCAGGAATAACCCCTTAGCATCACTTGGTGTAGCCCGAAAAAAACAAAAAACAATATTATTGTTAATAAAAAAAAAAAACATTCACATTAGTGTCACACAAACTTAAATATCTTGAAGTCATCTTAACTACAGATGTGAATGACCTATACTAAAAAAACTATAAAACCCTTCTTCAAGAAATAAAAGAGTGCACAAGGAAATGGAGACACATACCTTGCTCATGGATTGGGAGGTTTAACATCATTAAAATGTCAATGCTCCTCAAAGAATTGCACAGATTTAATGCAATCCCTTTAAGGATACCCATGACATTCTTCAAAAAAGTGGATCAAACACTTCTGAATTTCATTTGGAACAATAAACACCCATGAAAAGCTAGAGCAACCTTTGGGAAAAGGAATATTGGAGGCATCACTTTCCCTAACTTTAAATTTAATTATAAAACAGCATGGTATTGGAATAAAGATAGACCTTCAGATCAGTGGAATAGATTTGAGTATTCAGAGATTGTTCCCCAGGCATACAATCAATTAATCTTTGACAAAAGGACAAAAAATTAAAAATGGAGTAAGGAAAGCCTCTTCAACAAGTGGTATTGGGACAACTGGTCAACCACTTGCAACTAAGCAAACTCAGACTTGTATCTAATACCATGCCCAAAGGTCAAATACAAATGGATTAAAGACCTTGATATCAAGCCTGAAACCATAAGGTATATAGAACAACATGTAGATATAACACTCCATGACATTGAAAATGAAGGCATCTTCAAGGAGAAAACAGCACTCTCCAAACAAGTCAAAGCAGAGAAAAACAGATGGGACTATATTAAGCTGAGAAACCTCTGCATCTCAAAGGAAGCAGTGTCTAGAATACAAAAGCCACCAACGAATAAGGGCTAATATCTAAGATATACAAGGTACTGACAGAACTTAACAAGAAAAAAAATCATCTAACTCCATCAAAAAATGTTGAGAAGAAATGAACAAACAAATTTCGCAAAGAAGAAATACAAATGGTCAAAAGGCACTGAAAAAATGCTCCACATCACTAATCATCAGGGAGATGCAAATCAAAACAGCAATGAGATACTATGTCACGCCACAGAGACTGGCACACTTCACAAAGAACAAGAATAATCAGTGCTGGCAGGGAGTAGTGAGAAAGAAACTCTCATTCACTACTGGCGGGAATGTCAGCTGGTCCAGCCTTTATTGAGCTCCCCTATGATCCAGCTATACCTTTCCTAGGGATATATCCTAGGAACACAAAATGCAATATAAAAATACCTTCTTTACACATATATTCATTGCAGTGCTATTTACAATAGCCAGAATCTGGAATTAACCAAGATGCCCTTCAACAGAAGAATGGATAAGAAATTGTGGTACAAAAAAAGAAAAGAAAAAAGAAAAAAAGAAATTGTGGTACATAAACACAGTGGGATATTATTCATCTGTCAGGAGAGATGAAGCCATTAAAGTTTCCTATCCATGGATGGACATGGAAACTATTATGCTGAGTGAAATAAGTCAGAGAGAGACACAAAAAAAAAAAAATAAGAGAGACTCACTTATCTATGGGTTTTAGAAAAATGAAATACTTTATTGCAATAATGCCCAGAGATAGGGCCTGGAAGGACCAGTTCACGATATGAAGCTCACCACAAAGAGTGCTGAGTGCAGTTAGAAAAATAACTACACTAACAACTACCATGGCAATGTTAGTCAGTGAGAGAAGTAGAATGCCTGTCTCAAATACAGGTAGGGGTTTGAGGATGAGGGAGATAAGAAGCATTGGTGGTGGGAATTTTGCACTGGTGAAGGGGGTGTTCTTTTTATGTCTGAAACCCAACTACAGGCATGTTTATAATCAAGGTGTTTAAAGATATTATTAAAAATAATAAATAAAATATGAAGCTGGAGAAATGGCATTGAAGTAGATCATTTGCCTTGCATGCAAAAAGACTGTGGGTTGAATCCTGGCATCCCATATGGTCCCTCAAGCCTGCCAAGAGCAATTTCTGAGTGTAGTGCCAGGAGTAGTCCCTGAGCACTGCTGGGTGTGACCCAAAACCCAAAAATAAGTAAATAATATAAAGCATAGGCAGTTTAAAAAAATGATTCCTTGAAACAGTAGATCTTCAAGATACTCTGCAAAACATTTCCATCATCAAGTCCAAGAAACACTATGCATCATAACCTTCTCAGAGACTTTTATAATACATATTTGTTTAGTCAAGACTATAAGAACTGATAAGTCAGGAAACCTTTTCAGTTTTGTTCACTTTAACATCTTCCACACTTACTTGACCATTACTTTCCTACATAATAGTCATTATATTCTATCCAACTTGTTTTCAACAAAATGCTCTCTGAAAAATACTAATTTAGATAAATCCATAGATAAAAAAGTCCATCAACAATAACTGGGTACTAGATATTCAAGATTCACCTCTAGCTTATGTGTGTAGTGTTATAGTGAGCAACTATAAGCTAATTATAGTTGGTTATAGCTTCCCTCTATAACATTATCTCTTAAGTGTATCTTGGTGCTACTTTCAAGAAGTTAAAAAATACCAAACCATTAGATCATTAGTTTAGCTCATGAAAATAATTATTATCTTCTTAAGAAGATACTTAAATAAAGAAGTTCGAGAAGTGAAACAGATGATAAAGTGAAAGAAGAACTCAGAAGAATTATATTCAAAGAATTTGGATGATTTGATTTGGAGAAGTTTAAAAAATAATAAATAACTATATTAAAGTACCTACAACTATATACTTTCTGGTCAGTAGCATCTTTATTGCCCTTGATATTAGCAAAAATTATCTGGGGCTAGAAGATTTGGGCCACGTAAGTGGTACTCAATGATTACCCTTTACTCTGTTCTCAGGGATTACTCCTAGTGTGCCTAGAAGACCACCTGAACATCAGAAATCAACTTGGGGTCCACTTCAAGGCAAATATTATATAACCTCTCTTCAATCTCTTTATCCTTAAACTTATAAAATTGAATATGAAAATTATATTTAATAAAATTCTCTCTTGATAGAATAAAAACTAATTATGGTAAAATAATAGAAAAACTAATAATGAAGATATATACTCTATGTGTTATCATCAGCATTATTAAGAAGATTAATATCCACTGTGGATGACACAAGTCCATTCTTGCTTAGAAGCAAGATGCTTCAAGTGATTTGTGAAATTAATCTGTAAAACTTATGAGGATGCCACCCTTCTGCCCACTTTTTCTTACTTGTATTTCCCCAACCATGAATCAGCAATAGCTGCTCCTAGGATGGGAGTGAAATAACAGAGACTGCTGAATGCATGGTAAACAGATGTGGAGGTGTCTTCATTCCAGTGCAGAAAATAAAGGAAATACAGGGTCAACACAGCTAAGGAAAAAAAATAAAAGATAAAAACAAAATAAGGCAGATGTATTAAAGTGGTTATAGAAGAGAAATACATTTAATTTTAAGTCTTTGAAATCAGGGATCACTCCTGGGAAGCTTGGGGACTATATGGAATGGCAATAATCTTAGCCTTCAATACTCCTATCAGTGAAGTGATTGAGGCATAATTTTGTGGGAACTAAAGCAGGATCTATATTAGTTTAAAGAGTGATTGGATCTATGTTTAATGTACAAATAAAATGCTTCAAATATCAAATTTTTATGTTCATAAACCACTTAGTTCAATCACAAAGATAATACTATAGTTTTAATATTTCTTCTTTTTTCTTACTTAGCAAAAACAGAGCTCAGAGACAAGAAACAGTATGAGGAATGGAACTCTAGATATAAAATGAGTTGCCCCACTTAGAATCTGATAGGCTGAAAAAAAACTTTTATTTTTGGTTTTGGGGCCAGACTTTGCAGCATTCAGGGGTTACACCTAGCTCTTTGCTCAGGAATCACTCCTGGCAGGCTTGGGGACCATATGGAATGGCAGGAATCGAACCTGGGTCAGCCATATACAGAGCAAATACCCTCTCTGCTCTGCTATAGCTCCTACTTCCTGAATTTTGCCTCCTTTAGATAATTCTGTTCTTGAGATATAAAATTTACTAGAAAAAATTTTATTAAGAATTTATTGGAAGTCTTGACCAAAAGAAAAGACAAATTTAGATGAAGACAAAGCAGGTGGACAAAGAAAATAAGAATATTCTGAAAGATCAGGCTGCTAGAAATGAGGGTAAGAATGAGTGGGACTCATTTGTGGGATATATATATATATATATATATATATATATATATATATATATATATATATATATATATATATATATATATATAAAGATAGCAGTGAAACAATATCCAGAGATAATTGAGATGAGGACCAAGAGGAGGACCAGTCCATAATAGGAAGCTTGCCACAAAGAATGGTGAATGCCATTCGGATAGTAAGTAGTTCGTGGTGACAATGATAGTTGGAACTAATCACTCTGGACAGGAACTGGATGCTAAAAGGGAATAACATGATATTCATGGTACCCTTTCATTAGCAATAGTACAAATCACAGTATCAAAAAAGAAGAGTGAGGGAAAGAAGTAAAATGCATGCCTCAAAGGCAGGTTGGGGAGTGTGGGTGGGAGGGAAAATGGAAACCCTGGTGGCGGGAAATGTGCACTGGTGAAGGATGGTTTATATTCTATGACAAACTCAATTTAATAATTTCATAACCACAGTGCTTAAATAAAGTAATTATATATTTAAAAATGGGTGGGAAACAACACAATTCTGGGATTCAAAATTACCTTTCATGCCATAATAGGAAAAGCGCTCACAGAATTCATTCACTACAATAAAGGCAATGCTCAGTGGATAATTGGAGCCACAGATTTTCTATAAAACAAAAATAAAATCAATATTTCAAAAATTAGATGCTATTTATTTAAATTTCTCAATTTAAATAACTTGAATTCCACATAACAGATAAAATTAATTTATGTCAGTATGAGAGGTAATGTGAGACAATGACCTCCACATATCATGAAATAGCTATTAAGCTATTATCACACTAAATACTTAAATTTGCAAACTTATGAAAAATAGAATTTTTTAGAGTATCAGTTTGTTCTTAATTTATTAATTACTATTATTTAGGTGAGTTTCCAAGTCATTCTCAGTGAACCAAGAATCACTTCAGACTGTTGATGCTCAAGCCAACCAGAACAGGGTCCACCAGAGTCACTATGGTGGTGCTCTGGGTATCATGTGGTACCAGGAATTGAACCCAGAACCTCTGTTTTCTAAGCATGTGTCCCCAGCCCTTTGTGCTATCTCCCTAGCCAGTCCTTACTTATTTAACGTGGTCTACTCAGTTCTTCCATGATCCTAGATACCAAGACCTGTTCATGTTCCCACAACTACTAGCTGAAAGCCTAGGACTCTGAAAAGGAGAATACTTTAAAACAAAGAGTTGGCCTGTGAAGCACCTCACGTCTAAACAGCTGCATTTAAATGCCTATATCCTTTTTAGCTCTACTATATGGACTAACATCTTGTCCCCACATGCCCTGCTAACTGTGCGTGGATATCGAATCATGGAATATTAGGAATAACATTAAGCATCTATTAGAATCAGACCAAGAATTCTATATATATATTACTAAATTAAGCTGATTGATCATTTAAAATTAACCTGAGCAAGTGCTTAAATCTTATAAAAATTAAATGACCTGCTTTCCTACAGAATTCCTATCGCATTATCATGTTAATAATATTGTACATTAAAAGGACTATGCATTGTATCTGTCAGAGAACCTCTAGTCATTACAGTAATCTAACTAGCAGGAGAGGGGTATTATGATATCTACTCTCCAGATTTGCACATGGAAATCTTATTCATGAGATTTACACTATTCCTACTTTCACAAGAAATTACCTCTTAACTTTATGAGCTGTATTTTTGAGGGAAGGATGGGATAAGGAACATGCAAGAGTGATTTGGAAGCCAAATCACTAGTTTTGTTGGTGTTCAGGTGTTGCAAGTCAGCCCTTGACAGGGTTGACTGATGGAAGGATGGAGGATGAGGTCTTTCCCCTCCAGCTTGGAGCATGCATCTGCCACCCTGTTCAGCCAGCGGTCCTGAGGTGAAGCGGCAGGTAAAAAGCTCGCAGACAGTCAGGCTTGTGGAAATATTAGCTTTATTCGGTGGACAAGACTGAAGTCCATAGACTCAGCCTCAGTTCCAGCAAAAAGCCTCTCGCCTTCCACAGACCTTGTTTTTATCCCCCAGAATCAGGTACCACCCAATGGTGGGATCAGATACCACCCAATGCTGGAAGCAGAATCAGGTACCACCCTAGGGTGGGGGCAGAATGCCAGGTCATACCCTAGGGTAGGGCACAATCATCAATCAGGTTAGGGTCAGTAACATAATAATCCCCTAAAATATTTACATACACAACATTCAGGAATTACTCCTAGCTCTGTGCTTAAAGATCCCTCCCTCCTAGTTATGGCTAAGAAACCATATGTGGCGCCATATGTGGTGAACGTGGGTAGGCCACATACAAGATGAATACCTTATCTCCCATATTATCTCTCTGGACCATCTGGACAATCTTAAATTGATTGGGAAGTTAAGTAACTAAAGTATTAAATAAATGTATTCATTTTTAACCTATATGGATGGACTAACAACTCTCCTAAATTTTAATATGTTACTATAATAACTTGATTGAATGAACTGGCTTCTAACCTTCTCAGATCACAGCTCAATAATTATGCAACTTAAACTTTACTCAACACATTCCCTAACTATGTTTTACTGTCATGCATTCCTTAATACCCATGTGTAATATTAACATATTATTATAATTATGTCATCATATCTGTTTTGATACTTTTACTTAGCTAGTCCAAAGAAGTGGAAATGCTATCAGCTTTTGATCAGTGGTAAGAACTCAGTAAATATTATTAGTTTATCCTCTTAACTTTCAATATTTTGAATATTCAAATTCAATTTGAATATGTAGTAAAACGTGTATAATATAAAACATTGCTTTAAGTTTGTGATTCTGTCCCATTATAAACAAGAATAGAGCTATAAAAATTTCCTTGGTATGCAGCATTAGGCTGTGCATACAGGGAAGTAAGGACTGAGGTTTTATATTAGTAAATAAAGAACAATCACATACAGTTCTCTAGATAGGAGTGCTTGCCAAGTTCCCCTGGACACTGCTTTTATTTTGTCACAGAAAAAAATTCAGAATACCCAATAGAATATAGCAAAGTCCTGAATCTCAACTGAAGAACTCTAATTCTTCTTCCTGCTTTCTCTTCTAAATAAAGAACACTTCTGCTTATATTTGATTTTGTTTAATTTTGATTCCAGTAAGATCAGTTTTATACTTTAATAATATTCAGCCTGCAGCAACAGAGTTCAAGGAGGGAAAAAGAGCAAAGAACAAGTCTGCTCCTGTCAAACACAGAACCAAATATGGTACTCACCGGAGGTTGCTTCTTTGGAATGCTGGTATGCTGAAGGAGTACTTCTTCAGTAGAAACAGGTAAAAAAAGAGTTTCTTTGGAATCATTTTTCTGGAAGGGATTCATGGCTGGTTCCTTAGTTTCTCCTTCCTCAAGCATTTGGCTTTGGTAGACAGTTGGGGCAGTGCCCAGCCTGCTGTGAAAAGGGGTACTGGGAGGAGAAGAGGAAGTGGCTTCAGCAACTAGATTTAACCCTGTGGATGTCTGCTACAGTAGATGCCTGGTTTTCTTCCAGAGGAAACAGTAAACCATAGGTAAAGAAGGGCAAAGAGTCTCATGATCTAATTTCAAAGAATTATTTGCATAAGACAGAGCCTGGGGAAATAAGAACATTTTGTTGCAAGATGTGACAAGATAATATTGAAGAATTTTAAGTGAGTATAAAATAGTTGATAACACAATGTATCAAGCACAGACTTGAAGACTTGATTTCAAATTCATGGTTGCCAGTGATATACAAATTTCTAGTCTTTGTACTGAACACCTGTAAGTACTATAAATTATGTATTAATTATGCCACAATGAAAAATTAATTTCAGGGTAATAATAGCTACTGAATGTTTGTTGCACGCAATGTTCATATATACAGATTATGTCTGTCTTTATATGTATTTTTTAATTCTTACTTCTATCCCTCTTTTACAAGAACTAATTTCCAGGAAGTAAAATAATCTGTCACACTGGGGTCAGATAGATAGCATGGAGGTAAGGTGTTTGCCTTGCATGCAGAAGGTTGGTGGTTCGAACCCCGGCATAGCATATGGTTCCCTGAGCCTGCCAGGAGTGATTTCTGAGCATAGAGCCAGGAGTAACCCCGGAGCACTGCTGGGTGTGACCCCCCCCAAATCTGTCACAGTCCTGTTGTGGCAAATAGCAAGATTTTCATTATGGTATGACAGATGGAATACATCAAGACAAGTAATGCCTATGGTCATTACTTAAGCAAAGAGGCTATGAAAATAGACAAGTAGGAATGTATAATTAAAATGCATTGAAGAGAAGAAGTCATTGTAAAACTTAATTTTTAAAGATAGAAAAATGTTGATTTTGGTTTTCAAGAAAATTAAATTCATCTGGAAATTATCAATAAAAAGTAGGGGTAAAGAAGATGAAAAGAGAGTTTGGTGACATGTAATTGGAAAACATTTCCTTTGCTATATTCCCTGTGTTTTAATTTTTTCACTTTAAGATAAAGCAATTATTTTATTGATAAAATTTGAATATAAATTATGAATCAGTCATGTCTTAGGTATCATTTTTCTTAATTTTCAACTTTATTCCCAAGTTACTCCAGAATATAATATTTAGTCCTTTGGAGGGGAAGAACAAAAAAGACTTGATCATAACAAATATGTTTTATACCATACCATTTTTTTCACTCAGCAGTTAGAGAAGAATTAAAGTGTGTGCTACTCTTTCCATTATTAATGAAAAAGAAAAAAACTGTTCAGAGAGCTATCAGGTAAATAACAAAAAGTCAAAAATGGAAGATCTAAGACATGTTACAGTTTGTAGGCACTTGCCTTGCTCACTTCTTAACCAAGTTTAATCCCTGCCACTCCATATGGTTCCTAGAGTCCAGCAGGAGTCCAGAGCCAAGAGCAAACCCTGAACATTGCCTGGTGTGAACATAAACACACACAAAAATTCTTCCTTTCCTCTTGAAGTAATTTATTGACAAATAAGTTGAGGATAAACTATTCCTTCATCCTAAACTCTACCTTAGACTTTGACCATGAATTCTCAGCCTCCATTAATTACATTACTCCTCTCTCTTCTACTAACCTTTACCCAAAGAATCCAGATTTATTTTTGACCATAGCATTAATAATTAAGCTGTAGATTTATTTTTAAAGAAAATATTCCCTGGGTCTGGAATACTACAGCAGGTAAGGTGCTTGCCTTGCATGAAGATGACCTGGATTCATTCTTCAGTATCCCATATGTTCCCTCATGCACTACCAGGAGTAATTCCTGAATGCAAAGCAAGGAGTAACCCCTGAGTATCACTGTTATAACTTCACAAAAAAAAAAAAGAGAATATTTCTCTTTCTGACCTAGTTTTACTAATGATTCTAATGGAACATATATGAATGGTTATTCTCAAGTTAACTACCAGAGGCCCATATAACTTAAAAAGTTATTTATATCAGTGGCTCATTTTGGAACATTATACCTTTGAAATAGCACTTATCTTAGCAGAGTAGATGAAATAATACCTGTGTGCAATGCACCAATTCGTTGTACGCTTAGGAATCCAAAACATTGAACTTTATAGATTAGTGGCAATGATTGTCTAATTTCTTCTTTTCCTTAGATGAAATTATTTTCTTTATAATAGCAATATAAAGCTAGCTTTCATAGAATCAAGCAATAGCCAAGGAGGAATAAATATTAATCTTTTTTCTGTCAATGAATTAATGAAAAGAATAATTTAGGGTAATATATTAATGTGTTCATATATAACAAAAGGTCTACTATAGGCAACATATACACATTCTTCCAATTCCATTTGTGTGTGTGGTTTGAGGCCACAGCTAGTAGGGCTCAGAGGTTACTCCTGGCTCTGCACTCAAAACACTCCTAGCAGGTTCAGGGCCCATAAAGGATACCAGGGAACAAGGCCAGAATGGCCACGTGCAAGGCAAATGAATTGCACTATTACTCCAGTTCTTTATTCTGATTTTTATGTAGGCATCATGACCTAAATACTGTTTTTTAAAAAACACTGTTGATATGATATTTAAGGCTTAAAATCTTACAACACCAAACCCTCTACTAGATTATCATTTCTCCACTCACATTCTCATGTCCTCTCCTATTTTTTCCTTATTTTCCCACTCCTTGATAAACTCAGTTTGCAGGCTTACTGTAAGGGACTGATACCATTGAAAATTTTAATTCCATTATTATGTGTATTGATATTCTGCATGTGAAAGATAATTCTGAATTTGTCCCCCTTCTGATGTTGCTCAGCATGTTACCCTCTAATTCTATCCACATATTAATGAGCTGCATGATTTTATTTTTTGTATACATGAGTAATATACCACTTATAGACATGTGTTTTTTATCATAGATATTTTTTACTCATTTATCTGTTTTGGACCAATTGATTTGTTTCCATACTTTGACAACTGTAAATAGAATTGTAATGAAGTTCAGTTGTAGAATTGTAAAGAAGTAAAAACGTCTTTTCAATATATTGCTTTTGGGTTCTTGGCATAAATGAGAAGAAATAGTCATTATATCAATGAAAGTTCAATTCTTAAGTTTTAGAGAAGTCTCTGTACTCTTTTCCATTAAGTTGGACCAGACAATTTTCCCAGAAATAGTGTATTAGAGTTCCTTTTCCCCACATCACCTCCAACATTGATTATTTCCACTCTTTCATTTGTACCAATCTCACAAGTGTAAGGTGATAAACGTACATACATATGTATAAAAATAACTTCAATGTAAGGATGTAAGGTATTGATAACCAAAGCTAAAATGCCAAACAGCAGTATGCCTGGTACTCTCTTACTCTCCTGTTTGTGAAAGAGGTGGTCAGATTATCTGCATCTCCAAATGGACGAGGATTCAGATACCACTCAGCAGAAACTTTTCATGACATTTTTCTCTGTAGTAATGTTACCTACCAAAGAATTGACCAACAATTTTTCTGCAAATAACTATCTTATTCTTTTGTTTTTTGTTTGTTTTTGGCCACACCCGGTGACGCTCAGGGGTTATTCCTGGCTATGCGCTCAGAAATCACTCCTGGATTGGGGGAACCATGTGGGGCACCAGGGGATCCAACCGCCGACCATCCTAGGCTGTCACACACAAGGCAGACAGATGCCTTACGGCTTGCGCCAGTGCTCCAGCCCCTATCTTATTTTTTTGTTCCTTATCTTTTTTTTGGGGGGGGGGGCACACCAGGCGATGCTCAGGGGTTACTTCTGGCTGTCTGCTCAGAAATAGCTCCTGGCAGGCACAGGGGACCATATGGGACACCGGGATTCGAACCAACCACCTTAGGTCCTGGATTGGCTGCTTGCAAGGCAAACACTGCTGTGCTATCTCTCCGGGCCCCTTATTTTATTCTTAATATAGATGAACTAAAAATCACTTCAGAAGGAAAGTATGTATAAAAAATAAAATAAAAAAATAAAAAAAGAAGAAAAGTATACCAGTTACTATAACTTTGGCTATTAAATATACACACATTATTCATGTATAATATGTGTGGTTATCTATTTAGGATAGTATATATACCCATATATATACAATTAATAGACTTACCACATAAAAATTCTTTTTTTTTTCTTTTAAATTTTTTATTGAGACCATTGTGAATTACAAGTCTTTCACAGCTGTATTTCAAGCATATAGTGACAATGAAATAGGGCCATTCCACTACCAGTGTTGACCTCCCCCACCATAGTTCCCAGCATGCATCACGGACTTCTAATCTAACATTTTGTGTTTAGCTTGTTATAGTTTGGGTCTCTTGATTCTATTGTTGACTTTGACTTGGGTATTTAGATCTGACCTTTCCCTTCAACTCCACTCAATGTTCCTGAGACCATTTGGCCCCTGGGTCCCATCCAATATTTTTTTTTCTTTTCTCGGATAGCATTTCTGCCCAAAGAAAGGAAGGGGCCTGTCTGTTCTCTGGCAAACTCTGATTCAAGGGCTCATTCATTCCTTGACACATTTACTTCCCACAGAAACCCAATGAGCCAAGGGCCAGGGAATCATCTGTAGAAGTCTACATCTTTCTTCCCAAATAGAATGATCCTTCTTGAGTGGCTCCACTTTTTTATTTTATGGGCATCAGAGGTGAGGGAATACTTATCAGCTCTGATGATTTCACAGGTACTGCCATATGCTTGTCTATTATTTTTTTTAATTTTTTAAATTTTTTAAATTTAAATGGGGAGAAGAAATGAACAGACACTTTGACAAAGAAGAAATACACATGGCCAAAAGACACAGGAAAAAATGGTCCACATCACTAATCATCAGGGAGATGCAAATCAAAACAACGATGAGATACCACCTCACACCCCAGAGAATGGCACACATCACAAAGAATGAGAATAAACAGTGTTGGTGGGGATGTGGAGAGAAAGGAACTCTTATCCACTGCTGGTGGGAATGCCGTCTAGTTCAACCTTTATGGAAAGCGATATGGAGATTCCTCCAAAAACTGGAAATCGAGCTCCCATACGATCCAGCTATACCACTCCTAGGAATATACCCTAGGAACACAAAAATACAATACAAAAACCCCTTCCTTACACCTATATTCATTGCAGCACTATTTACCATAGCAAGACTCTGGAAACAACCAAGATGCCCTTCAACAGACGAATGGCTAAAGAAACTGTGGTACATATACACAATGGAATATTATGCAGCTGTCAGGAGAGATGAAGTCATGAAATTTTCCTATACATGGATGTACACGGAATCTATTATGCTGAGTGAAATAAGTCAGAGAGAGAGAGAAAAACGCAGAATGGTCTCACTCATCTATGGGTTTTAAGAAAAATGAAAGGCACCCTTGTAATAATAAATTTCAGACACAAAAGAGAAAAGAGCTGGAAGTTCCATCTCACCTCAGGAAGCTCACCACAAAGAGTGATGAGTTTAGTTAGGGAAATAACTACATTTTGAACTGTCCTAATAAAGAGAATGTATGAGGAAAATGGAGAGCCTGTCTAGAGTACAGGCGGGGGTCGGGTGGGGCGAAGGGAGACTTGGGACATTGGTGATGGGAATGTTGCACTGGTGATGGGTGGTGTTCTTTACATGACTGAAACCCAAACACAATCATGTATGTAATTAAGGTGTTTAAATAAAAATTCTTATTCAATAACTCTAAATGGAAATTTAAGAACCATTGTTAATTGTTGTAAAAGAATTTTTGAGAACAATGATATAAAATTACTTTTCTTGTTTAGCATAAAGGATATTATACTGAAACTCAAAGGACAGTATAAGAATTAAATTATATTCCCAAGACCTTATATGATATTAAGGTGACTTTTATAGCCTATTATTTTTACAAAGTTTAAATAATATAGCAAAGAAAATATTGAGAAGAGTAAGTCCTAAGTAGAAATAAACATGAAAATTTTAAAGACACCAGTGATAAGCATAAACAACATGTGATAGGCATAACAATATGTATGGTCTCAGTGATTATGGCAGCAGAGTATTTTATAGTTGATATTTAAAGGAGACAAAAGCTCTAAGCTGATAGATAATTAAGATAGTTGGAGAAGGTGCCAATATGAAATTAGAAGAGAGCATGTATTTAAAAAGGTGTCTGAATGTAAAAGCAGTACACACAAAAGTATGCTTAAATATCATTAATAAAACAGAAAGGATTTGTTTTAATTCCAGCCATAGTAATCTTTTTTTTTTAATATAATTTTTATTTTGATCATAGTGGCTTACATATTGTTGACAATATTATTTTAGGTACATATTTACATAAAATCAGGGGGGATTCCCATCACCAAATTGTCCTCCCTACACCTCCATTTTTGTCCTCCCTCCCATTTCCTCTTCCCTCAACCCCAGGGGGGCTAGAATATGTGGTCCCCTCTGTATCTGACCTACTACTTAGTAGTCTTGCACCTGTTTGGTCTTGATGTCTCCCTTATTTCCCCCTCTAACTAGAGGCAGGACTAGCTAGTTCAAGATGCATGGTTTTGTTTGAAAAAGAGAAAAGTAATAAACTGGGGTAAGAGTCTAATATGCCGAAAATGGGCGGAATCCTTCTAGGGGCTCTCATCAACTATTTGAGAGATGAAGGAGAAAAAGAAGGTGAAACACTCCACCAGTACCAAAAGAAGTGTCAGATATCCACTGAGGACTCCAGCTATATCGATAAGCACCACAAAAAACAAACAAACAAAAACAAAACAAAACAAAACAAAAAAACACGCCATGGTCTTGAAATAAGAAACATGGCATAGCACATAAAGAAAGAAAAGAAAGGAAGAGAAAAAATTAAGTATAACTGGGGACAACAATTTCTTTTTTTTTTTTTATTTTTAATTATGAGAACAAGGATGCAAAGAAAGAGGACACGGTAACGTTACAGTGGAAGGACAATCACCCATAGCATAATTCTCAGAAGTCCCCTTGCTGATATCTTAACTTTGAAATTTCAGCCAAAGAACATTAAGATAAATAAGACAGAATCCATGTACAATTACTTTGTCCCTCAAGTCCCCAGATTGTAACACATTATAATATTTCTTTTTCTTTTTCTTTTTTTTTTATTAATTTTTTTTTTATTTAAACACCTTGATTACATACATGATTGTGTTTGGGTTTCAGTCATAAAAGGAACACCACCCATCACCAGTGCAACATTCCCATCACCCAAGTCCCAAATCTCCCTCCTCCCCCCCAACCCCCGCCTGTACCCTAAACAGGCTCTACATTTCCCTCATACATTCTCAATATTAGGACAGTTCAAAATGTAGTTATTTCTCTAACTAAACTCATCACTCTTTGTGGTGAGCTTCCTGAGGTGAGCTGGAACTTCCAGCTCTTTTCTCTTTTGTGTCTGAAAATTATTATTACAAGGGTGTCTTTCATTTTTCTTAAAACCCATAGATGAGTGAGACCATTCTGCGTTTTTCTCTCTCTCTCTGACTTATTTCACTCAGCATAATAGATTCCATGTACATCCATGTATAGGAAAATTTCATGACTTCATCTCTCCTGACAGCTGCATAATATTCCATTGTGTATATGTACCACAGTTTCTTTAGCCATTCGTCTGTTGAAGGGCATCTTGGTTGGTAACACATTATAATATTTCTTAACAGCACACAAGGCAATCTAAAGCCATAAAACTTACATAACTCCTTAAACATTACAGGCAAAATATTTTTTTACATTTACATATACATGCATATAGCTTAAGTTAACCTCAAATTTTAAGTGGGTTCTTTTTAAGGATTAGAGTCAAAGGAGCACAGTAAAAATGGTGTTAGAGTGGCAATTGTTGTTTGCATAGGCCCACCAAAATATGAGGGACATGGAAAGAAATAACCTTGGCCTAAATACAAAGAGACCCGAACCCTGAAGTTTCCTGGCACAAGAAAACCAAATTTTTTTTTTTTTTTTTTGGTTTTTGGGCCACACCCGGTGTTGCTCAGGGTTACTCCTGACTGTCTGCTCAGAAATAGCTCCTGGCAGGCATGGGGGACCATATGGGACACCGGGATTCAAACCAACCACCTTTGGTCCTGGATCAGCTGCTTGCAAGGCAAACACCACTGTGCTATCTCTCCGGGCCCAGGGGGACAACAATTTCAATAATCACACCCAAACAGAGAAATCGACCAAAAATAGATAGGTAAATAAAAATAATGATAATACTAAATGAAGATAAAAAATAATATATAACCAAGGTTTTGTGCTTTTTGTATTTTTGTTTTTTCCCTCCTGCCCTGGCACAGTAAATATTGGGGTCATTCGAAAAGGAATTCACTTGGCCTAAGAAATATGGGGTTTCTCCGTCCTTGGAGTATATTGTCATGGGATCAACTATAGACTCTGTTCAGGATCATTTACTCTCCCGGTGGTGCTTTTGTGGTGTGTGGAAGACTTTTGCTCTGTCCTGGGTGATACAATCAGACCTCTGTGTCTGGAGGTCTCAGTATCTGCACAGATCCTGAGGTGGGACTTATGATGAAGTCAGTCTTTGTGGTTCTAGAGGTTCTGTTCCCTCAGAGTCATTTTAATCCATCTTCTGTGGTTGGTGATCTTGGTCTTTGCGCTGAACCTAGGATGGCACCTAGGATAGCATCTTTCTTTGTGCTTCCAGAAGCCCCATTTTTTTACAATTGTCTCTGCCAGACCTTTGGAACTGGGGATCATGTTTATTGTGCAGGTCATAATTCAAACCCTAAACTAGGGCTTTTTTATTGGACCCAAGATGTATACAGTCTGGTCATGGTTCTAGCAGCCAGTCATTTGTAAATCACGATCTTGGCTTTTGGACCTACCAAAGGGTGCCAAGTCTTCTGGTTTTGTCTTGTCGTTAGCTGGTAAGGTAGGCTAATCTGCTCTAAGGTCAAGTTGTTCACATTTTTCTCGTTGTCAGGATATCATGTTAGAGCTGGCCCTTGTTTGTGACCCTGCAGTATTAAGGCTGTCCCGGATGGGATTTGTTTCCTGCAGCTGTTGTGAAGAACTGTGCCATTTCTATGTCTGGGATCCAGGGTTCAAGGATTCCAGCTATAGTAATCTTAAAATAGCTAGGAATATGAGCAAGAGATGTGGTTGTAGGGTCTGGCAAGCACTAAACTCTTTTTCGTGGTGCTTTCACACACGCTTAGAAGAGTGTGGAACTTGTGCACAATCTGACTGTAGTGCTCATTAGAGGATTCTACAATGCTCACAGGTACTTGCAAGGGCTTATACATTTTTAGTGGTGCTCACTATGGGGTGAAGATTATACCATGAGTTATGGACAAGCACCTGGCTTTCATACACCCATTTATTGCTTGTGGCACCAGGAACCAAAGCAAAATTATACTTAGTGCAAATGGCAGCACTGTGAGTTGAATTAAGTAGTATGCTGGTCCCAAAGTAGGTATTTTATAATTTTTTTTTTTTTGGTTTTTCGGGCCACACCCGTTTGATGCTCAGGGGTTACTCCTGGCTAAGCACTCAGAAATTGCCCCTGGCTTGGGGGGACCATATGGGAAGCCGGGGGATTGAACCATGGTCCAACTGCTATCCTTCCTTGGCTAGCGCTTGTAAGGCAGACACCTTGCCTCTAGCGCCATCTCGCCGGCAGTATTTTATCATTTAAGTAACCAATGAACTATCCATAGTAAAGCATGAATATCTTCAATGTCCAAGGCACTGTGAGTTTGAACATCACATGACCCGCTACCTACTCAATAATACAGTGAGCGGCCCTGATAACATCTTGAACATCACAGTTGAAGGCTGCTTTCAGAACCCTAAACAACAATTATTAGCCATTTCATTGAAAGTAAAAGGATAATTCAGAATAGGAGATATACACCATATATTTGCCAAATAATGTATGTGAACTATATAAATTTTTTTAGAGTTTTAAATGTTTTATTTCTCTTTAAATTCTTTTTTAAATAAATATATTTTTATTTAAGTAACATGAGTATAGTTGGGTTACAGTCACAAACAGAACACCCACCTTCACCAGTGTAACATTCCCCCCTCGCAATGCCCCCCTCCCATCCCCTGCCTGTATTTGAGACAGGCATTCTACTACAATTTTTGTTTTTAAGTTCAGTAAATTGTTGTTGTTTTTTTTTCCCTTAAAGGATAAGGATTAAAGAAAAAAATAGTAAAGGTGTGACAGTGGCAATCGCCATTGTTTGCATAGGCCCAGAAAAATATGGGGAAAACGGAAAAAAAAATTCCTTGGCCTGATTACAAGAAGGCCTCACCCCCGAGGTTTATTGGCATAAGACCGACTCTGGGCTCCAGGCATACTGAACTATATAAATTTAAAAAACAAATATTCAGATTATTTTGAGTTTTACATATACAAACACAATTTCTGTAAGAACTGTGCTATAGGGCATTTTTAACTTGCCATTTCACCTCTCAGGGATGTGGCACAAGTACCCAAGTAGGTCCCAGCTCAGCCCTGAGAGGCCCCAAAAATGCCCTAAGAGGTCCAAGAATGCTCCCCAAAGGCCACACCCTCAAAGTTTCTAGAAGCTATACTTAGAACTTATCATCTTACCTCCAATTCAGGACTATTTGAGGTGTGCAGGCAATCAGCTCAGCAACAGTTTAGCTCAAAGCATGTGTTTACTAACACAGAGGCATATTTACCTTGCATATATCACTGACATCCTAATTCTAGTCATGTACCAAAAAATAAACAAAAACAACCAACCTGAAGACTGCAAAAGTCACATGGAAAAGCAATGTAGAACCACTTATACTTAATGAACACTGGTGGTAGATATAAAGACTTAAACCAATATTAACCAGCTGCATAAATGTTGAGGAAGTTTAAGAAGGTCAAAGAAACAATAGAACTAAAGCCAATAAAACAAGAGGATATGAGAGCAGGAATGAGGAAACTATAAGCTTAAATAGCAAAACTTAAAAATGTGGTAAGTGAAATGAAAAGCTCAGTGGATGGACTCACTAGATGCTGACAGCAGAATCAATGAGCTCCAAGATGAGATTCTGAAACCTTCCAGACAATTACAGAAAATTGAAAACATTTCAAATGAACGTCTGAAAAGAGAAATGTGGGAGCAATTCAAGAGGAACAACAGAAGAATCATATGGGTTCCAAGAGAGTCAGGAAGGTATGATAAAGAAGCAACAATCAATTGCTGAGAAGTTCCCAGAACTGTAGTGTTCTTACCCACAGAGTTATCAGCTAAAAGAGATCTAAATAAAGACTCCAAGACGGGGCCGGAGCGATAGAACAGCGGGTAGGGTGCTTGCCTTGCACGCGCTCGACCTGAGTTTGGTCACAGGCATCCCACATGGGCCCCCGTGCATACCAGGAAGGCGTCCTGAGCAAAGACTCCAAGACACATGATCAAAATGAAAAAACTATAGATGAGAATACTGAAAACAGCAAAATCAAATAAGGAAATTCCATACAAAGCATTATCTTTAAGACTTATAGAAGACCTATCAAACAAGAACCTCAAAGCCTTAATGAAAATGAGGAATATGGTAAAAATAAATAAATAAATAAATAAATAAATAAATAAATAAATAAATAAATAAATAAATAAATAAATAAATAAATAAAAAGGATGAATAAAATGAATGCCTCACAAAGAATACTTTACCCAGCCAGAGTCTCATTCAAAATAAAAAGAATGTTACAAAATTTCACAGATCAAAAACAGCTAAGGAACTTCACTGACTCGAAACAAACTTTAAAACTTTATAGTGGGACCAAAGCCATAGCACAGCGGGTAGGGCATTTGCCTTGCATGTTGCCAATCCAGGTTCTCTCCTTGGCATCCCATATGGTCTCCTGAGCCTACTAGGAGTGATTTCTGTGCACAGAGCAAGGAGTAACCCCTGAGTAGTGCCAGTTTGACCCAGAAAACAAAAAAACTGAAGTAGCTACTTTAGGGAAAAAACAACCTAAAAAATACGTCAAACTCCTGTAGAAAGACAGCATAAAATTCCATGATAATCATTCATCTGTTGAAGGGTATCTTGGCTGTTTCCAGAGTCTTGCTATGGTAAATAGTGCTGCAATGAATATAGGTGTAAGGAAGGGATTTTTGTATTGTATTTTTGTGTTCCTAGGATATATTTCTAGGAGTGGTATGGGAGCTCGATTTCCAGTTTTTGGAGGAATCTCCATATTGCTTTCCATAAAGGTTGAACTAGACGGCATTCCCACCAGCAGTAGATAAGAGTTCCTTTCTCTCCACATCCCCGCCAACACTGCTTGTTCTCATTCATTGTGATGTGTGCCAATCTCTGGGGTGTGAGGTGGTACCTCATCGTTGTTTTGATTTGCATCTCCCTGATGATTAGTGATGTGGAGCATTTTTCATGTGTCTTTTGGCCATTTGTATTTCTTCTTTAATGGAATATTATGCAGCCGTCAGGAGAGATGAAGTCATGAAATTTTCCTATACATGGATGTACATGGAATCTATTATGCTGAGTGAAATAAGTCAGAGAGAGAGAGAGAGAAAGATGCAGAATGGTCTCACTCATCTATGGGTTTTAAGGAAAATGAAAGACATTCTTTCAATAATAACTTTCAGACACAAAAGAGAAAAGAGCTGGAAGTTACAGCTCACCTCATGAAGCTCACCACAAACAGGGATGAGTTTAGTTAGAGAAATAACTACATTTTGAACTATCCGAATAGAGAGAATGTACGAGGGAAACAGAAAGCCTGTCTAGAGTACAGGCGAGGGTTGGGTGGGGAGGGGGGAGATTTGGGACATTGGTGATGGGAATGTTGCACTGGTGATGGGTGGTCTTCTTAACATGACTGAAACCCAAACACAATCATGTATGTAATAAAGTTGTTTAATTAAAAAAATAAAATAAATTCCATGATAATAATATCTCTCAAAAATACTAAACATCTTCCTGGAGCATACTGAGCATCAAGTAGAAATTAATCACAAACAGAAATGAAGAAGCTGCTCACTACTGAACAACCAGTAGATCAAAGAAGAAATCAAAGCTAAATGAATATATTACTGGAAACAAATGAGAATAAGGACACAACCTATCAGAATTTGTTGGATACCACAAAAGCAATATTAACAGGGAAGTTCATAGTTTTACAAACATTTAGTAGGAAGGAAGAAGGAATCACATCAATAAATTGACAGCAAAGCTAAAGATATTGGAAAATAACTAGCAAAAGAATCCCAAAGCTGGCAGAAAGAAGTATATATTAGGAACTCTTATCCACTGCTAGTGGGAATGCTGTCTAGTTCAACCTTTATGGAAAGTGATATGGAGATTCCTCCAAAATCTGGAAATCGAGCTCCCATACGACCCAGCTATACCACTCCTAGGAATATACCCTAGGAACACAAAAATACAATACAAAAACCCCTTCCTTACACCTATATTCATTGCAGCACTATTTACCATAGGAAGACTCTGGAAACAACCAAGATGCCCTTCAACAAACGAATGGCTAAAGAAGCTGTGGTACATATACACAATGGAATATTATGCAGCTGTCAGGAGAGATGAAGTCATGAAATTTTCCTATACATGGATGTACACGGAATCTATTATGCTGAGTGAAATAAGTCAGAGAGAGAGAAAAAACGCAGAATGGTCTCACTCATCTATGGGTTTTAAGAAAAATGAAAGACATTCTTGCAATAATAAATTTCAGACACAAAAGAGAAAAGAGCTGGAAGTTACAGCTCACCTCAGGAAGCTCACCACAAACAGGGATGAGTTTAGTTAGAGAAATAACTACATTTTGAACTGTCCTAATAATGAGAATGTATGAGGGAAATGGAAAGCCTGTCTAGAGTACAGGCGTGGGTCGGGTGGGGAGGAGGGAGATTTGGGACATTGGTGATGGAAATGTTGCACTGGTGATGGGTGGTGTTCTTTACATGACTGAAACCCAAACACAATCATGTATGTAATCAAGGTGTTTAAATAAAATATAAAAAAGTAAGAAAAAAAGTATACATTAAAACATAATAGAAAGCCAGAGCAATGGCGCAGCAGTAGGATGTTTGCCTTGCACACAGCTGACATAGGACAGACTGCAGTTCAATCCCCCCATTTCCCAGAAGGTTCCCCAAGCCAAAAGTGATCTCTGAGTGTATAACCATGAACAATCCCTGAGCATCACCAGGTGTGGCCCAAACTCCAAACAACAACAACAACAAAACAAAACAACAACAAAAACTTATAACAGAAATCAAGGGACTTAATAAATTCTTGGCCTTTTGGCTATGATGAAGTGTAAAAATCAAGGAATTTATTTTTTCTTAATGTTTTGAAATTTTTTGTAGTAATATCTTTATTTAAGCACCATGAAAATCAAGGAATTAAAATCCAAAAGCGCCTTCTAAAAGATTAATAGTACCAAGGGTTAGTTCTTTGAAAATATAAATAAACCACTATCCAAAATCACAAAGAAAAAGAGACAATCCTAATAAGCTGAATCAGAAATCAAAGGAATACAACACAACAGATAGGCAGAAAGTCAAAGAATCATTAGAGAATTGTTTAAATAGCTATATGCTACGAATCAAGAGAACATAGAAGAATAGAATAAGTTTTTGGACTCCTATATAATCTCCCAAGACTGAACCAAAAAGATATGAAAGTTCTTAACACTTTCAAAGAAATCAAGATGGTAATCAAAAGTCTTTCCTAAAACAAAAGCCCATATCCAAATAAATTCAATGGTGAGTTCTTTACAGAAGAATAAATTACTGGCCATATTTTTCAAGCTTTACAGGAAATTGAACAAATAGAAACACCCCAAGCAATTTCTGAGGCAAACATGTTTTGCTTCATAGCAGAAAAATATACCACAAAAAGAAGAAAATTACCAATAGATACCCCAGATGAATATAGATCTTCAACAAAACCCTAACAAATAGAATCTAACAACTTATCAAAAATTGTATACACATACCAAGTGAGAATCATCCCATGGATGCAAGGATAGTTTAACATAAGTCAATCAATGAAATACACTATATCAATAAAAGAAAAACTAAAAATAACATTATCATATTAATTTATGCAGATAAATCATTTGAGAAGAGTAAGAACCCACTCATAGAAGATCTCAAAAGAATTAGGATTGAAAGAGCTTTCTTCAATATAGTGAAAGTCATTTACCATAGCACAGCAAGCATTCTACTCAACCGGTAAAAACTAAAAGCCTTCAAGCTAAGATTAGCACAAGGTAAGTTTTCTTCTTCTCCTCGTCCTTCATCTTTTCCTCCTCCTCCTCTTTCTCCTCCTCCTTCTTCTTCTTCATCTTCTCCTCCTCCTCCTCCACCTCCTCCTCCTCCTCCTCCTCCTCCTCCTCCTCCTCCTCCTCCTCCTCCTCCTCCTTCTTCTTCTTCTTCTTCTTCTTCTTCTTCTTCTTCTTCTTCTTCTTCTTCTTCTTCTTCTTCTTCTTCTTCTTCTTCTATTTTCATTGTGACAATTGTGAATTATAAATCTTTCAAAGACTTGTATTTATTTCAGGTATTTCAGGCATATAGTGACAATGAATTAGGGCCATTCCCACCACCAGTGTTGATCTCCCTCCACCATAATCTCCAGCATGCATCTCATACTTTCCCCATTAGCCCCCTGGACTACTAGTGCATTGGGTCTTTTTGTGTTTGGCTTGTTATAGCTTGGGTCTCTTGATTCTATTGTTGTTGTCTATGGCTTGGGTATTTTTTTTAGTCAATGCTCCTGAGACCACTTGGCTCCTGAGTCCTATCCACTTATTTTTCTTTTCTCAATTTGTAGAAAAATAGAAATATAAGACAGAACAAAATTATTCAAGTTCTAAGTTCTTATGTAAAAGGTGGAAGCCCCTATCTAGAAGATTTGAATAAAATTAAAAGAAAGAAAAGGGGGGCAGGTGTCGCAAGACTTATTTATTTGCATAGGCACAGTAAACATTAGGGAAATTATAAAGGAATTTTCCTGGGCCTAACAGTTGGTGTCTCCGCCAATGAAGCTTACTGTGATAAGAACGACTACACGCTCCGGGCATGTTGGTAGTCCAACCCCAAGGTCTTGCTTTATGGTCCAAGGAGAAGTTCTGTTCAGTTCTAATTGTCAAAGTCAGTTTTCTGTAATTAGAGATCTTGGTTTTTGCACAGATCCAAGGACAAAGCCTAGGATAAAGTCTTCTTTGATGGTCCCAGGAAAAGTTCTGCTCACCAGTGGTTGTCGTGGTCAGTCTTCTATAATTAGAGGTCTTGGTTTTGTACAGATCTTAGGATGGAGTGTCTTCTAATTTCATTTCACCATTAGGTGGTGAGGTAGAGCAGCCTGCCCTTAGATTGAGTTGTTGTTTCCTCAATGTCAGGGAGTATCATATGAACCTACCCTGGAGCAAGTTGGTGCCAGAGTGGTACTAGGGCTTCCCTGGGTGGAGTTTGATTCCTGGTGCTGGTACAGGAAAAGTTCTAATGTTAGGATCCAGGATTTGGGGTGGATGGTCAATTTCCAAACAATTGAGGCCTACATCAAGTCTCCATAACTGGGTGGATGGTGCCCCTGCACTATAAAATTTATGGGTTCTTATCCCCTTTAGGTAAGAACTTTCTTTCTATACATAAAATTTCCTCCATTTTATTGTGTCCATGCAAAAAGGAACAATTCCATATTATATTACTGGTACATTTAAGGTTAAAAATAACACACCAGGGGTGTAATAGAGTTTGAAATCAGAAAGTATGATGCCTTCATGTTTTTTTTCAAGATTGAATAAGCCATTTTGGACTTTTTATGAATGCATACAAATTTTATACCTATTTATCATACTTCAAAAATTTTTTCAAAAATTTGAAAAATGCTATTGGTATTTTGATAAAAAAATTACACTGAAACTAGATATTTCTTTAAGATAATCATTTTAATAATGCTTAGTTCTGAAAGAATATCAAGCTGCCAAATCATTCTAGGTAGACTGGTCTCCAGGCTGAGGTTTTCTTGAAGAGCAGGTTGTGCAGTTTCTCTCCCTGCCAAAAGTCCCCACCCACACCTGACATCCTTTAGAATAAAAATGGCCCATCTCAACAACTGAAACACATCAATCCACCAACCACCAAATCATCCAGTTCCACAGCTCTACAGTTCTGTACAATCAGCCAAGTAGGAGCTCTGCAAATTTGATGGGAAAGTTGCTTAGAAACCCACCATGCTCAGTGAGTGAAGACAGTAACACTGAAGGTTCAACTATCATTAACCAGCTCAGTAAATATTAGGCAGTGACTTAAGCAGCATCATTGTAAGGTATAATAATTATCATGTATTTTCTTTTATTGATCTTTTTTAATAATTTCATTTGCCACTTTGTTGTCATAAGAAATGTGAATTAAGGGGCCAGAGAGATAGCATGGAGGTAGGGCATTCACCTTACATGCAAAAGGATGGTGGCTCGAATCCTGGCAACCTATACGGTCCCCCAAGCCTGCCAGGAATTATTTCTGAGCATAGAGCCAGGAGTAACCACTGAGCGCTGCCAGGTGTGACCCCCCCCAACGAAAAAAGAAATGTGAATTAAAATTTTATTGCCTGCTGGGGGGAATCTTGGGGGTTAGAAAATTTGGGACATTAATGGAGGTAAGGTCACACAGGTGATAGGATTGGAATTGGAATATTGAATATTGAACTGAAATAACTATTATAAACAACCTTGTAACCATGGCATTTAAATTTAAAGTAAATATTTAGTTCTCAAACTTACGAATACACATTATCTTTTATTCTCTCAGGAATTTTATTGTGGTTTCAGGAATTAAATCTAGGACCTCATACATGCAAGGCAAATGATCCACCATTGACCAATTTTTTCAGATATTTCCATTTCTTTGTATCATCTTCTATTTCTTTTATTAATGACTTGTAGTTTTAGGTTATAAAGTTTATACCTTCTTCGTTAGGTTTAATTACAGGTTTTGACGCAATTTTAAATGTTATTTTCTTAATTTCTCTTGCCCCTAATAGTCTTTTATACAACAAATATTTTGTATTGTTTTTCATGAATTCAGTAATTATAATTATTTACAATAATTTTGTGTGTGCTTAGTTATAAGAATTTTTCATTGGTATCCACAAATAGTGACAATTTTAATTCTATTCCTACCAGAAATTCCTTTTATATTTTTCTTTCCTGATTAAAATGCATAATTCTTAAGTACAAAGTATCATTATTTTTTGTTTATGTAAATGGAATAACTCTGATAAAATTATACAGATTACATACACACACCATGCTAGCAATCTTTCAGGAAACAATACTCACTGTTTCTCTTCATCTCTGAATCAAAACCTCCTCTTTACCCACCTCCAGGATAATTCCTACTTTGACTTCTAGCACTATAAATTTGTATTATAGATTTAGATTTTTAAAGAGAAATAATACTATTACTATTATATTTGGCTTATTATTCAACATGTGTTTGAAATCTATCTATGTTATAGCCTGTAACAAGATTTGTTGTTCAATATATTTTATTATACAAAAATATAACCTATTTCCCTATTCTTCTATTGATGTATTTTGTATATAGACATTTGGATTATTTCCAGTTTTATGGTTGACTATTGTAAATTAAATGAAATAAATTTCCCAGAATATCTTTCTAAATAATTCTAGGTCAGATGAACTTCTATGAGATTCAAAATGTGGAAACAATGTGGGTATTTCTATGTATAATCACTGGCTACACAGATATTGAGGAGAAATTTCTTGGTCAATAAGAATTTTTTTCTTTGCTTATAAATCTGTATGTGATGGTGATTGCATTTAAAGCTCAGATTATATTAAGATGCTTACAGATTTTATTTTGCACCAGGCTCTTTATAATGTTTAATGACTTTGTATGTGTTCTTGGGAGTGGATGAGTAATAAGTGGATAGTTTAAGGCATCTGCAGTTTCTGTTGCATATGTATAAGATTCAGCCTAAAATATCAATACAAGTAAAATTTCAACTTCAAGCTAGAAGATCTGAACCTCACCCAATGGCCAGAAATATATATGTCATTTCCATGTACAATGTTTCTAGGCATGAGTGTCATTTACTTCAAAATCTGTATTCTGTATGTATATATATATGTATATATATATATATATATATATATATATCTGTAGAAAGCATAGAAGTATATGTATGCATCTGTAAGTATAAATATACTGGGCCCGGAGAGATAGCACAGTGGTGTTTGCCTTGCAAGCAGCTGATCCAGGACCAAAGGTGGTTGGTTCGAATCCCGGTGTCCCATATGGTCCCCATGCCTGCCAGGAGCTATTTCTGAGCAGACAGCCAAGAGTAACCCCTGAGCACCGCCGGGTGTGGCCCAAAACCAAAAAAAAAAAAAAAAAGTATAAATATACTTCAATATTTATACTTATATACTTCTATACAAATATATACAGAATATATATGAATATATATGAAGTATACTTCTATATATTTGTATATAAGTAATATGCATATATGTGGATGCTTATATTTGTAAGTATATAATATATATTTCATACATATAAGTATACTTATATTTATATAGACTTCATGTAAGTGTATATAAGTATATGAGATATATACTTTATTAAAATAGGAAAAAGGTCAGTTTTCAAAATATTGAATTATCAACTACTTTAGATTACATTTAAACATTTTTCAATTTTCAAGTACTTGATTTTCATTTTTCTTAATAAATAGGGAAATATTTTAATAATTAATGTAAAAATGATATGTGGATGCTATAATTATTGTACTCTGACAAACTTTAAAAAATGCCTTTTATCAAACTATGATGATTTAAATTAATATAAAATTCATAGGTCATGATAATATTATTATACAAATGCATTTTAGTAACCATTTACTTATGCTCCTTTATAGTCAATGTATTTTTCCTACATGTATTCTATCATCAGTTTCATTAAACTATTCATAATAAGTCATGCTCACAGGACATCTGCTTACATTAAATACCTTATAGGTAACAATTAAGATTAAAATATGTTTAAATATATGTATTATGTATATTAAAAGGAATAAATCTAATATGTTATTATATCAATTATTTCCTAAAAAGCTAGGGAGAAGAGATTAAGCCAATTTGCAGATTTACTTCTGTGTTTAAATAAGACAGAAAGACAGTTATTTTCTGGCTAAGAACCTCCCAACTGAGAAATTGGATCATTGGAAGATCTCTACATTTCACTGTCTAAAAATACATCATTAAAGAAACAATATTACTTAAGTTTTTCTTACACTGAAATATTTAACAGTTATCTAATTATCTTTTTTTTAATAATATCCTTATTTAAGCACTATGATTGTAAACATGTTTGTAGTTGGGTTTTGGTCATAAAAAGAACACCCCCCTTCACCAGTGCAACATTCCCACCACCAATGTCCCCCATCCCCTCCTCTTCCACCCACTGTATCTAATTATCTTAAAGTGGTATAAAAATTATCTTAAAGTAGTATAAAAAATGATCGGTGGCACAAGCTGTAAGACATCTGCCTTGCAAGCGCTGCCTTGCAAGGATGGAGCGCGTGGTTAGAGCTCCTGGTATCCCATATGGTCCCCCAATCCAGGAACGATTTCTGAACAAATAGCCAGGAATAACCCCTGATCATCACCGGTGTGGCCCAATAAACAAACAAAAAAAAAATAACAAAAACAAAAAAAATATGATAAACTAACTAGGTACTCCATCATTGAAAAGATCTTTAAGAACCTCTTTTATGGGCCCGGAGAGATAGTACAGCGGCTTTGCCTTGCAAACAGCCGATCCAGGACAAAAGGTGATTGGTTCGAATCCCGGTGTCCCATATGGTCCCCCGTGCCTGCCAGGAGCTATTTCTGAGCAGACAGCCAGGAGTAACCCCTGAGCACCGCCAGGTATGACCCAAAAACCAAAAAAAAAAAAAAAAAAAAAAAAGAACCTCTTTTATTACCACAGGCTGTGTTCTTTAAAAATTAATATATAATTATAGGGGCTATAGCAATAGCACTTTGGGTAGGACATTTGCCTTGCTAGAGACTGTCCTGGTTTCAATCCCCAGAATCCCATATGGACACAGAGCCTGTCAGAAATGATATCTGGGCACAGAGCCAGGAATATTTCTGAGCACTGCCATGTATGGCCCAAGAACAAAAACAAATTAATATATGATTATAAAAAACAAGCAAGGAATATTTAAGTGAAGAGTAGATGAGACTGAAAATATATGAGCAAATATAACTGACACATTTCTACATAATTAATGCAAATATAAATCTTAGTTAGAAACATTCAACAAGCTTTAAAAGGAAAAACTGCAAAAAAGTTTAAGGCCCATAAAAATTAAATTGTTAAAAGCTATCATAAAGTCAGAAGCTCGAATACAGTCAAGGAAAAGAGACAAATGATATTAGATTACTCTTCAGAAAAAATACATGCAGAAAAACTTCAACTGTTTTTTTTAAAAATATTAACAGAATAAAGTCTTAATCTAAAATTTGGACAAAACTAGAGGCTGTCATATTAAACAATATAAATGAAAAGATGGATAAATATTAAATCATTTCACAAACAGGTAAAATTTAAACAAACAAAGCAAAAAAACAATGTCTAATAAATAACAAACCAAAAGACTCTGCCAACATAACAGAGTTTACAAGGGACAACTTGGGAAAAAATGCAAGAGAAGGAAAGTCATGGGGACTTGTTGAGGTATGCAGTTGTAGTGCAATAACATTGCATTACTGAAACAAAACTATTATATAGTCTTAAAATTAAAATGTTTTTCTGTTATGGTGGAAATAAGAAAGGGAAACTGAAAGATTAAACTGTTGAACATTTCAGGAGCATAGTTTGAGAACGTGATATATGTTATATACTAGCATTATTAACTCATCACCACGTATTCATTTCTGATAAAAATCTTAGCATATCTACTTTTAGCTAAAACCATTATAATTTGTATTCTTATATTAAAACAGGCAGGTTTTAAGCAATTACTCTGAATATTAGAGATGTCTTTAAATAAATAATATTGTGCTCTCAGTTAAGTACTGGTAAATAAAAATAGAAACAAAAGTGAAGACATAAATTGATTAGCTAAAATTAGACCAGAAAGAGGACGGAAAATAGAAGAAATAGTATTTAAACCAACAAGTTAAATATTATAAAATTTCTATTATAACAAATAAAACTGAAATTTAAAAAATGTTCCCATAATTTCAAAATTTAGAAACAGCATAATTCCTTTAGTAGGTGACTGGATAAACACACTATAATATATCCAGATATAGTGCTATATAAAAAGGCAGTACTATATAGAAACAAGCTATGAAGCAAGGAAATAAACTTGTGGAAAATCTAAGTGAATATCATTAGTTAAAAGAAGTCACTATTCTCTTTACCTCTCCGTGGTCAGAGAAATCTGAGTCTCATCTGAATCTCCAGTTTGACATCATAACTGTCTTGCCCCAATCCTGATATTAAGGTTAAGGTTAGCTCTATGGTAAGCACTTGATTAGAGATTATAAAATATTCAGTAGGAATTAACCACTGAAAATATGAATAAAATGGAGAAGGGGTGAGGAGATTGCAAATAACCTACATGAGATCTAGTCAGATCCAGGTCATACCTGTACTATTCAAGTTGTACTCCCAACTGGAGGCCTTGCTTGTGTGTAGAATCAGACCAGGGAACTCCAAAGGAAGCAAATCTTCAAGATTTGAATCCTCAAAGGGGTTTAGATTCTTCACACTCAGGCAATCCTTAAAGAATAATGAAAAGCTCTCACAATGAAGAGACTCTTCCCAGTCTGTGTAATCTGATTGGCATGATAAGAGCACACCTCAAAGCTATGTGACCAGTAGTTGCTTCCCAAACTGTTCTAGGCAGGGGGAAGGAACCTATACAGGGAAATGAGAAGAACCTAGAGGAATCTTATCACTTTCTCCTCAGGCAAAACATCTGGAAAATCAACCCCTTTGCATTCCAGCTCCATCTATCTTACTTGAAGAGCTGGTGATAAAACGTGAAAGTTATGTAGTCCAATGGTACTTTAAGCTAAGAACACAGGTAAGATTCAATAGATAGCCTTTAGTTTGGCCTGGGAATTCAGGGAGCTGGTTATGCTAGTGAAGACAACAAAGACCTTGTTTTTGAGCTGCTTATTCTTTTGTGCCTGGGGAGGGAATTTAATTAGTAAGTGTACTCAGTGTATAACAGATAGAGTCTCCAGTCTTTGGTTATGTAAAGACATAACCAAAGCATAGGTATTCAACTGTCCAATGTATTATAACAAATGAATAGAGAGTACAGAAGAAGGTTAATACTGCCACTGACCCGCTTCATAAAACAAAACCAGGGAGTTCATGTGACCAAGGAACTCAGTCATATTCTGGCTATATGTTGGCTCCCAAATAAAGAGTTCTACAGGACCTGGTCTATAGTTTAGATAAGTAAAAATATAATTCATAGTTCCATATACTGTTATGTCAAATACACATTCCCAGTCATATATGCCTAATAAGAAAATCCTGGCAATGTCCCCCAGTTCTCTTCCCTACCCCACATGTACTCTTTTTATGACTGAAACCCAACTACAATCATGTTTGTAATTATGGTGCTTAAAGATATTATTTAAAAAAAGAAAGAAAATCCTGGCAATTTACAGTTTTGCTTGAGTAAGAAACCAAGCCAGCAATCCTGTATTTTTAAGTGACTTCTACCTCCTTACTTATAGCTTGAGATAAAAAAGAGAGACATTAAAATAAGTTTCTACTTGCCCCAAGTAGTATGAGCATCGGAATGCAGAAATCTAAATTATTTGGGACATTGGTGATGGGAATGTTGCACTGGTGATGGGTGGTGTTCTTTACATGACTGAAACCCAAACACAATCATGTATGTAATCAAGGTGTTTAAATAAAAAAAATTAAAAAAAAGAAATTTAAATTAAACATAATAGTATTACTTATTATAAAATATAAAAGTTATGTCACCAAATAAAAGTTATGTCACTTAAATTCACAGGTGCCAATATAAGAAACTGAAGCTTACAATAAAAAATTAGTAAATGTAACATCTCCAAATAAAACTAATAACTTTTATTTAAAAAGTGAGACACAGAGACAGACTGACAGAGAGTGGGGTTCTCTTTGTGATTCAGAGAAACTATATTTTCATCCCCAGTCAGTGTGTCCCAAAAAGAGAGTGATGACTCTACTTTGCTCCATGGACATGCATAATTTTAGACAAAGAGTCACATCATCACACTGCAATGATCACAGTGGGAAAAGAATGCAGAACCCCATCATGGTTAGTAAATGTAAATGGTAGCTCTGAAGACCCAAATAGTACCACACACCCCTATAAACTCTCTGTTAAGGACATTAGAAAGGAAATGTTTAGAATTCTAAAAAAATCAAAGAAACCATGGGATATACAGCCAATAAAGATCAAGAGGACATTAGAGTAGAAATGAGGAAATTTAAAACAGATATGACAGAACTGTGAGCAAAATGAAAAACTCATTGAAATGCCTTACCAGCAGAATAACAGCTACTGAGGACAAAATCAGAGCTGAAAGATGTATAACAATTCCAGGATAAGTTGAAAAATTAACAAATAGAAGATGGGGAAAATTTGCAAAATAAATGAATATATGACAATAAAACTTTATAACGGATTCAACAGAAACAACAAAAGAATCATTGGGGTCTCAGAGAGCCAGGAAAGGGTATTTTAAAACAATACACACCCCACTAACACACCAAACCTTTAAAAACAAGACAAATTCAACAAACATATCAAATCTCTAAAAAAAAAAAAAAAAAAAAGATTACACAAAACACTACTTCAAGAAATAAAGGAGGGCACAAGGAAATGGAAACACATAACCTACTCATCAATTGGATAAAAATCATACTATCTTCTCAGAGAATGATGCATTGAAAATAGAAATTTATCACAAACAAAAATTGGAGAAATAATTCAAATACCTGGAAATTAAATAGTTCACTATTGAAGTAACAGTGGGTCAGAGAGGAAATCAAAGAGGTGATTAATAAATTCCTGGAAAATGAGAAGAGTACAAGATCTATCAGAAATTGTGAGACACAGCGAATGTCATGTAAAGAAAAAGTTCATAGCTATTCAAGCATTTATCAGGAAGAAAGAAATGACCTACATAAAAAAAAAATCTAGCTGCACAGCTTAAGAAACTGGAAAATGACCAACAAAAGAAGCACCAAGCAGGCAAAAGGAAGGAAGTAAAAAAGCAGAAATTACTGAACTAAAATTTCCTGAAATTTTCAAAGATCAACAAAAGAAAAAACTGGTTCTTTGAGACAATAAAAGATTGATAATCCACAAAGATAGAGAGAAGCCTAATAAACAAAATTAGATATAAAAGGAAGAACTTCACAACAGATGTCCTATACCACATCCTTATGCCACAACCAAGACAATATAAAAGAAATGGATAAATTCCTGGACTCCTATCACCATTGCAAGGTTGAATTAAGAATATATGGAACATATATAAAAAATGAATATATACGGGGCCGGCAAGGTGGCGTAGAGGTAAGGTGTCTGCCTTGCAAGTGCTAGCCAAGGAAGGACTGCGGTTCGATCCCCCAGCGTCCCGTATGGTCCCCCAAGCCAGGGGCAATTTCTGAGCGCTTAGCCAGGAGTAACCCCTGAGCCTCAAACGTTTGTGGGCCCCCTCCAAAAAATGAATGTATGGAACACCTAAATAGAAATACCACATACACAAAATCAAAATAGAATGAGAAACCTACCCTAATATAAAAGCTCAGGCTCAGATCAATTCACTATTGAGTTTCTTTCAAATCTTTAGAAGAAAAAATACCAGTTATTTTCAGACTCTTCCAGGTATTTGAAGAAACCAAAACACTCTCAACAGATTCCATAAAGAAAACATTATATTACTAAAAGTAGATAACACACACATATACACACATGTATGAGAAAGAATTATAAGCCAATATCCCAAATGAACACAGATGTAAAGATTCCCAACAAAATGCTAACAGAAAGAATCCATCATCAGAAAGATGGTACACTATGACCAAGTGTTTTTCTATTTTTTTTTTTTTTTTTTGGTTTTTTGGGCCACACCTGTTTGATGCTCAGGGGTTACTCCTGGCTAAGCACTCAGAAATTGCCCCTGGCTTGGGGGGACCATATGGGATGCCGGGGGATTGGACCGCGGTCCTGATCCTTGGCTAGCGCTTGCAGGGCAGACACCTTACCTGTAGCGCCACCTCGCCAGCACCCCTCAAGTGTTTTTCAACCCAGAATAACTTAATATATGTAAGGATGGTTTAACATATGAAAATCAAAATAGATCAAAAAAGATAAATACATAGACTAAAAATCAAAGGCTGGAGAAAATCATCCAAGTAAACAGCGCCCTTAAAAAAGCTGGAAGGGGGCCCGGAGAGATAGCACAGCGGTGTTTGCCTTGCAAGCAGCCGATCCAGGACCAAAGGTGATTGGTTCGAATCCTGGTGTCCCATATGGTCCCTCGTGCCTGCCAGGAGCTATTTCTGAACAGACAGCCAGGAAGTAACCCCTGAGCACTGTCGGGTGTGGCCCAAAAACAAAAACAAAAACAAAAAGCTGGAAGGGCCATATTTATATCAGATGACACAAACTTTAGACCCAGAAAAGTTGTAAGGGACAAAGATGGCCATTTTGTATTAATCAGAGTATATGTACAGCAGGAAGAAATCACTCTCTTAAACATATACGCACCCAATGAGGGACCAGCAAAATATTTAATACAATTGTTGACAAATCTGAAAGAAGACATCAATAGCAGCACAATAATAGTGGGAGACCTCAACACTGCCTTGTCACCCCTTGATAGGTTAATCAGGCTGAACCCCAACAAGAATATACTAGCTCTGAAAAGAGAAATGGAAGAAAGTGGACTAGTATATATATATATACATATATGTATATATACTAGTATATATATACATACATATATATGTATGCATGTATATATGTATATACATATGTGTATATGTATATACTGTACATATACTAGTATATATACATCTACATGTATATATACTAGTCCACTTTCTTCCATTTATATATAAATATATATATTTTAGATGAATAGATAGAGAGAGCTCTCTACCCACAGAAACTAAACTTCATAAGATCCAGTAATACCACTCCTGTAAATATACCTATGAAATACAAAAACACAATACAAGAATGCCCTATGCTCTCCCCTATGTTTAGCGCAGCACTATTACAATAGCCAGAATCTGGAAACAATTTAGGTGCCAAACAATAGGTGAGTGGCTAAGGAAACTGTGGTATATCTACACAATGGAATACTATGCAGCCATTGGGAAAAATGAAGTCATAAAATTTGCTTGTACATGGATGAATATAGAGATTATTATGAAATGTGTCAGTGGGAAAGGGCTAGACATAGAATAATCTCACTCATTTGTGGGATACAAGAAAAACAAGAACTAGTATGATAATAATACCCAGAGACAATAGAGATGAGAGTCAGGAGGTCTAGCTAAGGTAGGGAACTTGCCACATAGAGTAGTGAGTGCATTTAGAGTAGAGAAGGGTCTACTATGACAATGGTAGTTGGAACTGATCACTCTGGACAAGAACTCGGTACTGAAAGGGCAGAAAGTGACATGCAAGGCACCCCACCATTAACAAAGTACAAACCACAGTGTGAAAAAGAGAGAGAAGCAAATTGCTTACCCTAGAGACAGCTGTGGTGAGTATGTGGGGGAGTAGAAGAAAATGGGAGATATCAATGATGTGAAGAGTGCACTGATGAAGAGTGGTGAACATTAAATTAAACATGAACAATTTTGTAAACATGGTGCTTAAATAAAGCAATTAACTAAAATTAATAAAGAAGTCAACTTATCACTATTTGTGGATCACTGCTTTTATATTTAGGAAATTCTGGGGGGTTTTGTTTGTTTTGTGGGCCACACCCATTTGACTCTCAGGGTTTACTCCTGGCTATGCGCTCAGAAATCACTCCTAGCTTGGGGACCATATGGGATGCTGGGGGATATGGGATGCTGGGGGATCGAACCACGATCAGTCCTAGACTAGTGCCTGCAAGGCAGATGCCTTATCTCTAGTGCCACTGCTCAGGCCCCAAGATTAATAGATTTGCCTTGCAAGTGGCCAACCCCAATTTAATCTTTTTGTTTTTGTTTTTGATTTTTGGCAGTGCTCAAGGGTTCCTCCTGGCTCTACACTCAGAAATAGCTCCTGGCAGGCTCAGGGGACCATATGGGATGCCGGGATTCAAACCGCCATTCTTCTGCATGCAAGGCAAGTGCCCTACCTCCATGCTATCTCTCCGGCCCCTATATATAGAAAATTCTAAAGAGTAAAATAAAAGTTCCTAGTAATAATAGATATGCATAGTAAAGTGTCAGGCTACAAAATTAACATGCAAAAGTTCATGGTTTTCCTGTATGAAAACAATAAAATAGAGAGATTGAACCAGAGTCAGATTGAACAAATACCCATATTTTGGAATAGGGCCAGCAAGGCAAGTGCCCTAACCTTTATTTATACTATCTCTCTAGTTCCCCTTTCCAAAAGAATTTTAAGGTAGAATAAAGAGAGAAGTTATGTTACCCTTCCCCCAATTCCATATGCTAATGTCACCTGGATGGTCAGACCCACCCACACCTGGGAGTGGCTGTTGTTTGGGATAATAGAGAGGCTGCGGGAGGGAGGGGAGAGAGCATACACAGCTAAGATATGGAGGCAGCAGGAAAGAGGCTGCTTAGCTTAGAAGCCATGTGGTACATGGAGATTAGGGCCTTGTAATAAAGCTAGATTTCTCCTGAAACTTTATCTGACTGCTTTGTGAATTACTCTGCCATCACCCTGCAACTTACAGACCCGCAGGACAAAGGGGCTACAGTCGCCAGGCCAAGCCAAGAAAGGCTTCACCCTACCAACACTAGAACTCATTAATTTATATTTAAACAACAAAGTTATATATGGTAACTCCATAAGACAACTGATTTCTAACAGAAACTTTTCAGATCAGGAAAAAATGAGTAAAATATTCAAAATACTTTAAAAAATAACTTTAAAATTGTATTCATTAATTGGTTTTGGAACCATATCAGGCAGTGCCTAAGTCTTACTCCTGTTCTATGTTCAGGGATCATTACTATCTGGATTGGGAAAATAATATGGAGTGCCAAAGATCAAACCCAAGTTTGCTGGTTGTAAAGAGGCACCTCGAAATATGCTCCCAAGAAAATAAATATCAATATTTCTCTACCTAGAGAAACTATCTTTCAGAAATGAAGGATAGACTCCCAAACAACACACTAAAAAGAGATCATGCTAAGCAAAGTAAATATGGACTTGAAGACAAGTATTGAATGATCTCATCCATAGCTTATTGAGAAACAAAGTAAGAAAATAGACAAAAATAAAAAATAAACACATGATTAACAGAAGGAGAGGTTAGGAGAAGGAAGGTTTAAAGAATTGTGATCAAAAGATATATGAGCCAGAGAGATAGCATGGAGGTAAGGCATTTGCCTTGCAAGCAAAAGGTTGGTGGTTCGAATCCCGGCATCCCATATGGTCCCCTGAGGCTGCCAGGAGTGATTTCTGAGCAAAGAGCCAGGAGTAACCCCTGAGCACTGCCAGAAAAAAAAAAAAAAAAAAAAAACTAGAAAAAAAAGATATAAACTTTTAGTTATAAAAATATAAGTATTGGGGCCAGAACTGTGGAGCAAGCGATAAGGCAACTGCCTTGCACGCACTAACCCAAGACCAACCAAGGTTCGATACCCTGGCATCCCATATAGTCCCCCAAGCCAGGAGTGATTTCTGAGCACATAGCCAGGAGTAACCCCTGGGCATCACCGGGTGTGGCCAAACCCTTCCAAATATACATATATATGTATTAAGATATAGTATATAACATGATTTTGGTTAGAACAAATGTAGTATATATAATTTTTAAAATATATTAAACCATCAAATTCCTATCTTAGACTTAAAGAGTGATGCATATCAGTTCTCTCAAAAAACCGGGGAAAGTTGATATGTTTTCTTTTGTCTTAGAAATTTTTATTATTGATATACAATGAAGTATCACATGTCTTGTTATAGATGAATTTTTCTTTAGTTATCACTGTCACTTCCTGATTCACTCAGTTGCAAATCATTTCCTAAAATGAAAAAAAACAATAAATATTTAATATTTTAATATTCAACATATTTATTTTTAATAATATGAACTTTATGTAAAGAAACTCCAAATATGATCCTTTATTATTTATTGTCATTAATAATCAGATTGCCAAATATATAGGATTAGAAGCCAAAGTAATTTACACTAACTATAAAGAAAAAGCAATCATTTTTAGCAAAGCTTTGATATGGGCATTCATTTTCATTTTTATACTAGTACTAACCTTATTTAGTATCACTGATTTAATTAAATCAATAAATTAGATCAAACTCTTTTGGGAGAAGCTACACGTCAGGTAGTGCTCAGGGAACCGTAATGGATGTTGAGATCTAACCCAGATGGCTGTTTATAAGTCAAGCACCCTGCTGTCTCTACTATAGCTCTGGATCCCAGATTGTATCATCTTGAAGAATAAAAAATAATTACATAATTTTAAATAATTTTTACTTAAAATGTGGCAAATACATTGAGTAATAAGAAAGTAATGCATTAAATACTTTTGTAATTTATCTATGTGATTATATTCATTTGTACTATATTCCAGTGAAGGAAACAAACAGCAAACAAATAAACAGACACTCTAATGCTAAATTTGAGTATGAGTAGAGTGGTGATTGGCATTTCAGATAGAGTACTTGGAAAGATTTCCTTGAGGGATAATATTTGAAGAGAAATCTAAACGTAGAAAGGCACTGGCATAGAAAATTGGGGAACTGTTCATTCTCAGAGAAATGCAAATATAAATGTCTCAAGGCAGATGCATACTTATTGTGTTTATCTGGCTGCAAGAAGAACTACTGTATCTGGAGCAAAATGAAGAGAAAAAGAATAGCAAGACATTAGATCAAACTGATACCTAGAAAACCAAGCTTTTGGAGTAATGAAAAACAAAATATTTTATTTAAAATTTAGTAGTAATTCACTGAAAAATTTTAAGCAGTTAGCTGTTCTAAACACTCAGTATATTACTGAATAAGCTAAAATGGGGTGGGAGAAATAAGAAGTCAAGGAAATCATGAATAAGGCTACTGCAGTTTCTCACATAAGAAATAATATTGTCTTAACTCAGGTGGTTCAGATGAGAGATGATGTTGACTGGTTATATTTGTAATATACTTTGAAGATAAAGATAACAACACTGTACAAGCGTTCAATTTGTGGTTTGAGCAAAAGTAAAAAGTAAAAATGACCCTTTATGTTTGCGATCTAAATGATTATTATGCTATTTAAGGATTTGAGAAGTACAGGAAGAGAAGAAAATCATATGTTAGTTTTTAAAGAGCATGTTTAAAATTCTTGAACATTGAGAAAACATTCAAGTATGTGATATGTAGACAATTCAATATACATTCTGAAACTCAAGAGGATAACAGTTGGGAAAAAAAGATTTTGGGGGCCGGAGAGATATCATGGAGGTAAGGCATTTGCCTTATATGCAGCAGGACGGTGGTTCGAATCCCGGCATCCCATATGGTCCCCTGTGCCTGCCAGGGGCGATTTCTGAGCATAGAGCCAGGAGTAACCCCTGAGCGCTGCCGGGCGTGACCCAAAAACAAACAAACAAACAAAAAAAAACAGAAGAAAAAAAGATTTTGAAGCTATAAAAGTTAATAAGATAATTTAGATAGTAAATTACAAGTTTAAAAGATTCTTATTTTTAAGAAGTACCCCTCAATCAACAAAATAGAACATAGTCTGGTTATTACCAAATTTAAGAGGACTTTTAAGCAATACTATATTTAAGACAGCTGTATTTCTAAGCTCATCGCACCAATTCTAGAACTAACTACATCATTTGATAAAGAACTCGGCAAAGTTCTTTATTTATGTTCTTATGACAATTTTATCATTTCTATTTTATATATAACTACAGCACAATGTAAGGATTTTCAATTAGATAAAAGTGTGAAATGACATGCTGTTTCACTTTTCTTAATAAACATCATGTTGAGTTTCATCATGCTATTAGCTGAAATGTTCCATTAGTTTTGAAGAGAGATGGAATATTATCTTCTAAGTGTGAGATAATTAGTAAATTAAATTCTTTCAATTACACGACAATTAACGATAAAAGAAGTTAGCATAGCCAATGCTATCTAGTTCTCCATGAAGCAATACTGCCCCCTAGAAGATGTGATAAGTATTTGGGTAAGAGGTGGCTTGGCAGGATTTGTAGATAATGGAAGGGAAGTTTCAGAGTACTTAAAGTCCTACAATAAAGGAGGGTTCAGTCTTTTGTTTTGTTTTGTTTTTTAATTAAATCACCATGAGATACAGAGTTAAATGTTGTTGAAAGTTCAATCTAGTCTATATTCCCAAATATGGACAGGGAAAACCTGCCTAGTATTTTAAGTTTAGAACCTAACTGCTTTTTTTAGAAATTAAAAGCATTTTTGGTACACATTTTAAGTTCAATTACATTTAGAATTTAAAGTAACTTGCATGTTTACAACAATCCTGAAAACTAAGAGATAAATTTTAGTTGCTTTTAAAATTTTAGAAATTGTTTTCTTTTCTTTCCTTTTATTTTGTAAATCAGAATACCATTACTTATTATATTTGAACAGCACTATCGGACTTCACTACTTGTTTGTATCTGCAATTCTATGATCATTCAAATATGTGATTTTTAATATTTATGTTAACAAGTTAATTAAAAAGCAAAATTATTGATGAAATAATATTTTTGTTAACTTGCTTCTCTTGATTCCAAATGTATTAATTAAAAGTAAATATCAAGAAATTACTACTTCATTGTTTTCTGGCATCGCTATCTTTCAACAGTTACAAATTTCAATATATGTTATATAAGTATAAATTATTTCTGGCTCCTTATTATTACATCAAAGTATTTTATTTACAAATTTATGTTTCTAGTTCACAGATATGCATGAAATTTATTTCAAGGAGGTAAATGGAACTTAAAAACATGCTAGAATATATATAGTTCAATAAATGTATAAAGCCCTAGATTTTGTCCCTGACCTCACAAAGTACAGCAGAAAGAAAAGAAAAGAAAAGAAAAGAAAAGAAAAGAAAAGAAAAACTTAAATATAGGGGCTGGAGAGGTGGAGCTAGAGGTAAGGCATTTGCCTTGCAAGCGCTAGCCTAGTATAGACTGTGGTTTGATTCTCCCCCCCCCCCTCCCGCATCCCATATGGTCCCCCCAAGCCAGGAGCGATTTCTGAGCACATAGCCAGGAGTAAACCTTTAGCATCAATGGGTGTGGCCCAAAAACCAAAATTCAAAAAATAAAAAATAAAAAAATAATAAAACAAACAAATTTAATTATGGCAAAACTGAGAAAGGCTGAGATATGAGATAACTGCAGTAACCGTAAGATTTTCTCTCATTAGAAAAACTGCAGTTGGGGGCCCGGAGAGATAGCACAGCGGTGTTTGCCTTGCAAGCAGCCGATCCAGGACCAAAGGTGGTTGGTTCGAATCCCGGTGTCCCATATGGTCCCCCGTGCCTGCCAGGAGCTATTTCTGAGCAGATAGCCAGGAGTAACCCCTGAGCAATGCCGGGTGTGGCCCAAAAACCAAAAAAAAAAAAAGAAAAACTGCAGTTGGAATAAAATACATCAAAAGATTCACTTATGAGCTCGAGTGATAGAATAATAGGTAGGGTACTTGCCTTACGTATGGCCAATACAAGTTCGCTCTCTAGCACCCTATTATGCCCCCCAAATCACCATCAGGAGTGATTTCAGAGTACAAAACCAGGAGTAACCTCATAGCATTTCCGGGGATGACAAAATTTTTTTCACTTAAAAAATGGTTAATACTGGTGTAATAAGGTATCTATTTAATTCAGCATGTTATTTCTGTATTCACAATACTTCTAAATTCTTTCATTTTGTTCTCTAGTTTGTTGATTTCTTTGAATTTTAAATGCAAGGAGCATTTTGCCTCCTGTCTCAAATTCTTACATGTCATTTCTAAAGCCTTTATTATTGCATTGTATGTAACTTTAAATACAATAAAATCATAGTTATATTTGTTTCTGACTTCAAAAGGAATGCTGCTTGTATTTTATGAGTGTAATAGTAGTAATGCTTTGATTTTTGTAATAAACTTTCATTAAGTTAAGATTTTATTAAAATTTTAAATTAATAAGTATTGATAATAATTTACTTGACAAATTAAAAATTATTAAAATGATAATGGCTTTACTACTCTATTTGCTAATATGGGAAATCATATTGATACTATTATGGCTATTGAACACATCTTACAATTTTTTGATCTTATTTGGTCATGATTTAGCTAACTTATATAGTAATTTTGTTTGTCTGCTTTTAGGTCAAACCTGGGTCACTAGTTAGGGTTGGTGTTTGGGAGTCAAAACTTAGGGTTTCATACATCAAGGCAATATTCTAGCCACATGCCAGCTCCTTATTTAGCCATATTCTTATATGAGATTGACTTATAATAGTTTTTGTCTAGATAGTTTAATATTAATTTTCTTTTTGAATTATAAGATTGAGTTAGTTTTTTGTCTTCTCTATTTTCTGAAGCAGTTTGTAGAAGCTTAAAATATTTGTCCCTTAGAGAGCTGTTAAAATTTATCTGTAAACAGATTTCCTGTCTCTGTGAGGAAAAACAAAGTAGAAAAAGATATATTTACTCATTTCTCCAAGATTTTCAATTTATCTTTGAATCAAGTCAAGTAAATTGCACTTTTTCTATAAACTATGTCAAATTAACATGGATAAAATTTCTGTAAAATAATATTTTTAACAATGCATATTGGATCATGAATCCATTTATAATATTACTTGGGACCTTTTTTTCATGTCTTTGACAGAGGTTGATTTTTTTTTAGTTTTTATTGAGATAGCTTTTCATTTTATTAGTGCCTAGAAATATTTTTTATAATTACAATGATTTCTATTCCAACTTATACTATTTTCCTCCTCTGCTTTGAGTCTGAAGATATCAGTTATATGTTTCCTGTATGTACCAACTTTGGTTACATATCCAAATATATTATTTTTATATTTTATATTTTTATGTTGTTTTACATTAATCTTTTAAATTTCATTGTGGTTTCCTTTTTTATTGACTTATCACTGATTTATGATATAAAAGAATTTTATGAACTTAGCTCAGATGGCCCTCAGAGATTGCCTGGAGTAATCCCTAGGTACAGAGCCAGGAGTAAGCCCTGAACACTGCTGGTGTAAAAATAATTAAATTTAATATTCAATTATTATATATGAAATAAGATTCTATAATCTAATTCTAATAAGTTTATAAGATTTACCTGTATATCAGTAATATTAGTGTTCTGGCATTAACTACATTAAAATATTTTATATTGTTTATTGGACTTTTGAAATTAAACATACCTAACAAGAGAAGTTTGCTCAAAATTTATCCTTAGTTTACAATGTAAAACATTCATACTTATGAATGCATACAATTTTCAGTACTTGCATCACCAAAAAAATAAAAAGCTCTTTATATTCTTCCCACCATCCTTTTCTTTTCCTCAGGCAAACAACATAGTTTTCACTGAGTTTTTTTTTGCCAGTCTGAATAATCATATTCTACATATGAAAATAAAAACCATTCAGTAGACATCATTTGCTTCCTTAATTTTTTTTTTTACTTTTGGACCACAGTTAGTAGTGTTCAGAGGCTATTTCCATATGGTGCTTGAGAAAACATGTGTTACCAGAGATTGAAACTGGGCTTCCAGTATGCAAAACATACATTGAAGCTATCTCCTGAATTTTTACTATTTTACAAAGGTTAAGAATTTCTATTTATGTCAAAGAGCAACTTATATCTTTCTAATTTGGAATTTTTTTTTATATCTTTTCATTGCCTAACTGCTCTGGCTAAGACTTCAAAATTATGTTGAAGGTAGTGATGAAGAGTGGAAATCCTTTTGAAGTACCTTCATATTTTAGCACTTAAAATGATAACAGTTGATTTGTTATATGTATTTGTCGTGATTAGTTATTTAAAAATTTTATAAGGGATACTAGATTTCCTCAAGATCTTTTCCAGCATCTATTGAACGTGCAAAATTTTTCTTTTTGTTGATGTAATATAATATACAAATTAATTTATGTATTTTGAACTAGCTTGGTTTCTATGGGATACATGTGGTCATCTATGTGTTGCTGGATTCAATTTGCCATGATACATTGAGAATTAAATAAATCCTGTCATTCGGACCCGGAGAGATAGCACAGCGGTGTTTGCCTTGCAAGCAGCCGATCCAGGACCAAAGGTGGTTGGTTCGAATACCGGTGTCCCATATGGTCCCCCGTGCCTGCCAGGAGATATTTCTGAGCAGATAACCAGGAGTAACCCCTGAGCACTGCCGGGTGTGGCCCAAAAACCAAAATAAATAAATAAATAATTGTAGTTTGGGATAACATTAGTTTTGAATGCTGCTCACTAAAATATGACAATGAATATGATAGATAATGTGTCTAAAGTTCAAATTTCTGGATCAGAAATGTAAATATACAATCTATACATAAATCTTGATTGTGATAGATATACTGATTTTGTTTTGGGGGGCCACACCAGCAATGTTCAGACCTCCTATTTGCTCTTTGTTCAGGGATTACTCCTGGCAGTGCTTAGGGGTGGGGGCATATGAGGTGCTGAAATCTAACCTGGATTAGTTGCATGCAAAGCAAGCACCCTGCCAACTCTACTATCTCTCTGGCCCTGGCTGATTTCTATAAAGTAAAAATAAATGTAAATTGTTAAAGAACTTAGTTATAAGCCTTAAGGAACTCCTTATGGATTTCTATTAGCTCAGTTGAATATATAAACAAGAAGAGAGGAAATAGAAAATTATCTAGAGTTAAAAGAGAAAACAATACGATATGTGAGTCAAAAGAAAATGACCGATTCAATTAAAATATAATGGTAACAGTATAAAATGAATAAGAGAATTTTTAAAATCCAAACTTAGATAATTAGCACTATAGTTTCACTATGATTTCTTTCTTTTTTAATTACATGTATTTGAGCAGACTTACTTAAAGTATTCATTAGGAGGTCACTGCTCTCATATTTATAATGACTAGCATCTATATCAGGAGTCCTGAGGTGTGGTACAGTAGACAAAGTAGGATATCCTGTGATACAATTCCCTGTATCAGAAGAGGATCGACTATCTTCATCTGTGTCACTGGAACTATCTTCACTGCTTGAAGATGATGAACTTTTAGAATCTGATGAGCTATCACAACTACTCATCTGGTCCATTTGGTTAGCTTCTGCCTTCAATTCTAAAAATAAAATGGAAATAAATAGAAAGATTAAATTCAAAATATAATTTTGAGTAAAAATAAAGTTTGAATCTACTAATTTCTAAGAAACTATTTATGAGGAATTTAAAAGCCCATTTAAAATATTTTATTTAAAAATATTTCCTCATCATTTCTCCTCCAGGTCAGAATCCCTGAAAGGGAACCTGGAACCCAGCTTGGCCCTGCTCCTATCCTACTCCCATTCTTGAAAACTTAGCATTGCATTGATACTTTACTTCTTTATATCTCACAGAGATCATACACTGATATTCTTTTTTTTTGGGGGGGGGGCCACATTATAAGTACTTAGATTTTTTTTTACCTCTTTCGATATCATCCATCAGAGATGTTGGGTACATCTTGTCTTCAGATGGAGAATGCTTTACAAAATTAGGAGTCGGAGATGAATTCCACATATGTTGCTGCTGTTGTTCTTTACGATAATGAACTTTACTGCTTCCTTCAACTCTAAATTTAAAAATATTAAGTCAAGTGAATAATAATAGCAAATACAAAAGCAATTTTAATTTACAAAGTATTGAAATTGGTGCTCACTTCAGCAGTACATATACTAAAATTGGAACAATATAGAGAATATTAGCATGGCCTCTGTGCAAGATGGCACGCAAATTCGTGAAGTATTGAAATAGAACACTTAAGTTTTTGCCTAAAAATAGTTTAAAATAACAAAAATTAAAGCATAAATTTAATTCATTATAATAATTCATTAATTCATTCTGATAATAGGCATGTACACAGGTCCATTAGACAAAATATAGTTCAAAAAGATAGTGAAAGATAACACATATACAAATTACTAAAAGAACATGCCTAAGTAGTCATAAAATTATAAAATTACCATTTTTGTTAAAATTACTTCAATGTTTTAAGATAGGTTACTAAAGGAGATTCATAGTTTTTCCTTTCAACATTCTTAAGCATAATATTTTTTTTTTCCTCTTTCATTAAAGTCAATAAATCCTGTCTTTTCTTCCTTCACAAAGTATTTCTCAACTCTTCATTCTACCCTCAAACATTGTGACATGCATTTTTCTTAATTCCACACATTATTTCACCTTATTCAGCTTGTTTGGTGGATTAATATTTTTATTTTTTTAATATAATTTTTATTTTGATCATAGTGGCTTACATATTGCTGACAATAATATTTTAGGTACATATTTACATAAAATCAGGGGGGATTCCCATCGCCAAATTGTCCTCCCTACACCTCCGTTTCTGTCCTACCTCCCATTTCCTTTTCCCTCACCCCAGGGCGGCTAGAATATGTGGTCCCCTCTGTATCCAACCCACTACTTAGTAGTCTTGCACCTGTTTGGTCTTGATGCCTCCCTTATTTCCCCCTCTAACTGGAGGCAGGACTAGCTAGTTCAAGTTGCGTGGTTTTGTTTGAAAAAGAGAAAAATGATAAACTGGGGTAAGAGTCTAATACCCTGAAAATGGGCGGAGTCCTTCTAAAGGCTCTCATCATCAATTTGGGAGATGGAGAAAAAGAAGGTGAAACACTCCACTAGTACCAAAAGAAGTATCAAATATCCAGTGAGGGCTCCAGCTATATCGATAAGCACCTCAAAGAACAGACAAAACAAACAAACCAACAAAAACAAAAACAAAAAAAAACAGACAAACAAACATCACGCCATGATCTTGAATTGAGAAACATGGCATAGCACATAACGAAAGAGAAGAAAGGAAGAGAGAAAAAAAAGTAAGTATAATTGGGGACAACACTTTGAATAATCGCACCCAAACAGAGAAATCGACCAAAATAGATAGGTAAATCAAAAATAATAATAACAATAATAAATGAAGGTAATATATATATTTATATAAAAAATAACCAAGGTTTTGTGCTTTTTTGTATTTGTTTTTTCCCTCCTGCCCTGGCACAGTAAATATTGGGGTCATTCGAAAAGGAATTCACTTGGCCTAAGAGATATGGGGTTTCTCCGTCCTTGGAGCATACTGTCATGGGATCAACTCTAGACTTTGCTCAGGATCAGGATCCTTTACTTTCCCGGTGGTGTTTTTTTGTTTGTTTGTTTGTTTGTTTTGTTTTGTTTTTGGTGTGTGGAAGACTTCTGCTCTGTGTTTAGAGGTCTCAGTATCTGCACAGATCCTGAGGTGGGACTTATGATGAAGTCAGTCTTTGTGGTTCTAGAGGTTCTGTTACCTCAGTGTCATTTTAATCCATCTTCTGTGGTTGGTGATCTTGGTCTTTGCACTGAGCCTAGGGTGGCACCTAGGATAGCGTCTTTCTTTGTGCTTCCAAAAGCCCCATTCCGTTACAATTGTTTCTGCCGGACCTTTGGGACTGGGCATCATGATTATTGTGCAGGTCATAGTTCAAACCCTAAACTAGGGCTTTTTTATTTGTCCCAAGATGTATACAGTCTGGTCGTGGTTCTAGCAGCCAGTCATCTGCAAATCCCGATCTTGGTTTTTGGACCTACCAAAGGGTGCCAAGACTTCTGGTTTTGTCTTGTCGTTAATTGGTAAGGTAGGCTAATCTGCTCTAAGGTCCAGATGTTCGCATTTTCCTCGTTGTCAGGATATCATGTTAGAGCTGGGCCTTGTTGTTGGTCCCGACGTATCTAGGCTGTCCCGGATGGAGTTTGTTTCCTGCAGCTGTTGTGAAGAGCTGTGCCGTTTCTATGTCGGGGATCAAGGGTTCAAGGCTGGATGAATGGTATCTAATCACCTGAGGTCTAAGTTGATTCCACATGACATATTTTCAAGGCAGGAGATATCCCTATATTGTAAACAACTATGAGTTCCTATCTCTAGTAGATAGGAGCTCTTTTTTTTTTATATGTAAGATTTCCCCTTTACTTAGTGTGTCTTTGCAGGGGGAAGTGGTGCTACATTATAATGTCTGTGTATTTGTGGGTGGACTGATGGGATAACCGAAACAGGTCACATACCCAAAAACGAGGAGAAATAAAGAAAAGAAAAAAAAGGGAATTAAAAATGTATGTGCTCACTAATATATATGTAGGACAATCATTTAAAAAAGATAAATAAATAAATTAAAAACAAAACAAAACAAACAAACAAAAAGAAAAAAATAAAATAAAATGAGTTAGCGAAGTTTTTAAGGGACCAAAGTGGTGCAGAGGACTACTTTACATACGGGGGAGAGCAGGTAAAGAGGTGGTGTATTACAGGTTTTATGCCTATGTTGGAAGTACAATTTTTCCCATTGTCTTTTGGGTTTTTCTTGTGGTGTGTGGGTTCCCAGGCATCTTCCTAACACATCCCCTGACCTTCTTCAGATTGGTAAAAATTTGCGGCAGGGAGGTCTTGGAAGAGTTCTTGCATTGGGGATACTTTTGGACCTAGGCCCGGTTTCAAGGAACAGTCTGCGTTAGGGGGAGTTGGTAGGGATTAATATTTTTAAACTAAAAAGTAAAGATTTTTTAAAAATACTACAATATGGGATTTAAAAACTTCAATATGCTCAATAGTTAAAAAAGAACTTTAATAATTAGGGGCCAGAGACATACCACAATGGGTAGGATATTTGCCCTGCACAAAGTCAACTCAGGTTCAATCCCCAGAGCACCATCAGGAATGACCCCTGAGAACAGATAGGAGTAACCCCTGAAAACTGCTGGGTGTGGCCCCAAAAAACCCCAAAGCTTTAATATTTAAAAATTGGGGGCTGGAAAGATAGCTGGAGGTAGGGCATTTGCCTTGCATGCAGAAGGACAGGGTTCAAATCCCGGCTTCCCATTTGGTCCCCAAGCCTGCCAGAAGCAATTTCTGAGTGTGGAGCCAGGAGTAACTCCTGAGCGCTGCCAGGTGTGACCCCAAAACCAAATATGGGTGTGTGTGTGTGTGTGTGTGTGTGTGTGTGTATTGGTGCCAGAGCTGTGATGCAAGCAGTAAGGCATCTGCCTTGCCCACACTAGCCTAGGACGAACCACGGTTCAATCCCCCCAGTGTCCCAAATGGTCCCCCAAGCCAAGAGTAATTTCTGAGCACATAGCCAGAAGTAACCCCTGAACATCACCGAGTGTGGCTCAAAACCCCAAAAAATATATACATTCAAGTTCTTTTGTTCATTGTCCCAAATAAGTCAGATATTTCACCACCAACTATCATGTTCTGATTAATAAAATTAGTATTATTCTAAATTCTCTACTAATAAAAAGCACATGTTAGAGAAAGGGATAATTAAAAATTGAGCTTCTAAGATATTTCTCTGATATTGTTATATTTTGGAAATTATATATTCATTAACACCCACAACATACCTTATCAATAGGTATGTTTGGGGATGGAGCTTTAATATCTTATTAACCTCTTCTCAAAGGTATATCAATAAAGACTCCATAGGGGCCGGAGAGATAGCATGGAGGTAAGGCATTTGCCTTTTATGCAGGAGGTCATCGGTTTGAATCCCGGTGTCCCATATGGTCCCCTGTGCCTGCGAGGAGCAATTTCTGAGCCTGGAGCCAGGAATAACCCCTGAGCACTGCCGGGTGTGATCCAAAAGCCACAAAAACCAAAAAACAAAACAAACAAACAATAAAGACTCCATAAATGTTACAAATAATCATAATCTATGCCTTTCTTAAATTCTTTGCATGTCATCCTTGCAAAGGGGCCATGCTAATCTTCTCTGTATTGGTCCAATTTTAGTATATGTGCTGCCAAAGCAAGCACCTTCCTTAAATTCTATTTTTTGTTTGTTTGTTTGTTTGTTTTAGGGCCACATCCGGCATGCTCAGGGGTTACTCCTGGCTGTCTACTCAGAAATAGCTCCTGGCAGGCACGGGGGACCATATGGGACACCGGGATTCGAACCAACCACCTTAGGTCCTGGATCGACTGATTGCAAGGCAAACACCGCTGTGCTATCTCTCCGGGCCCACCTTCCTTAAATTCTTAAAGCAATTCTGTCTATATTATTAATATAACTTCTAGAAAGTCCCTTTTCTTAAATTATAATTTATCAGAACTTTTTCCAGAAAAGGATTTGAGGTAGCTATGTTCTCTTACTAACCTTTAAAGGAAATAGCATTATCCAACGTAAGTTAGTTTTTTTTTTTTTTTTTGGGGGGGGTGTCACACCCGGCAGTGCTCAGGGTCACTCCTGGCTCCATGCTCAGAAATCGCTCCTGCCAGGCACGGGGGACCATATGGGATGCCAGGATTCAAACCATAGTCCTTCTGCATGAAAGGCAAACGCCTTACCTCCATGCTATCTCTCCGGCCTCACAACTTAAATTAGTTTTGAGGTCAGAATTTATATATGAAATTCCTCTTTTCTAGTGTCTTATAAATTTTAGTTGCTCAAAAATAATTTTTACTAACAATAAAACTAGTTTGGAGAAAATACTTTCAGTCCAGTTCTGTGAAAGCAACTCAACAGAATAATAAGTATAAATAATTATATAAAAATATTTAGAGTAGTACAGTAGGCAGGATGTTTGCTTGCATGCAGCTGACACAGGCTCACTCCCCAGCATTAAGGTCACCTGAACAATGCTAGGAGTAAACCCTAAGCACAGAATTGGAAATAAGACCTGTGCATAACTAGGTATTGCTCCAAAACAAAATTTGTTTAAAAAAGAAAAGACACAGAAACAAAATTAAGCTTTGATACATAGTAAGGGAGGAAGTAAAAAGCTAAGAAGTCCCACAAATATAAACTTAGAAAAATATTTAAATATTTTTGTACTTACAGAAGTAGCCATTAATGTTACTTAATGCATTTCTTTAAAATATATCCATTAACGGGCCAGAGAGATAGTACAGTAGTACGCCTGGTATGGGGAAGATTCAGGTTCAGTTCCTGGAATCCCAGATGGTCCCAGAACGCTGCCAGGAGAAAACTCCTGAGTGCAGTCAGGAGAGTAACCCCCGAGAACTGCCAGATGTGCCACAAAACAAAAACAAAAATCGATTCATTAACTACATACCTTGTTTTTTTTACAGTGATGTTGCTGCTGAGTTTTTCTAGTCGACATTCTCCAGTATCATGGTTAATAATCAAAACACATTCCTTTAAATAAGGTTTCTTCGAACCTTTGAAAACAGTTACTGGTGTAGTTGAACCCTGTGTAGAAAGTTAATTATTATTGCTTGAAATTTTATCATCGAAATTCAGTTAGAGGCTGGAAAAATACCATAGTGGGTAAAGAGCTTGCCTTGCATGTGGCCAGCCGGGACTCAACCCCTGGCATCTCTTATGATACCCCAAGCACTACCAGAACTCATTCCTGAATGCAAAATCAGAAGTAACCCTTACCATCATAGGTGTGGCACTAAAAAAAAATCAAAACAAAATTCAGTCAGGAGGATAATAGGAGCTATTTTCAATCCATGTAACATCTCAAGTCATCTAATCAGCTATCTTGACTACAAGGAGCACACACAAAACCTAGGTTCAATCCACAGCAGAAGAGAGAACTTGTTCAAAAGAGAACATAGGCTTCTCCTGAGTAAAAAAAGGCAGAAAGAGAAAACATGCTGAGAGAACAAGCCAAAAATAATTTTTAGGGGCCAAGAGATGGCGCAATGGTAGGGTGTTTGCCTTGAACATGACTGACCCAGGACGAACAACGGTTCAATTCCCCGACAACCCAAAATGTCCCCCAAACCAGGAGCAAATTCTGAGCTTGTAGCCAGGAGTAACCCCTGAGCATCACCGGCTGTGGCACAAAAATAATAATAATTTCTAGTCATTACACACAATAGTACTTAATTGAAGTTTTTAAAATGTTTATTAAGTAACAGTAAAAAATTATTGACTAAATAAATTATTAAAAAGTTTCAGAGGGCAAGCACAAGGGTAAAGTACTTAATTTGAATGTAGTCCATTTTGAATCTGTCCTTAACTTTGAGTGTAGTTCCCTTAGCAGAGTCAGGAATAGCACCTAGCCTCACTAGGTCTCACCCAACCCCCAAAAAGAATAAAAACAAACAAAAATAAAAGTTAAATAACTATAATGACCTGTTAAAATAGAACTCATAATTACCAGAGAGATATACAGAGATTAAGGTGATAAACTTATTTGCAACTGATCTCGGTTTGACCCCTGGCACCATGGATGGTTCCCTGAGTACCGCCAGGAATGTTCTTTGAAAAGAACCAGAAATATTCTCTAAGCAGAACCAGGAGTAATCACTAGAAGTAACCTGGTGTGGTCCACTTCCTCCAAAATTAGGGTTCATATTAAAATGGATTGAAAACCCAAGGATAGAGTAGGCTATTTCCAAAGTGGGTTAAAAATATACATTGGCAGGGAATCAAAGCAGTGAACTTTTTCATTGAAGCCCACAATGTATCTAACAGGATAAGAAGCACTAAAAATTGGACAAAGCATGAACAGTATAAAAACAAAATCATGTCATGTAAGTCTTTTACTTTAAAAATTCAAAATTTTAAACTTTATTTCAGGCAACTTTATTTCAGAACCTACCAAGAAATTCCAAGGGGAACAAGGTGAAAATACACAAGTAAAGGCAGGGAGCACAGCACAAGATTAGGGGGCCTTACAAAAAGGTCACAGAAAGGAAACAAGATTAGAAATGGATCAAAGTAGGAAAAGGGTTGAGAAACAATGACATAGAGAAATATATCTTAGTGACATTTATAAATGTTTAGTATTTAGAAGTCTAGCAAGTTTTTGTTTTTATAAGTTTTTATAAAAATGAAGAAAAATATTACAAAAATCTACTCAGTACAAACAACTAACAATTTGAAAGTATTTTTAAAAACACAGTATAACAATAGCCTTCTTATGCACAAATAATGATAAAGAAGAAATGGACATTACAAAAGCAATAAATGATTTTTATCATTCTATCATTTCATATTTATTTAGTTCACAAACTTATTGTTCCTTATTCATTAAAGTCTTTTGATTACTATTTCTTTTACATAGAAAATTCTTGTCTTCTTCTACATGATGAAATTTTATTTGTCCTTAAAAGTAGAGATCAAAGCAACATCTCTGTGAATTCTTTGAAGAGTCCACCAGATTGAGTATTATATTGTACTTATGTTTTGCATAAATTGTATACATGCCTTGACTTATAGCACTAGATGTTTCTATATCTGTTATAACAGGAATGAACTAGAAGATAGAATAAATAATTATTCCTAGTTGAAAATATGGCTTATAATAGTATTTAATAAAATGCATTTAGATCTCTAATTATTTCAGATCATTTAATACGACTGTTCTTAAGACCTATTAAAAAGGACAGGATTATTTTACCTAAGAATTTAAAATTCAGCTTTGTTGCATGTATTAATTATGACTATATGAATAGTGCAGTCATTTTTATTTTAATTCAGTATAAATCCTGCTCCCAAAATTCTTTTAGTCAAATATAGAAATAATTCAGGGCCAGATAAATAGTTTGATTTCCAGCAGTACATATGGTCTCACTCGGCACCACATATGGTCTCCTGAGTTCCATCAGGTGTGATCCAAGAGCAAAGAGCCAGAAGTAGGTTCTGAGTACTACCAACATGACCCCAAAACAAAAATATGAGGAGGTGGTGGGTAAGGAGGAAGAGAATGTGTTAGAGGATGTGGAGAAGAAAGACAAGGAGGAAGATGAGGAGGAGGAAGACAAGGAGGAAGGGGAAGAGAAGAGGAGAAATACTCACTTCGATATTTGGCAGAGTTATTGTTACTTGTTCACCTTTTCCAACTTCAAGGTCTCCTTCACAGGAAGTGTCAATAGAGGCAGGCTTGAAATCATCTTAAAAAAGGCAGAGATATAGAGAGTTCTGTTAGATGAAGCAATACTGAAATATCTATATATAAAATATATGAGCATAAGATATGATGACATAACTCATTTTCAATATCCAGTGATTAAATGATATAGGTTATTAGTATACAAATCCAGTTTATTATATAGATATAATTCTGCAACAAAAATAGCTATATCCTAAAATTTTACTCCCCATGACATCCTTTTCTTACAACCAAAAATAAATTCTAAAAATTAGCAGACATATCACATCTCACAACCACTGCAGTGTAAGCAACAGATTAGTTTCACCATTAGTCTTAGAAAAGATGCAGCTCAAGCCAAGCTGATGAAACAATGAAACTCCTGGGTAATCATCATGGTCTATATGAGTGCCCATGGTAACATATTTTCTTGCTCTTAAAATGTTCTCAACTTTCTAATTGTAGCTACCTTACAAGGTTCACTCATCAATAGAATAGTCCTCTAAATATCCTCCCTTCATCGCTGACAGCTAATCCCAATGTCTTCTTTTATATATAGCTTTCAGAGTTATCTCCATTTTTGCCAAGGACAAATAAATAGCTTTCAATCAACAAAAATCTGGAACTATCCAACTATTTATAGCTTGCCTTCTACTTTTCTCTATGTATTCATTCTTTTACAATCTAAATCCTATTTCAAAATTCCTTATTCTCTGTGCAAGCAATCATGTGCTTTAGCCCTTTGAGCTATCTTTCTAAACTCTAGCTTCTAATTTATTTAGATACTAATTTTTCAGATCTTTCTAAAAAAATCCTTTATTTTAGGTATTTACAAGTAATTCTTAGCATAACGACTTTTAAACAAAATATTTCAAAAGTCAAATTCACTACAACTGATGTTTTATTCTTCTTAATTCAATTTGTTTAAATAATTTGTCTAAGCACCATGGTTATAGAAATGCTTATAGTTGGGGCCGGAGAGATAGCAAGGATGTAGAACATTTGCCTTGCATGCGGAAGGATAGTGGTTCGAAACCCAGCATCCCATATGGCCCTCAAGCCTGCCAGGATGGATTTCTGAGCATAGAGCCAGGAGTAACCCCTAAGCGCTGCCTGGTGTGACCCAAAACCAAAAAAAAAAAATAGAAATGCTTATAGTTAAGTTTTTTCCCATCGCCAATGTCCCCCATGTCCCCCCAACTCTTTGCCTAGGACAGATATTCTGCCTCTCTCTCTCTCATGCATGCTCTCTCTTGCTCTCCCTCTCTCACTCATGATCATTGCCATGGTAGTTGTCAGAATGGTTAGTGCTCTAACTGCACTCACCACTATAAATTATTTTCTTTATATCATCACTTAACAATATGTTTTTGGAAGAAGGATAATCCAGGTGATCTTGGTACAGCTGTGTGGATGTGAAGATAAATTAGGACCAGCATGTGGTGCTGCTCAGAAAGGTGGTGATCTTGGGGCCAGAGCGGTGGTACAAGCAGTAGGGTGTTCACCTTGCAGGCACCTAGGATGGACCTCAGTTTCGGAGTGATTTTGTTTTTGTTTTTGGGCCACACCCAATGATGCACAGGGGTTAATTCTAGATATGTGCTCAGAAATTATTCCTGACTCAGGGGACCATATAGAATGCTGGGGGATTGAACCATGATCCGTCATAGGTTAGTGCATGTGAGGCAAATGCCCTACAGCTTGCACCACTGCTCTGGCCCCTGAATCTATTTAATTTCCTTTTTTTTCTATTTAATTTCTAATTTTATGTTAGGGATAACAACTTTATTTACCACTTGCTAATTAAATAATGTTTAATTATGAGCTTTTAAAAAATCTATAACTTTTGGGACAGGAGCAATTTCGCAGTGGGTAGAGCATTTACCTTGCAGCAGCCAACCTGGGTTCAATAATTGGCATACCATAGTCTCTCGAACCTGTCAGGAGTAATTTCTGTAATTTCTGAGCACAAAGCCAGGAGTAATTCCTGAGTGCTGCCAGGTGTGGTCACTCAAAAAGTAAACAAAAACTACAACTTGAACTTCAAGAATTTGACTATAGTTATAGAACTACAGAATGTTTTAAATCTCTATTTTCCTGCTTTCTACATTGTTTCAATGCCAAATGTAATAATTTTCTAAGATTTTAGACAAGTTTGTTTACCTCTAAACAAAGGAGTTGGTTTAGAAAGTATGCCATCAATTTTAGCATTTATTTACTGTCTCTGAATTTTCTTCATGTGTTGTTTTATAGTTATCTATATTATGCAAAGCAGGGGTAGGAGATCTATTTTCTTCCAAGAGCCATTTGGATATGTATAAACATCATTCATATTCCATATAATCAGACAGCCTAGTCACTGGCAGTTGATGAGAAGCTTATGTCTTTATCCTGTTAAGTCTCAGAGCCAAATCCAACATGGATTTGTGGGCTTTATATGATTTGTCATTTACCTCCACAGATAAAGTACAGAAAACATTTTCTACTTTTCACTTAATTTTTTATGAATTGCTTAAAAATCTGACCAGTTTGGCTAGAGTTTTACATATAAACAAATTCACTGTTATTAGAAATCAACATCCTGGGATTTCTGCTAATTCAACTAACTCTAAGCCCACAGCTCTTCAATACTGAAAAAATATTTACTGAAAATTATCTACTAATCCTATCTTTCTTTAATGTATCTGATAATATTTGCTCATATAAAGCTAAACAACCACTTTAGGAGAAATGGCATCATTTGCGATAGCAAAAAGTGGTCATTTATAAATTTTGAAGTTGCTATGTTTATTTCCTTATCTGGATGTAACTTTACAAAACTCAACAAGCCCAAAATTTATTTAATAAGTCTTGTTACTCAAACATTTCTAGCCAGTGATGCACATGTTGCTAAAATATTTAACTTATCATGTACAAAACATCCCATGACTTTCCTAACATATGCCTGATAGGTTATGTTGCTAAGCACAAATAAATGCCTTTTCAGTATATATGATAATTACATTTTTGGCTCTGGATTCACACCCAGAGGGCTCAGGGCTTATTCCTGCCTCTCTGCCCACAGGAATTACTCCTGGTATTGATCTGGCTACCATATGAAATGCCAGGGATCAAACTCTGGTCGGTTGTCAAACTCCCTATCCAGTGATGGCTAACCTATTTGAGTCCGAGTGTCCAAACTGCCACACAATGCCCGGTCCCCCCAATGGCCAGTCCGTCCCTGTTACCAGGTGGGCTGCAAAGCAGACACTGGCACACTCGCCTCCAGCTACGCCACATATCTTAATTGCGGATCCCTTCCCGCATGCCAGCTGCAAGGTCTTCGTGTGCCACCGCTGGCACGCATGCCATAGGTTCGCCATTGAGGCGCCTATACATCACTCTAGCCCCATAAATTACATTCTTGGCACTTTTAAAGCACATTTAATTGTTACCCATCAAGGAAAATGGTGATTATTATTTAATCTGTAACAAGTATTGTTCTAAGTTGTTTATACTATCTTACTTAATCCTTTTAAAACTCAAAAATGTGGCTATTCTTTTTTTAATTTACATATATATAAAAAAACTGAGGCAGAGAGAATATAGTTACATTACATATAAATATACAGGACATAAATCACATGCAGGTTTGACCAAAGTAGTTAGTAAGGTAATCATAATTACCTCTGCACATAAAAATATTGATATGAGTATTATTACTTTGTGTGAAAGCCAAATGTCCTAGAACATAGTTTTCATCACTCACTGTCTATGCCCATGTTATATAAAAATATATCCTTGAACACATTTTTGTAAACCTGATAATGTGAAAAAATGACACTAGTACTATTACATGCCAGAGCCAGAAAAGTAAATGGCAAAGATACATATGTTTGAGAGAAAGTAATTAGAAACAAAATAAGGCCTATACACTGTTGGACTGAAGAAGAGAAATTGCACAGCTACCATTTTCTTAGAGATCCTTGAACAATAATGTATGAGAAAGAAGAATAAAAAAGGGCCATTGATTAAGAGCTTACCCATTTATCCCATTCAGTTTTGGATAGCTTATTGTGCTAAGTAAAAATCCTTTTATAAAATGTAAATACAGTTTATGCCTATTGATTCCCTAGACATTTACTGATTTACTATAATTAAGCTAGCTAGAATTTAAAAAATTTCATAATGAGAATTTTTGTTTCTGTTTATTTGGGGGGTGCACTCTAACGATGCTCAGGGTTTACATTTGGTTCTGCACTAAAGAATCATTCATGGGGCCATAGAGATAGCAAGGAGGCTTTTGCTTTGCATGCTGAAGGATGGTGGTTCGAATTCCGGCATCCCATATGGTCCCTGGAGCCTGCCAGGAGTGATTTCTAAGCATAAAACCAGGAGTAACCCCTGAGCGCTGCCAGGTGTGACCCAAAAACAAAACAAAACAAAACAAAACAAAAGAATCATTTATGGCAGTGTTTGAGGGACTGTATGGAATGCTGGGAATAAAACCTAAGTTGGATGTATGCAAGGCAAGTACCCCACCAGCTGTATTATCATTCTAGCCCCTCAAAATTCGCTTTAATTGTATGTTTTTATTTAAGCATGAAACAGCTTGGAGTTAAAAAAAATTTGAACAGTCTATAAACAGAATAACTGAAAGAGGTCAGTGAGTAGACCCTAAAGTTGGGAAAGGGAAGTGGCAAAAATACATTTTTCAACAGAAATATAAGAGGTTATGCTTTTACTGTTCTCAGTTTTCTTTCCGCTCTATAATTCTTGTGAGAGCTGTTATGCAAAGAATGAATGTTTTACATACCAAATCACAATGCTATATTTTCCCTCCTGGACTTAACTATGGAAACCAGAGAGTTCTCATTTCTACCTTAACAATACAAAAGAGAATCATCATTGATCAAAAACTAGTTCCTAAAAATAACCAAAGAAAAAACCCAAAGGAGGAATCATAGGGAATATGTTTCTAATAAACACCTCCTCTGACACCTTTACTATCAATTCTGGACCATGGATTGGATGAAATTGGAGAGCCTTTAAAAGCTGATTTTTGGAATGGTTCAGAAAAGGTAAGTCAGATAACCTAAAAGAACCTTCCAGCATCCAAAGTAAAAACAGAAGAGAAAACTTCCCACCAGCATCACAGCGTTCTCTTCCAGATACATTATCAGAGTATGTTATCATAATAGTATAGCAAGGCCCTTGACTCCCACCTACCTGTCACCTTGCTTTCCTTTCAATAAGAACCTTTCCCCAGTCATCCCAGCAACAAACCTCCACGAAGTTCTTTTGGCTGCCTGTTGATCTCACTTCAATCTTTCCCTTAAGGATTGACCCAAAACTCCTGGCCTCCACCTACTCCCTAAGATTTCATTCCAAAGATGCAGGCCATGGTGCAGATCACCCCATTCTCCAGCAGTATGTGACTCGAGTGTCATATCCCTCTGACCCTCCCCCCCCAAAGACAAAGCATCCCTCTTCTTTGCCCAGAGTCGTCCCCCACTCACAGCGCAGAGTGTGGAAGGCGCAACGCGGCTGCTTCTCGAAAGTGTCCCCTAACTTGAGAACCCGCTCGCGGTGGTCTAAGTGCCTGGGCCCTCGCGCTCCATTCATTCTAATCCCGCGGGTCTCGTTTTGCCCAAGTCCGAGCTGTGCAACGCGAGCTGCCAACTCAGCCTCGGAGTGAAAGATGCCCAAGTCCCAGGCGCCGGGACAAGATAGACTCCGCCCTTCGCTCGCTACGCGCGTCCCCAAAGTGAGCTTCGAGCGTTCCGATTGGCTGGATGGAAATGTACGCCACGCCCCCTGTTGGAGGTCCCGCCTTCTGGCCTCTTCCTCCCGCACGATTCAAGCCTTCGCAACGTCCCGGGCAGATAAGGCAGCGCCTAGTGGGTTGCACGGTGGCGTCCTGGTATTTGGGGCTGGAGATAAGTGAGAGCCAAGGTAAGCTAACGGGCCCGACCTGGGCCTCCAGGTAAGCAAAGGGCCATTGAAGCTCGACCCCAGGCTTCTGGCCTAGGCCTCGCTCGGCTCTTAGGGACACGCAAGCCAAACACTCGGCCTGCTCCTCCTCCCTTCTGTGCAGAACCGAGGTGGAAACTGGGCTGGAGGTGGCCCCCAAAAGCCTGCGATCTTACCCATGGCCCGAGAGCCCCAAATTTGAATCCAGAATTCAATGAAGAACCCAGGGACCTCGGGGACCAGACTTTGTTTTGGTTCTTGGACCTGCCTGGAAGCGACGCTGATCGCCTCACTTCTCATCTCCGCCCCTGAAGAAATGGCCAGAGATACTGAGTCCATAGAAAAATTCCAAACTCTTTTTCCCACATGGTTTCCGAATGAATGAACTGCGGTTATTGGGGTGCACTTGCCAGTAGACTGTACTGCACTGCACTGAGTTGCCCGGTGTTTATTTCTGTCATGGTAATCCGTGTGGAGTGAATAAGGTTCAAGAGGTTTTTGCAGGAGCAAGGCTAGAGCTAGGTTCTAACCACTGGGTAATACAAACGTTTTATTTATTATTTATTTATTTATCTATTTTTTATGTTGTTTGACTATCAGGAGCCCATCAGGTAATTATTGTTTGTTAAGTTAAGAGGAGTGCTTGTTCTAGGAGAAGCTCGCAGGAGAAAAGTTTGCAATGGTTCCTGGAGCAGGTGATTGGGTTTTTTTTTGGGGGGGGGAGGGGAGGGTGAAATTATGTCATCTGATTCCTTAGCTTCCATGTTAGCCCTGAGCCCGAGTTGGCCATTGATTGTGCCAAGCAGAAAAATGAATAGGCTTCCCGCAACTTATCTATCTGCTTGTATAAATTTTACTCTTGGAAGGCTTGCTGTGTGTAGAAGGTAAGCGCCGTTCTAGAGCCAAACTCTGCCCCCCCTTTTTTTCTTCATTGTAAACCCTCACCCAGTTTATTGTTCTTGACCTAGTTCTCAGGAGTTACTCCTGGTGGAGGGTGAGGACCATATGGGGTGCCTAAGGTCCACCTGGTGTCAGCCAGCACGCAAGGCAAGTGTCCAGCCTGAACTATACTGCCTGTACTATGTCCCTGGGACCAGATATTTTATCTTTGAACCCAGCTTCATATTTCACAGTAATTTTGTGCAAACTGAAGCGTTCATCGTTATAATAGTGGAATAAAAAAATAATACTGATTATCTTAGAGTTAGAATTAACTGACCTAACATGTTAAGAATTACAATATTTTTCTACTTTTATCTGATTTCGCAAAGTTCAGTTCTTGACACTATAGTTGGCTTTCTGTTTTTTGGAGGGGAGTTTTAGTAAACCACACAAGGCAGTGCTCAGGGGTAACTCCTGGCGTATGCTGTGTTGGGAACCCAACTGGGTTAGCTTTGTGTAAGGCAAAAATGCCTTACCCGCTGTAAGGTACAGCCTTACCTTACTTAACTTTACCACCTTATAGTCTGTATCTGTTTGGCATTTGACATATTTTGTATAATTTATTTTATCTGTGTGTACATGTATAGTACGAATATATGTACTCTTTCCCAGCCATAACGTTATCCATGTGTCTAATATGGAGTCCTACACACCTACACATCTTTGATGATATTTAATGATGTTATGTCAGAACAGTGTTTTAGCCATGTTTATATTTAAAATATTAAAAAATGACTTTTGAACAAATATCTAATATATCTATTTTAAATTTTGTGACACCTAGAACTTGTGCATTTATTCATTCTTTTTTTTTTTTTTTTTTGGTTTTTTGGGTCACACCCAGCAGCGCTCAGGGGTTACTCCTGGCTCTACGCTCAGAAATTGCTCCTGGCAGGCTTGGAGAACCATATGGGATGCCCGGATTCAAACCACCAGCGTTCTGCGTCTAAGGCAAATGTCTTACCGCTGTGCTATCTCTCCGCTCCCTCATTCTTTTGATGTATATTCAAGTACAAACCACATGTTAAGATATAGTCTTGCCACTGAGACTATAGCTGAGACTTAAAAAAGTGGGAACCAAGAAAGGTATGGACTAGATCCTCTACCACAGATTTTTTTCCAAACATATCAATATGGATTATATAAACAATGGACTATGTTGTATTAGCTCAATAATAAGTACATTGATGAACTATGCAAAATTGTCAGATATTTCCACCTGGCTTTATTTTTTTGTGTTTATGGGAAAATTACCTCAAATTTATGACAGTTGTTTACATGTCTTTTGTCAACTTATAACATCAACTGATTAAAATTTTACTTTCCTATCTTATGTGTCATAAAAATAATTGACAGAAGATAGAAAGAAATAGGGGATGTAGGTCCTGAGAGATAGCATAGAGGTAAGGCATTTGCCTTGCATGCGAAAGGCCAGTGGTTCGAATCCCAGCATCCCCTATGGTCCCCTGAGCCTGCCAGGAGCAATTTCTGAGTGCAGAGCCCAGAGTAACCCCTAGCGCGGTCGTGTGTGACCCAAAACAAAACAAAGAAAGACCTGTAATTCACAATAGCTCAGTACAATTATTTAAAAAGTTAAAGAAAAAATATAAAAAAGAAATTATTTATATGTAAAAGAAATATACACTTATAAAATTGGTTCAATCTTTCTAATAACTAAAGGCAGATTAAAAGAATACTTTTTTTTAATTCTTTTTTTTTTTTTTTTGGTTTTTGAGTCACACCTTGCAGTGCTTAGGGGTTACTCCTGGCTCTATGCTCAGAAATTGCTCCTGGCAGGCTTGGGGAACCATTTGGGATGCCAGGATTTGAATCACAGTCCTTCTGCATGCAAGGCAAACGCCCTACCTCCATGCTATCTCTCCACTCCCTTTTTTTTTATTCTAACATTGTGTTTTGTTTAATCAGATCTCTTTTTTTATATTTTATTTTTACAAGTCTTTCACAGTTGTATTTCAGGCATTTAGTGACAGTGAATTAGGGCCATTCCCACTACCAGTGTTGACCTCCCTCCCCTCCAGCTCCTAGAACTACCAGTGTTACCAGTGTTACTACTCTGTTATCAGTTTAACAGTTATACTGCAACTAGTGTATAACAGGTCCATTTTGTGTTTAGCTTAAAACAATACCTTTTATCTAGCAGATTAACAATCTAAACAGTAGTTCGTATTAGTGAAGTTATAGTAAGATGGGCATACATTCCTTTTTGGTGGAAAAAGAAGTTAGAATACCCATTTTGAAGAAAATTTTAATAGCCCACCACCCTGCCATTAGTGTTTGTTTCTTTGCAGTGCCAGGACTTGACTCATGCAAACCAAGCACTCTATGACTGGACATATATCTGATGCAATAGAAAGACCTCAAGTGCATTGATATTCACTAAAGCATTGTTTTTAGTACACTGAAAAACTGCCAAGAGAAGGGATGTACGAATATATTATAAACATTTACAAATAAATCATAACATAAAGCAGTCATTAGAAAGATTGTGATAACTACACCCACCCTTGGATAGTTATATGCCTACTGTGTATGTTCTAGAAGTTATACTGTACTTTCTTTCAGGAAATCATTTCTTCAACTTATATTTTAAACTAATAAGGGATGATTTTTTGATTGCTGGTATTATGGCCAGCTCTTCAATAAAAATGTAGGCTGTTAGTGCTAAGGGAGGTAGCCCAAGTGGTAAAGCACATACCTTACATCCGTGAGGTCCTGAGTTTTCTATATAGCATCGTTGGATATAGGCCTCAGTTTTTAAAATGTCCCATTATGCTAGTTCTGAAGACTAGAGTTTCAATTGTGAGTTAGAATTAAATTATTTGATATATATATGTTATGTTTTACTATTTTATATTGGAGGGGATATGATAAATGCAATTAAAATCACAGACTTGTGGAGTCAGTGTTTTGAATTTGAATATTAACTCCACCAAATGTGATTGGGACCATAGCAAGGTTTTTTTTAATATCTTTAATTTTTATTCTTATCTGTCAAATAGAGATAAAAATAGGTTCTGCATCATTGTCATATTGTGTACTTGGTTATAGCATATGCTTAATATATGCTATCTTTCATTATAAGTAAAAATCATACTTTCTATTAAATGATATATTTAGATTTGAATGACATACAATTTTTCTCCCTAGAGAAAAATTTTAGCAACAAATTAATTGGTATATAAATTTTAAAAATTATTTTAGGCACCATAATTTATAGTACTATTAATGATAGGGTTCTGTGCATAACTTGTCCCAACACAACACTTTTCACCAGAGTTTTCCACCCCTTAACCCACTCACTTCCTCCCCTGATTGCTAAGTTCAGTGTAGGCCAGTTCTCAGGGGGTATGGATTTTTTCTTTTCAATTTTAGAAAGAATATTGATTTTATTTACCATTATTATAATTATACATTTCTGAATTGTGTGTTCAGGATTCTGAAGATTAGTGATCGCTAGGAGATTTTACAGTTTTTAGGATATAGTCATATTCATGGTTATGACTTATTATAGTGAAAAGAAACAAAGAAAAATCATCAGAAGAAAATGGCCACTTGGGGTAAAATAAAGAGGAAAAAGAAGCACAAACTTCTAAGAATTCTTTCCAGTGGAGTCATGTATGATAGACATGCTTAGTACATTCTGAAGTTATGACAGCATATGCTGATGAAATGTTATTTGCCACAGCAATTGAACAGCAATTGAACAGGCTTTAATAGAAATAAGGTTCCTTTCTGAATCAGAATTCTGAAGTACTGAAAGTCAGATAATCAGCATGAATGATACTGTTTTATGAAGTTAACCTCAGTAGCCACTCTTAAAGGGAATGGTGTAAACCTTTTGAAGTGTAAATTTCTAGACACCAGCAAGGGCCTGTTTGGAAGAAATTCTCTGATAGGATGTAAAATAAAACCCATGGTTTGTGAGATCACCCCAGGCACCATGTTTCTAAACCCCACATAGTTATGTCTAAAGAAGCAGGGTAGCAGTGAAGAAATAATAAGCCAAGCCAGTCAGTAAAGGTGTCTGAGGTTTTGTGCTACATGGTCTTTGCCTGAGCCAAAACCCAGAACTACTCTTTGGTTATTAAACCAATTCCCAATATCAGGAGAGCATGGGGACGGGGAAGGAGGGAGGGAGGGAGGGAGGGAGGGAGGGAGGGAGGGAGGAAGGGAGGGAGGGAGGGAGGGAGGGAGGGAGGGAGGGAGGGAGGGAGAGAGTTAAGAAAGGAAGTCAGAGACTGCCTTTGTTTTGGGTTAATAGCTAGCTGGTGTCATCTTAGTTTTTCACTTACTCATGTTTTTATTATTAGAGAAAAATCAAATTTTGATTTTGGGGTCATTGTGCAGTTTAGAGACTGAATGAAATGCTTAGCCTAGTTACTGACTCCTTATTTATATTGTAATTTTATTTCAGCTGTTAAAATAGTTTAGAGCCTTGAGCTATTTATTTGTATTTATTTTTCTTAAAATATAGATATGAAAAATGAAGCCAGCAGGCACAGACCCAAGGATCTTATCTCTAGCAGCTGAAGTTGCAAAAAGCCCTGAGCAGAATGTCCCTGTTATATTGTTGAAGTTAAAAGGTAAGAAAATCTTTTCATGATTGGTTTACACCAGCTAAATAGAAAACCATTCATTGTTAGCACCGTTTTAACATTTCTACGTTCAGAGATATCATTACATTGTCACAAGCAATTATTTTCCCCCATTTTCTATTTTTGAGTAAATTAACTTGACTCTGCTCAGGTATCACTCCTGGGGGAGCTAAAGAAACCATATAGGATATCAGGGATAAAACCTGGCCCACTCTGTTATTGTTCTGGTTCTATAATTAGCCTTTACAAATAAAAATAAGATTTAGATGTTGAGCAATAATAAGAAATATTTTTTATAAGAAATATTCTTTTCTTTTGACCTAGAAATAATAAACACACCTTTAGAAAGTTCAGAGTTGAAGAAAATAAAACAAGATATATATTGCTATGACCTCATTCAGTATTGCCTCTTAGTCCTCAGTCAAGATTGTTCTCGAATCCAGGGTGGTTGGACTACAATTTCCCAGCTTACACAGATATTAAGGTAAAAATCAGACTGTAAGTTAACTTGTTCTTCAAGAATGTAGCATTAGGTTCATCTATCTTTATCTGCATATATATACATATATTTTTTTTGCTTAATTAGTATTAACAACTTCTAGTCCTAGGTTTGGTTGTAACTTTTCTTTATGTCTTATTGTTCATATGTCTATATTTGTGAAAATCTATCAAAACTCTCCTTTTACTGGCTTTTCTTTTTTTAACCATGGGTACCATAATTTACAATACCATTAATAGTTTCCTGTGTAGTATTACAATGCCATACACCGATACCCTTCACCACTCTCCTTTTTCCCCATCCCATAAGCTCTTTGAAGATGATGATTGTATCTGGTAATATCACTGAATCCCAAGTGTCTAATTTACTTAGTAACTAGCATGTGTTTAAAAACAATGGAGACAGGCCAGAGCGATAGCACAGCAGCAGAGGGTCCCCCGAGCCAAGAGTGATTTCTGAGCACATAGCCAGGAGAAATCTCCGAGCATCATCACTGGTGTGGCCCAAAAAACAAACAAAAATTTTTTTAAATTCAAAAAAATAAAAATAGAGATTAAGATGCTAACTCAGAATTGGTAAAACTTACCATAGGTATAGGGCTAACTATTATGTGAATTTATCATACTAGACAATAAGAGATTATGAAATGAAAGGCATAATACAAAATACCATAGAGCAAATATAAGAATTATTCTTTTTGTAATTTTAACTATATTAACTATTTTATTAGGTCATTTTTATCCTATCAATAAAAGTTAGAAATAGCATTTCCTGATACTTTCAAAATTATAGATGAGCTCAAATCTTTTATTTTAAAGTAGACAAAATAAATGCAACATTCTTAGTGTCTAAACCACTATTTAATGAAGTAATTAAAAATATACACTAATAATTGGTGCATTAAAAATAATAGTATATAAATATAAATTATATAAATATATAGTATATAAATATAAATCAAATAATAATTAAATAAATATAAATGAAAATAATAAAATATATGCTAGATCTTTGCATTTGAAACTGCTTACTCCTCATCACTAGATAAAGCTAAATTCCAGATAGTTATAATAATTTTTAAGTAAATATTTTTTCATACTTTCAAAATCATTTTTTTGTAGATAAAGACATATGCTTGTTTTGGTTAAATATGTTAACTGATGAAAATGTGATTGAACTAAACTTAAGATATAGGGAAAGAAATTCCAGTGTTTGATTGTACCAAAATTTTCATTTACTAATGTTCTCAAAAGTTACACATTAACACCAATATAATTAACTTAGTAACCAAAGCAAAAAAGAAACTGATAAGTAAGCATCAACCTATTAACTTAAGGAATCCAGAAACAATATCCACAAAACTTAATAATTGAACATTAGGTAGTTAGGTTTTTAATATCCTCAACATGTAATCAAAGTCTTCATATTTTGTGAAAAGACTCAGTGATGCTTATTCATTAGAGTACACAGTGCATACATAGAGACCATTTTGGAATTGGTGACTCTACTTATTTTACAGCTTTTTAGTTTTGTTTTGTTTTGTTTTGGACCAAACCCAGTGTGACAGGGGTTTCTCCTGGCTGTGCACTCAGAAATTGCTCCTGGCTTGGGGGACCATAAGGGACGCCTGGGAATCGAACTTCAGTCCATCCTAGCTTAGCAAGTGCAAGGCAAATGCCCTACTGCTGCACCACTGCTCTGGTCCCTTGACAGCATTTTTAAACTATACAACTGTGGACCCCTTTTAACCTTGTTTATTCCTCTACCCTGCACCCCCACCCTACAAGTTGATTTCCCTAGTCTCATGTCATTTGTGTTCCCCAATTTACACATTTTCACCTGAGACCTCCTCAGATATCCTGAGGGCTCTGTTGAAAAACACTAATCTACAGAAATATTTTTTATTATTCAGATTTTTGGCTCTTTTCTTATCCAGAAACAGGTTTTTATATACAGTTTCAAGAGGGCATACTTTTCTGACCTCCTCTTCTTTTTTTTAACTTTATTTATTTATTGATTTTTTTTGGGGGGACACTCATTGCTCTGTACTCAGAAATCACCCCTGGCAGACTGAGGGACCATATGGGATGCCAGGAATCAAACAGGGTCTATCCCAGGTTGGCCCCATGCAAGGCAAACGCCCTACCAATGTGCTATCTCCCCGGCCCCATGACTTCCTCTTTAAAGTGTTCGTAATTATGTTTGACTTAGGGGTTTGTTTGTTTTTGGATTTTTTTGTTGTTTTTGTTGTTGTTTGTTTGTTTCACTCTTCTGATTTAAGAAATATGCTATCATGTTTTTCAGATTTTTAGAGAAAATATTGAAAATAGGGTTGGTAAAAAATTAAGATCATTATTTCTTATTTATTCGATGCTGACAAATAGAAGTTTTAGCCTTGAGTTAGACTTTTCTAATGTTCTCTTGCTTTTTAGTTTGTAGTGTATGCACTGAAATCTTGCGTCATTTCTCTTTATGTGAACTAAAAAATTTTTTTTCCTGAAGGCATAAGGATTCCAAGATTTTTAACTTTCCAGAAAGATGTTAAACTAATTTTCCAGAATCATATGTCTTTATTGCATGGCCACCATTATCTAGATAGTGTCTGGAGATGCTTTAGGTTTCACACTGAAATTTATAATTAACACAAACTAAGTCACATTTGTGCTTTTATTGCAGTCATTGCTGTGTGGGCCTAGAGCCAGGGGAAGATGCTGAAGAATTTTACAATGAATTGCTTCCATCAGCTGCAGAGAATTTTTTAGTTTTGGGAAGGCAGCTGCAAACATGTTTCATTAATGCAGCCAAGGTATATGATTTATTCAATTATTTGTAACCAGAACAGTTTCATTTTTTCCCATCCCTAAGCCCCTTCAGTTTGGGAGCCATATTTGGTAGAGCTCAGGGCTTATTCCTGACTGCTCAGGGATCACTTTTGGTGTCCTGTAGTACCATATGGGATGCCAAGGATTAAGCTCAGATTGGCCATGCAAGGCAAACAGTTTACCTGTTGTACCATCTCTCTGGCCTTCAGCAGTTTAATTCTTAAGAAGATGGTCTGTTGTATATTTCAAATGTAAAAGTTTGGCTGAAAGGACAGTTCTAGAATTTAACCCTTGTTTAATCATTTTTTTATTTAGACACCATGATTTATAGTTAGTTGTTTACAATAGTTTTTCAGGTATACAATGTTTCCAACACCTTATGTTCACATTTCTCCTCCTCTGACTCCTCACCCATATTCCCCAACCTAATCCCTGACAGATTTACTTTTAAGAACATAATCATGGGGCTGGAGAGATAGAACAGTGGTAGGGCATTTGCCTTGCATGCAGCCGACCTAGGACAGAATTCCAGCATCCCATATGGCCCCTGAGCCTGCAAGAGCAATCTGAGCGCAGAGCCAGGAGTAATGCTAAGTGTGACCCAAAAACCAAAAACAAACAAGCAAAAAGGAACAAAATCAAATGGGGAGTAAAAATGAGAGCAAAAAAACTGTGTTCTGTGTACTTAGAAATGTTCCAGTCAGGTTTTTTTCATTAGTGTGCCCAATTAAAATATTAAGTACAAAATAATTTAAATACTATTTATATATCATATGCATATACACTTTAAATAAATAACCATAATTTGCATAATTTGGGTATCTTCTGAAGCTCTACTAAAATACTTAAGGTCATTTCTCCTGATAATCAGCCTTAGCATTGTGGTGCTACATGGATCCAGCAGTGCTGCAAGCCATTAGGACTAACCAAAAATGCTTGGGAGGCACCAGGGCCTCAGGAGACCATGCGGGGGTAGGAATCAAACTTACGACTTAGTGCATGAAAGGCAGCCACTCCAATTCTTTGAGCTATCTTCCCAGCCCTATCTATATATCTATATATATTTATATCTGTATATATATTTATATCTGTATATATATAAAACTTTTAACATTTTATTTAAATTATAGGTGTGTGATGTTTGCATATATTTATTAGAAGGGAAAAGAACCTATTCAAAATTTGTAAGTGATTCAAGGATTGTTTTATCACTCTCTCAGAGACCATAAATTTGGGAGTGATGTTATTCAGTGATTTCTTTTAAGGAAAATTAAAGTCTACAATTTAAATGTTACACTTTGAGTTTTATAACAATAAGGATTTTGATACCTATTCTTCTGTGTCTTTTGGCAAAATTGATAAAGGTCATTTATCAGGTTAAAGAAATACTTGTTTAGGGGCCGGAGAGATAGCATGGAGGTAAGGTGTTAGCATTGCATGCAAAAGGTCAGTGGTTTGAATCCGAGCATCCCATATGTTCCCCCCGAGTCTGCCAGGAGTGATTTCTGAGTAGAGTCAGGAGTAACCCCTGAGCGCTGCTGGATGTGACCCAAAAACAAAAATAATAATAATAATAATAATAATAATAATAATAATAATAATAAAATTAAAAAAAGAAATACTTGTTTAATGACTTTTTTTTAATTGTAACTTAGCACATGATAATTCAATCATATCTATCACCCCTTGTTGGAATAATAGGAACAAAATTATTTTACTATTTTAACAAATAATAATATAGCAGTCTTAATATTCTTTTTTTTTTTTTTTGGTTTTTGGGCCACACCCAGTAACGCTCAGGGGTTACTCCTGGCTATGTGCTCAGAAGTTGCTCCTGGCTTGGGGGACCATATGGGACACCGGGGGATCGAACCGCGGTCCGTCCAAGGTTAGCGCAGGCAAGGCAGGCACCTTACCTTTAGCGCCACCGCCCGGCCCCATCAGTCTTAATATTCTTAACATTATTTTTGTGCTACATTACATTCAGGGCAGGAATTCAATTTGTCATCTATGTACAACTTTCCACTAAAGTTAAAATTACGTAATCAGTAAATGACAAAATTATGAATGAAGAAAGAACCACACAAAACTTTATGTATTTAGGGGCCGGGCGGTGGCGCTGGAGGTAAGGTGCCTGCCTTGCCTGCTAGCCTAGGACGGACCGCGGTTCGATCCCCCCGGCGTCCCATATGGTCCCCCAAGAAGCCAGGAGCAACTTCTGAGCGCATAGCCAGGAGTAACCCCTGAGCGTCACAGGGTGTGGCCCAAAAACCAAAAAAAAAACAAAACAAAAAAAAAAACTTTATGTATTTAAAAACACTAGAACATTTACTTTGTGCCAAAGTTATTTTGTACACTTTATGTGGGAAACTAGAAGACAATGTATGCCCTCAAGAATTTAGAATAAAAACTGCAACTATGCATCTGAAATGCACTGATAATGTTTTATATGGGATATCTGTTTGTATTTATGCTGATTTCCAACTCTTTCTATATAATGAAATCACCAAAAAACTCTGAAAATACATGTGCCTGGCTTTACTATGGAAATTCAGATTCATTATTTTTGGTCTGTCCTGTATATGGGTTTATTTTAAAAATTTCACTTGGTTCTGATGCCGACTCAAAGGAAAGATAGTCTTGTATATTAACTTAAAGTGTGTACTCCTTATATTGTCTCATTTGACCTCGGTTAAGAGCCATTGTAGAATAGCTGCTACTACTACTACTACTCTGAAATCACAAGTCATATAAACTAAGCTAAACTCCCAAGTTATTACCACATAAATATCTAAGTTAGATCCAGAAGTTGCTGCTAACTCCCCAATGAAAAGTCTTCTTTTTTCAGTAAAGCAGTAAGAGAAAAATAAATTTGTTTTCTTTTGTGTGTGTATAAAGGGTGAAGAAAAAGATGAACTACTACACTTTTTCCAAGCTGTTACTGATTCTCTCTTATGGCTTTTAGGAGGCCATGTTCAACTCATTCAAAGTGGTAAAAAAAATATTTTGTTTGATTGGTTAGGTTCAGTCTAAGAGATTGAACCTAGACTTTCACAGATGCTAATCAAGTAATCTACCATTGAGCAACATCCTAAACCCCCCAGAAAAGATTTTTTTTTTTTGAGCCACGCTCACATGTACTTAAAGCTTATTCATTGATCTGTATTCTGGGTTCATGACTAGTACTTGGGAGACTAGATGGGGTTCTGAGGATCAAATCTAGATCAACCTCTTGCAAGGAAATTGTCCTGCCCATGCTTTACAGTCTCTTCAGCCCCAACCAAGAAAAGATTTTTAACATAACCTATATTTATGTTAAAATAATCTACTGTGTCAGCTTCTTTCTTTTTCTTTTTCTTTCTTTCTTTCTTTCTTCTTTCTTTCTTTCTTTCTTTCTTTCTTTCTTTCTTTCTTTCTTTCTTTTCTTTCTTTCTTTCTTTCTTTCTTTCTTTCTTTCTTTCTTTCTTTCTTTCTTTCTTTCTTTCTCTCTCTCTCTACTCTCTTCTCTCTCTCTCTTTCTTTCTTCTTCTTTCTTTCTCTTTCTTTCTTTCTTTCTTTCTTTCTTTCTTTCTTTCTTTCTTTCTTTCTTTGTGTTTGGGCCACACCCGTTTGACTCTCAGGGGTTACTCCTGGCTACGTGCTCAGAAATCACTCCTGGCTTGGGGGGACCATATGGGACGCTGGGGGATCGAACTGTAGTCCGTCCTACGCTAGCGCTTGCAAGGCAGACACCTTACCTCTAGCGCCACCTCTCCGGCCCCCAGCTTTTTCTAAAAATAAATTCTGATTACACATACAGATACACATACACAGTTAAGTAAAACCACTAAAATGCTGGAATGATTCCCCTCTCCCAAATTTTTTATTTATAAAAAATAAAAGCCTATTTGAACATTCCAGCTTTACATATCACATTATCAATAGGAATAGTAAGGGGAAATTGTTAAAATATAACTTTCTCCTATTTTCTTTATAGTAAATCTAAACAAGGGTTAATGATAATTTTAACTGTTATGGGGAAATTGGAGTTTCAAAGATTATACCACTGTTATATTTTAGGCTTTAAAGTGAGAGAGGAGCTGTAGTGATAGTATGAAGGGTAGGGCAATTGCCTTGCATGCAGCCGACTTTGGTGTAATTCCCATTGTCTCATATGGTCCCCAGAGCATGCCATAATTGATTTCTGACAACAGAGCCCGGAGTAACTCCTGAGAGCTGCTGGGTGTGGCCCCCCAAAACCAAATATATTTTAAAAAATTAAAAAAGTTAAGAGTAATTCTTAGTATAGAATAGATATATTTTGACTCATAGCATAACAATTCAAGTAAAAGTGAGCTCTTATTTAATGAACTTGAAAGTTATAGTATAAACTTTGAGAAATTAAGTATTTACATTAATTTTTGAAAAATATTGACTATTTTCAGAATCATGCATACATATACTTTGAAAAATCAAAAATTTAAGAGTTGGAAAAGTAAAGCAAAGCAATGTCTGGTCTGTAACAAAATGTTACTTTTTTTTCCTTTTTTTTTTTTTTTTTTGGTTTTTGGGCCACACCCGGCATTGCTCAGGGGTTACTACTGGCCATCTGCTCAGAAATAGCTCCTGGCAGGCACGGGGGACCATATGGGACACTGGGATTCGAACCTATCACCTTTGGTCCTGGATCGGCTGCTTGCAAGGCAAACGCCACTGTGCTATCTCTCCTGGCCCAAAAGAGGGAAAGGGAGGGAGGGAGGGAGGGAGGGAGGGAGGGAGGGAGGGAGGGAGGGAGGGAGGGAGGGAGGAAGAGAGAGAGGGAGAGAGGGAGAAGAGGGAGAAGAGGGAGAGAGAGAGAGAGAGAGAGAGAGAGAGAGAGAGAGAGAGAGAGAGAGAGAGAGAGAGAGAGAGAGAGAGAGAGAGACTAGAGCAGAAGACACAAGGTAACAAAGCAACAGCAGAAGCAAGAACTAAACAGTCTGGCTAACAGAAAGCAGGTTCTCTCTGGACTTGATGCTACCAGCTTTAGGTTAACAGGCTCTCATAGGCGCTGACAGGGTCTCCTCTCCAACCAGCAGACTCTCACTGTAAATAACCCAGTCCCAAATGCCCTCCATGAACATTAAGGAGGCGTTTCTGAAGTGACATCATCATATCAGGAACACAAGCTGGGTTCCTACACTGGTCCTATACCTCATTTTCTGTTTCTAAACTAATTGATTTCTGTTAATATAACTAACACTTTTGGCAGGTATATCCATATAAAACTATGTAACATGCTTATCTGCTTTTTATTTTTAAACATTTTTATCCATTATGGAAGATATTATAAAGTTGCCATTTAAAAAACTATTTTACCAGAAATCTAAAATACTTAGTCTCATTATACTATGATATAAAAGACCTAGTTAAAAGGTAGTTAAGACTGGGACATACACCACCACCATCCCATCCCCTCCCCCCCCAGACCCCCTCTCCACTGCCTGCAGAACCCCTGCCTCTCCCTTTAATGGAGATGCTCATTGGCTTCCAGGGATAAAACCAAGTTGTAAGCCCTTGAGGGGGGAGTAATAGTTACAAGAATACAGAATAATTTTTTTCCTAATTTTTACTATAGCACCATGTTTTACCAAGTTGTTCCTGGTATAGTAGTTTTGAGTGTTAAATGTTCAAATGTTAATCCCACCAACAGTATGACCATCTTTCACCAGTGTTCCAGTCTCCTACCCACCTCCATGCAGTGGATTGGATTCAATACTTAGCACTATATATGGTTTCTCATGCACCATCAGCTGTGGCTCAAAAAAAAAAAATCAAAATGAGTGATTTTATTTTAGTCACTGAAATTTCTAAGTTATACAATGGTTCAATATTAAGAAATGTTTTTAATTTAAAGGGTGATAAAGTGATTATTTATATATATATATTCCAGCTTCATAAGGTGGAATGACTTATTTTCAGTTTTAAAACATTCTACATTTTCTAACTAATGAATGTTTTAATTGAGTCACTGAGATACACAGTTATAAAGTTGTTTATAATTAAGTCTATCATACAGTGTTCCAGCACCCAAACCTTCAACAGTGCAAATGTCCTGCCATAGTATCCCCAGTTTCCCTCACACTCTCCCCTTGCACCTGCCTCTAGGGCAGACATATTCTCTCTCTCTCTCTCTCTCTCTCTCTCTCTCTCTCTCTCTCTCTCTCTCTCGCTCTCTCTCTCTCTCTCTCTCTCTCTCTCTCTCTCTCTCACACACACACACACACACACACACACACACTTACAAGTGCCTTAAAATATTCTTTACATCATGGAAAGACAAATTTAGGGCCCGAGAGAGAGTACAGCAGATAGGGCACTTGCCTTACACATAGACATCCCAGGCTTGATCCCCATCACCCCACATTGTCCCTTGTATCTAAAGGAGTGATCCCTAAGTGATGAGCAAGAGTAAGCCCAAAACCCACTGAGTGTGAGAAAAGAAAAAGAAGACACTGAATAGGCCTAGTAGTTGTGTGATTTACTTTTAAAGATGGTAAAACATGTTTGAATAGAATTCTTAGTTTTTATTTTAATCTTTTTTTTTTTTTTTTTTGCTTTTTTCCCTTAGTATTACAGAGTGATCATTTCTTGCACTTACTGCAAACTGACAATGTTCAACTAGGATCTACCATCTTGGCTACACTACAGAAAATACTACAGATCAGCAGGTGATTTGTTGTACAAAATAATGCTTTTCTTGAAATCAAATGACTTCCCATTTTCTCCCATTTTTTAAAGTCATAGATTGTTATGACTTAAAACTATTATTGTCTTTTGTTTTGTTTTGTTTTTGTTTTTTTTGGGCCACACCCATTTGATGCTCAGGGGTTACTCCTGGCTAAGCACTCAGAAATTGCCCCTGGCTTGGTGGGACTATATGGGACACCAGAGGATCGAACCGTGATCCTTCCTTGGCTAGCACTTGCAAGACAGGCACCTTACCTCTAGCGCCACCTCACAGGTCCAAAACTATCATTGTTTTATAGAAAAATTAATATGAAATATATAAAAATGGAAGTGGTCAAATAATGGTATCTCTGACTTCAAGAAGAAAATTGTATCTGAAAACAAATACTGGTATCTTTTCTTAATATTTTTAGCAACTGCAAGCTCTGTATTATGCAGATGCTACAAGGAGCATAAGAAATGTCAGGGCCCGACTGGTAGCATAGTGGTAGGGCATTTGCCTTGCATGTGGCTGACCCAGGACAGACGCAGGTTCAATCCCCAGCATCCCATATTGTCCCCTGAGCCAGAAGCAATTTCTGAGCACAGTGCCAGGAGTAATTCCTGAGCACCACTGGGTGTTGTCCAAAAAAGCAAACAAAAAAAAGTAATAGATAATTTTCTCAGGTTAAAGAGGAAAAGCAGATCATACACAAGCACCAAAAGTATTTTTGGTTTTAATTATTATTTTATAATAATATTTAATTATTATTTTATTTTGTTTTGTTTCAATTTTTGAGTCACACATGGTAGTGCTGAGACGTCTGTTCTGGTTGTGCTCAGGGAACCCCTCTGTAGTACTGAGGTTTGAACTCAGGTTGACTGCTTGCAAGACGAGTGCCTTAACCACTGTACCATCTCTCCACCTTCAAAAAATATTTTTAGAAATAAAAATATACAGCTTCTAAGAAGATAAAATTCCCAAATATATCACATACAAATTAGTAAGTGAACAAACTTAATGATCAATAGACCAAAATTGACATAAATGTTGGAATTAACAGACTGGAACATTAGGACAGTTACAAAAACAAACAAACTAAAAAAACAGTGAGAAGTGAATAGACATTTCCTCAAAGAAGCCAAAAGACACATGTCACTAATGACTCCATGTCACTAATCATCAGGGAGATGCAAATCAAAACAACAATGAGGTACCATCTCACATCTCAGAGTGGTACACATCACAAAGAATAAGAATAATAAGTAATGTAGCATAAAATAATTAACGATGGGGCTGGATGGCGGTGGATGGAGGCCTTTGTGCTTAGGCCCCAGCCACGTGGCTTCATCCCCCATCCAGCTGGCAAGTTCCAGGCCCAGGTAGTTGGCGTAATCAAGACTCACTCACATGCATGCTTCAGGAAGAATCATCTTTATTTATGCCCTAGCCACCACAGTGTGGTGGCCTATGTCAACCTTTTAAGCATTCAGCTATATTTTGCTGAGCCCTGCATCTTATTCTCCTGTTAGCCATCTTCCCTTTGGGCTCCATGCGCCCAAAGATCCAAAGCCAGGAAGCCAAGCCGGGCCAAGAGAGAAACGGCAAAAGTGGCACCAGCCCCGAATCCCCTGGCTCAGAGGTTTATCTATCCTTTTCCAGACCCCTCCCAGAAATGGGAGGTCTTGCAGGTAGTTACACCTATTATCCGGTTCCCAAAAACTCCTCCCAGATATGGGTGGGTCTTGGGGTACACCCACATTTCCCCCTTTTTTAAATATTTTCATGCGCCAACAAACGTAATAAAGTGAAAATTAATATACCAGCCCTTTTCAAAAACATATCATTTGCAAAATATACTTTACACCTGTAACCTAAAATTCTATTAATAGCTTTTTTACCAAGCACTATTTTGGAACTTTCATGTTCCTATACTTTTAAACTATATTGGGGGAACTTCATGTTCCTATACCTATTCTATACACAAGTACTGCAGCATACATGCATAACATACATTTTAAAAACAGGCTACGTACATTAAAATACACAGTAAAACATTTTGCAATTGAAAATATTAACTTTGAAAGACAACAAAACACATTTAAATCATAAAGAAAATGACTAAGACAAAGATGCAGGTGGTTAGAAATTAGATGTTTTAGTTGGGCTAGAAGCTGTTTTACCTTCCTTTATTTTTATTTTTTAACCACTAACTAGCTAAAACTTATCCCATTACCAACTATGAGTGAAATATATGACTATTTGCTTAGTTTCTACACCTAAAATCACAGTTTAAATGATTAATTTGTTCCACGCATGATCTCACCATGTTGATGTCACCATGTGGCTTTTGTAAATTTTTAGATTTTAGATGCTGGTTTGTTCCACGCTGATCTCACCACGTGGCTTCTGTAAACTTTAAAAGTTCAGATGTTTTGTCCCACGCTGATCTTACCACGTGGCTTTCTTCCGTAGTTCCAGGCTCCGCTGCCGGGTTTGTGATCTGGAGCGAGGTTTTTTTCGCTTTTCTTCGGGCCAAACTGAGCCCAGCCAAGCCCGATTCCAGCCGATATCCCAGCCGAGCCGAGCTGCTTGGAGCTTGCCGCTTGGAGCTTTTTGCCGCAGGGGCTTCACCGCTGCCTCTTTTTTCCCCTCTGGGAGCACTTTGGATGTTCAGAGTTCCAAGTGATTTAAACTAAAAGTTCAGTTCGAAATTTCCAAAGTCGAATCCAAATTCAAGCCAAAGGTCATTTTTAGAAAATCAGTCCACTTTAAATACAGTCTTTTTTCTCCTCCGTTTCCAATTTAGACTTTTAATAAGTCTTTGAAGAGGCCCAGGGTTTTTTGTTTCTTGTAACAAAGTTTCAGTTTTGGGCCTGGGCCTGGGCTGGAGGTGATGAAAGCTTCCAACCTCTCTTGTTTATTTGCCCCTTCTTTTTCCTAGAAGGGGTTACGGCCAATTTGAACATGGCTCCACGTGGCCCAGTGTTTGGGGCTCAGTGCACCCGAAAAGAGCCAAAATGAAACAAAAGAGCAGAAATCTCACCCATTTTTGCTAGTTTTGTTGGGTCCAGGATTCAGGTCAAAGTTTCGGAGCGCCATTTGTAGCAGGACAGCCCTGAAGAGGTTGACTGATGGAGGGATGGAGAATGAGGCCCTTTTCTTCCAGCTCGTAGCACGTGTCTGCCACCCTGTCTAATGGCATAATGGCGCCCGAACAGGGACCTGAACCCTGGACCCTCAGAACTGTAAGTGAAATATTTCATTGGAAATTTCCTATGCTGACCATCAAATGGTTTCTGTGGTTAGTCATGTGGATTTTACCACCCTTAGTCTTACGCATTGGTGCTCTAGTATACAAGTGGATCATTCCATTTTGTTTTAAAACTAATTGGTTTTGATCTAAGGACAATCACTGCGTTGGATGGTTGTGTCTATATTTCAATGAAAAGTGTAGTGTCTCTAGCCATCATAGTTTGTGGAATTTCTGTGTTGACTAACGTTATTATTATGAGCATAGTTATTTGCTGTTATTTCTATTTAGGAAATAGAAAGTGTAGAAATGGTGAGGCTAAAACCAGTATAGATAATAATGAAATTTACTGACGAAAACTCAGACCAAGGTGCAGGCTGACGAAATCCAGCCCCACCATCAACAATATAGAAATTTTTGCTGGAAGAAAAACAACTCAGAATGTTAAGCTGATTCTAGTGAATTGCTTGACAGTAGTGACTCAGATATGATCTACCTCCAGTGCTAACTCCACGAAGTATGCCTCCTTCTAGTCACAAAATTGAATCGCAAGCAGAGCAGATTCAAAAAATGAACCACATGGCTCAGTCTCAGAGCTCTATTCAGAGTAATTTTGCTAATCAGGCTTATCCCCTATAGACGGGGTAAATGTTTCTAACTATGTACCCTAACAGATGGAAAGAATTAGATCGGTTTAAAAGATCATGTAAAGAAAATGGGCAAAATCGCCATACAGTGTGGAGTTATTAAGACTTTGGAGTCATAACTCATCTTGGACTTTGTATGATTTTAAAGAAATCGCTGAAATATGCCTGTCATCTAAACAGCGAACTTGAATGGGAAATGTACTATTCAGAAGGCCGTAAAAGCTAAATTATATAGTCCGGATGGTATGAAAAAGCAAGTGGCAGGTGTTACTCTATCGTATGAATTATTGATGGCAGAAAATCAATTTGCAAATATTCAGACGCAAGCAGCTTTACCTAAGGAAATCTTAAATGTTAATCAGGGAGATTGCATTGTCAGCATGGGAAAAAATTGATTCTAACAGCATTGGTAGAGGGAAACTTTTTAAAAATTACCCAAGGCCCTTATGAGGTCATTTGCAGAGTTTGTAGGTAAGATTAAAGATGCTCTGAAGTTACAGGTGGAAGATGAGGAGATTAGAAACTTCCTAGTAAAATCTGTGGCCTATCATAATGCATAATTCAGCCTGTAGATTAGTATTGAATACATAAATGAAAAGTCAGATCTGAATGATTACCTTTATGCCTGCCGGAATGTCTATGTGGAACCCCAACCCCCACCCCACTCAGACTCAGTACAAAACCTTCCCAGTTACCAAGGGAACAATGTCTTACTCCCCTCGGGGACAGAACACTTTCCGGAAACCAGGTCTTTGCCCAAAATGCAAAAGGGGTCGCCACTCAGGGCGAAAAGATGGCAGATCCAGAAACCTCGATTAATAATAACCTAAGTAGAGGTTTCAACACAGTCCCCAGGGAGGCAAATCGCCTGCTACCATTGTGGAAAACAGGGGACATATCAAAAGAAATTGTCGTCTCCTTATAAATTCAGCTCCCCAAGAACACACATACAAGATGCAGGGAAACGCCCACAGGGCCTCCCCCCAGGCCCTTCCAAATCAGGGGCAAAGTTCACAGACAATAATCCTTCCAAGCCCAGCCCAAGAAAATTCATCACGATAAGGGAATTAATCCACTCTACTTCAGGGAGTGCGGATTAGACATATTATGCCAGAGGACATTACAATTTACCCAGGAGCATGCCCTTACATGTTAGAAACTGGCATTGTAGGCCCGCCACCCCCCAGATACCATGGGTTAGATTCTTGGCAGAAGTTCCCTCAACATAAAGGGTATATCAGTAATCACTGGGTGTCATTGACTCAGAGTTCCATGGGAGGAAATCATTGTAGTTATTACTGTACCAGTTACATGGACCATTAAAAAAAGGAGGAAGCGATTGCCCAGATAGTAATAGTGCCTTATGTCAAATTGGGACTTCAGATAGACTAGAATTGGAGGTTTTGGAAGCACAGATCCGGTGCTGCTAAAACCCAATCGTGGCTCTGGTTACTAAATGTAAAGATGAACACCCAATGATCAAACTTCACTTGGAAGGGCAAACCCTTTGATGGAATGATAGATACGGGTGCTCAGGTTACCGTAATTTCTGATAAATGAATGGCCAGAAAATTGGCCTCTTCAGGAAATCCCGTATTCCCTAGAAGGAATAGGAGGCCTGAGTTCCTGTCTGTTGAGTACGAGGACTATACTATTTTACGGCCCAGAAAATCAAAAAGCAATAATCAGACCTCACGTGGGCCCATTTTCACCATCCCTGTGGGGCCGTGACCTACACAAACAGTGGAAAGCAGAATTCCACATCCCATTAGCTCCAGAAGAGTCCGAACCTTCTTTTGATTTAAAAACCCAAATTTTTAGTGGGGGCACTACCGTAAAAACACCAGCACCAATAAAAATAAAATGGAAATCTGATGAACCAATTTGGACAGGTCAGTGGCCCCTTAAAACTGATAAATTAAAGGTGCTGACAGAATTAGTGGAGGAACAGCTAAGTTTAGGGACATATTGAACCATCTTTTTCTCAATGGAATTCACCTATATTCACTATAAAAAAAGAAATCCGGTAAATGGAGACTTTTGATGGATCTTAGAGCTATAAATTTATCCATGATACCTATGGGCAAATTGCAGACTGGTTTACCATCACCTGTAGTTATTCCAAAGGAATGGGCCACTAATTATAATTGATCTGAAAGACTGCTTCTAACCCCATATTCCTATCCACCCAGATGATAAAAAACGTTTTGCATTCTCAGTTCCTTCTCTCAATAATACCCATACCCTGCAGACCGTTTTCCAATGGACTGTTCTGCCCCCAAGGCATGCTGAATTCCCCAACCATGTGTCAGTTTTTTGTAGATAAGGGTTTTGAGCCCTGCTCGTGAAAAATTTCCTCAAGCCATGATATTTCATTATACAGATGATATCTTGCTCACAAATGAACAACGAAACAGATTTACAGGAATTATACTCTTATGTTACTGACTGTTTACAAACATCAGGACTGAAAATAGCTTTAGAAAAAAATACAGATAATGCCACCGTATCAATATTTGGGTTTTAGTTTTGGACCGAGAACGTCTATACGTCCACAAAAATTTTCTATCAAAAAAAGAAAACCTCAGAACGCTTAATGATTTTCAGAGACTTTTAGGTGACGTAAATTGGCTCCGCCCTGCACTAGGAATCCCAAATGCAGAGTTATCTAATCTGTTTAAAACGTTGGAGGGTGATCCTGCTTTAGATTAGCCCGAGAAATTTAACAACAGGCTGCAAAAATGAATTAGGACATCTCTTGAGCAGATTAACAAAATCGTTTCTCTTCAAGATTCATCCCAGGAGAAAAGGTATACTGTTAATCTTCCCTACTATAGAAACCCCCACAGGGGCCTTGATGCAACAGTCAGGACCTTTTGGAATGGGTGTATTTACATAACAAACAACCTCGCTCAGGTTGTCCCTACTTACAACTGATTTCAGAGGATTATTATCAAGGCAAAGACTCAGATCTATATCTTTACCTAGGTTTCTTGATCCAGATATAATAGTTTTTTGCCAGTACAAAAAAAGGGAAATTGAGTCCAATATTGCCAATTAATGAATCTCTACAAAGGGCCCTCTCAGATTTCACAGGAGAAATATCCTCCCATTATCCAGGCAGGAAAAATTTGGGGACTTTTAAAGAAAACTCAGTTTGTTATTTCTTCAATTGTTCGTGATTCCCCCTATTCCCAATGCCCAAGGTTTTTTACATTGATGGATCCCAAAATGGAAAAGGAGGAATAACTGGAGACAACATTAATATGACCATTGATACCAGAATATAAATGCTGCACAGAAAGTTGAATTAGCAAACGTTAATATTACCTATTAGAAAATGTATCTGAAGCCATGAATATAGTTTCTCGATTCTTTGTATGTGGTAAATTTTTATGTCAGTGTGGATAGCCAGCTGCAATCCCTTAATAGCTAATAACGCCCGATCATATACAGGACTTACTTAAAACAATTACAGTCAGCTTCTTCAAAAACGAACTGAGGCCCAGCTTCATCACACATATTTAGAGCTCCCACTCAGGTCTTCCAGGACCTATGGCTGCAAGGAAATAATACTGCTGACGTTGCCTAGCGAAGAGCCTAATATTTAAATCACCTAATAGAGGAACAATTCAGTCCCTACACACAAATGCTCGCCGTTGTACCCATGTGAATTTACCAAATTCCATGGAGGCAAGCTAGAGAAATCGTAGAAAACTGCAACGTATGTGCACCGTTAACAAAAAAGACTCACATAGCAGGAGCAAACCCAAGAGGCTTACAGTCTAACGAACTTTGGCAAATGGATATAACTCAAACAGATTTATTTCCAAGGAAACCTTATCTTCATGTTGTGGTGGACACTTATTCTCGGTTTATGTGGGCAATTCCCATGTCTTCTCAAAAATCTAAGGCTGCTTGTAGTTTTCTTTTACAATGTTTCTCTGTGATGGGTATTCCATATTCTATAAAAACTGATAATGGGCCAGCCTATGTTAGCAAAACTTTTGAATTTTTTTGTAAGGAATGGCAGATAAGACATCTCAGAGGAATTCCTTACAATTGTAGGGGACAGGCCATTGTAGAAAGGACTCACAGAAACCTTAAAAACTCAATTGCAAAAAATAGAAAATAGGAGTTTACCACCAACGGATTTGCTGTCTTTGACTCTGTATCACACTAAATTACTTTAACTTACCCCAAGGGGAAAGCTACACTGCAGCGGAAAGACATTTTAAAGAAGATATCAGAGACAAGAAACTACCCATAAAACCTATTGGATCAAGGAGGATGAAAAATGGATAGGCTGCTATCGTCCTCTAAGAGGAAGGGGTTAGCCTATGTTTCTATAAATGATGACCCTGCTCCAAAAAATTTTTGGGTTTCCATACGTCTTGTTAGAAATCGGGCTATGCAACAAATGATCAGGTTCAGACTACAATCCTCCCCTTCAGAAGAAAAAACAGAATACTTCAGACAACTAACAGCAGTAATATTACTAAGGTCGTCTGGGGCAGGGAACGATTTAGCTGTCACACACCATAGCAATGAGTGGAGACTGGATGTAGTGATAAACCCTTACACTCCGAGATGCAAAAGAAAGACAGGAACCTGTCTTAACTGGGCTCCAAAATATAGAAACTCTTGCTACATGAACTCAATATTGCAATGCTTGTATAATATTTCAGAGCTTAACTCAGTATTTTTATAAAGATCATTATAAAAAAGGATATTAACAAGAAAAAATCCGATGGGGCATTGAAGGTAAATTAGCCGAAGAATTTGGTCGGCTCATCAAAACCATGGGAAATGGATTTCATAGATATATTAACCCTGAAAGCTTCAAAGTAACAATTGGTTTACTAATTAATGACCCAGTTTGCTGGACACAATCAGCAGGATCCTCACGAACTACTGATGTTTCCTAATAGAGGGATTAACATCAGGACTGCTTACTGTAAATCTAATGGACAGACAAAACTACACATCTCATGGGAAATGAAAATTATGAACAATTTAGTCCAGGAACACCAAAAGGCTCATAAATCTATTATTAGTGATCTCTTTCAAGGACAATTCAAATCGATACTCCAGTGTCTCACTTGCCACCAAAAGTCTGAGGTTTATGAGACATTTGTTCATTTGTCTTTGGCTGTTACATCTACAGAGTAAAATGTACATTACAGGAATGCCTCTCTGAATTTTTTAGAAGAAGGAAGAATTAAGAAATGACAACCAAGTTCTTGCAACAGTTGCAAAAATAGGAGAGGGAATTTTCAAAGAAAACGTAGCTTATGGTAAAGCTGCCACAGTACTTATAATACACTTGAAACGTTTTTGCTTTTGATGGCAAGACATATAAAAAAATTGCATACTTATGTAGATTTTCCTTTAGAAGACCTCATTTAGAGGAGAATTCACTTCAGAGAATAAAAGCAAGATTAAGAAATACAACTTATCATCGGTGTCAAACCATTATGGGTAAAAGTTCACTATGGACACTGTACTTCATACTGGTAAAATTGCTGCAAAACAACACTGGATCAATTTTGATGACAAGGAAGATCAAAAAAGTCCCTAATACATTGGTGAAAATCCACAGCAGCATACATCCTGTATTTATACTTCTTAGAGATCTACAATGAACACCAGATAATCATTTTACTTCCTTATCAGTTTGCTATTAATTGCTCTAGGATTCTTTCCACAGGCATGATCAATGAATATAGATTGAAAATCATGAATCCCCAATTGTGTTTCCTTGTAGGATGGATTTATGTCTTAATTTCATTATTGCTCTAGGTCTCAGTTAATCATGAAATTTTACAAATTAATTTTAGGTCAAGGTTCACCTGAAAGAGGAAATTTCTCATCATATTAATGTTGTTTTTTCTTTCTAGGTATACTCATTTAACGACTTTCACTCTTTTATTTTAACATCATTGGCTTTATTTCCCTCAATTTAGGTTTTTAAGCAACGCTTACATAATGATAATTTTAGGTGACTTTCTTCACAGTGCTTCTTGCCTATGATTGATTATCATAAAGTTACTGTTATAACAATAACTTGGTAGTATATTACTGATATACACGTATAGTAGAGTTGTCCATGTTTGTATTATTGCATGAAATTCTCTTTCAGATCTGCTAGGCAAAACCAAAAAAAAAGAAAAAAAATTTTTTTTTGTGAATTTGAAATGATTTTATCCTAAACAATTGCCGCTATTACATTTGAAGGAGCTTTTAATTGATTCAGCTGAATTCTCTTTTGCTCTATTTTGTGATCCTTTCCAACAAATATTTTTAGTATGAGGTGGAGTGTGTATGGGCCAGATTTTTGTGAAGTCTGTGTATGTATGTCTTGTTTAGTGTCTGTCTGTTCTGCATATTTTGTATATAGTTTCCTTTTTCCTAACTTTATCTTCCCCAAATTAGTCTTCCTTATCCTTCCTTCTCTCTTCCTAGTCCTTAACATTTTAATTTTCAGGATTTCACATGTGCAACCCATCTCCTTCACCCACAACTACAAGCTTCCTGATCTCGGCGGGAAGAGAGAAATCCATGACTGTTGGAGTTTTACACCATATATGCTGCAAACTTGTTGGAAATGAAGCCACCTGGGATTTGTGTCACAATGTAACACCAGAGAAAAGATCCATGGACAAGACCCACAGTCTCTGGATCCCAGTTAAACTGTGCTATCTGAATTTCTGGTTTTCCATCCACATACAAAATGCTATTGTTGACCGTTTCTACAATGGCTACCCCAAGATTGCACCGATCCCAAAGGAAATACAGAAGCCCAACCAACTTATGATGTAATGATGTAACGCTTGGGGATGCCCCAACACATGGATGACTGTACTGGCCTTCCTTCTTCATTCAGCGTGATGTTATCTCCTGTACAAGGCTTCAACTGGCTTTTCCAGACCCATCAAGTGTCTTCTGCCGGTCTTTCTGGAGTTCCAGACCCCTCATATTTACACATTGGTATTGAACTCTGTAGAAATTACATCTGTTGTTTTTCCTATAACTGTAATCCTTTGAAGTTATGTTTGGTACTTCGCTTCTTTTGACTATCGTAATTAATGTTTTTTTATTTTAGTTTTTAATATTAGGAATCGATGTTGTATTACATTAAGGTTTTGCTTTCTTGACTTTAGGTTTGTGAGTTATATATTATTGTCTATAATTTCCCAAATGATATTTTTGTCTGTTCTCAGGGTTTTTTGCGTGGGCGCATCATAGGCAAAATACTAGGTTTATAGAAGGTTCCATCCATTTTGGATGGGCCCTCAAGTTGTTTATTTACACAGGGAGGGTCTCTGCCTAAACATTTTGTTTTGGTTTGTGACTTAAGCTCCCATCTATAAATAGTCGACATCAATTTCAGACATCTTATGGACTTCAGACCGGATTAAGAACTTGGACTAAGTTCAGATACCTATTGATCATCATTGCAGTGGCTCCCCACTGTGCAGAGGGTGTATGTGCCACTTCTTCCGAAATAAAGGCCTAGTTCAATGCCCTCAAAGATGGGCTTTCTGGTCTACCTGAACTTGAATAAAAATGGAGCTGGAGAGATAGGCATGGAGGCGAGGCGATGGCCTTTCATGCAGAAGGTCATTGGTTCAAATGCCGGTATCTGCCAGGTAGCGATTTCTGAACGTGGAGTCAGGAGTAACTCCTGAGCACTGCCAGGTGTGACCCAAAAACGACCACCACCACCACCTACAACAACAACAAATAAAGAAAAGGTGCTTCTTCTTGCCTGCTACACAACCTTTCTGGTGTCTCTTCGAAAGATCTATGTACGTCTTAGATTTATTCTTCTCAGGAGCTTGTAGTTGCTTCCTTGATACATGTTTCTGGTTTTAGACACCCTGTGCTTAGGTTAGAAGTTTTCTTTACATTTTCCTGTGATGCGCTTATGCAAACAGCCGCTCTTTTATTATTGACTAATTTTTTCTTTTAATAATTGTAGACAATATTGTTTGTTTACTAAAAACAAAAGGGGGAATTGTTGTGTATGTAAATATTTTGGGGGATTACTATGTTGCTCACCCTAATCTGATTAGGTGATTGTGCCCTACCCTAGGGTGTGACCTGGCATTCTGCCCCCACCCTAGGGTAGGACCTGATTCTGCTTCCACCATTGGTTGGTATCTGATCCCACCATTGGGTGGGACCTGACTCTGGACTATAAGAGCAAGGGTCTGTGGAAGGCGAGAGGCTTTTGCTGGCTGGAACTGAATCGGAGTCTTTGGACTTCAGTTTTGTCCATCCAAATAAAGCAAATATTTCCACGAGCCTGATTGTCTGCGAGCTGTTTACCCGCCGTTTCACCTCAGAACCGTGGGCTAGACAGGGTGGCAGACACGTGCTACGAGCTGGAAGAAAAGGGCCTCATTCTCCATCCCTCCATCAGTCAACCTCTTCAGGGGCTGTCCTGCTACAAAGTAATAGCAGGGATGTGGGGAAAAAGGAACTCTCATTCCCACTGCTGGTATGAATGCCATCTAGTCCAGTCTTAATGGAAAACAATATGGAGATTCCTCAAAAAACTGGAAATTGAGCTCCCATAGAATACAGCAATACTCCTCCTAGGGATATACCCTAGGAACACAAAAACACAATACAGTAATGCCCTCTGTATTCCAATGTTGATCGCAGCACTATTCACAATAGCCAGAATCTGGAAACAATGCAAGTGCCCTAGAACAGATGAGTGGCTAAAGAAACTGTACATCTATGTAATGGGATACTGGGTAGCTGAGAGAAGAAATAATGTTATGAAATTTGCTTAAAAATGGATGGATTTAGGGTTGGAGAGATAGTATGGAGGTAGGGCGTTTGCCTTGCACAAGGCCAACACAGGACAAACCCCAGTTTGATTCTCCTATATTTAGTATATAACAACTTAATTTATATAGTATAAAAGTACATATAAGTATATAACAACTTAATTTATACAACTTTATTTTATTTGGTTAGGTGGCTTTGGGCCACACCGATGGCAGTCAGGAGTTACTCCTGACTCTGCACTCAGAAATCATTCCTAGCAGTACTCGGGGCACCATATGGGGTGCCAGGGATTGAACCTGGGGATGGCCACTACAAGGCCACTATCTGCTTTGCTATCACTCTGGCCCCTATTTTGTCTTTGTATATTATATATAATTGTATTATTGTATATTGTATATAATTTATATATTGTATAAGCAATGAATTTTGGCTTTCTTCTGATTATTTTTCCCTCATTTAAAGATCTTTGAAACCTTTGATTTAATACTTTGCACATTTATCTCCACGGTTTTTGAGTGGCTTTTGGCACTTTGATATTCCCCATTTTACCTAGCATGGTGCCTCATAGCTATAGCAATTCAATAAAAATTAATTTACTGTACTATATTCTCACAAACAAGCTACAGATACATATGTATTTTATAAATGTTTATCTTCTTTATTTGGACCATTGATTGGTGTCATGTTATTAAAACTTTTTATGCTTGTTATTGTGGCCAATGCATCAATTAGTTATGGTACATTCTTTTTCTTTTCTCTTTTTTTTCTTATGTAGTGATGATTTACTCAGAATAGAGGGAAAAGCCCTGCGTTCAATTTTAGATGAGATTGTTTTCAAGCTTTTGTCAACTCATACAACTTTCATAAGAAGTGCTGCTACAAAGCTCCTACTGTTGATGGCTGAATCTCACCAGGAAATTTTGGTTTCATTAAGACTCAGTGCCTGTTACAAAGGTAGGACATACATTATTTTCTTAAGGTTTTCAAAAACTACTGTTTTAAAAAAAATAGCAAATAGTTGTTTTAGAACAAGTCTCTAAGCTATCTTCATGTTTCAACAGATGATGCTTTCTTAATAAAATTACAATAAATGTCCTTTGACAAAATGGTTATTGTAGAATATACCATGCAATGTTGAAAATAATGACCAAGGAGACTAGTGACCTTTCTGAGACTGACTTTACCCTATAAGGAACTGTGCTTGAGAAATTGGCAACCTCTTCAATCTTTACATCAATCTATACTCATAGCCTCTTTCAAAGATATCTTTACTGAGAAACAAGATTTATTTCATACCTCCAAAGATAAAGCATATATGTAATTTTTTTTAAAGCCAGAAAGTTTTAGGATGAACTAAAGGACCAAATGTATTACTGCTCCAATTATCTTTCATTTAATTATTTTATAACTAGATACCATCTTGAATTACATTAAATTACATTAAAATAATCTTTACTTCAGTCTGGTGTTAGTATATTTTTTTATGCGTGAAATCCTACCATTAAAAGTTTTGTAAACTACAATGCTGAAAATGAAATATTTTAAAAATAATAATAGGGCCGCCACAATAGCGCAGTGGTGGGGCTTTTGCCTTGCTTGCGGCTGATCCAGGATGGACCTCGGTTCAATCCCAGGCACCCCATATGGTTCCCCATGCCAGAAGCAATTTCTGAGCACATAGCCAGGAGTAACCCCAGAACCTCACCGGGTGTGACCCAAAAACCAAACCAAAACAAAACAAAACAAAAAAAACCCACAAATAAAAATGACAACAGTAGGGACCAGAATGATAGCACAGCAATAGAATGTCTGCTTTGCATGCAGCTGCCCAGGACGGACCTGGTTACATCCCTGGCATCCCATATGGTGCTCTGAACCAGGAGCGATTTCTGAGTGCATAGCCAGGAGTGACCCTTGAACATCAACAGGTGTGTCCCAAAAGCCAAATAATAATAATAGTAAAATTATTTTTTACAACCCATTTTCTGCTCCAGTAAAATAATCTTCATAGCAGCCACGTGAAAATGACAGCATTATTGCAATAGAAACAGAAGCATTGGAAAATTAGATCATTTACCAAAAATCACATAGATTGGTATTTCCATTTAGTTGCCGACGAAGTTATAATTGAGCTTTGTTTTTACCTTTGGTAGCCAAAGCTATGAATTAATTAAAATAAAACTTTATATTTTTTCTAATATCTTTATTTAAACACTATGGTTACAACCATATTCGTCATTGAGTTTCAGTCATAAAATGTATATACCGCTTCACCAGTGCAACCTTCTCAGATGTGGCTTTTTTCTTTTTTTTTTTTTTTTTTTTTTTGGTTTTTGGGCCACACCCGGTGACGCTCAGGGGTTACTCCTGGCTATGCGCTCAGAAGTCGCTCCTGGCTTGGGGGACCATATGGGACGCCGGGGGATCGAACCGCGGTCCGTCTCCTAGGCTAGCACAGGTAAGGCAGGCACCTTACCTCGAGCGCCACCGCCCGGCCCCAGATGTGGCTTTTTTCAACTAAGTTTATAAATGGCTTTTTAGTTTATTACATATGCTTACCAAATTAAAGATATTTAAAGGTTAAAATAAATGATAATGCATTTAATACCAAAACTATTTACACAGTCTTTTATTAACTATTAGTGGTATGAAAAGTATGTCAGTAACTTACTCTGCATTAATATTACTATTGCTGGAGCCGGAGAGATAGCATGGAGGTAAGCCATTTGCCTTGCATGCAGAAGGACGTTGGTTTGAATCCTGGCATCCCATATGGTCCCCCGAATCTGCCAGGAGTGATTTCTGAGCGTAGAGCCAGGAGGAACCCCTGAGCGCTGCTAGGACTGACCCAACCCCCCCAAAAAATATATTACTATTGCTATATTATTCTTGTAAGTATAATTTAATTATAAGAATAAGAATAAAGAGGTAGAAAATAAAGTGATTTACTTTAATTTTTTACTGAGCCAGTTAAACATTTTTTAATTCTGTAATTAGAGTTCTACTTTAGAAATGTAAATTTGCAGCAGAGCTATTTAGAAAGGAATTTTCCCATAATAATTCATCTCCTTTTTCTTAATAGTAGAACTCACTCTATTTGCTTAAGATATTTTATAGTTACTAATATTTTTGAAAAGTTGAGTCTTGAGGACAGTATAGGGAATGGAAGAATTCATATAGTGGCTTTTATAATTCTATACTCAAAGTCAACTTTACATTATTTGTCTAATATTGAATGTGTCAATTATAATACCTTATTTCACTATTGCATGGAAGTACCTTATGTTAATTTTTTTTTTTTTTTGGGTTTTTCGGTCACACCCAGCAGTGCTGGTGAGTTACTCCTGGCTCTATGCTCAGAAATCGCTCCTGGCAGGCTCAGGGGACCATATGGGATGCCAGGATTTGAATCACCGTCCTTCTGCATGCAAGGCAAATGCCCTGCCTCCGTGCTATCCCTCTGGCCCCAATATTTTATTTTGAATATAAAGAAAATAAAGAACTTTAATACTGTAGTACTTCTAAATTATTAGTTCAGGAATTATTTGTTTACATTTCATCTATTAAGTATATGTTTTTATTTAATGATGATACCCTTAATAATGATTAATCTGTTGAATTGTTTTTATAGTATGTCTTATTTTTTTAATGTCTCAATTTTAGGTATTTCCTACATTTAGATGAAAAAAAATTTCCTTTGATCACAGTGGATTCACTCTGCCACCCATGTTTTATTTCCCAAGGGAGAGTGGCTAAGATTAAATCTAGGACTTCACACTTGTGATACATATGCCTACCTCTGAGCTACATTCCTGACTCACCTGTTCCCTTTTTTAATTAAAGAGGCTTACTAGATAGGTTTAACATCAGATCTCACAGAAGAACTTCTGGGACAGAATTATCCTAAAGACAGTTTTAGGAATCTTGGAAAAAGGAAAATAAATTGTGTGATTAATCTTAGTGTGTTCATTTGCTTCTAAACATCTTTAATCTCTGAATATAATGATTAGTAAAAGGTTTTATTAGTAATAGTTATATAATTTTTATTAATAATAGTTGTATGTTTGTTATTCCATTTCAGAATTCAGAAGTTTACTAAAGAAACAGTCATCTAGAACAGAGTTTAGTCAAGAACTTGGACAACTTATTGGCCTTTTAAGCCCTCAGGGCTATCAGGAAGTACAAGATCAGGTAACAGGGGCCGGCGAGGTGGCACTAGAGGTAACGTGTCTGCCTTGCAAGCGCTAGCCAAGGAAGGACCGCGGTTCGATCCCTGGGCGTCCCATATGGTACCCCCAAGCCAGGGGCAATTTCTGAGTGCTTAGCCAGGAGTAACCCCTGAGCATCAAACGAGTGTGGCCCGAAAAACCAAAAAAAAAATATATCAGGTAACAATTCAAATAATTTGGGGCTGGAGCAGTGGCACAAGCAGTCAGGCATCTGCCTTATGCACACTACCCTAGGACAGGCTGTGGTTTCTATCCCTGGCATCCCATATGATCCCCCAAAACAGAAGTGATTTCTGAGCACATAACCAGGAGTAACAACTGAGCATTACAGGGTGTGGTTGAATAAACAAAAAATAAAAAAAGAGGGCCAGAGAGATAGCATGGAGATAGGGCATTTGCCTTGCATACAGAAGGACGGTGGTTCGAATCCCAGCATCCCATATGGTCCCCTGAGCCTGCCAAGAGCGATTTCTGAGCATAGAGTGAGGAGGAACTCCTTAAGTACTGCCAGGTGTGATCCCAAAAAACAAAAACAGAAAAAAGAAATAATTCATATATTTGCTAGCATTTTAGTTTTAAGTTATTGAATATTAATAGCTTCCTGAATCTCTCTATTATCTTCCTTCTGATATTCAGAGCTGCCATACATAGTTTGATGGGGAAAGTGTTGTTAGTGGTTTTAATTTTTACCTATAGAGAGAGCCTTTTCTTTCTAACTGATACAAATGCCTCTCAGACCTTAAAGCTTCAATAACTGAGGCTCAGTATAAGTCAAGCAGAGAGCATTTGATAATGTTTTCCAAAGTAATATAAGTACAATTAATAGAAGAATTTAGAGCTAACAGCCTATATCTTGGATACATTCTAATGTTTGAATCCGTTATGCTTTCTATTGGAGGTTTAGCATTCTTAGGATTTCCATGTCCTGAAGCTCTGAAAAAAAGTAGGTTTGTTTGTTTGTTTTGTTTTGTTTTGAGGACCATACCCAGTCAGGCTCAAGTTTACTACTGGCACTGCACATAGGAAATCACTCCTGGCTATCCCTAGAGGAGTATATAAGGTGCTGGAGTTTGAACCTGGGTCTGTAGTATGTAAGGCCTTACCTGCAATATTATCTCACAGGACTTAGGCCCTATAAAAATTTTACTTCCTATCAAACTTAGTAGATTACTACTTACAAAGACCGAACAAGATTTCTTAAGATGTCTCAGTTAATTCTAGCCTTTAATTTCAGAAACTCCATCAAGCAGCTTGCTTGATCCAAGCTTATTGGAAGGGTTTCCAAACTAGAAAGAGATTAAAGAAGCTTCCATCTGCTGTGATTACTTTACAGAGACTTTTCAGGTAAAAATTTGGTGAGAATGATTGCTTTAGAGTTGTGTGACTAGTTAGTTATATATGAGTACAGCTGATTGGGTATTTTTTATTGTTGTTTACATCCTGGTTTCTATTGTTTATTTTACTCATTCTTTCATAGATCTTCCATACATTTGAAGTATTAGCTTTCAGTAACTCAGAGAACTGGTAGATAAAATACACTATTTAATAATTTCCTAGGTTAAGCAAATAGAAGGAACCAGTGATAACTATTTTATTAAAACCTTAAAACAAAAATTTTCATGAATATTAATATGTAATTTGATTAAATCCTCTAAGAATATAAAAGTTTAATATTTGAATCTGATATTCCTAATTATACATGGATGGTCATTGAGATGCAGCATAGTTTTCCATTTATCTCAATTGCAAGTAAACTGGAAGTTAAGTACTAAGGACATGATTCAGTTTTATTTATAAGACTATTCATCCAGCCCACCATGTACATTTCACATATCAATGTGGGTGCCATCTTAACCTGCCACTGATTTTGTTGGGAAAAACCTGCCTGGAAGAACTCACTAACTGAACATCAACAGAGGTGACCTGACCCCATCCACAAAGGGTGGAACTACACAGTCTTGCACATCTCCTAGTCAGTGAATCCCAGCACAACACATAGCAAACACCACAATCCAAGTGTGACAATCGGGAAACAACACAGGCCTCCACCATCCATAGAGAATAAAGATGGCAGCTCTTATGACCTGAAAAGTACCGACCAACTATTTAGCCTCTCTGATAGAGAATTTAAAGAAGCAATATGGAGGATCTTCATAGAACTCAAAGAAAGCCTGGAACAAACTGAACAAACCACAAATAAGAATCAAGAGGATATGAAAATAGAAATCAGAAAACTTTAAGCTGAATTTAATAGGACTGATAAACTTGGTAGGCAAAATGAAAACCTTACTGGAAAGGCTCTCTAACAGAGAACCAGAGAAACAGCAGCTAATGGCACAATCAGTGAGCTCTATGATAACTGCATACAACAGAAGAAATTGGAAAGAGCTTTAAAATAAACAATGGAAAGAAATCCTCAACGAATGTGAACAGATGAAAATAGAAGTCTTTGATAAACTCAACAGAAAACAAACAAACAAGCAAACAAAAAAACATAAGAATCATAGGAATCCCAGAAACCCCCAGGAAGAATTAACAGTCAAAGACATCATTACAGAGAAACTACCAAAGCTAAAGACTGCATGCAACAAATCCTGCATGCCTAAAAAGTACCAGCTAATAGGGACCCAAAGAAAAGCTCCAAATACATCCTAGTCACAATGATGAATCCCACAGATAGGGATAGAATACTGAAAGCAGCAAGATCAAAAAAGGTAAATTACATTCAAAGGAGCATACTTAGGATTTATAACAGACTTGTCACAAGAATCCCTCAAAGTTGGATATTTTGACAAAGCTCAGTGAAATGAATGCTTGTAGAATACTGCACCGAGCCAGACTCATACCTGACTCATATTCAGGTTTGAAGGAAACATAAATGGCTTCACATATAAACAACAGCTCAGAAACTACATTCTCAAAACCAGCCTTAAAAGGGGAAAGGTCTACTTTAAGACAAGACAGACCAACAGACACACCAAACTTCTATGCAAAGATGACACTAAAGCCCAGGACAATTATCTCTCTCAGCGTCAGTGGACAAAATGCACCAGTTAAGAGACACAGAGTGGCAAAATGGATCAAAAAGCTGACTCCAACATTCTGCTGCCTACAAGAAACACATCTGAATAGTCAAAACATAGATTCAAAATCAAAGGTTGGAGGACAATCATCCAAGCAGACAACTCCCTTTAAAAAAGCTGTGGTAGCCATATTAATATTAGATAACACAGTTTAAACTTAAAAATTATAAGAGATAAAGATGTGATATTTTGTAATAATCAAGGGATATGTACAACAGGAAGAAATCACACTCCTAAATATATTTGTATCTCATGAGGGACAAGCAGAATACTTAAAACAACTGTTGACAAATTTGAGAGAAGACATCAATAAAAGTGAGAAACCTCTATATCTCCCTATCACCCCTTGATCTGTCAACCAGGCTGAAACTCAACAAAAAAATCCTAGCTCTGAAAAAAAATGAAGAAAGTAGCATAGGAGAAATATGTAGATCCTTCCACCCCCTAGAAAACTAGATACACATTCTTCTCCACTGCACATGGGTTATTCTCCAGGATAGTCCACATGCTGGCCCATAAAACATACCTCCATAAAATCAAAAGAATAAAAATTGTACGAACTACCTTCTCAGATAACAATGCACTGAAATTAGAAGTAAACTACAAAAAGACACAGGAAAACTTTAACACCTGGAAATTAAACAGCTTACTTCTGAATAAGCTGTTGGTAAGAGATGAAATCAAAGAGAAAAATCAAAAGATTCCTGGAAGCGAATGAGAATGAAGACAAATTATCAGAATTTTCAAAAGCATTACTAAGAGGAATATTTATAGCTTTGCAAAGCACACATAAGGGAGAAAGGGCCTACGTAAATAACTTAATGATACAGTTTATAAAATTAGAAAGTGATCAACAAAAGGAACCAAAAATACATAGGCAGAAGGAAATAACAAAGCTTAGAGCAAAAATTAATGAAGTGGGTAGAAATCCAGAAAACAATCCAAAACAACAGTGAAAGCAAAAGTTGGTTCTTTGAAAAATTCAAGAAGATCAACAAACCACTAGCAAAATTTCACAAAGAAAGGGAGAGAGAGAAAATTAAAATTAATAAACTGGATTAGAAATGAAATGAAGGAGATCACTGCATTCAAAGGGTAATCAGAAACTTCTTTGAGAAAGTCTATGCCACAAAACATGAGAAACCAGGTACCCAACAACAGATGTGTAGCTAAAGACTCTGTAGTATATACACAATGGAAATTATGCAGTCATCAGAATAAATGAAATCATGAAATTTTCCTATACATGGATGGATTTGGAAGCTGAATGAAATGAGTCAAGGGGAGAGAAATAGACACAGTATAGACTCACTCATCTTTGAGATTAAAAAAAATAAATAAGGGGCCGGGCGGTGGCGCTGGAGGTAAGGTGCCTGCCTTACCTGCGCTAGTCTTGGATGGACCGCGGTTCGATCCCCCGGCGTCCCATATGGTCCCCCAAGCCAGGAGCGACTTCTGAGCGCATAGCCAGGAGTAACCTCTGAACGTCACCGGGTGTGGCCCAAAAACCAAAAAAAAATAAATAATAAATAAATAAATAAAAGCCACTATGGTAATAATGTCCAGAGACAATATAGATGAGTGCCAGAAGGACCAATTTATGATATGAAGCTTACTAGAAAGAGTGGTGAGTGCAGTTAGAGAAATAGCTACAGTAACAACTATCATGTCAATGATACTATGAGAGAGAAATAGAAGTTTCTCAGAAACAGGCAGAGGTGGAATAGAGGGAGATGGGGAGCATTAGATTCAGGAAGGTTGCCCTGGTGAAGTGGGTATTCTTTTTTTTATGACTGAAACCCAAATACAAACATACTTGTAACTGTGGTGCTTAAATAAAGTTATTTAAAAAAAAAAGATTATGGGCCTGGAGAGATAGCACAAGGGCATTTGCCTTGCAAGCAGCCGATCCAGGACCAAAGGTGGTTGGTTGGAATCCCGGTGTCCCATATGGTCCCCTGTGCCTGCCAGGAGCTAGTTCTGAGCAGACAGCCAGAAGTAGCCCCTGAGCACTGCCGGGTGTGGCCCAAAAACCAAAAAAAAAAAAAAAAAAAAAAAGATTAACCCACTCACCTTCTTAGAGTCAAGGGGAAAAGCATATGTATGCAGTTAGCACCCTAGTTGTTGCAGGGATTGGCTTCAGGTGAACAAGTCTGAAGCAAGGACTCTAGTATGATTAAGAAACATAGAAATAAGAAAGACAAAACATGAGGTCAGGTAGCTAACATGGACTGTTCTCCAAATACAATGTTGCTTAGAAGCACTAATCATCAAAGGGAGAACAAAAACATTCTTTGGTCAAATCCCTAAGTATCTTAATGAGATATACAAGGTCTCAGTTTACTTAATCAGATATACGAAGTCCCAGTATTTTTAGTTTATATACATATGTACATACATACATACATACATACATACATACATATACTTATATAAGCATATTGGGATGTTTATCTTTGTAATAGATTTTCTCAATGTGAGATTCTTCTGAGAGAAAGAGCAAAAATAAAGCAGTTTTTTTTTTATCATTGTGCCTTAGGCACCAGCATTGTGGGTTGAAAGATTCCATAAGCTACCAACCCTACCTTTCTCCTTTTTCTGTCTTAACCCTTAGTTTCCAATAAGTTATTTATGATAAAATGGAGTCATCTTAAAATTTGTACAGCTAATGTAAAACTAAATTTTAGTTCTCTAAGTGAAACTTACATATTCTAGCAGCCAAAAATAATTTTAAGAGAACTGAAACTATTCTCTCAGTAACTGCAGCTGTGTTTTACAGCTATAAAAATGTTTGAAATGGTTAACCCTGTGTTCACATGTTAGATAGTCTCTAATAATATGAATATGTTAGTGGTAAATAGTGATGCACAGATATCTCAGTAATTATACATTGATGAAAGTTTCCTTCATAGAAATATGATTAATATTTTTATTAAAACAGTCAATTATATTTTGCCTTAATCCAATACACTTAAATCATTATTTGTTCTAAGTGAATTATCTCCATAGTCTGACAGAATTATATTTTTATAAATTGTAGCATATATTTCCCACAAAGGATGCAATAATATGCTAAAAGCAGTTACAGAGCAGTAGTTATGGAAAAATAGATATTAATATGTTGGGCATGAGCATTGTTGTTAGTAAAATTCAAAAAACAGCATTAATTTTTATAAATGTACCAAGTGCCAGAGACTATGCTAGATAATAAAAGTAAAGAAAATTGATTTTGTATGCCACTTCAGCATCTTTCTGCTCAGTGAATATATGATGCTCTACCTATTTCAAATTACCTATTTATGTAATATTCTCTAAATCTCACAAGATTAATTAATGGGTTTTTCTTTATCAAATATATTACCTGGCACTTAATAATTGGGTGAAAAAATGAACATGAGGAGCCAGTGAGTGAGTAAGAAATGGCTGGATGTGGGGGTTTCCAGGCAGAGTGCTGATTGCTCTACCTGCAGAGTCTCCACCTGGCTGTGCTTCTTCTGAGGAAACTGAGCACCTGAAGGGAGCCCTGTCCTACTCTTCTCTGTCTTTCCTGAACTCTGGAAGCTCTCCTCAGAGCCCTGGGAAGCGAACCCCAAAGAAACTACATTCGGGAGCTACCCAGCGAGCCAGTGAGTGAGTAAGAAATGGCTGCATGTGGGGGTTTCCAGGCAGAGTGCTGATTGCTCTACCTGCAGAGTCTCCACCCGGCTGTGCTTCTTCTGAGGAAACTGAGCACCGGAAGGGAGCCCTGTCCTACCCTTCTCTGTCTTTTCTGAACTCTGGAAGCTCTCCTCAGAGCCCTGGGAAGCGAACCCCAAAGAAACTACATTCGGAAGCTACCCAGCGAGCCAGTGACTCTCCTCAGAGTCCTGGGAAGTGAACCCCAAAAATACAGCATTCTGAAGCTGCCTAGGGAGTGAGTGAAAACTACGCCTGACCAGTGGGGCCTGACTGTGAAAAACTGTGAGTGCTGCCTGTGTGTGTCTCTCTCTATCCTGTTGCGTGAACCTCCTGAGAGTGGGCTGAAAAGAGGCTCCAGAAGGCACTTAGCTCCACTTCATTTCACAGCCGTGTGCTCTTTCTAAAAAAAGAACACCATCACAAGAAGAAAAAAACCACACTAAGAACTGTGCTGGATCACAGAAGCAAGAATTTCTCTCCAGACTGTCTTCTCTGCTGCGTGCTTGGGCCTAAGATTTGATCCTGTGTGAGGCTTCATCCACGGAGGACTCCCCTACCTTGGAGGCAAGTCGGCCCATCCAGAAAGGGCGGAGTCAGAGAAGAGTGCTGCCTGCATCATACAACCAATGAATACCACCACAACACGTAGAAAAACCCACAATACAAGTGTGACAATGGGGAAACAATGCAGGCCAGCATCAGACATAGAGAATGAAGATGACAATTCTGATGACCAGTTAATGACCAACCAACTAATCAATCTCAGATAAGGACTTTAGAGTAGCAATATGGAAGATGCTCAAATATCTCAAAGAAACCATGGATAGAGTGGAACAGAACACTAATAAGAATCAAGAAAATATGAAGACAGAAATCACAAAACTCCAAACTGAAATAACATGTCAACTAACAGGCCTGAAAAAATCAGTAAACGAAGTGAATGACAAAATGGATAAGCTCTGGGACAGGGTATCAGAAGCTGAGAATAGACTTGGTGCTGTGGAAGGTGAGATACATAACAATTCCATACAGCAGGAGAGATTGGAAAAAAAAACTTAAAACAAATGAACAGACAATGGAAAAATTAGTCAAAGAATGGGAACAGATGAAAATAGAGGTCTATGATAAGATCAACAGAAACAACTTAAGAATCATTGGAGTCCCAGAGACCCAGAAAGAAAATTTCCAGGAAGAATCAAAGGTCAAGAACATCATTAAAGAGAAACTTCCAGAGCTAAAGAATATATGTGATCAAATCCTGCATGCTCGAAGAGTACCAACCAAAAGAGACGCAAGAAAAACCACCCCAAGACACATCCTAGTCACAATGACAAATCCCACAGATAGAGACAGAATTCTGAAAACAGCAAGATCAAAAGGGGAAATTACATTCAAGCAAGCATCCTTGAGATTTACAGCAGACCTCTCACCAGAAACATTCAATGCCAGAAAGCAGTGGTGGGATATTGTGACAAGACTGAATGAAATGAATGCTTCACCTAGAATACTGTACCCAGCAAAACTCACTTTCCGGTTTGACGGAAGAATACATGGTTTCACAGACAAAAAACAGCTCAGAAACTTTATAGACTCAAAACCAGTCTTAAGAGAAAAACTGAAAGACCTAATTTAAAACAAGACTACCCAAAAGACACACCAAATTTCGATATAAAGATGGCATTAAATCCCAGGACAATTCTTTCTCTCAACGTCAATGGACTAAATGCACCAGTTAAGAGACACAGAGTGGCTAAATGGATCAAAAAACTCAATCCAACCTTCTGCTGCCTACAAGAAACGCACCTGAATAGTCAGAACAAACATAGACTCAAAATAAAAGGCTGGAGAAAAGTTATCCAAGCAAACAACACCCATAAAAAAGCTGGAGTGGCCATACTAATATCAGATAATGCAAACTTTATACTCAGGAAGGTTGTAAGGGACAAAGATGGACATTTTATATTAATCAAGGGGTACGTAGAGCAGGAAGAAATAACTCTCCTAAACATATATGCACCAAATGAGGGGCCAGCAAAATATTTAAAACAACTGTTGACAAATCTGAAAAACAATATCAATAACAACACAATAATTGTGGGGGACCTCAACACTGCTTTGTCAACACTAGATAGGTCAACCAGACTGAAACCCAACAAGAATATACTAGACCTGAGGAGAGAAATGGAAGAAAGAGGCCTAGTGGATATATATAGGACACTCAATCCCCAGAAACCTGGATACACATTCTTCTCCAATGTACATGGGACATTCTCCAGGATAGACCACATGCTGGCACATAAAACATACCTCCATAATATCAAGAGGATAGACATTTTGCAAACTACCTTCGCTGACCACAAGGCTCTGAAATTATTTGTGAATTCCAAAGGGACTCAGAAGAAAAACTTTAACACCTGGAAGTTAAACAGCCTCATACTCAATAACCAGTGGGTCTGAGATGAAATCAAGGAGGAAATCAAAAGGTTCCTGGAAACAAATGACAATAAAGACACAAACTATCAGAACTTATGGGACACAGCAAAAGCAGTACTGAGAGGAAAATTTATAGCTTTGCAAGCACACATCAGGAAGGAAGAAGGAGCTTACCTGAGTAGCTTAATGACACAGCTAATAGAACTAGAAAGTACTCAACAAAAGGACCCAAAAATAGGAAGACAGAAGGAAATAACAAAGCTGAGAGCAGAAATCAACGAAGTGGAAACCCAAGAAAAACAATCCGAAAGTTCACCGAAAGCAGAAGTTGGTTCTTCGAAAAAATAAACAAGATTGATAGACCACTGGCAAACCTAACAAAGAAAGAGAGAGAGAGAAACTTGATAACTCGTATTAGGAATGAAAAAGGAGAGATCACTACTGGTATGACAGAGATTCAAAGGGTAATCAGAAAGTACTTTGAAAAACTCTATGCCACTAAAAATGAGAACCTGGAAGAAATGGATAAGTTCTTGAACTCTTATAATCTTCCACGGTTGAAGGAAGAGAATGTAGCATATCTAAACACCCCCATCACCATTGATGAAATAAAAATGGTAATCAAAAGTCTGCCCAAAAACAAAAGCCCAGGCCCAGATGGATTCACTAATGAATTCTTTCAAACTTTCCAAGAGGAACTACTACCAATCCTGGCAAGACTCTTTCATGAAATTGAACAAACGGAAACGCTCCCAAACAGCTTTAATGAAGCCAACATCACCCTGATACCTAAACCAGACAGAGATGCTACGAAAAAAGAAAATTACAGACCAATATAGCTGATGAATGCCGATGCAAAGATCCCCAACAAAATCCTGGCAAATAGGATTCAATACCTCATTAAGAAGATCATCCACTACGATCAAGTAGGTTTCATCCCAGGAATGCAAGGATGGTTTAACATCCGTAAGTCTATCAACATAATACACAACATCAACAACAAGAAAAATAAAAACCACATGATTATATCAATAGATGCAGAGAAAGCATTTGACAAGGTCCAACACCCATTCTTGATCAAAACTCTCAGCAAGATGGGAATGGAAGGAACCTTTCTCAATATAGTTAAGGCCATCTACCACAAGCCAGTGGCAAATATTATCCTCAATGGAGAAAAACTGAAAGCCTTCCCTCTAAATTCTGGCACAAGACAAGGCTGTCCTCTCTCACCACTCCTATTCAACATAGCACTGGAAGTACTTGCTATAGCGATTAGGCAAGAAAAAGATATCAAGGGAATCCAGATAGGAAAGGAAGAAGTCAAGCTCTCACTGTTTACAGATGACATGATGCTCTACTTAGAAAACCCTAAAGACTCTACCAAAAAGCTTCTAGAAATAATAGACTCATATAGCAAGGTGGCAGGCTACAAAATTAACACACAAAAATCAATGGCCTTTCTATACACCAATAGTAATAAGGAAGAAATGGACATTAAGAAACAACCCCATTCACAATAGTGCCACACAAACTCAAATATCTTGGAATCAACTTGACTAAAAATGTGAAGAACGTATACAAAGAAAACTATAAAACTCTGCTCCAAGAAATAAGAGAGGACACGCAGAAATGGAAACACATACCCTGCTCATGGATTGGCAGGATTAACATCATCAAAATGGCAATACTCCCCAAGGCGTTATACAGATTCAACGCTATCCCTCTAAAGATACCCATGACATTCTTCAAAGAAGTGGATCAGGCACTTTTGAAATTTGTTTGGAACAATAAACACCCTAGAATAGCTAAAGCAATCATTGGGAAAAAGAATATGGGAGGACTTACTTTCCCCAACTTTAAACTGTACTACAAAGCAATATTTATCAAAACAGCATGGTATTGGAATAAGGACAGACCCTCAGATCAGTGGAATAGGCTTGAATACTCAGAAAATGTTCCCCAGACATACAATCATCTAATTTTTGATAAAGGAGCAGGAAATCCTAAATGGAGCAAGGAAAGCCTCTTCAACAAGTGGTGTTGGCACAACTGGCTAGCCACTTGCAAAAAATTGAACTTAGACCCCCAGCTATCATCATGTACGAAGGTAAAATCCAAATGGATTAAAGACCTCGATATCAGACCCCAAACCATAAGATATATAGAACAACACATAGGCAGAACTCTCCAGGACATTGAGACTACAGGCATCTTCAAGGAGGAAACTGCACTCTCCAAGCAAGTGAAAACAGAGATTAACAGATGGGAATATATTAAGTTGAGAAGCTTCTGCACCTCAAAGGAAATAGTGCCCAGGATACAAGAGCCACCCACTGAGTGGGAGAATCTATTCACCCAATACCCATCAGACAAGGGGCTAATCTCCAAAATATACAAGGCACTGACAGAAATTTACAAGAAAAAAACATCTAATTCCATCAAAAAATGGGGAGAAGAAATGAACAGACACTTTGACAAAGAAGAAATACAAATGGCCAAAAGACACATGAAGAAATGCTCCACATCACTAATCATCAGGGAGATGCAAATCAAAACAACAATGAGATACCACCTCACACCACAGAGAATGGCACACATCACAAAGAATGAGAACAAACAGTTCTGGCGGGGATGTGGAGAGAAAGGAACCCTTATCCACTGCTGGTGGGAATGCCGTCTAGTTCAACCTTTATGGAAAGCAATATGGAGATTCCTCCAAAAACTGGAAATCGAGCTCCCATACGATCCAGCTATACCACTCCTAGGAATATATCCTAAGAACACAAAAATACAATACAAAAATTTCTTCCTTACACCTATATTCATTGCAGCACTATTTACCATAGCAAGACTCTGGAAACAACCAAGATGCCCTTCAACAGATGAATGGCTAAAGAAACTGTGGTACATATACACAATGGAATATTATGCAGCTGTCAGGAGAGATGAAGTCATGAAATTTTCCTATACATGGATGTACACAGAATCTATTATGCTGAGTGAAATAAGTCAGAGAGAGAGAGAGAGAGAGAGAGAGAGAGAGAGAGAGAGAGAGAGAGAGAGAGAGACGCAGAATGGTCTCACTCATCTATGGGTTTTAAGAAAAATGAAAGACATTCTTGCAATAATAAATTTCAGACACAAAAGAGAAAAGAGCTGGAAGTTCCAGCTCACCTCAGGAAGCTCACCACAAAGAGTGATGAGTTTAGTTAGAGAAATAACTACATTTTGAACTGTCCTAATATTGAGAATGTATGAGGGAAATGCAGAGCCTGTTTAGAGTACAGGCGGGGGTTGGGTGGGGAGGAGGGAGATTTGGGACTTGGGTGATGGGAATGTTGCACTGGTGATGGGTGGTGTTCCTTTTATGACTGAAACCCAAACACAATCATGTATGTAATCAAGGTGTTTAAATAAAAAAAATAAATAAAATAAAAAAAAGGAAAGAAAAAATGAACATGACAGTTCTTTAATTTTTGCTATGAAAGATTTACAGAGACTATACAGAGATGAGAAACCAAAATAATTCACTTCCATTATTGCTTAATTTATTTTTTGCTTCTCTTACAAGATTTTATTTTCAAAGCATTTCTTGCATATAAATTTGGGAAGTTATGACAACTTTGAGATAAGTGCTTTGAGGATGTTATGTTCAAGAGTGAGTTTTCTTGGAAAAGGTTTTCTTCTTTGTTGCATTCAGTGGTCTCCTTGCTATCATTATAGAGTTTCCCTGCTATCATTCTCAACCGTTGTCTTGTTTAAAAGTACCCCAGTATAGGACATGTTCAGCTCTTCAATGTTTGGCACAATTGATGTCAACTGTATCAGTTTGCCTTTTTTCTCTTTTTTTTTTTTTTGGTAGTAAAAGCATTAGAGTAACTTGGAATTACAGATTTTGGTCCACTTACAAGCTGTGTCTGTTACATTTATCTACTCCTGTTTTAAAATAGAGATTCCATTGCTTTGTGTAACTAAAAGAAACCAATTATAAACATTTCTGTTAAAAGAGAGAAGTTTTACTAGAAAAAATTGCCTAAGAATATTGATTTGAACACATCCTTTGCCTATGAAAGCCCTAGGCTCAATTCCCACAAAGCCAGGACTGACTCCTAAAATCCAAGCAAGTAGTAGCCTCCAGGTGTACTAGGCATACCCAGTTTTCAAAAAGATATAAAAAACAATGTCCAAAGAGATTGTGAAGGAAAAATTTTTAATTTGTCCCTAATATTTTTAGTTTGATTCTTAAAATACACTGAAGCATAGCTTTTAGATTCTATTTAACTTTTTAATTACAAGTTTGTTGTTGTTTAGCACTTTTTACATCTGTGGGTATAGCAGTTCATGCAAATTATTCTTTCTTCTCTTTATGAAGAAAGGCTATTTCTGTTTCTTTATGGTCAGATCTTTCTCCAGTGGTTTTTTGGTGTTTTGGTTTTTCCTTTGTTGTTCGTTTTGTGGGGATTGGGGAAAGAGACTGCCCATAGATGATTCAACATTTGTGGGTTCTGGTTTATCAGTCCTTTTTAGATACAGCAAGAGGTATACTTCAGACTTTTGCTCAATAAACCTTTTGAGAATTACTTTTATATCTAATTTTCTAGTCAATAGTTTCTTTGACATCAATGTTTCCTAATAAGTTACTTTTTGGAAACTACAATTTACCTAACTCTGCCACAGTGTTTTCATTGTGTGACTTTGTATGGGAAGGAAAAAAAAATCTTGTTTCCTCTACTCAGTTTAGGCTTGGAGTCTGAAAATTAGACCGACAAAAAAAAGTAAGATTAACAAAATAAAAAAATTGGGGGCGGGAGAGATAGCACAGAGGTACGGCATTTGCCTTGCATGCAGAATGTCATTGGTTCAAATCCCAGCATACCATATGGTTCCCCGCGCTTGACAGGAGCAATTTCTGAGCATGGAGTCAGGAGTAACCCCTGAGCACTGCCGGGTGTGACCCAAAAACCAAAAAAATAAAAATTTATTAACATACCAATTCTAAAGAAACCTCATATAATAAGTAAATGAATGGACTAGCATTTCGACTTATTTGGCATCTTAACAGAATAATAAATTTATACAGAAGTGACAAGTAAAAAATAAGGTATGTTAGACTTTTGATGAATACAATTTGTCGAAAAGGATAATGAAAAATAAGGGAAAATAGGGATTATTTAATCAACTTCATCTTGGAACCAAATTTTATTTTATCACCAACATAAAACCTGGAGGGTATTTCTGACAGCGCTTCTTTCTAGTTAATTCTTATTCAGGTCAGGAATGCTCTGAGAAGGCTTCTTTCTGATTCTGTTGATTCATGTCTTTCCAACTTAAAAGAATCATTTTATCAAAATAGTATAATCTGCTACCCTGCAACTTCCTCTTAAAATTGAATCTCTTGACTAGAGACTATTCTAGGCAGTTAGAAGTCATTTTGATAAATGCTTATGAATTCAAGAGCAAACTTCAGCAATTACTTTTCCCCTGCCTGACTCATAAAAAAGTCTGGAGTCATACTTTTTAAATAACAAATTTGAAGAAATCTTGACCTGATAAGAGCATATGTTTGGTCTCTTCTTTTTTTACTCTTATTAACTTCCTTTACAGAAGTACAGAGTTGTCAGATGGTCAGATACATTAAAAGAAAGAAATCAGTCTAGGAATCTGAGTTATAGCACAATAGCCTTGCTCACAGCCAACCCAATTTCTATCTCCAGTGTCATATACCCCAAGCACTAACAGAAGTAATTCCTGAGTACAGAGCCAGAGTAAGCCCTGAGCACCACTGGTGTCACCCCAAAACCAAAAAGAAGGCAGGGAAATCAGTTGAATGAGTAATATTTTAATTTAAGGCGTAGTTTTGTGTTGGGTTTTTTTGTTTTGTTTTGTTTTGTTTTTTGAGCTACTCCTGATGAGGCTCAGTGGCTACATTGTGTATTAATTGTTGGGGGAGAAGGACTCTTCTGGTGGTATTCAGGGGACCATACAATTAAAGTATAAAATCTGGGTCTCCCACATACAAAGCATTTGCTCTTGCCTTTAAAGCTATCTCCCCTAATCCTAATCTATTTGGGGGGGGGGATCATATTTAAAAAAATTTTTTTGTTTTTGGGCCACACCCGTTTGATGCTCAGGGGTTACTCCTGGCTAAGCACTCAGAAATTGCCCCTGGCTTGGGGGGACCATATGGGATGCCCAGGGATCAAACTGCAGTCCTTCCTTGGCTAGTGCTTGCAAGGCAGACACCTTACCTCTAGCACCACCTCACCGACCCCCATATTTTAAATTTTTAAATGATTATAAAAACTCCTATATTTGAAAATCAACTAAGATGCTATGAAAGAAGGAATAAAATCTATAATCACAGGTTTTTTTTGTGTTTTTTTTTTTTTGCTTTGGGGGCCACACACAATGACGCTCAGAGATTATTCCTGGCTATGATGGGGTCCATCCTAGGTTAGCATGAGTAAAGCAAATGCCCTACCGCTTGCACCACCACTCCAACCTATTTATTTTAATTTTTCTTTTCTTTTTTCTTTTTTTTTTTTTTTTTGTGGGTTTTGGGTCATACCTGGCAGTGCTCAGGGGAAACTCCTGGCTCCATGATCCTGGCAGGCATGGGGGACCATATGGGAAGCTGGTTTCGAACTGATGACCTACTGCATGAAAGGCAAACACCTTACCTCCATGCTATCTCTCCGGCCCCATATTTTAACTTTTCACTTAACGTTTACTTTTACCTTCAGTTTTACCATATTTCTTAGTCTGTACAGCTGTAGTGTTTTTCCAAAACTGAGTTTTCTGAGTTGTAATGATTCTGAATATTATGGAAGTGCAATTTTACTTATTGTTATATTTGTAATAATAATAAAATACTGGGACTCGAGTGGTGGTGCAAACTATAGGGCATTTGCCTTGCACTCACTGACCTAGGATGGACTGCAGTTTGATCCCTCGAACTCCCTCCCCCAAGCCAGGAGTGATTTCTGAGTGCATAGCTAGGAGTAACTTTTGAGCATCACTGGGTGTAGCCCAAAAACCAAAAATATAATAATAAAACACTAATAATTTACTATATTGAGAGCGGAGCGATAGCACAGTAGTAGAGCATTTGCCTCGCATGCAGCCAATATAGGACAGATTTTGGTTCTATCCCCCAGCGTCCCATATGGTCCCCCGAGCCAGGAACAATTTCTGAGCACATAGCCAGGAGTAACCCCTGAGCATCACAGGGTGTGGCCCATAAAGCAAAAAAATATTGCTATATTATAATCTATAACAAGTTAAAATATATAAAATGTTTTGGGGGGTTGGAGGAGGAGGAAATGAGTAACATTGGAGGTGAGAAAGTTATACTGGTGAAGGGTGATGTACATTTGAAGACTGAAATCGAACTATGGACATTTTTGTAACCACAGTGTTTAAATAAATTATTATTTTAAAGCACAAATGTTTTTTGTTGTTGTTGTTGATAATATGTCTAAAAGGGAATCTGTTTAGTACCAGTTCTTTTATTCTCCTTAAGTAGGTAGTAGCATTTCATTTTCTACAAACTCTATAACCCAGACAGAGTTTGGGGGGATATATTCTCTAAGATGTGCAAACTACTATAGCCAATTTTGGGGAAGGCAAAGAAAGAACTATACTTGATCTTCGACTCTTAAGGAAAATTCAAAAATGTACTTATAAACTATTCTCTACCTGCCCTAGAACCCCTTCTTTTAGGGCACATGCACTTGACGTTTCTTTCTTTTCATGATATGTTTGAAGATGTTTCCAAGATGACCAAGTATATATGTTCACTCGTTAAAAAAGTTCAGAAACAACAAATGCTGGCAGTGATATGAAAAGAAAATTAATTCCTCCACTGTTGGAAGGAAAGTAATCTGGTTCAGTCTTAATGAGAACAGTATGAAAATCTCTCAGAAGTTAAAAATATAACTCAAAGGGACCAAAGAGCTAGTATAGCCAACTAGGCATGCATTTTGCATGTGCTGACTCAGTTCCAATACCCAGCACTACATATAGTGCCTTAAGCACCAAAAGGAGTGATTCCTGATCATAGGCAGATATGGCCCAAAGATAAATGATACAAACAAAAGTAGGATTCCCATATATTCCTTTGTATCTATCTCAGTCACAAATGTACTAATTCAAAAATATATGCTCACAAATGTGTTCATTATATCATTGTTTATAATAACCATGAACTGTTTTTTATTTGGGGTGGGAATTGGGGCTACACCGGATGTGCCCAGGACTTAAGTCTAATTCTGTACTCGGGCTCACTCCTTTTGGAGCTTGGGCTAAAACTAGATGAACCACTTGCAAGGCAGTGTGTAATCAGTCCTAATATTCAAGATTTGGAAATAACCTGAGTTCCCAATGATACATTATTGTATGATGAAATCTTGTGGTATAATGAAGTTGTGGTATATATACACAATTATGTTTATAATGAAAAAAATGCATTCTGCTGTCTTTTCTTACTCTTTTGATTTTATTTTCTATAAATAAGTGAAACTATTTTGTATTTCCTATACACTAATATTTTGTTTGTATTTATTTAACATTATTTCTATTGACTTATTGGCTTATAACATTATGAAATTTTATGTCTTAAACTCTATTTCTCCCTTTATTTTCTTTGATGTTATTTAGGTATAAACCCCACGCTGTAAAATATTCTTTGAAACTTTTTCAGTAGCTTAGAGAATTTAGTTCAGTGAATATATACAACTTCTGACTGTGGCATATACAATTTGTTTTCATCTTTTTCTGTTGTTATGCAATACATCCTTTGAGTGGTCGTGTGATTTATGACAATGTACATAAAGCCCTTAATGTTTCATCACAGATTTAAAAGAGCAAAGATATTACTGAAACAAGCTAGGCAAAAAGAAGAAGAAGATATCAGATTACAATTGCGTCTTCAAAAACAGAGAGCCATGAGGATTTCCCGAGAATTACGGTTGAGTATGCTTGAAATAGTTCATCCAGGTGAGTACCAGCATCAGTTATATAAGTAAAATAATGTTAGAGTACATTTTAATAAAATTTCTTTACTGCCTGATTATTTTTATAATTTGGACTTTTCTGTTTCTCCTTTTGCACTCCATCAAATGAATGCTACCACACACATTCATCACCAAAATTCCCATTTAACTCCACTGTAGTCCATTGTACCCTCTTCACACTTTCCTCCTACTTCCCACTGCCTCAAGTAACCTCAGCTCTGTGGTCAGACTGCAAATTTGTTTTGATTTGTTTTTGTCAGTCCATTTGCTTTTATATATATTTTTAATTGAATCACCTCGAAATAAGGTTATTAATGATGGAGTTTTATTCATGCAATAGTAAATACCCAATTTTTCACTAGTTCACATTTCCCAATGTCACCAGTTTCTCTCATCCCTTCTACCTTTATGGCAGATATTCCTCCTCACCCCATCTCTTTCTCTTCCTTTCTTCTTTTAGGTACTGTGTTTTGCAATATTGTTACTGAATGAATATTGTACGTATGAGTTTACCTCCTTTTAGCAGACAGTTCTTAACCATAGTAATCATTTCCAACTACCATTGTCATAATTTTCCCTTCTTTGCCCTAACGGCACTCCACTATTCTTTGTGGCAAGCATCCTACCATAGATCAGACTTCCTAGTTTTCATCTCTATTGTCTTTGGATATTATAATCATAGTCTTTTTTTTAGTATCATACAAATGAATATGATCATTCTATATCTATCCCTCTGACTCATTTAACTCAGCATAATACTCTCCATACCCATCCCTGTATAAGCAAATTTCATGACTTCATATTTCCTAACAACTGTGTGATATTTCATTATGTAGATATACCAATTTTCTTTATCCACTCATCTGTTCTCAGGAACTTGGATTGTTTCCAGATTCTGGCTCTAATGAATAGTACTGCAATAAACAAAGGAGTACTGATGCTTTTTTTTCTGCATTGTGTACTTGGGCCCCTAGAGTATATTTCTATGAGTGGTATTGCTGAGTCATGTGGAAGTTTAATTTCTTGTTTTTGAAGAATGTCCATATTGTTTTCCCAAAAGGCTAGACCAATCAACATTCCCACCAGCAGTCAATAAGAGTTCTTTTCTCCGCACATCCATGCCAGCATTGGTTTCTCTTGTTCTTTAAGGAAGTTTCTATTCATCTCTTTTTATTATCTGATAGATGTTTTTTCTTGTTAAGCTCTATTATTTCTGCATGTATTTTAGAATTGACCCTTTATCAGATGAGTACGGGGTAAGTATTTTCTCCCAATCTGTGGGAAATTTTTATATTCTGATTACTATATCCTTTGAAATACAGAAGCTTCTTAGTTTAATGCAGTGCTTCTCAATTATTTTCTATCATACCCCTGTAGGAAGAAAACATTTTCACACTGCCCGCTCAACTGTAAATAGTATCTTTATTAAAAAAAAAAAAACAAAACTTTAGGAGCCGGTGAGGTGGCACTAGAGGTAAGGTGTCTGCCTTGCAAGCGCTATCCAAGGAAGGACCACGGTTCGATCCTCCGGCGTCCCATATGATCCCCCCAAGCCAAGGACAATTTCTGAGTGCTTAGCCAGGAGTAACCCCTGAGCATCAAACTGGTGTAGCCCCAAAAACAAAAAACACAAACAAACAAAACTTTAACCTGCAAAACAAATATATATAAAATAATTTGAGCTGATTTTTTAATCAGAGGTGATGTCTGGATTAATGGCTACAATGAGCACATTTTGCAATGCATAGCTTTTTGAAGCGGAGTTTGAAAAAGGGCACAGCAACTCTCAGCTCCAGAGACATACAGAGACATAAACACGGGGCTTAGCTTCTTATGACAATGTTTGCCAAGGTCAAACACACCACTTTACTGAGCCTTGTGCCCCACCTTGGGGCCACACCCCACTATTTGAGAAGCACTGGTTTAATGTACTCCCGTTTGTTTATCTTTGCTTCAACTTGCTTTGTCAATAGAATCTCACCCTTGAAGTTGCCTTTGCTTCAATGGTGTGGAGAGGTTTTTCTAATTTTTCTCTATTTACCTTGTGGTTTCAGTTCTAATAATATCAATGTCTTTAATCCATTTTGATTTGACCAGTGCATGGCATTAAAAAGGAATCTGAGGGGCCAGAGTGGTGGTGCAGTGGTAGGGGGTTTGCCTTGCACACAACTGACCTAGGACAGACCTCAGTTCGATCCCCCAGCGTCCCTTATGGTCTCCTAAGCCAGGAGCGATTTCTGAGTGCATAGCCAGGAATAACCTCTGAGCATCAACAGGCGTGGCCCAAAAACAACAACAACAGCAACAACAACAAAAGTATCTTAGTCCTTTTTTTCGTGTAACTAACCAGTTTTGCAAACATCACTTGTTGAAGAGGCTTTCCTTGCTTTACTTTATATATTGTGTCCTTTATATTTTTTATTTTTATTTATTCATGCTTCTTTATCAAAAATTAATTGATCATTTACTTAAAGGTTTGTTTCAGGTTATTCAACTCTGTTCCATTGACATGAAGGTCTGTCTTTATTCTAATATATTGTTTTAATTACTATTGCTTTATAGTACAGTACAGTTTGAAGTTGGGAAAATGTTGCTTTCTGTCTTTTTTCCAAGGATTACTTTAGGTATTTGTAAAGCTTACTGTGCCATATGAATTTCAGAAGTGTTTGATCTATTCTTTGAATAATGTCATTGGTATCCTTGGAAGAATTGCATTAGCATGTAAAATGCTTTGAGAGGTATTCTATTTTAATCATCTTAAATTTCCCAGTTCATGAACGGGTTATGTTTTATCATGAATAGGTGATAGAACTTTTTGAATGCTTTCTCTGCATCTATTGTATGATCATATGATATTTTCTTTGTATTAATATGGTATATTATGTTGATTGACTTGTGTATATTAAACCATCCTTGCATGCCCAGATGAATTTTACTCAGTTATGTTATATGATCTTTGTGATGAATTGTTGGATTCCATTTGCTAGTGCTTTGTTAGAGGTTTTTTTTTATGGGATGGCCACACCTGGTAGTGCTCAGACATTACTTCTGACTCTGTGCTCACTCCTGGTGGTCTCAGAAGACCATATGGGATGCCAGAGATCAAACCTAAGTCAGCTGCATGAATGACAAGCACCCTTCCTGCTGTGCTATCCCTCTGGCCCCTATTCAGGAGCTTTACATTTATTTCATCAAGGATATCCATCTGTAGTTTCTGTAGTTTTCTTTTTTCTTTTTATTTTTTTTACTCTATCTTCTTTTGGAATCAGTATGATGTTAGCTAAATAGAAAATGTATGGACTTTTTCTTCGGTTTACTAGAAAAGCCTAAAAGAAAGTGCCCTTTAAAGGTTTGAAAGAATTCACTAGTGAATCTATGTGGGTCTGGATTTCTGGAGGGAAGACTTTTGATTACCATTTCAATTTTATTGATAAAGGTAGGTCTGTTGAGGTATTCCAACTCATCTTGGTTCAACCTTGGGAGGTTATAGCCATCTAAGAATTTATCCGTTTCTTCTAGATTTTCTCATTTCATGGCATAAAGATTGTCAGAGTAATATTACTCTTATTTTCCTTTATAATCTCTACTGTACATCATCCCTTATATTTCTGATTTGATTTATTAGGGTTCTCTCTCTTTTTGAGTCTTGCTAAAGGTTTATCAATCTTGTTTGTTTTTTAGTGAGCCAACTCTTTCATTGATTTATGGAATCGTTTTTGGGATTTCTGGTTCATTAATTTCTGCTGTAATTTTTATTATTTCCTTTCTCTTTCCTTCTTTCATTCATTTTGTTGTTAATTTTCCAATTTCTTAAGCTGTTTAGTCAAGTTACTTATGTGGATCTTTTCTTCCTGATGAAAACTGTAAACTTTTCTCCTAATACCACTTTAGCTGTCCCACAAATTCTGATATCTCATGTCCTCATTCTCATTTATTTCCAGAAATATTTTTATTTTGTCTCTGACTGGTTGTTTAGTAGTGAGCTCTGTAATTTCCAGGAATTAGAGTAATTTCTCTGTTCTGATTTGTAATTCACTTCTATTTTCAGTGTATCATGGTCTGAGAAACTGATACAATTTGGTTGTATTGAAAAGCTGATACTCAGAAAAATTATCTGAGAAGTTGATATGAGTTCTGTCTTCTTGATTTTATGAAGGTATATTTTGTGGCCCATCATGTGGTCTGTCTTGATAAATGTCCCATGTGCATTGGACAAGAATATGTATGTGGTTTTTAGAAAATGAAAAGCCCTATAAATATCTACTGTTTTCCTTTCTTTCATTTCTTTCTGAAAACCCAGTATCTTCTTGTTGACTTTTAGCCTGTTTGAACTGTCAAGAAGTGAAGAGCAATATTGAAGACTCCAACTAGTACTGTGTTGCTATTAATGTCTTTCTTCAAGTTGTTCGGCAGTTGTTTAAAGTATATTGTTGGCCCCTCATTGGGTACATTTATGTTTAGAAGTGTAATTTCTTCCAGATTATTATTATTATCTCTTGATTATTAAAAATACCCTTTCTGTTTCTTATTACCTTTTTAGTCTAAAGTTTGCATTATCTAGTATTAGTATGGCCATATTATTAGTATGGTCATTCCAGCTTTTTTGAAGAAGTTGTTTTCTTGAAGGATTGTCTTCCAGTCTTTGACTTCAAGTTTGTGTTTGCTTTCTTTCTATGAATTTCTTATAAGCAGCAAAATATTGGATTCAATTTTCCAATCAATTTTCATTTAGTCCATTTAAGAGAGATTAATGTCATGGAATTTTGTGCCATCTTATTTTTTAGAAGTTTGGTATATTTATGAGATTTATCTTGTCTTTTTTTTTTTTTTACTTTTTATATAATACATTTTTATTGCTGCAAATTGCTTTACAACATTACATAAACTTCACTGATGATGAGACAAGTAAATAACATTTCTAACACCTGGCACTCAAATATTCTTTTATATCATATTTCAAAACTATATTATATGAGTTTTACGAGAACATAGTTATTCTATAGCTCTATAATTCTTAGGTGCAAAAATGTATTAAAGGTTTTTTTCCAGATCACATGGTATTTCATTTATTTTTTTTTATAATTTTTGAGCACTATGGTTACAAAATGTTTGTAGTTGGGTTTCAGTCATAGAATTACACCCCTCACACACACACACACACACACACACACACACACACACCAGTGCAACCTTTCTGCTACAGTGTTCCTCATTTCTCTCCTCCCTAATCCCCTGCCTGTCTTCAGGACAGGCATTCTATTTCTCTATCATTTTCATAGTAGTTGTCAATAATAGTTATTTTCCTAACTGCACTCACCACTCTTTGTGGTAAGCTTCATATCATCTCTATTGGACCTCATCTCTATTGTTTTTGGCATTATTACCATATTGTTTTATTATTTTCTTATATTTTACAAATGAGTGAGACTATTCTGTGCCTATCTCTCTTCCTCAACCTATTTCACTCAGCATAATAGTTTCCATGTTGATCCATATATAGGCCAATTTTATGACTAAATTTAAAGTACCCTCTTCAGTTCTTTTAAAGTTAATTTTAAATCTATAAAGTTCCTGAGCTATTGTATATCCTCAAAGCTGTATATTGTTCCTTGAAATCTGACTGGCTAGCATATTGTTGGTGTGGCATTCATTTTGTTTAATTTTTTTTACTATATCCCACAATTGTCTTCAGGTCTAAAAATTTGCTTGCAATAAATCTTCTGTAAACTTGAAAATTCTCCTTTCTATATGATTTCCTTCTTTGATCTTGCTTCTTTCAGTGTCCTATCTCTGTCTACAGATTTCATTATTCTGATTAGAATGTGTCTTGGAATATTTTTATTTGGATATCTTTAACTAGTACTCTTTGGGAATCTGGAATGTGAGTACATGCTGCAAACTTGTTATCAATGATATCTATGACTTCCTCATCCTAGCCCTCTGGAATGCTGATGATTCTTAATTTGTTCTACTTGAATTTATCTCAAAGTTCTCTTGTCAGCTGTTCATTTAATAGTCTTTTTCCATCTTTTGCTGTTGTCTAAAGATGTTATATAACTCGTCTTTGAGCTCAACAATTCTCTCATCAATAGTTGTTAATCTCTTGTTGAAGCCTTCTAGTGAGTGAGTTTTGCCTACCAAGTTTTCCAGTTTTGTCATATTTTGAAGTTTTGTCATATTTTTGAAGTTTGAAGTTTTCTAATATCCCTTGGATATTATTCCATGGTTTCTTTGAGTTCATTGAATATCTTTAACATTTCCTCTCTGAAGTCCTTATCAGACAAGTTAAATAGCTGGCAGATAGTGGTTTGGTCTACTGATCTACCTCCTTCAGTCACTAAGCATAGTGAGGTTCTATATTGTTTTCCCATTTTTTACCTTTGTATTCTGGAGATCTTTATTATGTGTTGTGGTGTAGCTCATTGGGTGAAAGAAATAAACTATTGCAGAGCAAAGCAGAACCCCCTGGGATGGTTGGAAGTCCTCTGTTTACCTGGTGCTTCTCTTTCTCTCTGGGACCACTGACCTGGGTGAGAAAGTGGCACATCTGGGTCACTAAAAGGACCCCACTGCAGGTCTATCTGCCTCAGTTATTGTCTTCCCCTCTAATCTCTATTCTTTATATTCCCCAACTACTAACTGACCTATCATCTACCTGATTCCCCATACATACACTTTTCCTTCTCTCACCTCCACCAACTCTCAGAAAGAACAAAGAAAGTTTTTATAGAATTGACACTGCCAAAAAATTTCTGGAAGAACATACAGTAAAAAAAATCACACATTTTATTATATATAATTTTCATTTTTGTTTTCAAGAGGCCACATCTGATTGTACTCTGTTCTTACTCCTGGTTCTATGCTTAGTGGCTACCCCTATCAGTGCTTAGAAACTATACATGGTGCAGGGGAACAAACCCAAGTTTACCACATGCAGATCAAGTGCTTTCCCTTCTATACTCTTTCCAGTCCCTACATATATTTACCCATTCTCTGGTGGTTCTGAGTTATTTGTTAGTATCTTTTCAAAGTTTTCTTGCAACTAGATATTCAGCCTTTATTGTTGTGCCACCATAAAGTAATAGTATTTAAACTAAAATGAAATCGTATTTTATTTATTTTAAAATAGTATTTTAAACTACATTATCTGAGAAAACTTTTGGAGCTTTATTTCAAAATTTAAGAATATTGTGCAATAGTGGAATATAATGATATTGAAATACAAAAGACTACTAGGTTATTATTGTCAATGATCTGAATCCAGAACTTGAAAACGCCTGGTAGTAAACTTGTTTTAATAGTGTCTATTACCTTTTTAGGTCAAGTGGAAAAACATAATAGGGAAATAGAAGAAAAATCGGCATTGGTTATCCAGAAACATTGGCGAGGGTACAGGGGAAGGAAAAATTTTCATCAACAGATGCCATCTCTCACAGAGTATAAAGCAGCAGTCACACTTCAGAGAGCAGTGAGTCTAATGTAGTAAAAAGAATATTGTATTATAGAACAAAACATGGGTTCAGAATTGGCTTTTTTATCAACTGTAGATTACTAATCAAGCTACTCTTTTTGTGTGTCTTAGTTTTTTCTTATACAAAACAAGTAATTAGTAGCTGTTGCATTAAATAATTAACGATGGAGGTGGATTGTGAAGGATGGATGGAGGGATTTTTCCCTGCCATCCCAGGCCATGTGGCTCCGCAATCCCCATTCAGCTGGCGGGTCCCAGGTTTAGGTGAACGGCAGAATCACTCATCCAGAGACAGGCATCAGGAAATATCAGCTTTATTCATACCCTAACACCACATGTGTGGCCTATATCATAACCTTTTAAGCATTCAGCCATCCTTAGCTAGCCCTGCATCTTAACTCCTTTCAGCCATCTTCCATTTCACCTCCATGCTGGCCAAAGACCAAAAGGGCAAAGGGCCTAATCCCCTGGGTCAAAGGCCTTATCTACCTTTTCCAAGACCCCTCTCAAGAATGGGTGGGGTCTTGCAGGTAAGGTCAAGTTACCTAGGAAGAAAGGAGGGATGAGGCTTCATCTCCCCCTTCTTTGAAATATAAAAGAACCTTTTGTAATCCTGACTCCACTTTAGCCAAAGGTGGGTTAATAGTTTTATGCAACAATGTAATAAAGTGAAAATTAACATACCAGACCTTTTCAAAAAAAAAAACCTTTCTGCAAAATATACTATACACCTGTAACTTAAAATTTTCTTAATGCTTTTCTACCAAGCACTATTCCGGAACTTTCATGTTCCTATACTTTTAAACTATATTGGGGGAACTTTTTGTTCCTATTAACCTTCCCTACACACAAGTACTACAGCATAAATACATAACATACATTTTAAAAACAGGCTAAGTACATTAAAATACACACAGTAAAACATTTTGCAATTGAAAATATTAGCTATGGAAAACAAAACACATTTAAATTATAAAGAAAATGACTTAATCAAGACAAAGATGCAGGCGGTTAGAAATTAGATCTTTAAATGGGCTAAGCTGTTATTACTCCCTTTTTTATTTTTTTACACTACTAGCTAATTTTTTCCCATTACCAACACCAATTGTGAAATTCCTTCACCTAAAACCAAATGTCCAGATGATTAATTTGTCCCACACTGTTCTCACCATGTGGTTTACTTCCATAGTCCCAGGCCCCGCAGATGGTTTGCTCGGGTTTGCTCGCACTTTTGTTGACTGTGTGGTCCCAGGTCTCGCAGCAGGTTCGCTCGCTGTTTCACCTTTCTGATTTGGAGGGCGGATCCAAGGCTCTCCGCTTTGGGCCGGATTAAGCGCTTTTCGCTGCTTTTCTGCCACAAAGCCGGGAGTTCTTGGCTGATTGCAGCTGCCTTTTTTCCCCTCCGGGCGGCACTTTGCAAGCAGGTTTTGAGGCCACAGCTTTTTTGCAAGGGGCTTTTGGATGTTCAGAGTTCTAAAAGTCCAGTTCGAAATTTTCAAAGTCAAAATCCAAATTCAAGCCAAAGGTTGTTCTCAGAAAATTAGTCTGCTTGTAGAAGCTATTTTTTTTCTGAACCTTTTCCAATTAAGGCTCTCCATCAGATGGAACAAAAAAAAACGAGTGCCAGGGGTCAATCTCTCATATGAATTATTAATGGCAGAAAATCAATATGCAGGTATTCAGGCACAAGCTGCTTTACCTAAGGAAATCTTAAACATAATTAAAGATATTGCAGTATCTTCATGGGAAAAAATTGATATGAACAGCACAGGTGCAGGAACCTTTTTAAGAATTACCCAACGTCCCCATGAGCCATATATCAAATTTGTAGCTAAACTTAAAGATGCTTTGAAAACACAAATCAAAGATAAGCAGGTTAGAAAATATTTAGAAAAAAAGTTTGGCTTATTATAATGCGAATTCGGCCTGCAAATTGATATTGGCCCTTTTGCAGGACAAAACTGACTTAAATGATTTTTTATATGCCTGCAGAAATGTTTATGATATGCCCCATTCTTCAGCAAACCTGGATCCGGTGCAAACCCTTGTAATCACTAAGGGAACAAAGCCCTTCAACCCCCGGGGAAAAAGCACCGCCCCAAAGCCTGTTCTCTGCCCAAAATGCTAGAGAGGTCGCCACTGGGCAAAAGATTGCAGATCTGGAAATCTCCCTAATAATAACACAGGGACAGGTTTTAACACTACACCCTGGAGACAATTCTGTTACCATTGTGGAAAACAGGGCCATATCAAAAGAAATTGCCATCTTTTGTTAAATCAAGCTCCTCAGGAGCTTCCCAATGCAGGGAAATGCCTACAGGGCCAGTCCCCAGGCCCTTGCAAATCAGGGGCAATAGTCACAGAACAATCCTAAGGAAATACTTTTATATACAACAATTCCAAGAATAATCTTATGGAAACTTTTTCATATACTACAAGTAGCCACTCTCCCAAGCTGATTTAGATATCTCAGTCGTGTATTTCAGTAGACTCATGTATCATTTATCATACTACAATGTTATTGATAATTTATTTTCTTTAGGACCAGAGATATAGTACAATGGGTAGGTTACTCGCTTTACTCACAGTCAACCTAAATTCAATTCCCAGTACTCTCAATGATACCCTGAGTATGACTAGAAGTGATCCTTGAGCACAGAGCTCAAAGTAAGCCCTGAACACAACTGGTTTGACAGAAAAATTATAATTTTTCTTTTTTGCTGGGCTGAGAACTCCTCAAGGCTTTGTGAATCTGTCTTAGTTGTACCAGCTATGACAAGTGTATTTTAAATAAATGCTATCATTTTTGCTATGTTATGTGTATTAGATGATCTAATTTATGGGAAGGCAGCTTATTATACTTAACTAGTAATAGTGCCCAGGTTGGAGAGATAGTACAATGGACAGGCACTTTTGCCTTGCATATGACCAACCTGGGATTTTGAATAGCATCTGGTGAATTTTATCTGATAAGCCCTTTATAACATTTTTAAAAGCCAATCAAGGGGCCAGAGAGATAGCACGGAGGTAGGGCATTTGCCTTGCATGCAGAAGGACAATGGTTTTAATCCCAGCATCCCATATGGTCTCCTGTGCCTGCCAGGAGCAATTTCTTAGTGTAGGGCCAGGAGTAACCCCTGAGTGCTGCCAGGTGTTACACAAAAACAAAAACAAAAAGCCATTCAGTGGTGTAGATTAGGTACTAGGGAGATAAGAGGTATGCACTGCTTCATTCTATCTCAGACTATTTGAGCATTTCAGTCATTAGCTACAATGAACAGTTAGGCACCATTATTGGATTTCAACACACTTGTTATTGACCCCTTGAATCTGTGTAGTACTTTGAGAAAGGCAGTTATTTTAATGATACAATTAATTATTCTAATTCATTAAAATTGAATGTTTTCCTTTCCTTTATCTTCTTTTCCTTTTAGAGGAATGTATATGTTTATGAGGATTTATATATTTATTTCACCTCCTTAGTTAAGTCAACTCTGGTACTTTTTTTTTTTTTATTTTGCTTGTTTGTCTGTCCCCATCCTAGATTTTGGGTAGGAATTGTCTGATAGCCTCATGTAGTAGATAAAGCTCTGAATAGCTCTTTAGTCCCTGGGGTCCTAACCACTTCCTTTCAAAACTGATCATAACTCTTTTTACTGATGCATTCCTCAAAAATCAAATATTAGAGACCCCTCTGGACATTAACCCTTACATTTTAAAGGCATGATTAAATTTCAGTCTTCCTACTTGCAAAGTTTAGTAGCCCACCAGTGTTATGTTATGGTTTTCCTCTTCAATATTTTTTCTTCTAACTCTTCCCTTGAAGACCTGGTTTTTTGTTTGTTTGTTTGTTTGTTTGTTTGTTTTTTGAAGACCTGTTTTATTGTGACCTACGGAGACCTTCATAGTTGAATTTTAGATAAACAATGTCGGGGCCCTTCCCACCACCAGTGTCAATCTCCCTCCACCAATGGAACTAGAGTGCATCCTATCCCACTAACCTTTGTCCCCTAGCCTGCCAGGGTAACAGGCCTCTTTGAGTTTAGATTGTTAAAGTTTAGGTCTTGAAGACCTGTTTTTTTTAGAAACTGATTTTTTTCAACCTTCTTTTCTCCCTCACTTTATCATTTAGTTGAAAATGTACAGTAGAGAAGAGTACCATCTTTACCCACCTGCCATCAGCAGAATTCTCTTCCATTTCTTATATAATGCTGCAAGATTTGTGTGATTCCTCATCTCTTAAGTAGCTCAAATGTAAAGTGATGATTATGGTGTCTTTTAGAACAGGTGTTTTCAAGGATTTTTCTAGGATTTATTCCAAGGATATTTCCATAGTATATTCCAAAGATGCCATAGTAAAATTACATAAATATGGGATCACAGCAAGGAAGCCAACCAGTAGGTGAGGGGATGCAGAAATATTCATGGCTATGTGCTAAGTGTCCTTTTTGTTGGTGAAGGGCAATACAAATGCAGTGCCAGGGATTCAACTAGCACCTGTCACATGTAAAGAAAGCACCTTACCCCTTATATTTTTCTGATCTCTGATAAACATTCTGAAACTCAGGCCATATGGAAATAAATGGGCAGTAAACAAGATTTAGCTTTTGTACCATAATTTTCAAACCCTTTACTTAATATTTATTCAAATTAAAAGTAAAGAAAAGGGGCCAGAGAGATAGCATGGAGGTAAGGTGTTTGCCTTTCATGCAGAAAGATGGTGGTTCGAATCCCAGCATCCCATATGGTTCCCTGTGCCTGCCAGGGGCGATTTCTGAGCATAGAGCCAGGAGTAAATCCTGAGTGCTGTGGGGTGTGACAAAAAATAAAAAATAAATAGATAAAAGTAAAGAAAAGTGATAAGTGAAAAGCAGTGGGAAGTAAACTGGGTAAATAAGTTGTCTCTAGAAATATTGTTTGTTTTCTTGTGCTATTACAAGCTTTGTTTCATCTGGAGCTGTATGTTTAAGGGCTTGAGAAGGAAGATTCAGAAAGTATGTTTTTTTATTTACTAAGTTGTTTTTCACACTGTCTCTTCATAATTCTGTAAGTTAAGTACAATTGGAAGATCTTTTTTCCATTGACATAGAATACCTATCCTTATACTGGGGCCAGAGTGACAGCACATTGGGTAGGGTATTTGCCTTGCATGCAGCAGATCCAGGTTCAGTCCCCAGTATGCCATATGGTCCACTGAACCTACCAGGAGTGATTTCTGAACCGAGAACCAGGAGTAACCCCTGAGCACCACCAGTGTGGCTCAATAACAAATAAGCAAACAAAACTATCCTTACAAATATAAGATGATTTACTCAAAATCCTGTCATTTGTCAATTACTAGAATTAAGATTTACAATCCGGTACCTATTATTTTTTACTTTTTATTGGTCACTCTTCAAGTAGTACATGAAGAGTACTTGTTAAACATTAAAGCACTAGAGACGGATATAATTTAAAAGTGAATGTTGCATTAAGCCCTTAGGATGGGCTTGGATGGTGGACGGATGAAGTAATGTCTTCCTTCTCTTTATCATGATTTTATTGCTCTCTTCTTTCACACTCAGTTAAACATTGTTGTAGTGTTATCACTACTATATGTGATGTAAAAAAACAGTTACGTTGATTATGAAAGAATTACACAGATTTTCTTTTCCTTCCTAGACTCTTAAATTCCTAGCAAGGAGACGTCAGAAAAAGAAACTGTTTGCTCTTTGGCAAGGACTTCCAGAACTCACAGATGCACGCAAAGTTAAATTGAAGCAGCAAGTGGATGACTATATCAGAAGGCATCCAGTATGTAACGTCTGTCATTATTCCAGTGTTAATATTCACCAAGAAAATAGTGTTTCATTTGCATATGTGTGTGTTACTGGTATAAGATAGAACAGTGGCTTTACAATAGAATTAGTAGTTTTTAGAGTCATCTTTAATTATTACATGAAGGAATAAGTTGTAGGGAAAATTACTTTGCTTCATGTTATTTCTTTTCCATAATGTGTCAACAAGACTTAGTCATTATAATGCATGACCAGTACATGTAGTACTGTTTTGAAACTTTTGTAGAGTAAATGTAACTTCCAATCAATAATAATTATTATATATCTACTCATACATATATAACACATATGAAAAAACTATTAAACTATTAATGATATTCAGGAGTTAATCATCTAAATCATTTGACTGTTTCCCTCATACAGCTTTATCGTGGAAATGCTGCTTATACAACAGAAATGTTGATATATTTTAATTTTATGACCACAGTATTCCTTACATTTGTAATGTTCTTGGCCTACCTTTTATTTTCAGATATTAATAATCTTTAAGTAAAGTGATAGTACAGTGGGGGGAACATTTTTGCTTTTACATAGCTAATCTGAGTTTGAACCCTGGCATCACAGATGGTCCTCTGAACCCTCCAGGAGTAATTCCTGAGTGCAGAACCAGGAATAGCCCCTGAGCAATACTGAATGTGGCTCCCAAAACACAATACTGCAAAGCCAGATTTTTTTTGTTTTGTTTTGTTTTTGAGCCACACCCGGCATTGCTCAGGCGTTACTCCTGGCTGTCTGCTCAGAAATAGCTCCTGGCAGGCATGGGGGACCATATGGGACACCGGGATTCGAACCAACCACCTTTGGTCCAGGATTGGCTGCTTGCAAGGCAAACGCCATTGTGCTATCTCTCCGGGCCCGCGAAACCAGATTTTACTAGAAATGGCTTCAGTGTCCCTAAACACCACTAGAGAGACATCACCCCAAAAAATGAAATAAAATAATATCAGAGAAGTGCTGTAAAAGTTGTTCAAAGTTTTTTTTTACGTATTCAAGGTTCCTTAATACTCAGAACCCTAAGGATCCTGACACCTACATGCTGCTGCCACTCGTATTATTAGTAGCCTTGAAGTAACTGCTGGATATGATATTAGTGACCCTTAGTACTTCTAGACTTTGGCAACACTCTATCACCAAGTCAAATACTAACTCATCAGACCCACACAGTGACCAAATATTTACTCCGAATCATGTACATAATGAACCCAAGGTCTTTCTGTTAGAACTTAATGGATATTGGGCTGGAACAATAGCACAGTGACCTGGGATCAACCAAACTTTGCTCCCCACCATCCCATAAGTCCCCCCAAGCCTGCCAGAAGCGATTTCTGAGCACAGATCCAGGAGTACCCCTGATGAGCACCACTGGGTGTGGCCCAAATATTTTTAAGAAAAAAACTTACTGACTTTGCATTTCCAGGGCAAAAGTATAAAAAGTTTAAGAAACACTAACTTGGATAAATTTGGAAATGAGATTAGGATAAGAAATGAAATAGTTTAAGTTCTGGCATTTAAGAATTTTTTGCTAAATAGTTGGGTGAGACATACTTAGAAATGTCTTCTCTGGAATTGTTTTCTATCCTCTCTTCTTAGGTCTCTCAGATGTCAGATGCTACAAGCAGGGAGCGCCATTCCCAAGCTCAAGAACTCCTGCAACACTACTTTATGGGCAGGGCCTTAGAAGAAAGAGCCCAACAGCACAGGGAGGCTTTAATGGCTCAGATCAGCACTAACATTGAACAGTTAATGAGTAAGTACACCTTCCATTTTATTTCCTAAAAGTAGCACCCTTTGCAAGATTTTGTGCTATTCAAAATATTTAGGAGGGTAACACCATTGATGGACTATTGTTTCTTCACCAGAGAATACATCTAGATCATAACCAGCACAGAGTATTTTGCAATGTTGCAAATTCCATAACTTCCTCTTTGTTATTCGTTTGTGTCAAATCAAAATTATTAATGTTAAAGATGCTGGGCTCGGGAGACAGGGTTTTCTGTGCGGCTTGGGTGAGAGTTTTGCTCCCTTGTGCGGCTCAGGGGAAACTTGGTTCCCTGTGCGGCTTGGGTGAGAGTTTTGCTCCCTTGTGCGGCTCGGGGGAAACTTTGTTTCCTGTGTGGCTTGGGTGAGAGTTCCCTCCCTTGTGCGGCTCGGAGGAAACTTGGTTCCCTGTGTGGCTTGGGTGAGAGTTTTGCTCCCTTGTGCGACTTGGGGGAGACAGGGTTTTCTGTGCGGCTTGGGTGAGAGTTTTGCTCCCTTGTGCGGCTCGGGGGAAACTTTGTTTCCTGTGGGGCTTGGGTGAGAGTTCCCTCCCTTGTGCGGCTCGGAGGAAACTTTGTTTCCTGTGCGGCTTGGGTGAGAGTTTTGCTCCCTTGTACGGCTCGGGGGAGACAGGGTTTTCTGTGCGGCTTGGGTGAGAGTTTTGCTCCCTTGTACGGCTCAGGGGAGACAGGGTTTTCTGTGCGGCTTGGGTGAGAGTTTTGCTCCCTTGTGCGGCTCGGAGGAAACTTGGTTCCCTGTGGGGCTTGGGTGAGAGTTTTGCTCCCTTGTGCGGCTTGGGGGAGACAGGGTTTTCTGTGCGGCTTGGGTGAGATTTTGCTCCCTTGTGCGGCCTGGGGGAGACTTTGTTTCCTGTGCGGCTTGGGTGAGACTTTGTTTCCTTGTCGTCAGGACCAACTCCCCCCCCCAGTGAGTCCCTTCCCCCAGGTGGGCGCCTGGAAAGGCAAGTTGAGCAACCGGAATAGTCGGGGGAGATAGGGCCAGCTATCTGGACTCTCAGGTGACCTAGAGCAATCCACCCCCTTGGGCCCTGGAGCGGATCAGGGACTCCCCAAGGGTGAGGGCAGAGCCTGAAAGGGTAGACTGAGGGAACTCCTTCAAGGGAGGTTTGGAGGGGGCGGAAATCCATTGACTCCCAGAGAAAGGAGGGGGGATTGAGAGCTAGGCTCAACAGCGCCAGTAACCATTGTGGCCAGGAGTGGAACTGCACCGCTGACAGAAATAAGGAGCAGAAAAGGGAAAAGACCCACAGCAGGAAGGCTGAACTCTAGGAAGCAAAGGGGAGGAGAAAGGGCTAGGCTCAACAAACTCACCCAACAGGCCCCTCTAGAAACACCTTCAGGAAGGGGTCAAAGCAGGCCAAAATTAGAAGCCACAGCACTCCAAAATACACCATTAAATACAAAGAACAATGCGTAAAGCAAGGAAATCGCTAATAACTGGAGACACCATGACAAACCCTATCAAATTTCCAAGTCCACCAAAACGCACAGATCCACGGGAAGAAGACCTAAAAGCTGTCATGAGGAAGGAAATGCAAGAATTAATAAAAGAATTGAAAGAAACCCTAGCAACCGAGTATAAGAAATCCATGGACGAACGAATCAGCCAAATTAAAGAAGAAATGTCAAAGAACATGAGAGATTCCATACAAAAAGAAGTGAAGGACTTAAAAGACAAAGTAGCAAGTCTTATGAGCAGAAACACAGAGTTGGAGAAGCACATCGAAGAACTCGAAGGAAAACTACAATCAAAAAAAGATCAAGAAACCAACAAAGAAATAAAAGGCAAAGCACTGGAAGGAAAAATCCAATATCTAATGAACAAAGACAAAAGAAACAATCTAAGAATTGTGGGTATACCAGAAGGGGAGGAAATAGGGAAGGGGGAAGAACAGGTAGTCAGGGAGATAATAACAGAGAACTTCCCCACACTCTGGAAAGACACTTCAGGACAAATCCAGGAAGTCAAGAGAGTCCCTAATAAAATAGACCCTAATAAACCCACACCAAGACACATAATAATCCAAATGGCAAAAAACAAAGAGAAAGAGGAACTCCTAAAAGCAATAAGGGAGAAAAAAAACCTCAAGTACAAAGGAAAGGACATAAGAATCAAACCGGATCTTCCATTTGAAATAATTCAAGCAAGAAGACAGTGGAATGACATATTTACACGACTGAATGAAAGAAACTTCCAACCCAGGGTCCAATACCCAGCAAAACTATCATTCATATGGGAGGGCAGACTAAAAACATTCTCAAACATGAACGAACTTGAACTATTTGTGCAAACTAAGCCGATCCTAAGCGACTTACTCAGAGATGAATTACACAATCCAAACCCCCGATTGTAACAACAACCACTGCACACAATACAACTGCACAACAGTCCTCTCTATCAATAATTTCCCTAAATGTGAACGGACTAAACTCTCCATTTAAAAGACACATAGTAGAGAACTGGGTTAGGAAAAATAAACTGGACTTCTGCTGTCTGCAAGAAACACACGTACAGCTACAGGATAAGCACAGTCTTAGAATAAAAGGATGGAAAGTAATTATTCAGGCCAATGGAAAACAAAAAAGAGCAGGGACAGCCATTCTTATATCAGACCAAATTGTATTCAACCTCAAGAAAGTGATCAGAGACAAAGAGGGACACTACTTACTGATCAGGGGAACATTAGATCAAGAAACACTAACCCTGATCAATATCTATGCACCTAATGTAGAGTCAGCAAAATATGTGAGGCAACTACTGGCAAACCTGGAGAAACACATGAAAGGAAATGTGATAATAGTAGGGGACCTCAATACTCCACTATCACCACTGGACAGATCCACCAAACAGAAAAATAACAAAGAAATAAGAGCTCTAAATGAAAAATTGGAAGATTTAGGGCTAATAGATTTATATAGAGCCCTCCATCCCCAGAAAGCAGAATACACATTCTTCTCAAACCCACATGGAACCTTCTCCAGAATAGACCATGTATTAGGATACAAAGCCAACCTATATAAGACCACAAAGGTAAGGATCATAAGAAGTACCCTTTCAGATCACTATGCAACAGAGGTTAAAATTGATGTCAAGAAGAAGCAATGGAGGAAAACTAGTACCTGGAGATTAAACAACATCCTGCTCAACAACAGCTGGATCAAAGAACAACTCAAGGAAGAAATAAAAAGATTCCTTGAGACAAATGACAATGAAGAGACAACATGTCAAAATTTATGGGACACAGCAAAAGCAGTAATTAGGGGGAAACTCATAGCAATAGAGGCCTATGTCAAGAAACAGGAAAATAACAAAACCAACAGTTTAAAAGATCACCTCAAAGAATTGGAACAACAGCAACAGAGAAATCCAACCACAACCAGAAGGCAAGAAATAATAAAAACCAGAGCAGAAATAAACAACATCGAAACCAAGAAAACAATACAAAAAATCAATGAGACCAGGAGTTGGTTTTTCGAAAAAATAAACAAGATAGACAAACCATTGGCAAAACTCACCAAAAAAAAGAGGGAAAACACCCAAATCAGCAGGATCACAAATGAAAGGGGAGAGATTACAACAGAACCCCAAGAAATACAACATATCATGAGAACATACTATGAACAACTATACTCAACTAGGCTAGAGAACCCAGTAGAAATCGACAGATTCTTAGACAAACACCCTCTTCCAAGACTGGAAAAGGAAGATCTAGAAAGCCTAAACAGACCAATCACCTCAGAGGAAATTGAAGACGTAATTAAAAAACTCCCTAAGAACAAAAGCCCAGGCCCAGATGGATTTACAAGTGAATTCTATCAAACATTTCAAGAAGACTTACTACCACTTTTTCATAGGCTTTTCCAAACCATAGAAAAAACAGGAATCCTCCCCAACTCTTTTTATGAGGCTAATATCACACTCATTCCCAAAGAAGGCAAAGACACCACCAAAAAAGAAAACTACAGACCAATCTCACTAATGAACATAGATGCAAAGATACTTAACAAAATCTTAGCAAACCGAATTCAGCACTTCATCAAAAAGATCATACATCACGACCAAGTGGGATTCATACCAGGAATGCAAGGTTGGTTCAACATACGCAAATCAATCAATTTGATACATCACATCAACAACACGAAAGACAAAAACCACATGATCATATCAATCGATGCAGAGAAGGCATTTGACAAAATCCAACATCCTTTCATGTTAAAGACACTCAGAAAAATAGGGTTAGAAGGAACTTTCCTCAAGATAGTTACAGCTATATATGAAAAGCCAACAGCCAACATTATACTTAATGGCGAGAAACTAGAAGCATTCCCACTATGGTCAGGAACTAGACAAGGCTGTCCACTCTCTCCACTCTTATTCAATATAACCTTAGAAGTCCTAGCAATAGCAATCCGACAAGAGAAGGGAATCAAAGGAATTCAAATAGGGAAAGAGGAACACAAGCTATCTCTATTTGCCGACGATATGATGATATACATTAAAAACCCTAAAGAGTCCACAGTAAAACTCCTAGAAACAATCAGCCAATACAGCAAAGTGGCTGGATACAAAGTCAATACACAAAAGACAGTAGCGTTTCTATATACAAAAAATGAAGTTGAGGAGAGAGAGATTAAAAATACAATTCCATTTAAGATAGTATCAAAAAATATCAGGTATCTAGGAATCAACCTTACAAGAGAAGTGAAAGACCTATACCAGGAAAACTTCAAAACACTCCAGAAAGAAATTGAAGACGATCTAAAGAAATGGAAGAACATCCCATGCTCATGGATAGGTAGAATTAACATAATCAAAATGACTATCCTACCCAAACTCCTATATAGATTTAATGCAATCCCTATCCAAATCCAGACACAATTCTTTAAAGAATTAGAACAATCATTAACAAAATTCATCTGGAACCACAAAAGACCCAGGATAGCCAAACACATACTGAAAAACAAGAAGCTGGGTGGAATCTCCTTACCTAACTTGAAACTATACTATAAAGCCATAGTAATCAAAACAGCATGGTACTGGAACAGAGACAGGACTTCAGACCAGTGGGTCAGGACAGAATTCCCAGACATAAACCCCCAGATATACAGCCAACTAATATTTGATAAAAGAGGCAAGAATATGAAATGGAACAAAGAAAGCCTATTCAACAAATGGTGTTGGCACAACTGGAAAACCACATGTACGAAAGTGAAAATCAACCCATACCTCACTCCTTATACAAAAGTCAACTCAAAATGGATCAAAGACCTTGAAATCAGACCCGAATCTATAAAGTTTATTGAGAATAAAATAGGGAGAACACTCGAAGACCTATATATCAAAAAGGTCTTTGAGAATGGAGCACCAATGGCAAGAACCTTAGCAGCAAACATAAACAAATGGGACTACATCAAACTAAAAAGCTTCTGCATGGCGAAAGAAACCTTACTTAATGCAAGAAGACAGTTAACAGAATGGGAAAAAATCTTTTTACTAGACATATCAGATAAAGGGCTGATATCTAGAACTTACAAAGCACTCAGAAAACTGAGCCCCTCAAAACCAAACAAAGCCATAAAAAAATGGGGAGAAGAAATGAATAGACACTTCTCTGAGGATGACAGAAGGATGGCTAACAAACACATGAAAACATGCTCACCTTCACTCATCATCAGAGAGATCCAAATCAAGACAACAATGAGATACCACCTTACACCAGTGAGGATGGCTCACATCAAAAATACTGAGAACAATCTTTGTTGGCGTGGATGCGGTATGAAGGGAACTCTCATCCACTGCTGGTGGGAATGCCCCCTAGTCCAACATCTTTGGAGAACAGTCTGGAGAGTACTCAAAGAACTCAGAATTGAGCTCCCTTTTGACCCAGCAATTGCACTCCTAGGTATATACCCCCAAGTTGGAAGAACATTCATTCCAAAATACGTGTGCACCCCACTATTTATCGCAGCACTCAGTATAATAGCCAAATCTTGGAACCAACCGCGATGTCCAACAACAGATGAATGGATCATTAAGATGTGGTATCTATACACAATGGAATATTACATGGCAGTCAGAAATGATACAATCACAGATTTTGCAGCAACGTGGATGGACTTAGATCATGTTATGTTAAACGAAGTAAGTCAGAAGACAAAAGATAAACACAGAACGGTAGCACTATTCTGAAGCACATAGAACATACATCTCAATCACAACTAATACTTAACAATCAAATAACAGGGTCTAACAGGGTAGAAACTCCAACCACTGTAATAGTCAACATATACCTCGGAACAGTGCCCAAAACACATGAAAAAGGAACAACACAAACTCTCGACTACACATTATACCACAAAGAAAACAGCAACACCAGAACAGCAGCATAGAGAGAACAGGTACGTAATTAACCTTCTACAATAATGGCCCATAATAATCATGTAGAGATTGTATACAGGAACACAGGTAAAGAATACCAAGGCAAACCACTGGCTCCAATGGAAACATCCCATAAAACTACGTATTAATGCCTCTATCTTACTATATTTAAAATAACCTCTCAGCTTTTCTGTCCACAGGCGTTCTTGGATACAAAGGGCGGACAAGCTAAGATGGCAACTCGGGATACCACACGAGATACCATACCCAGTTTGCACTACGAGTTGGCCCTGAGAAAACTCTTTAACATACACTTTATCCCTAGGTTTACCTTCTTTTAGGGTTTCAAGCACGTGACCAGTCAGACCACCGAAGCAGTAACAGCGACGTACAGACCCAAACTACATGCTCTATTCACTGAACACATTCAAGCAAACCAGCATTCCCTTGCTATTTTCTCCTCTCTTCTCACCACTTTCTTGGTTATTTTTTCTTTTCTATTCTTTTCTTTACTTTCTATCCTTTCTCTTCTCCCTTTCTTTCTAATGTATTTTTCTCTTTTCTCCCTCCCTACCCCTTCCATACACCTTACCCTTTCCCCCCTCTGGAACTATCCCTCCACCCCTCAATCCCATCCAGACCTCCCTCTATATTAAAACACTTCACCCTCAGTCCTTAATCTATTAGGCAACAAGATCGACCTCCTACCCCAACGAACCAGTACTCAGCACCCAAGAGAAGGGACACCCAGTCAAACCCACACCTCGTCCCGGGCAAGAAAAGACAGCCAACTCCCCTGCGGACTCATGCTGCGAGGCCCTCCCTACCAACTCCCCCTAACATGGACTGTTTCTTGAAACCGGACCTAGGTCCAAAAGTATCCCCAATGCAAGAACTCTTCCAAGACCTCCCTGCCGCAAATTTTTACCAACCTGAAGAAGGTCAGGTGGTGTGATAGGAAGATGCCTGGGAACCCACACATCACAAGAAAAACCCAAAAGACAATGGGAAAAACTGTACTTCCAACATAGGCATAAGACCTGTAATACACCACTTCGTTATCTGCTCTCCCCCAAATGTAAGGTAGTCTTTTGCACCACTTTGGTCCTTTAAAAACTTCGCTAACTCATTTTCGTTCTTTTTTTTTTTTCCCCTTAAATTTATTTATTTATTTTTTTTAAATGTTGGTCCTATATATACATTTGTGAGCACATACGTTTTTATTTATTTTATTTTATTTTATTATTATTATTATAATTATTATATATATATATTTTTATCATTTTTGGGTATGTGACCTGTGTCTGTTATCCCCTCTGTCCACCCCCAACCACACCGACAATACAATGTGGCTCCACCTCCCCCTGCAAAGACACACTAAATAATGGGGAAACCTTACATATAAAAAAAAGAGCTCTTATCTACTAGAGATGGGAACTCATAGTTGTTTACAATACAGGGGTATCTCCTACCTTGAAAATATGTCATGTGGAATCACATAGACCTCAGATGATTAGATGCCATTCATCCAGCCTTGAACCCTGGATCCCAGACATAGAATCGGCACAGCTCTTCACAACAGCTACAGGAAACAAACTCCATCCGGAACAGCCTTAATACTGCGGGGTCAACAACAAGGACCAGCTCTAACATGATATCCTGACAAAGAGGAAAATGTGAACAACTTGACCTTAGAGCAGATTAGCCTACCTTACCAGCTAACGACAAGACAAAACCAGAAGACTCGGCACCCTTTGTAGGTCCAAAAGCCAAGATCGTGACTTACAGATGACTGGCTACTAGAACCACGACCAGACAGTATACATCTTGGGACCAATAAAAAAGCCCTAGTTTAGGGTTTGAACTATGACTTGCACAATAAGCATGATCCCCAGTCCCAAAGGTCTGACAGAGACAACTGCAACAGAATGGGCCTTCTGGAAGCACAAAGAAAGACGCTAACCTAGGTGCCATCCTAGGTTCAGTGCAAAGACCAAGGTCACCAACCACAGAAGATGGACTAAAACGACACTGAGGTAACAGAACCTCTAGAACCACAAAAACTGACCTCACCATAAGTCCTACCTCAGGATCTGTGCAGATACTGAGACCTCTAAACACAGAGCTCTGAGTGTATCACCCTGGACAGAACAGAAGTCTTCCACACACCAAAAAACACCACCAGGAGAATAAATGATCCTGAGCAAAGTCTGGAGCTGATCCCATGACAGTATACTCCAAGGACGGAGAAACCCCATATTTCTTAGGCCATGTGAATTCCTTTTCGAATGACCCCAATATTTACTGTGCCAGGGCAGGAGGGGAAAAAACAAAAATACCAAAAGCACAAAAACTTGGTATTTTATATATATGTATATATATGTGTGTGTATATATATATATATACATATATATCTTTTACCTTCATTTATTATTGTTATTATTATTTTTATTTACCTATCTATTTTGGTCGATTTCTCTGTTTGGGTGTGATTATTGAAATCGTCGTCCCCAATTATACTTATTTTTTTCTATTCTTTTCTTTTCCCTCGTTATGTGCTATGCCATGTTTCTTATTTCAAGACCATGGCGTGTTTTTGGTTTGTTTGTTTGTTTTTGTTCTGTTTTTTGTTTGTTTGTTTGTCTGTCTGTTTTGCTTTGTTTTTCGGCTGTTTTTTTGTGGTGCTTATCGATATAGCTGGAGTCCTCACTGGATAATTGACACTTTTTTTGGTACTGGTGGAGTGTTTCACCTTCTTTCTCTCCTTCATCTCCCAAATCGATGATGAGAGCCTCTAGAAGGATTCCACCCATTTTGGGAGTATTAGACTCTTACCCCAGTTTATTTATCTTCTCCTTCTCAGGCAAAACCACGCAACTTGAACTAGCTAGTCCTGCCTACAGTTAGAGGGGGAGATAAGGGAGGCATCAAGACCAAACAGGTGCAAGACTACTAAGTAGTGGGTTGGATACAGAGGGGACCACATATTCTAGCCGCCCTGGGGGTGAGGGAAGAGGAAATGGGAGGTAGGACAACAACGGAGGGATAGGGAGGACAATTTGGCATGGGAATCCCCCCTGATTTTATGTAAATATGTACCTAAAATGTTATTGTCAACAATATGTAAGACACTATGATCAAAATAAAAATTATATTAAAAAAAAGATGCTGGGCTCTATTAGGCAGATTATGTCATAAATTAAATTTCAAAAATGTTTTGTCAAATATCATAATTTTTGTTTTTTGGTTTGTTTGTTTTTTTTTTTCGGGTGAGGGGGTCATACCCAGCAACACTCAGGGATTTACTCCTGGCTCTGTGCTCAGAAGTCCTTACTTGCAGGCTCAAGGGACCATATGGGATGCCTGGAATTGAACCAGAGTTCATCCTGGGTTAGTGAGGTACAAGGCAAATGCCCTACTACTGTGCTATCTCTTTGAACCCTGGATTTTTGGTTTTGGGGGTTTTTGAGAGAGCGGCACCTGGTAACGCTCAGGTTACTCCTGGCTATATTCTCAGAAATCACTCCTGGCTTGGGAGACCATATGGAACACCAAGGATTAAACCAAGGTTCATCCTGGGTCAGCCTCCTGCAAGGCAAAACACCCTACCACTGCGCCACAATATCTGAGCACGTAGCCAGGAGTAACCCCTGAGCGTCACCAAATGTGGCCTAAAAACAAACAAACAAAGAGATTTAAGTTTCTTGTAAATACAAAACTCTTTGATTTACCTGTTTATTTTCTGTTTACTACAGAGGCACCCAGTCTGAAGGAGGCTGAAGGGAAAGAACCTGAGCTCTTTCTAAGTAGATCCAGGCCAGCGGCAGCCAAGGCAAAGCAGGCCCATCTCACTACCCTGAAGCATGTTCAAGCACCTTGGTGGAAGAAGCTTGGAGAAGAAGCAGATGATATCAGTGTCCAAAGCGAGGAACTTAATGTAGAATTAGAATCGTTATTCATTGGTGGAACCAAAGCCCCTTAGACAATTACCCTAAGAAATTAATTCTGCTTCTGGCAAACTCCTAGACTAGCATTCTCCTAACTCTTGGTTTTCTAGAGTTTCTCCAAACAGGACTTACAGACAATAAGCAGAGTTATCATCTACCTCTATATTAATTCTCTTTTCATGTGTAATTTCATTCCTGGCTACTAGGGTTTTTTTTTTATAGAATTAATCTCAACATGGAATTCTGATGGTTATATGAAATGTGGTCTCTCTCTTATTGCTGTTTCCCCACAAGTGTTTTTATAAATAAATATTTTTAACAGTTCTGAAAAAAAGTTGTCAGGGTTATTTCAACATCTCATATTTGTTATTTAGAATCCCTGCTTATTAAGGCAGTATTCTTTTTTTATTAATAATATCTTTATTTGGGGCCAGAGAGATAGCATGGAGGCAGGGCATTTGCCTTGCATGCAGGAGGACGGTGATTCAAATCCCGGCATCCCATATGGTCCCCCATGCCTGCCAGGGTGATTTCTGAGTGCAGAGCCAGGAGTAATTCCTGAGCAAAGCTGGATGTGATCCAAAAAAATCTTTATTTAAGCACCATGTTTGTAGTTGAATTTTAGTCATAAAAAAGTACACATCCCCCCCTTTACCAGTGCAACATTCCCACCTCAAATGGACCTTCCCTCTTCCTTTGCCTGTATTCAAGACAAGCGTTCTATTTCTCTCACTCACTACCATTATTATGATAGTTTATTGTGTAGTTATTTCTCTAACTGCAATCACCACTCTGATAAGTTTCATATCGTATTTGGTCCTTCCAGCCCTCATCTCTATTGTCTCTGGGCATTATTACAATAATGTCTTTTATTTTCCTTATATCCCAAAAATGAGTGAGACTATTCTGTGTCTATCTCTCTTCCTCTGACTTATTTCACTCAGCATAATAGTTTCCAGGTCCATGCATGTATAGGAAAATTTCATGACTTCATTTTTTCCTGATGGCCGGGATTTGAACCACTGTCTGTCCTGGGTCGGCAGCGTGCAAGGCAAATGCCCGACTACTGTGCTATCTCTCTGATCCTGCTTCACGTCATTTTATTCAATTGATATAAACCAGAAACTGAAAGATGCATCATTAATTCATATTCTTTAGATGAAATAAAGTTAATTCCTCTTTTTTGTGTGATTGTTTACAATTTTGATTGGTCTATGAAATATTTTTCTTTTTTATTTCTTTTTTTTTTTTTTGGTTTTTGGTTTTTGGGTCACACTCAGCAGCGCTCAGGGGTTACTCCTGGCTCTATGCTCAGAAATCACTCCTGGCAGGCTCAGGGTCTATATGGGATGCCAGAATTTAAACCACCATCCTTCTGCATACAAGGCAAATGCCTTACCTCCATGCTATCTCTCTGGCCCCGAAATAATTTTCAATTTAAGTATTACTTTAATATTTTTGATCACCTGTCATGTCCTAGAGATTTTGCTGAATACTGAAGATTCAAAGAAAAGAACAGGGTCTCTGTCCAGTAAAATTGTAGTAGGAATGAGAGTAACATTTTGTGATAACACCACAAGATAACAATATAAAACATGTGAACTCATAGCAGAAAGGAGAAATGACTTTCTCTATATAAAATGATTGGAAAATTCGAGTCTTGGATTTGGTGTTTAAATCTGATCAATTTTTAATTTCTACTTAATGTTCATACGACTGTCTGATCTTGGTACCCTCCATTATTTCCCCCTCAATTTGTGAGGCGAAACAGGATGGTTCAAATTACGTGGTTCTGTTTGAAGGAAAGAAAAAGTAAATAAAATGGAGCAAAAATAAAACAATCAAAAACTGAGGAGTCCTTCTACAGGCTATAAATATCAATCTAAGAGAAGAAAGGGAAAAGGGAAGAAAAACATAACAATACTAAAAATTTTTTTAAAAATTAAACAACTCAGGGCCCGGAGAGATAGCACAGTGGCTTTTGCCTTGCAAGCAGCCAATCCAGGACCAAAAGTGGTTGGTTTGAATCTCGGTGTCCCATATGGTCCTCCATGCCTGCCAGGAGCTATTTCTGAGCAGACAGCCAGGAGTAACCCCTGAGCACCGCCGGGTGTGGCCCAAAAACCAAAAAAAAAAAAAAAAATCAAACAACTCAAAAAGCACCACAGCAATAAAGACACTAACCAGACAATAACCACAGTCCTGAAATAAAAACAAAACAAAGTACATAAAAAAGAAAACCCATGGGGAAAAAACAAATGACCAACAACAACAGTAACAAAACCAAAAAAAAATTTTTTTGTGCTTCTCTTGATTGTCTTTTCTTAAGTCAGATACTAAGGAGTTTTCAAAACTATAAATATATGCACTTTTTTTTTTTTTTTTTTTTTTTTTTTTTGGTTTTTGGCTTACACCCAGCAGCGCTCGAGTTACTCCTGGTTCTACTCTCAGAAATCACTTCTGGCAGGCTCGGGGACCATATAGGATGCCGGGATTCGAACCATCATATTTCAACATCTAAGGCAAATGCCCTACCACTGTGCTATCTCTTTGGCCCCAATATATGTACATATTTAAAGTTTTGTTTTGGAAAATAATTATTTTCATTAAAATGTTTAAATGTAAGTATTCATTAATCATATTCAAATAGTTTAAAGTTTCAGTTTAAACATAGCATTGCAAAATATTAATAAATATAAATAGTGTTATGCTGGGGTATTCTCACTTTTTACTAAAGTTGATAATTAAATTTTTTAGGCTATATTAAATTAAAAATTGTTTCCTGCTATTCGTTGGAGATTCTCTGGGTGGCTTATGTAAAGTGTGGAGGACAGAGGAAACCTACTGGTTTCTCTCTATCCACCTCTGTCATCCTGAGAAGCACCTGGGAGATTTAGGACTGATCAAAGTCTGAGAATACACCCTACACAGCACACATATGCAAAGGACATTCACATCCCACCAGCTCCACAAAGAGCCATCAATCTGACATCCACCTGTTCTGTGCAGCATGAGAGGTGATTCCCCACCATCGGATTTCTCAAGGAGCCATAGACTCAGGAGAGTGCAAGGAATTTCTCTTTGCAGAAAAGTCAGTCTTAGAACTTACTAACCAAGCTTTTCAAGTCCTGTCTTGCCCTCAAAAATTTTTTGTTTTTTCAAGAGACAAGATAGTGAAGTAAAAACTACTTTTAGGGCCCGGAGAGATAGCACAGCAGTGTTTGCCTTGCAAGCAGCCGATTCAGGACCAAAGGTGGTTGGTTCAAATCCCGGTGTCCCATATGGTCCCCCGTGCCTGCCAGGAGCTATTTCTGAGCAGACAGCCAGGAGTCACCCCTGAGCATCGCCGGGTGTGGTCCAAAAACAAAAAAAAAAAACTTTTATTTAGAGATTATGGGGGAGGGAGAGGGGAGAGAGAGAGTACACATCTCAGGTGGAGACAATGGCCACCCACTCACCCCGAAATGGTGAGGCCTGCCAAGAGAACTGAAAGTATACATCTCAAGAAAAGATTCTTGCAGGCACCATGTGCACAAACAGCATAAGCTAGTAACACAAGAATGTTCCTTTGTCCAAATTAGTTTTCATCCTTCCAGACTGCCCCCATGTGGGTCTTTTTTACCTAGTTGAGAGTTCATTGTTAGGGTGGTTGCCCTGAAAGAGAGCTGGAAGCAGCTGATGATCTTTTGATATTCTTGGCCTGGCCTTGCCTTATTTTGCTCCTATTGAAGTGTCTCCCTTAGTGGAAGTGTAAAGCCTTTTCTGAGCTTGTGTTGGCACCAGTGAAATGAGACTTTGGATTAGACCTTATTATTGTGTTCACTAAGTGGGTCTGAGCAATAATGCTTTCCGGCTAGAGTCAGAGCAACTTCTTTAAGTCCCACCTCTTGCTATTATTATGTTACAAGAATTCGTTGCTGAGAGATCCTCTGCCTGCTTCAGTTATACAGAAAGGATTTTGGAGAGAAAACACAAAGAATCTGTATCCTCACATAGAACCCCCAGTTGGTACTCTGGCTCTGTGGAAGGCTTGTAACTACTGAGGGACAGTTTGAATGTAAATTGAAGTTCATTTTAGTCTATTTCAGGTTTTAGCACAATAGCAGCTATCCTAGTCTATATTCTATTCTTATATCCCCTAAGCCCATGGCAGGCAGCTGAGAACATGTTCATGGAATAGCTTGCATACCATTTGCTCACACAGTGGTTCAGGGAAGACAAGCAGAATTTTTTTTTGGGGGGGGTGGTTTGGGCCACACCCTGCGGTGCTCAGGGGTTACTCCTGGCTGTCTGCTCAGAAATAGTTCCTGGCAGGCATGGGGGACCATATGGGACACCGGGATTCGAACCAACCTCCTTTGGTCCTGGATCGGCTGCTTGCAAGGCAAACGCCGCTGTGCTATCTCTCCGGGCCCCGACAAGCAGAATTTTGTCCTCCAAATTCTAGTCTGTTCTTTATGGAGTGACTCCTGCTTGGAATCACTGCAGTGCAAAATAAGCCTGCCATTTTAGTCACTCCCCCTCTGGCTTAAGAGCCTAACAGGAGATTTAAAGGGATGGTTTTCTCCTCTCCAGTTTTTTTCACTCTTTGTCCTCACTCTTTTCAGAAACCAAATATTAGAGACTAGTAGAACATTCAAAAACAACTGTAGAAAAGGAAAATTAGAAAGTGACTCACATACACAGAGAAAGACAGAGATTCACAAAAGAAAAGATCTTAAGTTTATACTTCAGACTGATCCTTGGATACAGAGACACCTACAACAACTAAACAAACACCACATAAAATATTAAAAATTGAACTATCTTGTGATCCTCACAGGCATTTTATAATGTGACTTATTATAATGCCCATAACTAAGCTGTCAAACCTTTCATATTAATTAGCCTGTATTTCTTATATCAGTCAGCCCAGTTAAAATGTATGTGTAAGGGAGTAAATAAAATGATTGTTAATCTTGAGAACTAAAAGGTATAGAGCAAGAGGCAGAGGCTAGGGTCATTACAAAGAATGTTCAACTGCTTATTATAAAAAGACCTATTAATAGCTTGGTTTTGACTCTAAGCCATTTTTCTTCCTAAACAGCATGCTTAGTGCTCAAATGTAGCAAATGAAGAAAGCCCTTCAGAAGGGGCTATTGAGCATGACACTACAGAGACAGAGTAGGAATAAGTGAGAAACCCATACATGTCTTACAATAGGTGTTTTGCTAACAAATCTTCATTTGTATGAACAACACATAGGTGAACTTGTTAGCTTTTAAAAAGTGTTAATTGGCTAACTTCCCTCAATTTTTTACATTTGCTTTGATTTTCTTTTTCCTGGTCTTCTCTTAGCTTTTCTGCGGGTCACTTCTTCAATCCTGGTTTAATTTTCCTGGAATGTACCTTGCTTAGCTCTTGCTTCTGCATAAAAATCTTTCTGTAAGTTGCACCAAATTTTCATAGAAGATATTTTTATTCTTTGGCTTGAGGGCTTTGAGCATTTTTATTGACAGCTTAGATCATCTGAAACCAGATGTATATTCCTCTGAGCCAAATCTAATGAGTGTTCCATCTCTTCCAGCTCAATCCCTATGCACCACTATGAGCTATGTGTGAGCACTGACCTGGGAGCAGTCCCTGGGCATGACGCTAAAATGAATTATAAATAAGTACATAAGCAAATAAACAGACTCACGGAGATGAACTATTTGAGAGCTCAATTTACCATCACTGAGAGTTTCAGCTGCTATATCAGCGGCTTGGTTGGTATCTCCGCAGCTGTTATCTCAGCTGAGTGCCTCAGATCTAAACTGCTGCAGATGATATTCAGCAACATTCCCTGCTCACCAACTTCATCCTGACACTACTGGACAACTTGCAAAAGGAGGCATTCCATACTCTGACTCATACTAAGCTCTGAAAGGATTCTGGGACTATATGTCTCCTGTTGGTCCCTTAATTTCAGTGATTCTATTACGGGATCACCACTTGATTGTCCAACCTGATCTTTCTTTTTTTCTCTGCAAAGCTATTGAAATAGTCTCTTGAGAATGTTTTGTTTATCTTGAATAATGATGAAAAAGTATATATATATATATCAAAAGTAATCATAATTTACCTACAGATAATTTTAAAAAGTGTAGGCACCTGAAGTGTGCTAGTTTTTGTTTGTTTAAAAAAACAGTCTAGGGACAAGATACTAGTTCCCAAGTCAGCAACCTTTTTTTCTTTTTCTTTTTTTTTTAATATAATTTTTATTTTGATCATAGTGGCTTACATATTGTTGACAATAATATTTTAGGTACATATTTACATAAAATCAGGGGGGATTCCCATCCCCAATTTGTCCTCCCTACACTTCCGTTTTTGTCTTACCTCCCATTTCCTCTTCCCTCACCCCCAGGGCGGCTAGAATATGTGGTCCCCTCTGTCTCTAACCAACTACTTAGTAGTCTTGCATCAGTTTGGTCTTGATGCCTCCCTTATTTCCCCCTCTAAGTAGGGGCAGGGGTAGCTAGTTCAAGTTGCGTGGTTTTGCCTGAAAAAGAGAAAATAAATAAACTGGGGTAAGAGTTTAATACCCCGAAAATGGGCAGAATCCTTCTAGAGGTTCTCATCATCGATTTGGGAAATGAAGGAGAAAAAGGAGTTGAAACACTCCACCAGTACCAAAAGAAGTGTCAAATATCCAGTGAGGACTCCAGCTATAACGATAAGCACCACAAAAAAACAGATAAAAAACAAAACAAAACAAAACAAACAAAAAAACAAACACAAACAAACAAAAAACACGCCGTGGTCTTGAAATAAGAAACATGGCGTAGCACATAACGAAAGAAAAGAAGCAACCTTTTTTTCAACTGAGTCAAATATCGCCAAAACCACGATTGAAATTTATTTTGAGAGCCACATTTTTAAGACCGAAAATACATAGGATGGGGGCCGGAGAGATAGCATGGAGGTAAGGCGTTTGCCTTTCATACAGAAGGTCATAAGTTCGAATCCGGCTTTCCATATGGTCCCCCGTGCCTGCCAGGAGCAGTTTCTGAGCATGGAGTCAGGAGTTTCCCCTGAGTACTGCAGGGTGTGACCCAAAAACCACACACACAAAAAAAGGCAAAACTTTTGGGGCCAGAGAGATAGCACAGTGGCGTTTGCCTTGCAAGCAGCCGTCCCAGAACCAAAGGTGATTGGTTCAAATCCCGGCATCCCATATGGTCCCTGTGCCTGCCAGGAGCTATTCCTGAGCAGATAGCCAGGAGTAACCCCTAAGCACCGCCGGGTGTGGGCCCCCCCCCAAAAAAAAGAAAATACATAGGATGGTACACTGTTTTTAGTTTCAATAAGTTTTTATTGAGAATATTCTGCATGCAAGTATCCACACAGAAATCCGCGAGTTGCTGACAACTGTACTAGTTCAACAGTTAGAGCACACATACCCTAATTGGGTTTAATTCCTGATACAGCACAGTCTCTTAAGCATCACTGAATGCAACTCTGCATATCACGAGCACCACTGGGGTAATTCAGTATCTTGGTATTCCAGGTCCCCAGTACCTTCACATCCTTGGACCCTTACACTGAGTTTCAGGTCTAGTTAATAGAGAATCCCTGGGGTATATTCCTGTCTCCATCTCCTGAGCATGATTTATGAGATCTTTCTACACCCCAAAAAGCAATACAGAAAAATTACATTTGCATAGATCATATAGGGAATACATGTTCCTTAAAAGTAGAAAAATATAGGAAATATATACTTGGGAATAACCCTAGAAATCCAAAACACAATGCAGAAAAGGCATCAGCACCCCTATGTTTATTGCAGTACTTTTCATAATAACCAGAATCTGGAAATAACCCAAGTGTCCAAGAACAGATGAGAAGATAAGTAGACTACAGTTCATTTACACAATGGAATGCTAGTCAGTTGTTAAAAAAAATAAAGTCATGAATTTTTTTATACATGGATAGACATGGAGAGTATCAACTAAGTAAAATGAATCAGAGGGAGAAGGATAGACATAGAATTATTGCACTCATTTGAGGGACATTTAAAAATCCCCATAGTATGAGAATGATACACAAAGAAAATAGAAATGATAAATGGGAAGTAAAGTAAGACAGAGAAAGGGCCACTATGACTAAAATAGTTGGAAATGATCACTCTGGACAAGAACTGGGAACTGAAAGGAAGTAAAATGATATTGCATAATACGCCTTTCTGTGTTGCAAGCTAAGGTGACTAAAAGGGAAAAAATGGGGGGGGGGGAGGGAGAAAAAAAGAGAGAGAGAAGAAAAGTGTCCGCCAAATATGAAAATTGCTCCATATCACTAATCATCAGGGAGATGCAAATCAAAACAACAATGAGGTATCATCTCATACCACAGAGAATAGCACACCTCACAAAGAAAATGAACAACCAGTGATGGTGTAGATGAGGGGGAAAAAAGAACTCTCATTCACTACTGGTAGGAATGCCATCAATTCCAGTCTTTCTGCAAAACAATATGGATATTCCTTAAGAAGTTGGAAATTGATCTTCCTTAAGATCCAGTCATACCTTTTCTAGGGATATACCCTAGGAACACAAAAACACAAGACAGAAACAGACTCTGTAATCCTGTGTTTATTGCAGCATTACTCACAATAGCCAGAATCTGGAAGCAACCTGGGTGTCTGACAAGACGTGAGTTGCTAAAGAAACTGTGGTGTATCCATGCAATGGAAAACTATGTAGCCATTAGGAAAAATTAAGTCGAAGATTTGCTTATACATCAATGGGCACGGAGATTATTATGCTGATTGAAATGAGTCAGAGAGAGAGGGATAAACATAGAGTAATGTCACTCATCTGTGGTATATAAAGAAAATAAAAGACAGTGTGGGGATGATATCCAGAGACAATAGAGATGAGGATTGGGAGGACCAGTCCATGGTAGGAAGCCTGCCACAAAGAGCAGAGTGTCGTTAGAGTAGAGAAAGATCTAATAATAAAAGGACATTTATGGAACCCCTTCGTTAGCAGTAGTGCTAACTACAGTGTCAAAAAAGAAGAGAGAGGGCCCGGAGAGATAGCACAGCGGCGTTTGCCTTGCAAGCAGCCGATCCAGGACCAAAGGTGGTTGGTTCGAATCCCGGTGTCCCATATGGTCCCCCGTGCCTGCCAGGAGCTATTTCTGAGCAGACAGCCAGGAGTAACCTCTGAGCACTGCCGGGTGTGGCCCAAAAACCAAAAAAAAAAAAAAAAAAAAAAATGAAGAGAGAGAGTGAGATAGAGAGAGAGAATAAAATGTCTTCCCAGAAGCAGGTGGAAGAGGGTGAGTGGGAGGGAAGAGGGCATCAGGAAGGGTGAGAGGGAAGCTATTGATTTTGGTGGCAGAAAATGCACACTGGTGAATATTATTGTGCATTGTGTAATTGTAAATAAATCATGAACAACTTTATCTGTGAAAATAAAAACTATAGTATGAGCAACCTTGTATAACGATGCTGTGTAAATTAAAAATAAAGAGAGAAAAAAAGAAAGAAGGAGCATTGAGGAAGAATACCTCATGCAATTCCAAAAATTTTATTATGGGTTCTAGTTTGATGAAACCATGTCATGACCTCTTTATAGTTATTCCTTGGTCACTTGTGTGTGTTTCACATCTTTCTGATTTCCTCCAATTAATTCTTCCTGCTGATGTCAGAAGAAAAAGAGATTAAATTTTCTTGAAACAAGCATTAAAAATAAAAAATCTTTAGTATAATTTTGATCAAGAAAGCACCCTTTTATTAAGGATGAATGAGCCTCTGTAGTTGAGTCAGTCTCAGACTGAGAACTAGTCTCTCCATCAGAAAATTCCAGTGAGTAATAGATGCTTATCATGCCAAGGGATGCCATGAATAATCTAGGCTAATCTGAGTGTAAACTATTTATTTTAAACCTCAAAAAAAAAACAAAAAACCATGAAATCCAATATGGTCTCTAAAAAATCAAGGCATAAAAGAAAACAGATAAGGTCGAGAATTCCACATGCACCCCTCTAATGACTCCAAGAGGCAGAGACCATGCAAAAGCAAGGGGTTTTATAATGCAAGCATATGCAGGGGCTCTCAACATGGCCTAACATAAGCCAGAGGATGAGGGCCTGAACCAGATTTAACAAGCCTTTATATAGCTTACAGTAGGGTGGTCCATTTCAGGGAGTACTTGACACTTGACATTTGCTCAGTTACAATTTTGAAAGATTTAGATAACCACAAGTCATAAGGTTTGAAACAGTTAAAATGTATCTTTTGGTCAAGGGCAAGTTCTTGGGATTTAGGAAGGCTTAGGGTCCAGGTCATCAAGGATGAGTCCTCGAGAAGCTGAAGAGAAAAATTATTTTATTTCTTTTACTTTTTAAAACGACAAAAGAAATAAAAATAAAAAATCAAGGCATCACTATATCAAAAAAAAAAATAAAGGATATCCAGTTCCTTTAGCCCAGTAGAGTAAATAATACACAGCATTTTGTGATCCATTCCTGCCTATAGGTTCATTCATATCATTTGTGTCAAGATTTTTACATGGTCCACCTTTATAGCTTTTTTACCTTCTTTTCTAATGTGTCAACTCCTAATTATCTTTCATTATTGCCATCCCTCTCTCACAGCCTAAACTGCTTCCATTAAATTTCATTAAAATTATTTCCATTCTTGCCATTGAAAAGAAGCTAAGTTTAATATAGTTGACCTCTCCATTGACTCTTATTCATTTATTCTCCTAATGTTACTATTGCTGCTGCTGCTATTACTACTACTACTACTACTACTACTACTACTACTATTACTACTACTACTATTACTACAGTTTTGGGCCACACCCAGTATGTCAGGGCTCACCTGTGGATTTGAGCACAGGTATCACTTCTGGCAGGCTCTGGGGAACATATGGGGTATTGAGAATCAAACCCAGGTCAGCTACATGCAAGGCAAATACCCTACCCAGCTTTGATTCCTTATTCTCTTAAGGTTTACTTCAATCTCACTGTATAACTAGTCTGTGTTGACTGCACAAAAATAAGTGAAGGATGGGGCTGGCAAGGTGGTACTAGAGGTAAGGTGTCTGCCTTGCAAGCGCTACCCAAGGAAGGACCGCAGTTCGTTCCCCCGGCCTCCCATATGGTCCCCCCAAACCAGGGGCAATTTCTGAGCGCTTAGCCAGGAGTAACCTCTGAGCATCAAATGGGCGTAGCCCGAAAAACCAAAAAAAAAAAAAAGTGAAGGCTATAAGATGACTCACGATATAACTTTCTAATCATTTCTACCATAAGAAATGTCATTGTTGAAATGGAAAATTGGTTCTAATGTTGAATGTGGAAGCAAGTAAGGGAGTAATAATTAAAGGACTTTAAAGTGATGCTTTCATTTTCTCTGAGACAGAAGGATATTCAGTCTCTGAGAAGGTGAGAAGAAGGTATATGGTTAGGACTTGTGGGTACTAAAGGCTTCGTTAACTGTTGTGTGAAATGGTAGAAAAACCGAAAATATACCAAAGATTTGGGAACATGCAGAGATTGGAGTTGGAAATTGACTATATTGTAGAAACTGTGGACTCTGTTATGTGCCTCTGAAAGATATTTTTGTTAGTAGTGGCCATTTTCACTGATGTCACATATTTTGCACCATTTTTACTTCTTAGGTTAAATTAAAGAAGACTGGTAGGTGGGTGAAAGCAGGCTAAAGGGTTTTCTGGATGAGTATAATTAGAAATAGAAGAATTAGAAAGAAATACAAATGACTAAAAGGCAATGAAAAAATGCTCCACATCACTAATCATCAGGGAGATGCAAATCAAAACAACTAGAGGTACCACCTCACACCACAGAGATTGGCACACATCACAAAGAATGAGAACAAGCAGTGCTGGTGGGGATGTGGAGAGAAAGGAACTCATTCACTGCTGGTGGGAATGCTGTCTAGTTCAACCTTTATGGAAAACGATCTGGAGATTCTTCCAAAAACTGGAAATCGAGCTCCCATATGATCCAGTCATACCACTCCTAGGGATATATATCCTAGGAACACAAAAATACAATTCAAAAATCTCTTTCTCACACCTATATTCATAGCAGTGTTATTTACAATAGCCAGACTCTTAAAACACCCTAGATGCCCCTCAATAGATGAATGGTTAAAGAAATTATGGTATATATACACAATGGAATATTATGCAGCCATCAGAAGAGATGAAGTCATGAAATTTTCCTATACATTGATGTACATGGAATCTATTATGCTGAGTGAAGTAAGTCAGAGGGAGAGAGAGAAACACAGAATGTTCTCACTCATCTATGAGTTTTGAGAAAAATGAAAAATATTTGTGTAATGATTCTCAGAGACAAAATAGAGGAGGACTGGAGGGTCCAGCTCCTGACATGAAGCTCACCACAGGGATCATTTACTGCAGTCACAGAAATAATTACACTGAGAACTATCATAACAAAATGTGACTGAATGAGGGAAGTAGAAAGCCTGTTTAGAGTACAGGCCGGTGTGGGGTGGGGAGGAAGGACACTTGGGATATTGATTATGGGAATGTTACACTGGTGAAGGATTTTTTTGTACATATATATATATATATTTAAAAAATAAAAAAATAAAAGATAAGGCCTCCCAATTCTTACCACAGGCTGTGTTCTTTACATTGACTGTATAGAAAGAGGAGGTACAGTAAATGCACCCCATATATACCTCAACCCAGGTCCTTTGCCTGGTCTGTATTGTGAATTGGGGGACAAAAAAAGAAAAAAGAAATAGGATAATTATATGTGGGAGAGCTGCTTCTTTGGCACCAGAAACCTACTTCAAAACCAGGTTTCTGCTTCACGATGACTTTGTGAAAGTTCCTTAAACTTTTGGTGCATGATTGTGCTATAGATAAAAGATATCCATAAGCACTTCATTCATTCAAAATACATTGTATACTGTTTTTGGACCCAAAGATAGAACTAAGATGGAGATGAATCTTGGATTTTATATAATGTGGAGGGTGGAATAAAAATAAAGAGAAAATAATTTAAAAACAAAATATATCTGGAGGGTGCCAGAAAAAAAATATATACAAAACAGTCAGATAAAAATTAGGGAAAGGGTACAATGTGTGCATGAGTCTGTAGTTTTAAAAGGGTAGAGAACAATCTATACTTATTTGATAGGGTTATTTAAGTATTATGGTAAGACTGAATAGTAAATTACCTGAATGCCTGGCACACAGTGAGACTCAATGAATTAAAACCAATATTCTCATATTCCTATTAAGAAAAACCTTAGGATACTGGAGAGACTCGGGGTCTATCATGGCACATGTGATACATCTGAGTACCAGATGTGATCCCTCAGCTCAGAACTAGAAGGGTGTTATGAGCATTATGGATGCTGGAAGACAAAACTCCCACCCTATCCTCCCCCAGTTAAAAAAAACAAGTGCTTTATAACTACAGTGCCTTAAAATCAAAGGTGCTCACTAATTTCTCCCAATTTATCTGGGGGTTCGAGGAAATCACATCTGCTTTTGATGATTGTTCACAATGAGTTGCTCAAGGACTCACATAGGGACTGAGATTCAGATCTCGAGATTTGATATTAGTATTTTTTTCCCAAAGTAACGTTTGGGCTCTCAGAGTTCAAGGTAAAATTTGAAGGTCAAACTAAACGACCTCATTTCCAGCTGTCATAGTTTAGGCCTTGGAGCCAAATCTAGTATATCCCCCAGGTCCTTTGCAGAGTTGACTCAACCACCCTAATAGTGCACAGAGTCACAGTCTAAGGTCTCTGCAAAGACCAAGCCGCAGTTCGGCTAAGTTACAGCCAGGGCGGCGGAGGTTTGCTGGGGAAAGGAGTGGAACCACCCCACAGGCAACCCTAGACCTTCCCCACAACACCCTCCCTCCTCCTCCAGGCCACTTCCGGCTCTTCCTTGTCCCTCCTCCCTCCCGCGCCGGATCTCTTTCCGGAACGCTTGCTCACATCACACATTCCCAGGGCCCATGCCACTATTGGCTCCCCCATTGGCTAGTTCTTTCAGGAAGCGCAAAGTTCCTGTACGCTGATTGGCTCCCTCGCGGGTGATGTGTCAAAAAAGGCGTGCTTGGTTGCCTAGGTAACGCCCTTCCCAGAACTCTGATTGGTCCAGGCCTTAAATCCTGTTTTCCTTCCCCACCAGGAATGGTCACTGCGTCTGTGATGGGGCGCGGCGGTCGAACTAGAAGCTGCGCAATGGGATCTCGGAGTTGACGTGGCTTGCATTGGGGAGGGGGGCCCCGCCGGCGGCACCCCGGGCCAGGTGAGTGGGGAAAGCTCCCCAGCTCATCTTCTCGCACTCTCCGGCGATCGAGGGGTGCAGCCGAAGCTGCCACCACACTTGGGTCCTGCCCCCCTGCCTCCTGGGCCTGAGGCCTTCTGGTGTGGACCCGGGGCGGCCTGGGCGCTGTCTGCCTGGTCCAAGGAAGTTCTCCTGCAGGAGTCACGGCTTGTGCCTCCTGCCAGGCCTGGTTACTGGAGCAGTGGCTGCTCTGCTGGCCTCTTGCAGCAGCTCAGGACACCCCCAGACTTGTGTTGGGAAGGGGAGGCCGGACCCAGCTGAGCCCAAGACCTTGCAGGCTGAAATCGCCGCAGCCTGGAGAGTTTGACCCCGACCCCAAGAGGGACCTGCCTGTCCTGCGATCGTCTTGCTCAGAAATGGCTGGACAGATCGGAGAAAGGGCTGGTGGTTGCCACTCCGGCCTTAGGTCCCGGAATCCAGAGTTTTGGGGGATCAACTGCTAAGGGCAAGGAGACCCCGAAGAAAGTGTGTGTGTGTGTGGGGGGGGGGATAAATGCTCCTGGCTCCGTGTAAGGACGGTGTTTAACTCTGCTGCCTGGCCATAGGTATGTGGGAATGTGAAGGAGGAAGAGATGTCGGATTTATCCAAGACGTTCCTTTTAAAGGCCTTCGGGGCGAGCATAGTTTGTTTTGTTTTTGTTTTGTTTTGTTTTTAAAAGGAGAGGCATTGCCAATCACTGAGTACTGTCACTTTTGAATATGTTTGCGAACTTCCAGTTCTGCTGTTGACATTGCTAAAACGATTTCTTTAAGGAATGATGCCATGTTAGCATAGTTCATGATCAGAATTTGCGCTTTTGGAAAGTGCTGCCTGGTCATAGATATGTGGGAATGTGAAGGAGGAAGAGATGTCGGATTTATCCAAGACATTCTTTTTGGTCTTTGGGGCAAGAATAGTTTTTTTTTTTGTTTGTTTGTTTGGTTTTTTTTTTTTAAAGGAGAGGCATTGCAAATCACTGGCTGAGTACTGTCACTTTTGAATATGTTTGCGAATTTCCAGTTCTGCTGATGCTAGGCCATCAGAGAATATTTTGTAGGAAGGCTGAAGGCCCTTTCAGAGGCATGAAGTAATTAAATTGACACTGCTAAAAAGATGCCTTTAAGGAATGATGCCTTGTTAGGATAGTTCATGATCAGAACTTGCGCTTTTGGAAAGTGAGATTTTTCATGAAATTGATCTAGAAAAAAGTTGAACAGATCTTGAAAATTGGAGACTTTGTGTGCTTTTTTTTTTTACATCCTTTCCAAACTGAATGACTGTTTAATGCTCTTTTCCTAGAATTTGACTACTTAAGTCTTTTACAAAGCTTTAATCTCTCAGTACAGTATTTTGAAGGGCATTCTCCAAATGTATTTTATAAAGTCGGAATAACTCCGATTTATGTGCATATATTTAAAGGATGAAAAATATTATTGCCCCACACTAGAATATTTTCAGATTAATTAAAAGAGTAGTTAACGGCTTCTTTTCTCTCTCTCCCTCCACTCCCTCCCTCACTATGGTGCTGGGTGCTTCCTGATAGCAGTGTGGGGTACCAGTCATGCCATACCTTGGGGTTGGTGGATAGGCTCTAGCTCCAGGTGATCTTTCTCTACCTCTTGTCCCTCATCATAGCCCCTCTTTCCTTATTATTAAGAGGACTGTTTGTATCTCTTGTACCCCTTACAGGGGTAAGGGGTGAGGTTCTCCATTGTTTGTTTGTTTGATGATCTTTTGGAATACAGCTTTTCTTAATCCTAAATAAAATCTTATCAGGTGATAATTTTTACCACTTCTTCCTCTTAAAGACCCCATCTTTCTTTTTCGTCCTGTAAGTTCATCATTGCATACCCGTTTGTCATGCTTATAAATAGGGAAGAGAGAGGTTAGGCTCTGTAAAGTTCCTTTAATCAAGCTATATTAATCCAGATATATGTGCTTTCTGGTAAAATGAAATTCAACAAAAGACTATAATATTACAACAGAAATACCTTCACTCCTATCTTCTGCTTCCTTTCCTCTATATCCCCGAAGTAGGTTTTATAAATACTTTCTTGTATATTATTTAAGCTTTCTGATCCTATTCAAATACATGTATAATATGCATTCCTTTTCTTTTCTCTCCTGCAATAGGAATCATAATTTGCTTCAGGATCAGTCAGATCAGGCTTTTCTATATCTTTTGCCTTTTATATAGTATTTGTTGCCCATACTCATACATATATAAAAAGCGATGCCAGGGCAGGAGAGATAGCACAGCGATAGGGCGTTTGCCTTGCAAGCAGCCAATCCAGGATGGATGGTGGCTCGAATCCCGGTATCCCATATGGTCCCCTGTGCCTGCCAGGAGCGACTTATGAGAGCAGAGTCAGGAGTAACCCCTGAGCGCTGCGGGGTGTGACCCAATAACAACAACAACAAAAAGCTATGCCATTTTTTTAGAAGATATTCAGAATCCTTTTAACAATATCAGAGATTTAGCTTATTCTTATCGATGTGCATTGGCTTACTTTTCATTTTAGATGTCACTCTGCTTTTTTATATATGCGCATATATCCTTGCAACCTTGTGTGAGTTTGTGGTATAAATAATGTGGAATTTCTGAGGTCATTTCATTTTCATCTGTTGGTCCAAAAATAGTGCTTACAGATCTGTATTATGCTTACATGTGTGGGCATTGTGTATGTGTCTATACATGCATGCTATCTCCTATTTTTGCTCCAGTAGAGTATGTAGGCAAAGGAGACTACTCAGAAAATTTTTTTGCATATCTAGAATCTTTATTGAACTGTGACTGCTCAATTACTTCACTTCCCTATGCCCAGTTAATGTACTTTATATGGACATTTAAAGTACCTCTACCTTAGTTTTTAAAATAATAAAATGAATAAAATAATGAGTATAACTTCTATGCAAGTAATGAAAACAACACATAGTGCATAGTGTTGTATACAAACATTTGAACCATTGTTTGCCTCCCAGTTTGCTAAACAAAAATAGTTTTTAGATCACAACCTTTTTTTCATTTATAATTGTAAAACCATTATATTGTATTTCTCCTCAATTACATCATCTTCTAAAACTGGTTGAAGATTACTTTGAGGATTAAGGTAAAGTAGTGAGCCTCAACCAAATATTCATTAAATTTGAGGAATGATCTGGAAGTCTCCATGTTGTTATTTCTATGGATAATGTGATTCCAAAATAAATGTTGTATATAAATGTGTACCAAGGAATTTATTCGCCATCTTGTTACTTTACTGTTTCATGTATTTTGTTGTAAGGTCTTTGTTTTTAGTGATGTGCCTTATATTTCTCTTTTTCTGTGCCTTTTCAGAAATATTTTTAGCAGAATGTTCAACAGAGTGGATATTTGGAAAATAATAGCAGTGAAGACTGAGAAAATAATACACTAAATCCTAAGTCTTACTTTTGTCTACTTAACTTACTTTTGTCACACTTAACATGCCAAGTTTGTGGAAGGCATAGTTTTTATTACTTTAGGTCATTGTTTTATTTGCCTCAGTGTTTTAATGAAGTCTGGCTTTGACATAGAAGTTTATTTCTTCCCCTTTATTTGTTTGATTTTGGATCACAACTTTTGATTGTGCTCAGGGTTTATTCCTGGTTTTGTGCACAAAGGTCACTCTTGGTGGGCCAGGAACAAATCTGGGTTAGCTGCATGCAAGGTAAGCATCCTACCCAATGTAATATCTCTCAACTCCCCACCTTCCAATACAGAGTTTTTTATTCTTTTTGTTTATTTGTTTGTTTGTTTGTTTTTGGATCACACCCAGCAGCACTCAGGGGTTACTCCTGGCTCTGCGCTCAGAAATCACTCCTGGCAGGCTCGGGGAACCATATGGGATGCCAGGATTTGAATCACCATCCTTCTGCATGCAGGGCAAACATCCTACCTCCATGCTATCTCTCCGGCCCGAATATTTTATTCTTAATTGTTACTCATGATTTGGTGCTTAGTAAAGTAATGATCAGAGCATTGTCCCACAGATACACATAATCCTTTAAAAACTTATTACAAACATGAATATTTGCCAATATTTGTATGTGGTTATTTTTTCCTACTTGTGTCCTATAGTGATTCATCTTTCTTCCTTTATCTTCAGCATGACTGAGTTTACTTCAAGAGAAATAAACTTCTGGAAGCACTTAAATACCTGTTCTTCCATTTCCAGATCTTCATATTATTATTTCATATAACAGTTATGGATATCACAACTGAATTATGAAGTCCTTATACTGAACATTGGAATGTGTCTTGTCAACCTTCCTCAGTTTCAAAATAGAAAACTATGAAGTGACTTACCCCATGTCACAACTGTTTTAGAGTGGAGCCAGGACCTGGGTCCTGGCTCCTGTCTGTTCTCTTTGTACTGATCTCTTTACTTTCCCTCTTGGATTGCTAATCAGTTTATGAGAAAGTTCTTTTACTTGAAATGGTATATTCTTTCCACTCTCCCAGATTTTTGTTCTCTCCATACTGATCTTCGAAAATCTTCCATGTCTTTATTTTTTATACTGTATGTAAAGAAGTAATCCATTTTCAGTTTAAAGAGCTAAAAAACTTATTTGTGACTACTTCATAGAAATAACCTTTGAAAATATCTTACTTTTTTTTTGTTTTTCATACTTTGCAGAGTTTCTGATACATTTTTAAATATAAATTTTATTTTGATTATAGTGGCTTACATATTGTTGACAATAATATTTTAGGTACATATTAACATAATATTGGGGGATTCCCATCACCAAATTATCCTTCCTACACCTCCGTTCCCATCCTACCTCCCATATCCTCCTCCCTCACCCCTGGGGCTGCTAGAATAAGTGGTCCCCTCTGAGCCTAGCTTACTACTTAGTGGTCCTACACCTGTTTTGGTCTTGGTACCTCCCTTGTTTCCTCCTCTAACTGGAAGGCAGTACTAGATAGTTCCAGTTATGTGGTTTTGTTTGAAGAAGAGAAAAGTGATAAACTGGGGTAAAAATCAAATACGCCAAAAATGGGCGGAGTGCTTCTAGAGGCTCTCATCATCGGTTTGAGAGACGAAGGGGAAAAAGGTGAAACACCTCAACAGTACAAAAAGAAGTGTCAAATAAAATATCCAGTGAGCACTCCAACAATAAAGATAAGCACCACATAAAAGCCATGGTTTTGAGATAAAAAACATGGCAGGCAGCGCACCCTGCCTGGAATTGGGTCGGGGCAGACCCTGGGGGTCTGGCTGAGTTTCTGATATATTTTAATGGTTATTGCTGTTGCCATTATTATCATTTTTTTTATTTCTGGTTTTTGGGCCACACCCATTTGATGCTCAGGGGTTACTCCTGGCTATGCACTCAGAAATCGCCCCTGGCTTGGGGGGACCATATGGAACGCCAGGGGATCTAACCGTGGTCCTTCCTTGGCAAGTGCTTGCAAGGCAGACACCTTACCTCTAGCGCCACCTTCCCGGCCCCATATCATTTTTATGCTATGTTCATACATGTCTGTCTTTGTTTTGAAATAATTTTCAGTAGGGTGCTAATGGAGACAACCTTATTAAGAAGAATACAATAGAATTTGATATATTTTGTGAAGCTTTCTTTGCTTCATTTCTTGCCTGTGGCTTCACTCACCTATGATGGCTGTCATAGATTAATCATCCATACATATGAGAGTTTGCCTCTGGCCCATAATCCTATTTCTTGTTTTGAGTTTGCCTTTGTTCCAGGATCAATTTTGATTACTCTGTAGTTTTATAGCAGTCTTTCTCAGTGTGCATTTGCCCTGTGGGCTGCTGGAATAATGTGTGTATGTGGGGGGAGGTAGAATGGGGGAGGCTTCAGTTGTAAGTAGAAGCTTTTTCTGTTTATTTAAGATATGGGGAGGGGATTTAAACAAAGTATTTGGGTAGGAAACTATAGACCAAATAAGTTTGGGAACTTATTTAAATTTAGTTTAAATTCAGGGAATATAATGTCATCTGTCTTCTTTTTTTCACAGAATTGCTTTGTTCCATACAAATTTTAATATTTGTTCCCAAAGAATATAAATGCATTCTTCTATATCCCAAAGAAAGCCTAGAGAACTTCGATAGATTTTGCATTGACCTCTTAGAGCACTTTGTTGCTGATTATTTCAATAATCGTATTTCTTCTAACTCATGATTTAAGAATATGTTTCTATTTTCTTCTTCTTTTCTATTTTCTTCTTCTCTTTTATTATTTTTAAATATATTTAATTACCATGATTACAAACATGTTTGTAATCTTTTCTATTTCTTTTAATAATAATGTAGAATCACCAGTCAGTCACTTCTAATCCCTTTATAGGTACTAGCCACCATTAATCTGACTTTCATTTATGAAATTTTGTACTTTCAAAAATACTATGTAGCTATGTAGCTTTGAGGGTTGCCTTATTTTTTTGTCAAAATTTCCTGTATATTTATTTAAGTTGTGATGTGTGTCAATAATTTGTTTCTTTTTCTTTTTCCTTTTGTAAGGTAGTCTATGTATATGTGCACCGTAGTTTTGGGTATGGGTAGTTTGGAATGGGCTACATTCAGTGTGTTGCTACCATGCTGTGTATCTTTAAGTCCCATACATGACAGAATTCATTCCGTATCTAACCCCTTCCTCCTGACTGACTTCACTCAGCATGAGAGATGATAAGTTCCTCTAGTTCCTTCCATGTTACAACAAATCACATGATTTTGTTCTTCTTTAGAGTTACATAGTATCCATTTTGTGTAAGTATGTTGATATATATATACACACACACACTTATGTAATATATATTTCACAATGTTTAAAAATTTTGAGTTTTTTTGGCAATACCCAGTGGGACTCAGGGCTTATTTTTGATTCAAGGATCATTCCTGGTGAGCTTGGGGAACTATATGGGGTTACTGAGCTGTTCTTGGCAAGAGCCTTCCCCATTGAAGTGAATTATCCCTCCAACCCTATACACAACTTTGATTTGACTTTTTAAACACTTTTAACTATTGTTATTTAACAAAAATTTTAAAAATTTACTTAAAGGGGCCGGAGAGGTGGCACTAGAGGTAAGGTGTCTGCCTTGCAAGCGCTAGCCAAGGAAGGACCACGGTTCGATTCCCCAGCGTCCCATATGGTCCTCCCAGGCCAGGGGCAATTTCTGAGCGCTTAGCCAGGAGTAACCCCTGAACATCAAACGGGTGTGTCCCAAGAAACAAAAAAAAATTATTTAAAGAAAATGTATCACATAGTTGACATAATGATCATAATTCATGTGTTTCAAGATAAGGGAAAGCAAAGTTATTGAGAAAAATAGAAAAACTAAAAAATGGAAGAGAAGAAAAAAGAAGAGAAAGCTCAGTGAGAAGTATATTTGTAGAAATTATTGTATCTCAAATAAAGTCATTAATACAATAACAGAAGGTTTAATAAGCTCTTTTTAAAAAAAAGATAAAAAGTACAATAAAAATGTGTTGTATATGGCAGTTGTTGTTTGCATAGGCACAGCAAAATTTGGGGAAAATAGAAAGGGGGAATCTTTGACCTAAAAACAGGGAGACCAAATAAATACATAAACAAAAATAAGGAGACCTTACCATTGAAGTATCCTGGCATAAGACCTACTACAGGCTCCAAGCATGCTAAGTTGTCTAACCTCAAAGTCTTTATCTGTGGTCCCAGGAAAAGCTCTTCACAATTACAGTTGCTGCTGTCAGGTTTCTGTAATTCGAGATCTTGGTGTCTGTACAGATCCTATGTCAAAGTCAGGGTGATGCAGAGCGTCTTTTTGGCTTCATCTCACCATTAGGTGGCAATGCAGAGAACCCTGCCTTGAAAGCAGGTTGTTGCTGTTACCAGTTCGTCAGGGTGTCATATGAACCCATTCTGGAGTAAGTCGATGCCAGGGCAGCAGTAGGGGCTTCCCTGGGAAAAGTCTGATTCCTGGTGCTAGTGTAGAAAACTGTGCCGTTTCCATATATGTGGTCCAAGCCTAATCCAAGTGACTATGACAAGTCTTCTAAGCTCTATTGCAATATAAACTTTATGCATTTCTATCTCTTTTAGATAAGAACCTTTTTGCACACATAAGATTCACCCTCTTTTAATGTGCCTATGCAAAAAGGAACAGTAGTACTACTGGTGCATATGGGGCTAAAAATAACAAGCTAAACAATTCCTATAACCTGGTTCTAATATGAACTCAGAACACTAGAGAAACTTATTTACTAGAATTCCCTATTAAATAGATCGCCCAAAATGGGAGAAATTGCTGCTACAGAAGAAGAAAAACAATAAGGACTATACCTATTAAGGAAATATATCTAAAGAAATATTCAAAGGAGATATACATGTCCCCTTTTAGTTTTTTGAAATAATTTGCGGGGGTGGTGGGGGGGTAAAATCTGGAGCACAGTTCAGCCTGTGATTTGGTCTTGTGAAGTGTAAAAAATTGCTTCCAGCAGTCACACTATCAGGAAATATTCTTGAGCTGGGGCTTCTCAGAAACCAAATTGTTGGTAGTGAGCAACAGTCCATAGCAGAGGGAGGTGGGGGGGGAAAGGGCCACCAGCAGCAGCAATGGAAGCTTCTTCTTGGGCTGAGAATCTATCTTTTCCCTTTGGAAACTGGTTAGCAGCTGGCAGGGTTGGGGGGGGGGGATGTTCTGCTTCATGAGGAGTTAAGAACTTAGGGTAAAAAGGGTTAAATGGAGGAATAACAGATGGGGGATGAGATAGGGAAGGGTTAGAAAATAATTTGTAAAGTGGTAAGCAAAGGGGGGGAAGGAGGGCTTATATATAACAGGGGGAAGGGCAGTATACAACATAGACATGTATATTACAGATGGACATTAGACAGACATTGGGGTGGCCAACACATACACTCATGTGCACATAAATACATACACTGAGTTGAAAAACTGACCCAGGTGAAATGGGTGAGAATGCTTAAAAAGTATAGAGCTGGCAAATCAGATGGAAAGGTTTTCCATTTTCTAGGTTAATCATGATTGCTGAAACTTTACTGAAGAAAGCTTCATGAGTTAGATCGTGTATAATGCATTCTTAAAAACAATAATAATAATAATTTTCAAGTGCAGAAAACTAAGTGATTATGATAATGAGCATTGTAAGAGGAGTTTACACCATGAAATATCGTCCAGTGGGTTTTGAGTATCCAGGTGCCTTTCATAATAGCAATATATAATCATGAGCATTATGGTATAATGGTAAACTATCTACAATTAAAAACAGATTACAATAACAGTGAATGAGCTCTGTAACAGGAGTTCATGGCATGCAGTTGCATATTCTATTGCTATCTGTGGACATAAACATTAGATTATATTAGCATGCATAATCAAGTAGAAAATGAATAGGTTAGAATTTCTGTTGTGACATTATAATAATGAGCCCTGTCTTCTGAGTCTAATATAGTATAGCACTGCAGTGTGGAACTGAGATAACCAACTTAGATCACCAAGCACCATTGTGGACAAAAAGATCAAAGAGTTATTATAGACATAGTAAAATTAAGACATTAAAACTATTTATAGCAAGCACTACAGTGGGAGTTCATGGCTCCCAGACACATACTGCACCCATTTCTGTGGATAAAAGCATTATAACTTTATTATAGACATCTATAAAGAGCAGTTGATTGGACACCTACGCAATCTAAATAGCTGTAGCCATTCTTGAAGGGAGAGTTTAATTCATTTACATTTAAGGAAACTATTGACAGAAAGGGCTGTTGTGCCATTATATTGTGTAGGGTTGTTGGGATTTTGGGATTGGGTATTTAGTTTGTGTAATTGCTCTTCGAGCAGCTTATTTAGGGCCAGTTTGGATAGTGCTAATATTGCAAGATCTTTTCTGTCTGAGAATGTTTTTAACCCTCGTTCCTGTGTAAATGAGTTTCGCTGGGTAGTGAACTCAAGGTTGAAATTTTCTTTTATCCTGTAGTTTGAATATGTCATTCCACTCTTGCAAATGGAAGATCTAGTTTGATTCTTATGTTGTTTCCTTTATACTTGAGGATTTTTGTTTGTTTGTTTGTTTGTTTGTTTTTGTTGTTGTTGTTTTGTTTTTTGCTCCCTTACTGCTTTAATGAGTCATGTCTCTTTGTTTTTTGCCATTTGAATTACTAAATGTCTTTTATTTTTTTACAAATATGATTGTAGTTGGGTTTTAGTCATGCAAAGAACACCCCCTTCACCAGTGCAACATTCCCATCACCAATATCTCTGATCTCCCTCCTCCCCACTCCTCCCCCACCTGTACTCTAGACAGGCTTCTACTTCCCTCGTTCATTCACTTTGTTATGTTAGTTCTCAATGTAGTTATTTCACTAACACTCATCACTCTTTGTGGTGATCTTCATGTAGTGAGCTGGGCCTTCCAGTCCTCCTCTCTTTTGTCTCTGAGAAATACAGCAAAAATGTATTTTATTTTTCTTAAAACCCATAGATGAGTGAGACTATTCTGCATTTTTCTCTCTCCCTCTGACTTATTTCACTCAGCGTAATAGATACCATGTATCCATGTATAGGAAAATTTCATGATTTCATCTCTCCAGATGGCTGCATTGAATTACTAAATGTCTTGGTGTTGTTCTATTATGGCCTATTTTATTTGGCACTCTTTTTGACTCGGATATATAGAGAAAATTCTTTCCCAAGAGTGGGGAAGTTCTCTGCTATTATTTTCCTCACTAGTTTTTCTCTTTCCTGTTTTCTTCCCCTCTGGAATTCCTATAATTTGGAGATTATTTCTCTTGTCTTTGTTCATTAAGTACCTTACATTTTTCCCCAGGTTTTTGTCTCTCCTTTTTTTTTTTTTTTGACCTTTTTTTTTTTATCCCAGCTTGTACTATGTCTTCAAGTTCATCTATGCAATTCTCCACTTGTGTAATTCTACTATTATGGCTTACTAACATGTTTTTAGTTCCTTCAGTTCCATTTGTATGGATTCTCTCATATTCTAATTTTTTTTTTGATTTTTTTGGGCCACACCTATTTGATGCTCAGGGGTTACTCCTGGCTAAGAGCTCAGAAATTGCCCCTGGCTTGGGGGGACCATATGGGACACCAGGGGATCGAACCGCGGTCCTTCCTTGGCTAGCGCTTGCAAGGCAGACACCTTACCTCTAGCACTACCTTACCGGCCCCAAGGATTCTCTTATATTCTGCGAGAGTTCTTTGAGTTGGTTGAGTTGTTCATCTATAGATTTCTTAATTTCGCAGGCTAGTGACTCCTTGATTTCCATTGCTAAACCATTAAGTGTTGATGTTAGGTCCTCTTCTATAAGGTTCAGGCATTTAGGTGGACTTGGAGATTTGCCAGGATTTCTCTCCATATTCCCCCAGTAGACGTCTTCTTTAGCTTTTCCATTGATCTTTGCATTTAGTGGTTTGAAATGCTGGAGTATTAGGACGTTGAAAGAAGTGCTAGATTCAATCTGCCAGGAATTCTGGCTGGCCCCAATGGGCAGATGAACAGTGATGGCACTGAAATCCAGAAGGAGACTGCAGAAGGCTCTACTTAACAAAATTTTATTGAATCTCTGTCAGATACAAAAGTACAAATTAGTTCGTGATTGAGTTTCACTCATACAGTGTTTGAGCATTTGTTCTTTCACTAATGTCTACTTCCTTTCACCAATGTAACCTTGGTTTATCTTTCATTCCCCTACTCAATCTCTATGGCAGACACTATTGCTTTCCTTTTAGGAACTGTGGTTTTCAGTACTTTTATTGAAAGTGTACCATCAATATTAGTATACCTTCTTTCAACATTCAATTCTTTTCCAGAGTGACCATTTCCCACTATCATTGTCATAGTGGTCCTTTCTCTGATCTAACCTCTCTCTTCCCATTGTGGAAAGCTTTCTGCTAAGAACCAGTTCTAGTGACCTTTGTTTCCATTTTGGGGGAGGTATTATTCTCATCCTATGTTTCTTTAAATCTTTCAAATGATTGTGATCACTTGTGATAATTCTGTGTCTGTCTTTTCTGATATTTTACTAGCACAAAATTTTTCATATTCACCCATGTATCAGCAAATTTCATTACTTTATTTTTATTAATGATTGTATAGTATTCCATTGTGTAAAAATACCATAAATTCCTATCCACTGGCCTGTTTTTAGAACTTGGGTTGTTTCCAGATTTTCGTCATTGTAAATAATGTTCAATGAACATAGGAATACAGTACCACAACTTCTTGATCTATTCATTCATAGTTGAGTATTTGGGTTATTTCCAGATCTTGGCTATTATACCAAGTACAGTGATGAACATAGGTGTGCATATTTCTTTTCAATTACTGTATCTGTGTTTTGGAGGTAGATGCCAACAAGTGAGGGGGTCATATGAAATCTACTCTTTTTTGGTTTGTTTTTGGCAAGATATCTATATTTATTTTCATAATGTGAACCTAATGACATTCCCACTACAATGGATAAGGGTTTCGTTTTACCCTACTTCTGTTAGGATTTTTGTTAAGTGTCATTCTGAGAATAATGGCCCCTTATTATAACTTTTTAGTATAGTTCAAGGTTGGGAAATACAATGATCTCATCTTTTGCTTAGGTATTTGTAGTTTCATGCAACTGTTAGTGGAGTTTGTTTCATGTCTTTGAAGAAACATTCTCAAATGTGTTTTTAAGTACAGTATATTGGGCTGAAGCAATAGCCCAATGGGTAGGGTGTTTGTCTTGTACACTGTTGACCCAGGTTCAATCCCCTGCTTCACAACTGGTCTCTTGAGCCTTAAGTGAATTCTGAGTGCAGAAGTAGGAGTAACTCCTGAGTGCTGCCTGTTATGAAACAAAAACAGAAACAAAAAAACAAAACAACCCAAAACAAAAAAATCTGGCTACAGTTTGCGTCCAGTATATTTAATCTCAACAGCATTTATTATTTTACTCATAGATCATATATTTACCAATATAGGAGAAACCTGAACCTACTTCTTTGATTCTTTTCTTTTTTTCTACAGATATGTTGAGTCGGTTGTCAGGATTGGCAAATGCTGTTTTGCAGACATTATCAGAAGATGAAACTGATCCAAATGTGAGGACATCTGTAGACATTGTAAGTAGATCTGTCCTGAATTATACTTATACAGATATATTCTATGTTCTTTTGAGGAAAATAATTTGAGACAAGGAGTGCTGGAGAAATCCCTGGCACCTGTTGAATCCCTGGCATCATATATGCTCCTCCAAGAGTCAGTAATACACCCTGAGTACTACCAGATATGGCCCAAAAATCAAAAAGAAAAAAAGGGATAGAATTGCTCAAGTAGGGGCCGGAGAGATATCACAGCGGTGTTTGCCTTGCAAGCAGCCAATCCAGGACCTAAGGTGGTTGGTTCGAATCCCGGCGTCCCATATGGTCCTCCGTCCCTGCCAGGATGTATTTCTGAGCAGATAGCCAGGAGTAACCTCTGAGCACCACCGGGTGTGACCCAAAAACCAAAAAAAAAAAAAAAAAAGAATTGCCCAAGTAGCATTCGTGTGTTAAACAGGAGAGGTTTATGGAAAATATCAAGACTTTATAAATTAACCTTCACCAGTGCATATTTATTACCCTGCACTAATTTCTCCTGTATCCCTCCTGTTAACCTCATGCCCTATCTGCTTCTTGCCTCTGAGCAGACACTTTCCCCCTTTCACCACTTTCTGTCATTTTTTTATCTTTTGGACATGGTGGTTTGCAATATTGTTAACTGCATAACATTTTATCTCCTTTCAATACCTAGTTCTTGTCCAGGTGAACATTTCTAATTCACTATCATAGGTGTCCCTTCTCTGGACAGTTACTTTACAAAGTATAATTATGGTAGGATCTTATGTTTTCAATTTTGAGTCTGTGGCTTAGATATATGCTACTTCTCCACATTTTCAATATACACAAGGCCTCTCACTCTTCCTCCCTATTCCATCTCTTTCTCATTTTCTTTCTTTTGCCTCAATTTCTTTCTTTCCCAGTCAATTTTCTCCCTATAAGCTAGAGTCAAGAATGAATCTAGGTTACTCCATTTACTACACATATATCTTGCCTTGTCTAGATATTCTGTATATCATAGATCGATGAAATCATCCCTGTTTGTTCTTCTGGCTTCACTCAACATTTTATCTTCTATTTTCATCCAGTTTGTGGCAAATTACATGAGTTTATCATGTCTTGTAACTACAAGAAACTGTAACTGTATTCTATTGTGTGTATATATGTGTGTCTGTATATATATATATATATATATATATATACACACACACACACACACACAACATCTTTATCATCTATTCATCTGTCCTTGGACACCTTGCTTGATTTTATATCTTAGCTATTGTATTAAGAGCTGCAATGGTGTGCTTTTTTTGAAATTCTTTTATTGTTATTATTTTTTAAATTTTTATTTTGATCATACTGGTTTACATTTCTTTTTCTCTTTTCTTCTTTTTTTTTTTTTTTTGTGGTTTTTGGGTCACACCCGGCAGTCCTCAGGGGTTATTCCTGGCTCCAGGCTCAGAAATTGCTCCTGGCAGGCACGGGGGACCATATGGGGTGCCGGGATTCGAACTGATGACCTCCTGCATGAAAGGTGCCGGGATTCGAACTGATGACCTCCTGCATGAAAGGCAAATGCCTTACCTCCATGCTATCTCTCCGGCCCCGGGTTACATATCTTTCATAGTAGTATTTTAGGTACATATTAACATTGAATCAGGGGAATTTCCATCACCAAATTTGTCCTACCACATCCCCATTCCCTTCCTGCAACCCATATCCCCCACCATCACTCCCCCGGGCTGTTAGAGTAGGTGGTCCCCTCTTTGTCTAGCTTACTGTTAGTGATCATATATCTGTTTGATCCTGGTACCCTCCCTTGTTTTCCCCTCTATTTGAGAGGCGGAGCTAGATAATTCAAGTTATGTGGTTTTGTTTGAAGGAAAGAAAAGCAATAGAATGGGGTAAAAAAATAAATAAAAGAAAAGAAAAATCAAATATTCTAAAAAATGGGCGGAGTCCTTCTAGAGGCTCTCAACCTCAGTTTGAGAGAAGACATGAAAAAGGTAATTGAAATACCACAACAATACTGAAAGAAATATCAAATTAAATATCCAGTGAGCACTACAGCAATAAAGACAAGCATCACCCAATAGTCTCGGTTCTGAAATCAAATCATGCCAGAGTGCAAAAAGAAAGAGAAAGATAAAATAAAATAAAATAAAATTGGAGACATCAACTTCAATATCGACACCAAAATAAAGACGTCAAAAAAATCAGTCAATCAATAAATATATATGTGGAAAAATGATTATTTTTTCCCTTTTTTTCTCTTTTTGCCCCTGCATAGGCATAGTAATTATTGGGGATATTATAGAGCAGGGGTCTCAAACTCGATTTACCTGGGGGCCACAGGAGACAAAGTCGGGGTGATCCTTGAGTACAAAGTCAGTAGTAAGCCTTGAACGTTTGGGGGTGTGACCCAAACAACTAAAACAAAACAAAATTAAAAAAGATTCCTCTAGGGCAGGGCCACAAAATGTTGTACGGAGGGCCGCAAACGGCCTGTGGGCCATGAGTTTGAGACCCCTGTTATAGAGGGAATTCCTTGGCTTAAGAGATACAGGGTTTCTCCACCCCTGAAGTATATTGTCATGGGATTTTATTATTTTTAATCACAGAATTACATTATTTATTATTAAGTTTCAGGCATGCAATGTCTCAACAACATTCCTTCATCATTGTCTACTTCCCTCCACCAATGTTCTCACGAATGTTCCCTCCCCCAGTTTATGTCTAGAGGAGGCACTTTTTCCCTTCACCATTTTCTAGTATTCCTTCCCCTAACTTATCTTCCTTACAACTTCATTCCAGAAACAAGTTTCCTACTGAACAGTGCTTCTCCTGCACATTGTTGCCTTTGGGGCTTTGTTCTTCTGTTATGAAATTTATTTATATCATGTAAGGGATCATTTTGTTCCTGTCTGCTCCTTTCCCTCTGGTTGACTTCACTAAGTATGATACTCTCTAGATCCATCTACATAGCAACAAATTGTATGACTTTATCTTTTCTTATGATTGAGGTGTATTTCCAATGTGTATATGTATCTGGTTTCTTTTCCACTCATCTGTTCTTGGACAATTGCATTGTTTCCAGTGCTGCAGTGAACATAGGAGTGTAGACATTTTTTCTTTTCTGTTTTGTGATTTTGGGCCCTTCAGTGTATATTCCAAGAAGTGGGATTGCTGGGTCATATGATAGACTCAGGTAACTATATGGGGTGAAGGACCCAAATAATACAGCAGTTAATATCATTTGCCTTGTATGCTGCTGACCTAGGTTCAATTCTCGTTCATATGTACATCTACATCTACATATATGTACACAAAATTAATAAACTAAAAAGTTAAACTTTTATAAATTTTTCCAAGCTTTCATTTGGTACATAAATGTTAATCACAGTTAGTACTTCTTGATCCGTTGTTCCCTTAAATAGTGAGTAGTGTCTATCACTGTCTCTAGTGACTCTCATTGTGCTCAGTACTAGTTGTTCTGTTATAAGTTATGTGGGCCCTAGCTTTTTGGTCTATCACTGGCTTGTATGGTTGTTTTTCATCCTTTCAACCAGAATCTGTATTTATCCTGTAAATTCAGTTATGTTTTCCAAGCAAATTGGTGGGTTTTCTTTCCAGTTTCATCAAGCTAATTTATGCCCTTTTGGATTGGGGTGGTGGAACATTCCTGGTCTACAGGACCCAGAAAAGTTTCTCAGTGTTCTGAACAATGGAGCTGGAGGAGATCAAAGTCTCTAGTTCTGAATTTTAATTTTAGACTCCTCTCACTTATTGGGGTCTAATCTTTACTTCTTTCATAAAATTTGACCATTGTAAATGACGTAGTTTATAAAAGCTGAATATTACAAAAAGATGTATTGTGGAGGCTATTATAATGATTTTTACTAGGTCAGACTCGAAGAACTAATTTTCTTCTCCTCACACATAAAGGCAAGTGTTATACTACTGAGATCTTCCTGTCCCTTAAGAACTCTCTTAAATAAGGATATAATTTGGTCAAATTATAAGATGAAGTTGGAATAAAAGAATTCCTGATTGAAAGTGATTATCTTTTTTCTGCTACAATGACAAATTTTGGACTAAATTCTAGGAATTACCCCAGAAACCTGACATGGAATTCAGTGATAAAATACAGGAAGACATAATGGAACACTTGACGCTTGACAAATTGGTGGTAGAACTAAAAGAAAAGATAAGGGAGAAAGATACTGAACTACAACAAAAAGATGAAGCTCTCCAGGTATCATAGTTTTTTTTTTTCTCTTTGTTGAGCATTTGATAAACAAGATGGATACACCATTCACTTAGATTTATTTTCTTTATGTGATTTGAAATTGATTCTTATTTCTTCAAGATGTTTCAATAATAACTTATTATGTGCTCAGTAACTGAGTAGTAAATATATTTTTATTTTCCCTCATTGTTCTCTGACAGGAAGAAAGAAAAGCTGCTGCTAAGAAAATAAAAGACCTAAAACTTCATGCTAAAGCCAAAATAAATTCTTTGGAAAAATGCATAGAAGCAATGAAGTCACAAGCTGCAACTGTAGAACCCATAGAATCTCATTCCATGGAGCAACTCCCCAAGGTATGTATTGGATAGCATCTATTTTCTGATAGTAAAAAGCTTCCCTATTTTGGGTAATCACTAATCATTAACATTATTGAAGCTAGTAATACAATACTAAGGGCATTTTTTTTAATTGAGCTTACAGTCTAACTGGGTCTAATGTGCCTTATCCAGGGACAATCAAAGGCCAACAGAAAGCTTGGAAATGATGTGTCTTTTTTTACCTAGACTGTCAAAGAACTAAAAAGACCAACAAAGAAATAAGAACTAATAATTAAATAGGCTTTATTAGACATTAGGAGATACTAGAATTAGATAGGAAACATTGAGATAGATAGATATCACTCAAAGGCTATTGATTAGCAGGTTAAGATGTTTTGTAAGATCTTTCTCTCCTGAAATTTTTCATAGAATCCTTCTTAATTTTGCTACTAATTTTAATGTTTGGGCTCTACCTAGAGGGACTCAGAAGCTACTTTTATAGACTATCTGCTTAGAGATTAATTATGGCAATGTTTGAGTGGCCTTGTGATAATCTAGACCAAAAACAAAAACAAAAAAGTAATAATATTATACATCAATTTATGGAACCAGAATTTCAGGGTCAGAGGGATAACTCAATGAGGTAGAGCACATGCTTTGCATAAAAGGAGGTCTAGATTATGCATAAAAGTTATTCTGCTCAGTAAGCAGAATTAGATTTAACTTTTGGAAAAAAATGTTGAAAGATTTGGAATTGTCTTCACGACTTTTATTAGAACAGTTTTGTCCTCTAACTTAGTGGCAGTATGTTTTTCTGAATTCTCATCTCTCTTTTCAAGATATTTTTTTTAATTTCTTGGGTTTTTTTGTTTGTTTGTTTGTTTTTTGGTTTTTTTTTTTGTGGGGGGGGGGCACATCTGGTGCTACTCTTGGCTCTGTACTCAGAAATCACTCCTGGCTCCGGGGACCATATGGGATACCGCAGATCAAACCCAGGTCCGTCCTGGGTCATCCGTGTGCAAGGCAAATGCCATACAGCTGTACTATTACTTCAGCCCCTGAGTTTCTTTTAACTTTTTTTTTTTTGGGGGGGGGTGACATCTGGCGATGCTCAGGGATTACTTTTGGCTCTGTGCTCAGAAATTGCTACTGGCTCAGGGGCCAGCTGCATGGAAGGTAAACAGCCTAGCACTGCGCCACTGCTCCGGTCCTTCTTTTTAACATTTTTTTAAATTGGGATAATTAAGTAAGTTTTAGTCCTACATTATAGAGGAAGCCTCATACCCCAATCCCCAGTGGATTAGGGAACATGGATTTGCAAGTGACACCAACACGGGAAATAATCTAGACAGGTTAGGGCAGTGGTCGGTAAACTGCAGCTCGCGAGCCACATGTGGCTCTTTACACTTTTAATTTGGCTCTTCCGTGTGCTGGGCGGCCGCTCCAGGAGTCAGGACTCTGCTCCTAGCCTCTGTCAGTGCGCGCCCTGTGTGCAGCCCCGGCGGCCGGCTCCACACAGCTCTGATCGGAACCAACATTAGTGTTTGTGACTTTGACAGTCATTGTCGGGATGTAATTTTCTCTACATTATAAGGCAAATTTTACGGAATTTAACATTATCGATAAATAATATCATTCTAAAGTTTTTGTTTTATTAGTTGTGTTATTTGTGTTCTCCTGACCTACGTGGATACTTGCATGCAGAATAGTCTCAATAAAAACTTATTGAAAGTAAAAACAGTATACCATCCTATGCATTATCAGCATTAAAAATGTGGCTCTCAAAATAAATTTCAATCGTGAATTTGGTGAGATTTGGCTCAGTTGAAAAAAAAAGGTTGCCTATCACTGGGTTAGGGAAATAAAATAGGTTCAGGAATTTTGACCCCAAGCTATCTGCAAGCAGGCCAAAGGACACTGGCAGGTAGACAGAAAAGATGTGACACCAAAACCAGAAGTCTCTGAGCAGAGGTCTTTCTTTAGAAGAATAGGGCCACACACCATCCCCACACACACATACACACACACACACACACACACACACACACACACACACACACAGAAGTTCTTCCCGGCTAGGTGGACTAGCACATACAAAGCAGATATAATCTTGATTAGAGTGAGAACTGGTTTCTTCAACACACTATGGCATTGACTGATATGGGCCTTTGGCTAAAGTCATAGAAATAGCATATTTAATAGCAAATTTTTTGGGGGGCTATACCCAGTGATGCTCAGAGGTTACTCCTGGCCTTGCACTCAGAAATTGCTCCTGGCTTGGGGGACAATATGGGATGCTGGAGGATCGAACCACAGTCCATCCTAGGTTAGAATGTGCAAAGCAAATGCCCTACCGCTTGCGCTACCGCTCCAGACCCTTAATGGCATTTTATTCCCTAATATTCTTTGTATCTCCTTGGTTTGAATTACTTGCCAGAATTTTAGATTGCTGTTTTCTTAGCATTTTCTGAGTTTAGCTGTTCCCCGAGGAAGAATGGGTCTAATGGGAGCAACTTGACCATACAAGAAACTGAAAAACAAGAATAATGTCCTTGTTATTAGAGCAGGTGCTATTTTTTGCTCACATCACTTTAGTAAAACTAATCAAATGCTTGAGTATGTCAAACTCTAAAGCAAAAGGCAAACTTAACTATAGTTTTCTTAGCCTTTCTCTGTCCTCTTGAAGGCAGCACTTTTATTTACTTATTTATAGGTTTTGTTTTTGGACCACACTCAGCAGTTCTGAGGACTTACTCCTGGCTTTCTTGTCAGGGATCTCTCCTGCTAGAGCTGGGTGGGGGGGTCATCTGGGAAGTCAGGATTTGAACCTGAGTTACCTGCATGCAAGGCTGGTAGGTACCTGTCTTCAGCTCTAATTATAGTTTGTTAATATTTTTATTTAAATTTTAAAAAATGAAAAAGAACTGTGCTTTACAAAGTTTTTTGGGTTTTTTTGTTTTGGGGCCACACCTGACAGTGCTCAGGGGTTACTTCTGGCTCTGTGTTCAGAAATCACACCTGGCAGGCTTGGGGGACCATATGCGATGCTGGGATTCAAACCACTGATCTGTCCTGGATTGGCTGTGTGCAAGGCAAACACCCTCCCACTGTGTTATCTCTCCAGCCCCTTTACAAAGTTATTAATAGTTGAGTTTTAGGCATATAATATTTCAACACCAAGCCCACCCAACTATAGTTCTTTTAAATGGTTTACTTTATCTCCATTTTCAGCATGACAAGATTTCTAAAGAAGAAGAGAGTGAAGTAGAAAAAATAAAACAAAAACTTCAGGAGAAGGAAGACCTCATTAGAGGCTTGCACGACCAACTTGCCCAAGCACAAGCAGAGCAAGCTTCACAGGTAGGGTTGTAAGTTATCTCAAAATTTTAAGTTAACAAATCATTAACTCCAAAGGTCTTTTACATAGAAAATACATGATTTTTGTTGTCTTGTGAATTTATAGTCATGTATATTTATCAACTTTCTCTCATAAATCTCATAATTTTACTGGATTCTTGCTGTTTTCATTCTTAGTTGGTATCTTTAGGTATCCTTTTTTAAAATTTTATTTTATTGACAAAAATAAAGCAGAAAGGGTTTTGGCAATTGAAACTACTGTGATTTACAAAGTCCTTCATAGTTGGATTTTAGACATACAATGGATCAGGGCCAAACCCACCATTAATGTCAACCTCCTTCCATTTATGTTCCCATAGTGTACCCTTTACCACCACCCTTTACCCCCTGGACTGCCAGTATAACAGACCCATTTAAAGTTTAGATTATTGGAGTTGATTTATCTCTATTTCTCTCTCTTCCTTGTGCTCCTCTCCCTATCCTCTTTTCTTTTGTGATATTGTGATTTGTACTACTGCAAATGAAGGGATGCTATGAATGTCTTTTCCATCTTAGGCCTTCTCTACCTGCACTCTCCACTCTTTGTGGCAAGGTACCTATATTGGAATGGTCCTCCTGATTTTCATCTCTATTGTCTCTGAATATCATCCCCACACTGTCTTTTATTTGACTTATATACCAGTGATGAGTGAGATTATTCTATTTATCTCTCGCCCTCCAACTCAGTATAGTTATATATATGTATATATGTATTATATATATTTATGTATATATATACCAGTATATTATATCCCTAAAAGTGGTATTGCTGAATCCTAAGAAAGATCAATTTCAAGGAATATTCATATTGTTCTCCAGAAAAATTGAACTAGACAGCATTCCCACCAGCAGTAATTGAGAGTCCCTTTCTCACTACATCCATGCCAGCACTGGTTAGTTATTCTTGTTCCTGGTGATTGTGTCATTCTCTGTGGTGTGAGGTGATACCTCCTTATTGTTTTAATTTGCATCTCCCTGATGAATAGTGGTGTGGAGTATTTTTATGTGTCTTTTGGCCATTTGTATTTCAAATGACAGTGGTGTTTCCTCCTTGAAGATGCCTTTAGTCTCAATGTCATAGAGAGTTTTGCCCATGCTTTTTTTCTATATATCTTGGAGTTTCAGGTCTCATTCAAGACCTTTAATCCATTTTGGTTTCATTTTTTTATTAAATTTTTTAATATCTTTATTTAAGCACCATGATTATAAGCATGTTTATAGTTGGGTTTTAGCTATTAAAAATAACACTCCCACCACCAGTGCCCTCCATCTCCCTCCTTCTCCACCCCTTGCCTGTATTCAAGACAGGCATTCTATTTCTCTTACTCACTACCACTGTCATGATAGTTGTCAGTGTAGTTATCTCTCCAATTGGACTCACCACTCTTTTTGGTAAGCTTCATATTGTGGGCTGGTTCTTCCAGCCCCCATCTCTATTTTTCTCTGGGTACTATTACAACAATATCTTTAATTTTCTTAAATATAATAGATGATTGAGACTATTCTGTGTCTATCTCCCTCCCACTGACTTATTTCACTTAGCATAATAGTTTTCCTGTTTATTCATGTATAAGAAAATTTCATGACTTCATTTTTTCCTATTGACTGCATAGTATTCCATTATGTATATATCCTACAGTTTCTTTAGTCACTCATCTGTTATTGGGCATCTGGGTTGTTTACAGATTCTGGCTATTTTAAATAGAGCTGCAATGAACATAGGCATGGAGCGGGCATTTTTGAATTGTGTTTTTGTGTTCCTAGGGTATATCCATAGGAGTAGAATTGCTGGATCATATGGGAGCTCAATTTTCTGTTTTTAAAGGAGTCTCCATATTATTTTCCAGAAAGACTGGACTAGACATCATTTCCACGAGAAGTGAATGAGAGTTCTATTCTCCCTACATCCCCACCAGCACTGATTGTTCTTGTTCTTTGTGCTGCAATTTCTTAACCCATTAATATATCATGGAATATTTTCTGTTTTCTTCTATATTATTTTGGTGCTGCCATGAACTAAGGTGTGCATGTATCAAGTTAGTGTTTTTGTGTTCTTGGGTAGATGACTAAAAGTGGAATTACCCAGTAGTAATAGCACCATTATATCTTTTGAAAATTTTCCACACAGTTTTCCACAGAGGCTGAACACAGGATATTCCCCACCGACAGTAAACAGAGGTTCTATTTTACCACATTCCCACCAACACTGTAGATTTTAGTATTTTTGATATATGCCACATTCACTGGTGTGAGGTATCTCATTGTTGTTTTTTGATTTGCAGTTTCCCAATAATAAGTGAAAATGGGGACTTTTTAATGTTAACCATCCATTTGTATGTCTTCAGAGAAGTGTCAGTTTATCTCGAGTGCTTATTCTTTTACTTTATTGAAAAATCCTTTTAAATTCTGTGTCTTCAATAGTTTCACTCATCTATGGGTTTTAAGAAAAAGAAAAGAGATTATTGTAATAATGCCCAGAGACAACAGAGAGGAGGGTTGGAAGGACTGGCTCTTGATGTGAAACTCATCACATAGAGTGAGTTTAGTTAGAGAGATGACTACCCTGACTGTCATGACAATGTTAGTAAGTGAGAGAAGTAGAATGCCTGTCTCAAATATAGGCATGGAGGGTTGGGGAAGGAGGGATATGGGGGGCATTGGTGGTGGGAAGGTTACTCTAGTGAAGAGGGGTGTTACTTTTTATGACTAAAACCCAATTACCATGACATATTTAATCATGGTGCTTAAATAAAGAAAAAAAATTCTGTGTCTTCAGCTTAATAAAAGTTCAGAAGAGATGGAAGAATTTGTAATGATGAAGGAAAAACTCCAAGAAAAAGAAGAAGTCATTGGCCTTTTGCAAGCCCAGCTCAACCAAGCACAGGCTGAACAAGCTGCTCAGGTATGATGGGGTCTCTCACTCTCAGTAAGATAAAAATCATGAAAGCTATTAAGATATTGGATTATGAATATCCATACAGTTTTCTAAACTTATTTGATCTACCACCATCTTCCAGAATCAGTATACTCAGCATCCTCTGGAATTCAATCTTTTTTAATTTTCTTTTTTCTTTTCCTTCCTCCTTCCATCCTTATTTCCCTCCTCTTTGCCTCCCTCCATCCCTTTTTCCTCCTTTCTTTTCTTCCTTCTCTCCTTCCTTTCCTCCTTCCATCCGTTTGTGTTTCCTTCCCTCCTACCTCTGCACTCAGGAGCAATTTCTGAGCGCATGGCCAGGAATAATCCTGAGTGTCACCGGGTGTGGCCCAAAAACCAAAAAAAAATTAAATGATTGAAATTCATTTTTTGTCAAATACTTAGTACCTGTGTTTGGAGAAGAGTCCGAGTTTAATTTTTGCAATATTTTATATTCAAGAAGAGTAACATGTATAGTTTTTCTGGTGTGTCTTTAGTTGAGCTCCATGCAGCAGGTCGTACGAGAAAAAGATGCCCGCTTTGAAACACAGCTTCGTCTTCACGAAGATGAGCTTCTTCAGTTAGTAACCCAGTCAGATGTGGAAGCAGAGATGCAACAGGTTTGTTGCTAATAATTAGCAGAAAGACTTGCATTAACAGTTAATTATCACAGCCACTTTCTAGGTCTTCTCCACCATTTTTCACTTGGTGTTGGTATGGTCTTTAGTTGGTTTCTTTTTCTGTTTTTGTCCTCTATTACATATTAATTTTTTTCACGTCTCTTACTTGCCTGTAACCATGGTGTTGGTATTCAAAAGCTGAGTTTAGTTGGCAGTTTCACATGGTAGTCAGAAATTGATTTATTTTCTTTTTGCTGTTAGTAGCTACTTTTGTGTATTAAAAACTCAAGTCAAAGCTTCAAATCAATGAAGTAATTTTTAAACTTAAAAAAATTAAACATGAGGGACTGGAGAGATAACATGGAGGTAAGAAGTTTACCTTCCATGCAGAAGGATGGTGATTTGAATCCCGGCATCTCATATGGTCCCTGGAGCCTGCCAGAAGCAATTTCTGAGCATAGAGCCAGGAGTAACCCTGAGCACTGCTGGGTGTGATCCAAAAACCAAAAAAAAATTAAACATGAATAATAATGTTGAAGTTATAAAATCTTATTTAATTAATTTTTAAAAGTTCCTTGAGTATAAAAATTAACTTCATTGTTTTTGAATTTATCAACTACTAACTCAAAGGCAAATACCTTGTTTATTTAGTGTGCTGTCCCAAGGAATTCCTGCAGTATTTCATGGTTGATGGTTGATGCATTTGTTTTTGTTTTGTTTGTTTTTGAGTGAAAAACTTCTGGTTTTTAAGTAGAATGTTCTACCACAATTCAAAAGCATTGTTGATTGATTTACTCAGCAAATGTTTGTTGAATGCATGTACTATGTGTGAAATTCTAAGAAAAATCGTTCTTGCCTGTAGAATCTTTGACTTCTCTTTGGTGAATGAGAATTGCACATACCTATGTGATTTAGGTATAAGACATTCACTGCCATTTTAAAAATGAGTCTCATTTCCTTTTAATTGTCAGAAGTCTCACTAATTCAGACACTTGCTTGTATCTCGTTTTGGTTGTTGTTCATGCTCTGGAGAAGACATTTTGGGGCAATTCTTTGGCTATTCTTTGCTGATGCTGGTTGTTCAGCAGGTGTTCCACCCTTTAGCCTGTCAACCTCAATCCCCAAATCTTAAGTATATAAATTTTTATGAAATTTGTCAAGGTAAGTAGGTAAAGTTGATCTTTTTGTTAGGACATTATGTTGAAAATATTTTCTTTTCAGAATTTGCGGCAACTGCAGAGGAAGCTTGAAGAACATGAGGAAGCCTTGTTGGGCCGTGCTCAGGTTGTGGACTTATTGCAACGAGAGCTAACTACCGCTGAACAGCAAAACCAGGTATTGTCTTATGCCCTTTATTGCCCCTTTTCAGTAATGCTCATTTCCATATTAATTTGCCTAACAGCAGCTATACAGTTTCTTTTTTTTTTTTTTTTTTTTGTTTTTTTTCGGGCCACACCCGTTAGATGCTCAGGGGTTACTTCTGGCTACACGCTCAGAAATTGCCCCTGGCTTGGGGGGACCATATGGGATGCCGGGGGATCGAACCGTGGTCCTTTCCTTGGCTAGCGCTTGCAAGGCAGACACCTTACCTCTAGCGCCACCTCGCTGGCCCCAGCTATACAGTTTCTATTATAAGCCTTCAAAGAGTTGCTTCTGGAATGGAGAGAGAAAACAAGCTGGTAAGACTCTTGCCATTCATGCGACTGACCCAGGTTTAATCCCTGGCACTACATAAATGGTCCCTGAACCTTCCAGGAGTATCCTTGAGCACAGAGCCAGGACTGAGTTCTGAGCACTTTTGGGTGTGACCCAAGTTAGCCCTGAGTCCTACTAGGCATGGCCAGGAGTAAGCCTTCAGTACTGGCGGTTATGCCCCCACAACCAAATTAAACTCCAGAGAATTAATACTGTTTATTATTCTTTCATGAGTTCCCTGTGCTTGAGTGGTGATAGTACAATGCTGACCATAACAGACTCAATTTCTTCCCTCATTGTTGCATTAAATAATTAATGATGGATCTGGATGGAGATGGATGGATGGATGGATATTTCTCTCCCATCCCAGGCCACGTGGCTCCGCAATCCCCATTCAGCCGGCGGGTCCCAGGTTTAGGTGAACGGCAGAATCAGACTCATCCAGAGACAGGCAGCAGGAAGCATCAACTTTATTCATACCCTATTCACCACATGTGTGTGGGCTATATCATAACCTTTCAAGCACAGCCATTCTTAGCTAGCCCTGCATCTTAACGCCTTTCATCCATCTTCCCTTTGACCTCCATCCTGGCCAAAGACCAAAAGGGCAGAGCCCTAATCCCCTGGGTCAAAGGCCTTATCTACCTTTTCCAAGACCCCTCCCAGGAATGGGCGGGGTCTTGCAGGTAAGGTCAAATTACCTAGGGAGAAAGGGTGGGGGATGAGGCTTCACCTCATGAATCTTGTATTTCACAAATTTTATTGTTTCTTTTTGATTGTAGGTCTAGAATTTGTTTTACTCTAAATGTCATGTTTTCATTTGTATAAATTCACTTCTTTGTCTTAAATAGTTCTTGTGCTTTACATGTTATAGTTTCTTTGCTTGACTTTTTTGGTTAATTTTTTGGTGGATTGAGATCATCTCATTGTGCAAGCTTCCCTTGATCCTACATGTGATTAGGGATACTGATGTTCTAAAAATGTTAAAAACCAGACTTCTGTTACCTAACTCTAATCCAATCTGTCAGTCTGTTTTCTCATTCTATCTAGAGTAGTCCTTCATTCCTGTTTTGATCCCCCAATTTTTGCATTTTTAAAATTATTATTAATAATTCTGTTTAAGGGTCATATCCTGAGGTACTCAGGTCCTACTCATAACTTTGCACTCAGGAATTTCTCTGGGTGGGATGCTAAAGACAGAAACCCAGTCAACTGCAATTAAGGCAAGCACCTTACCTTTGTACTGTCTCCAGATTTTGTATGGATTTATATTGAACCATTTGGATAGTTTTAGGTTTGGTCATTATTTTATAGGGATTTTTATTTGATTGTTGCTCCATACCTATTCAGTTACTCTTAACTCTGTGCTCAGGGATCACTTCTGGTGGTGCGTAGGCACCACATGTGGACTCAGGATTGAACCATGGTCATTAAAGAGAAATGGTTCCAGCCCATGTATTACACCTTTGCTCCTGGTGCTTTGTTTTTATCTGTGACAAGCCTAACAATGGTCTGAGGCTACTCATGATGCTGTCCTTGGGGGACTCATACAGTGGCTGGATAAAACAAGACCCCTTTGCACTATATCCCCAGCCCTTGGCTATTTTGGTGAAATGGACTCCCTGTTACTGAATTCACTAGGCCAAATCCTAATATTAAACCAGTGTTTTAACTCCCGTTCTCTGCTTCATTTGGGTACTGCATCCAAATTTTCCTTCTCTCTGATTTTTAGTCTTCTTTAGAAAGATTTTTATTGTGAAGAAACATATTCTCTTATCTTCTGTACTGACAAAATTCATATCATGATCCTTAGCATTCTTTTCTCTTATCAAATAGGTTCAAATCAAGTTTTACCACTTACAAGATTAGTGGTGTATAGATAAGTATATTTGCACAATTTTTAAAATAAGTGCCTGTTTCAGAACCTTTTTCATTTTATTAATAAGTATCTGTTTAACTGTGGTTATCACACTTAACCCCAAGTTCCCTAATGGCAGAGCAGAACATATTCATTCATTTATTCATATTTAGTTACATGTACTTAATGTGCCGTATACTCAGGTGCTTGAGAATGATAGGAATAAAACACTTTCATTCCTCATGAGCTTATGTTGTACTAAGGAGAGACTTGTAATGGAGAGATATAAGTTCAACTCACATTTTGTAATGTGAAAGAGACAAGCAATAAAAGCAAATATAAATAACATGTGAAAAGTAATTAGTATAAAAGGACGGCCCTGTGTACTTAAAACTTTGTTTAAGTGTCTAGCCTCCTGTGCTACCTAGAGAACTCTTCCTCATTCTGTTCTCTGAAATGAAAACTTGATTTAGACTCATTTGACTTTATTTCTCTTTTTCCTTAGATTCTTTCTCAGAAGTTACAGCAAATGGAAGCTGAACATAATACGTTGAGCAATATCTTGGAATCAGAAAGACAGGAATCCAAGATTCTGATGGAAAAGATGGAACTGGATGTGTCAGAAAAAAATTCATCTTTACATAACCTTAAAGAAGAAATGCAGCATCTTCTGGAACAGCTTGAGCAGTCTGCTCAAGCTCAGGCTGAACTGCAGTCCCGCTACAAGGAATTGGAATCTAAGCACCAAATAGAAGTAGAAGAGAAGACCTCCCACATTCTCAGTCTTCAAAAGACACAGCAGGATCTGCACTCTGCCTGTGATGCTCTCAAGACTGAAAACTCCAAACTACTCCAAGAACAGCATCAACAGGCAGAGTCGGCCCAACATTTGGCCCAATCCATGCAGCAACTGGAAGGTTGGTATTGGATTGTATTTGAAGCCTGCTTTTTAACATCTGTTTAGCTACTACTTTAAAGTTTGAGAATCTGTTCATATCTTTTGCTCAGATCAGTAGAATCAATAGAAAGATTAAGAAAGTTGCCTCCTGTCCTTTTTAGTGGTTCTCCCATTTTTGAAATAAGTTAGCTTAATATAATTAGTATAATGCTATCCAAAACTATCAGAGTGATGTACCAATTACTAAAAAGGTGCTTTTTGAAGGCTAGTAGCAATCTGAAGGGTTCAGTGATTGAAAGGAGTAGAACTTGAGTTAATCAGTGAGCAACTCAGGCTATATTTAGATACATAAGTAGGAAGACTGAACTCATGGAATCATCTTTACTTAGAAAGGTGGCTATGGGGGCTGGAGCAGTGGTGCAGCGGTAGGGCATTTGCCTTTCATGCAGCTGAGCTAGGATGGACTGAGGTTTGATCCCCTGGCATCCCATATGGCTCCCCAAGCCAGGAGCAATTTCTGAGCACATAGCCAGGATTAACCCCTGAGTGTCACAAGGTGTGGTAAAGAAAACTTTTACCCTTTAAGAAGGTGTTAGGACCACCACCCCCACCACCAAAAAAAAAAAAAGGTGTAAGGAAAACATACTCTTCCTAAAAAGTATTGTATAACATCTTTTACTAAATTGGCTTATAATTAAAAGAAAGATGTTAGAAGGAATTCTTTGAAGAGTCATCTGTATTAAGAGCAAAATGTGGGGCCAGAGAGATAGCTTGGAGGTAAAGCATTTTGCCTTGCATGCAGAAGGTCAGTGGCTTGAATCCTGGCATCCCATATGTTCCCCCGAGCCTTCCAGGAGCGATTTCTGAGCATAGAGCCAAAAGTAATCTCTGAGTGCTGCCAGGTGTGACCCCTCCCCCCAAAAAGAGCAAAATGTTAACCAAAAGCCAGCAAGAAAAAATACATGGGGACAATGTATTAAATGAGCATCCATTTATCTGACCTGCAGCATGTTCTAATTTAAAACCTCTGAATGTGAGTATAAAAATTGTATACATATATATTATTGTATTTATTTAATAGTGTTATTGAATCTAGGTGGGAGTCATATAAGTGAAGGGGGATGAAAGTAAAATTAAGGACAGACTATTTTTACAGGGGAAGGAAAATTACTTTAAAATAATACATTGGGCATATCTAATAATCAGTGAACCCTAGCATAATACACAGAAAACATCACACTACAGATGCAACAGTGGTGAAACAACACAGGCCAACACCATTTATATAGAATGAAGATTGCAACTCTGATGACCTGAAAAGTGCCACCCACCTATTTAGCCTCTCAGCTAAAGGTTTAGAGAAGAAATAAAAATCTCACTGGAAAGCCTCTCCAACGGAGTTACAGCAGCTGAGGATTGAATCAGTGAGCTGGAAAATGAGATGCATAACAACTCCATACAGCAGAAGAGAATGGAAAAAGAACCTTAAAGCAAATGTTCAGACAATGGAAAAAATCCTCAAAGAATGTGAACAGATGAAAACAGAAGTTTTGGATAAACTTAACAGAAACAACATAAGAATCATTGGAGTCCCAGAGACCCAGGAAGAAAATCCCCAACATAAATCAACAGTCAAGGATATCATTGCAGAGAAACTCCCAGAGCTAAAGAGTGCATGCAGCAAAATCCTGCATGCCCAAAGAGTACCAGCTGAAAGAGACCCAAAATAAAGCACACCTAGACAAATGTTAGTCACAATGACGAACCCCACAGATAGGGATAGAATACTGAAAGCAGCCAGATCAAAAAGGGAAATTACATTCAAAGGAGCATCCTTAAGATTTACAGCAGAGCTGTCACAAGAAACTGTGACAAAGTTCCTTTTCAAAGCCAGAGAGCAGTGGTGGGATATAGTGACAAAACTCAGTGAAATGAATGCTTCACCTAGAATACTGCAACCTACCAGACTGACTGTCAGGTTTGAAGGAAGAATACATAGCTTCATGAATAAATAACAGCTGAGAAACTTTATAAGTACTCAAAACCAGCCTTAAAATAAAACTGAAAGGTCTACTTTAAGACAAGACAGATAAAAAGACTCACCAAACTCCTATATAAAAATACACTAACTCCCATGACAATTATCTTTCTCAACATGATCGAACTAAATGCACCAGTTAAGAGACACAGTATGACAAAATGGATCAAAAAGCTGAATCCAACATTCTGCTGCCTACAAGAAACACATCTGAATAGTCAGAACAAACATAGATTCAGAATCAAAGGTTGGAGGAAAATCATCCAAGCAAAGAACTTCTTTCAAAAAGTTAGAATGGCCATATTAATATCAGATGACACAAACTTTAGACTTTGAAAAGTTATAAGGGACAAAGATGGACATTTTGTAATAGTCAAGGGAAATGTGTAACAGGAAGAAATCATACTCCTAGACATATATCACCCAATGAGGAACCAGCAAAATATTTAATACAGTTGTTGTCAAATCTGAAAGAAAACATCAATAGGAACACAGTAAATGTGGGGGCTTCAACACTGCCCTGATACCTCTTGATAGATCAACCAAGCTGCAACTCAACGAGAAATGGAAAAAAGTGGACTATTAGATATATGTAGTGATCTCCATCTCCAGAAAACTGAATACACATTTTTCTCCAATGCACATAGATTATTCTTCAGGATAGACCACATGCTGGCCCATAAAATATATCTCCATAATATCAAGGGGATAGAAATTGTACATACCTTTTCAGATCACAATGCACTGAAATTAGAAGTGAACTACAAAGGGACACAGAAGAAAAACTGTAAAACCTGGGAATTAAACAGCTCACTACTAAACAATAGGTGGTTAGAGATGAAATCAAAATGAAAATCTAAAGATTTCTGGAAACAGATGCAAATGAAGATACAAATTATCATAAGGGACACAGCAAAAGTGGTACTAAGAGGAAAAAGTATAGCTTTGCAAGCACACATCAGGAAGGAAGAAGGATCTTACATTAATAGCTTAATGACATACCTTATCAAATTAGAAAATGATCCATAGGGCCCGGAGAGATAGCACAGCGGTGTTTGCCTTGCAAGCAGCCAATCCAGGACCTAAGGTGGTTGGTTCAAATCCCGGTGTCCCATATGGTCCCCCGTGCCTGCCAGGAGCTATTTCTGAGCAGACAGCCAGGATTAACCCCTGAGCACTGCCGGGTGTGGCCCCAAAAAAACAACACAAAACAAAACAAAACAAAAAATATCAATAAAATAAATGAAAAATAGGAAAGCAGAAAGAAATAACAAAGCTTAGAACAGAAATAAATGAAGTCTAAATCCAAATAAAAATATTTTTAAAAAGATCAATGAAACCGAAAGTTGGTTCTTTGAGGGGTTGGATGGATAGCACAGTGGCAAGGGGTTTTTTTTGCAGGTGGTCAATGCAAGACAGACCCTGGTTCAAATCCCAGCATCCTATATGTTCTCCTGATCCTGCCAGTAATGACATCTGTGCGTAGAGCCAGGAGTAACTCCTGAGCACTGCCTACTGTGACCCCAAAACAAACAAAAACGTTGGTTCTTTGAAAAATTAAATAAAATTGATAAACCACTAGCAAAAAATTACAAAGAAAGGGGGAGAGAGAATCTTAATAAACCCAATTAGAAATTAAAAGGGGGGGCAGTGAGGTGGCGCTAGAGGTAAGGTGTCTGCCTTGCAAGCACTAGCCAAGGAAGGAACTCAGTTCGATCCCCCGGTGTCCCATATGGTCCCCCTAAGCCAGGGGCAATTTCTGAGCGCTTAGCCAGGAGTAACCCCTAAGCATCAAATGGATGTGGCCCCAAAAAAACAAAAACAAAAAAAAGAAAAAGAAATTAAAAGGGGGAGATTATTACAGATATGACAGAGATTCAAAGGGATTCAAAGGTTAGAGACTACTTTGAGAAACTCTATGACACAAAACATGAGAACTTGGGAGAAATGGATAAAATCTTGGACTCTTCTAATCTTCCACATTTGAATCAAGATGATCTAGCGTATCTAAACAGACCCATTATTATTAAGAAAATTATAATGGTAATCGAAAGTCTTCACAAAAAGTAAAAACCCAAGCCCAGATTCACTAACAAATTCTTTCCAATATTTCAAGAGGATCTACTATAAACGAGTGGCTAAAGAACTGGTGGTACAGCTATACAATGGAATACTATGCAGCCATCAGGAGAGATGAAGTCATGAAATTTTCCTATACATGAATGGACATGGAAACTATTATACTGAGTGAAATAAGTCAGTGGGAGAGAGATAGACACAGAATAGTCTCACTAATTTATTCTACTTAAGAAAAATAAAAGACATTATTGCAATAGTACCAGAGAAAGTAGAGATGAGAGCTGGAAAGACCAAGCCACGATATGAAGCTTACCTAAAAGAGTGATGAATTCAGTTAGAGAAATAACTACACTGACAAATATCATAATAGTGAGAAAAATTGAATGCCTACCTAGAATACAGGCAGGTGTGTGTGTGTGGGGGGGGGGGAGATGGAGATTGTGGTAGGAATGTTGCCCTGTTGAAGGAAGATGTTCTTTTTTTTTCCCTCGGGCCACACCCGTTTGATGCTCAGGGGTTACTCCTGGCTAAGCACTCAGAAATTGCCCCTGGCTTGGGGGGACCATATGGGACGCCGGGAGTCGAACCGCGGTTCTTCCTTGGCTAGCGCTTGCAAGGCAGACACTTTACTTCTAGCACCACCTTGCCGGCCCCGAGATATTCTTTTTTATGACTGAAACCCAACTATATGTTTTTAATCATGGTGCTTAAAGATATTGATATAAAAATAATATAAACTAAAAATTAAAAAAGATTGCAGGCCGGGTGTTGCAAAGGAACCTAGGGACATTGATGGTGCCGTTCAGTTGTACTGTAAATTATATTCCTGATAGATCCTCAACTTGTAGATCCTGATAGATCCTCAATTTGTAGATTCCTATAGATCCTCAACTTTATAGAATCAATTTGTAGAGTACAGTTTCTAAATTTAAAATATTTAAAAAAATAATACATTGAAGGAAGTACCTTACAATTTTTTGTTTGTTTATTTGGACCACACCTGGTGACTATCAGGGGTTGCTCCTGGCTATACACTCAGAAATCGCTTCTGGCTTGGGGGACCATCTGGGACGCTGGGGGATCGAACCGTGGTCCATCCTAGGCTAGTGTGGGCAAGGAAAATGCCTTAAGCTCTGCGCCACTGCTCCAACTCCAATCTGCCTTTTTAAAATCATTTTTAAATTTGTTGGGGCCAGCATGGTGGCGCTAGAGGTAAGCTGTCTGCCTTGCCAGCGCTAGCCTAGGATGGGCCGCAGTTCAATCCCCCGGCGTCCCATATGGTCCTCCAAGCCAGGAGTGATATCTGAGCGCATAGTCAGGAGTAACCCCTTAGCGTCACCGGGTGTGCCCCCCCCAAAAAAACCGCAAAAAAAACAAAAAAATATTTTTTTTAATTTTTAATAAGGTGAATTAAGATAATTGAATATAGCATATAGTATGTCCTTAGACGATAATAACTGCTTGTTTGCAGAGTCAGCCCCTGAGTGATTGGGTATGTCTCAAAAACCAAAACCTAAACCAAAACTATATAATAATAAAGTTTTGACTAGAATCAGAGATCGTTTCTATTTGTTTTCTTTTCTTCAGAGCAACTCCAGCAAAAATCTGAAGAAATAAGGCAATTATTGGATAGACCAGTCCAGCAGAAATTTGAAATAGCTTCTCAGACTTCATGCCCAGATGTTTGTAATGAAGGTACACAGGTAATGAAATGTGTGCTATAGGGTGGGATTATGGGTCATGGGGCTGAGCCACACTCCGCCTTTCTCAGCACTTACTCCTGACTCTGCTTAGTCATGGCTTCTGACAGTACTCAGAATGAAGCATCATGCCAGGGACTGGGCCTGGGTCAGCTATGTGTAAGACAAGCCTTACTTGTTGTATGGTCTCTCCAACTCCAGATGTGCATTTTTAAGAAACATGGCCATTTGTCTTTGCAGCATTTATACTTGGATATGATAATGAGAATTTATTTTGCAGTGCTTCGTAAGTCATTTATCTTTGCTGCCAGATAAATGCTCTTCTGGAGGTGATTCTGTTAGAAACTAATCATGAAACACATTAATGTCTCCATAAAAAAGAGTGAGAAAGTAATAGCAATGAACATTAAGGATCTCAATAGATTTTCTGGTTCTAAGTTGTTAGAAATTTGTTTTGAAGCTGTCATTTTTCATCTTATGATAATCTCTGTTGAGTAGCCAGTTTTGGTTTTGGTAGATGAAGATTTGATCAGCTAAACACAATTTAGTCTAATACCTTAGATAATAGCAGTTATGGAAATCAGTACTTCTGTTAGATAATATAAAATGAAAAAAAAATATTGACTGATATTGACCAATTTGTATTCTGTGTTATTCACAGATATCCATGGAAAAATACATGTAATTGCCAGAAACTTAATTATTAAATTATTAAGCAAGAATATCAGAACAAGGAGTTTGATGGGCCTTTTTTCTTAATTGATCAGAGTCAATCTGGTATTACTAGATTTGTTTATAATCCCTTATTGATATTTTTAAATCCTTCATGTAAGGAAGATGATGCCTAAACTACGTATATTTGTTAAAGATCCCTTGGTTTCATCATTATTATGTGTACTGTTAAGAGATTTTTTTCCATGCCCCCTTGTTAAGAGATTTTATTTCCTGTTTTCTGGCATATAAAGTTACCAAACTCTTCTAGTCTCCCATCTAAAACATTTTCAACATTTTTCTATAATATGCAAAGAAAGAAACAAGTTTCTAGTCACACCTTAGAGCTCTCTTTTTATTCTAAAATTACTATAGTTGCCTTATAAAATTTTTATTTATCAGTCTTTATACATTTCATAGTAAATTACAGGTATTTATATATTTTATCTAAATATTTGAGTGCCTATCACTGACTGGATTTTAATATTTGCTTATAGTGTTGTTTTCTTCTGAAGTAGTAGGATATAAAAGGCTCAAAGGGATAATCCCCTCCACCAAGCTCCAACTGGGCCCATTTTCTGGCTCTCCTTCAGCTTCTTTCTGGGTCCTAGTGCCATCACTGTTAATCTGCCCTTTGGGGCTAGCCAGGTTTTTGTCAGGAAGGGAACAGGGAACCTCACAACTTAATCCCTTCTACCAAGTGCAAATGGGGCTGTCCTTTTTTGGTCTTTTCTTAGCCTTCCCCCAGTCATTACTGAGACCACCTTTCTTCCCATCAATTCTCCTTTTCCCATGTCAATATATATCATAGACCTCCTGGCGGATTGGATCTAGCATGTATTTCAACACCCTGATACTTCAGCACTCCAAACGACTAAATAGAAGCTAAAGAAGACATCTGCTGGAGGTGTACAGAGAGAAATCCTGGCAAATCTCCAAGTCCACTCAAATGTCTGAAAATTATAGAAGAGGACCTAAAGTCAACACTTAATGGTTTAGCAAAGGAAATCAAGGAGTCACTAGCCTGCAAAATTAAGAACTCTATAGATGAACAATTCAACCAACTCAAAGAAGAACTCTTGGAAAAGATGAGAGAATTCATACAAATGGAACTGAAGGAACTAAAAAACAGGTTAGTAAGCCATAATAGTGGAGAATTGCATAGACAAACTTGAAGACAAATTACAAGCTGAAATAAGAAAGTCAAAATTGAAAGGAAAGACAAAACTCTGGAAAAAATGTAAGGTACTTAATGAATAAAGACAAGAGAAACAATCGCCGAATTATAGAAATTCCAGAAGGGGAAGAAAACGGGAAAAGGGAAAAACAAGTAGTGAGGGAGATAATAGCAGAGAACCTACCCTTGCAAAGAGTTTTGTCTACAAATGCAAGAGTCAAAAAGAGTGCCAAACAAAATAGACCATAACAGAACATCAAGACATTTATAGTCCAAATGGCAAAAAAAAAAAAAAAAAAAAAAAAAAGCGAGATCAACTCTTCAAAGCAGTAAGGGAACAAAAGAAAAAAAAAACCCTCAAGTATAAAGGAAACAGCTTAAGAATCAAACTAGATCTTCTATTTGAAACAATTCAGGCAAGAAAATAGTAGAATGAAAATTTCAAACTACAAAATGAAAGGAAATTTCAACCTAGAGTTTACTACCCAGTGAAACTTTCATCTACTTGGGAGGAGGGTTAAAACATTCCTAGACAAAAAGGAACTTTCAATATTTGCACTGTCCAAACTGGCCCAAATTAGCTACTAAAAGAACAATGACACAAACCAAACCCCAATCCCAAATTCCCAGCAACAACCCTACACAATATAATGGCACAACAGCCCTTTCTGTCAATAGTTTCCTTAAATGTAAATGAATTAAACTCTCCCTTCAAGAATGGATACAGCTGTTTAGATTGAGCAGGTGTTCAATTAACTGCTCTTTATAGATGTCTATAATAATGTTATAATGCTTTTATTCACAAAAATGGGCACAGAATGTGTTTGGGAGCCATGGACTCCCACTGTAGTGCTCGCTATAAATAATTTTAATGTCTTAATTTTACTATGTCTATAATAATTTCTTGATCTTGTTGTCCATAGTGGTACTTGGAGATATAGGTTAGTTGACTCATTTCCACATTGCAATGCTATACTATATTAGACTCAGAAGACAGGGCTCATTATGATAATATCTCAATAGAAATTTTAACCTATTCATTCTCTACTTGATTATGCCTGCTAATATAATCTAATGTTTATGTCCACAGATAGCAATGGCATATGCAACTGCATGCCATGACCTCCTGTTACAGAACTCATTCATTGAATATGTTATTGTGGGGCCGGAGAGATAGTATGGAGGAAAGGCGTTTGCCTTTCATGCAGGAGGTCATTGGTTCGAATACCGGCGTCCCATATGGTCCTCCGTGCCTGCCAGGAGCAATTTCTGAGCCTGGAGCCAGGAATAACCCCTGAGTACTGCTGGGTGTGACCCAAAAAACACACACACACAAAAAAAGAATATGTTATTGTAATTGTAATTATAGATAGTTTACTATTATTCTGTAATGCTCATGAATATAGATTGATTTTTAGGAAAGGAACCTGGATGCTCAAAACCCACTTGATGATATTTCATGGTGTAAACTTTTCTTAGAGCTCATTACCATATTATTTAATTTTCTGATTTGAAAATTATCATTTTTTTTTGTTTTTTGGGGCCACACCCATTTGATGCTCAGGGGTTACTCCTGGCTAAGCGCTCAGAAATTGCCCCTGGCTTGGGGGACCATATAGGACGCCAGGGAATCGAACCGCAGTCCTTCCTTGGCTAGCACTTGCAAGGCGCTACCTTACCTCTAGCGCCATCTCGCTGGCCCCTTGCAAATTATTTTTAAGAATGTTTTATCCACAATCTAAACCACAAAGCCTTCCTTCAGTAAAGTTTACCATCACCAATCATGATTGACCTAAAAAATGAAAAATGTTTCCATCTAACTTGTTGGCTTTATATTTTTTAAACAATCTGTCCCATTTCACCTGGGTCAGCTTTTCAATTCTAACTCATGAATCGATCCTTAGTGTCTGTCTGTGTGTGCCCATGAGTGTATGTGTTGGCCATCTCAATGTCTATCTAATGTGCATTTGTAATATACAGAATGTCTGTCTATATTGTATCCTTCCCCCTGTTATGTATAACCCCATCTTCCCCCATTCACTTTCACCTTACAAATTATTTTCTAGCCCTTCATACTCTCGCCACCTCCATCTGTTATTTCCCCTATTTATCCCTTTTTACCCTAAGCTCTCCTCAGGAAGGGAAACATTCCTCCAGCCCCAGTCAGCTGACAACCAGCTCCCAAAGTGCCACTGCTGCTGATTTGCTCTTGGTGGCCCTTTTTCCCCCCACCTCCTTTTGCTGTGGACTCTTGCTTGCTACCAGATTTGGTATTTGAGGAGCTCCAGCTCAAGGACATTGCCTGATATGTGACTGCTGGGATCCATTATTTTAGACTCTAAAAGACCAAATCACAGGCTGAAGCTGTGCTCCAGATTTTATCCTCCCCCCATACTATTTCAAAAGACTTAAAAGGAACATGTATATCTTCTTTGAATATTTTTAGATGTATTTCCTTAATAGGTATAGTCCTTATTGTCTATCTTCTTATGCTGTGGCAATTTCCCCATTTGGGGGGATTGATTTAGTGGAAATTTTAGTCAATAAGTTTCTTCAGTGTCTGAGTTCATGTTCGAACTAGGTTATTGGGATTGTTTAGCTTGTTATTTTTACCCCATCTTCACATAGTAGTACTATGTGGCATTATTCCTTTTTGTATAGCCACGTTAAAAAGAAGAACTCTTGGGACTGAAGCATTGGCATAAGCAGTAGGGAGTTTGCCTTGCTACATGCTAACCTAAGATAGTCCACAGTTTGATCCCCAGGTGTCCCATATGTTCTCCCAAACCAGGAGCGATTTCTGTGTGGATAGCTAGGAGTAACCCCTGAGTGCCACCAGGTGTGGCCCCAAGACTAAAAACTAAACTAAAATAAAAATGGGAAATCTGGGGCCGGAGAGATATCATGGAGGTAAGGCCTTTGCCTTTCATGCAGAAGGTTATTGGTTCGAATCCCAGCATCTCATATGGTTTCTCAAACATGCCAGGAGTGATTTCTGAGCATGGAGCCAGAAGTAACCCCTGAGCACTGCCGGGTGTGACCCAAAAACCAAAAAAAAAGGGGGGGGCTTATGTATGCAAACAAGTTCTTATCTAATAGATCTACGAACAGGTAAATTTCATATTGGAGTGGGGCCTTACACCCTAAAGAATTGTCATAGTCACTTGTCTTAGGCTTCAGAAGATTGAACATTGACCATAACCCCTGAACCTTGGATCCCATCTATGGTAACAGCACTGTTTTCTGCACCAACACCAGGAATCAGACATATACCAGGAAGACCCTACAGCTGGCATCACATCGACTTACTTCAGTGTCAGTTCATATGACACTCTGACAACTTTGTAATGGCAACAACCTACTTTCAGGGCATGGTTCTCTGCATTGCCACCTAATGGTGAGCCAAACCAGAAGACACTCCGTGTCGCCATGACTTCGACATAGGACCTGTGAAGAAATCAGAATCTTTAACTACAGAAACCTGACAGCAACAATCGTGATTTTGAAGAGCTTTTACTGGAACCACAGAGAAAAAGTTTGGGGTTGGACAATTTAGTATGCTTGGAGCCTATAGTTGCTCTTATTCCAGTAAGGTCTCCCAGTTTTTTAGGCCAAAGGTTTTTTTTTTTTCCTATTTTCTCCATATTTTGCTGTTTCTGTACAAACATTGACAACAAAAACTGCAAAACACACAGAGCTTTTTTTATTGTATTTTTATCTCTTATCTTTAAAAAAGAGCTTACGAAACCTGTTATTGTATTTATGCCTTTATTAGGGGTACAATAATTTTTACAAATATACTTGCTACTGAACTTTTTTTCCTATTCTTCCATTTAATTATTGAGTTTTCCTTTCTATTTTATTTCTAATTTTCTCAATAACTTTGCTTTTTCTTATCTTGAAATAAATGTATTATGGTCAATTATGTTAACTACGTGTTAACTAAATGTGATGCATTTTCTTTAAATAAAAAATATTTTTAAAAAGGCTCGAAGGTATAAATGCCCTTTACTCAATTACCGATGAAGATATATTCTTCTTTTTTTTCTTTATTTAAACATCTTGATTACAAAAATGATTGTGATTAGGTTTCAGGCATGTAAAGAACCCAGCCTTCACCAGTGCAACATTTCCACCACCAGTGTCCCAAATCTGCCTCCATCCCACCCCACCCCCACCTGTACTCCAGACAGGCTTTCCAGTTCCCTCGTTCATTCACATGATTATGGTAGTTCTCTGTGTAGTTATTTCTATAACGTATTCACCACTCTTTGTGATGAGCTTCATGCAGTGAGCTGGAAGTTCCAGCCCTCCTCTCATTGTCTCTGAGGATTGTTACAAAAATGACTTTTATTTTTCTTAAAACCCATAGATGAGTGAGACTATGCTGCATCTTTCTCTCTCCCTCTGACTTATTTCACTCAGCATGATAGATTCCATGTATATCCATGTATAGGAAAATTTCTGTTTTGTTTTGTTTTGGTTTGGTTTTTGGGCACACCCGGCGGTGCTCAGGGGTTACTCCTGGCTGTCTGCTCAGAAATAGCTCCTGGCAGGCACGGGGGACCATATGGGACACCGGGATTCGAAAAAACCACCTTAGGTTGTGGATCGGCCGCTTGCAAGGCAAACACCGCTGTGCTATCTCTCCGGGCCCAGGAAAATTTCATGACTTTATCTCTCCTGGTGGCTGCATAATATTCCATTGTGTATATGTACCACAGTTTCTTTAGCCATTCGTCTGTTGAAGGGCATCTTGGTTGTTTCCAGAGCCTGGCTATTGTGAATAGTGCTGCAATAAATATAGGTGTGAGGAAGGGGGTTTTGTATTGTATTCTTGTGTTCTTAGGGTATATCACTAGGAGTGGAATAGCTGGGTCGAATGAGAGCTCAATTTCCAGATTTTGGAGGAATCTCCATATTGCTTTCCATAGAGGTTGGACTAGACGGCATTCCCACCAGCAGTGGATAAGAGTTCCTTTCTCTTCACATCCACGCCAGCACTGATTGTTCTCATTCTTTGTGATGTGCACCAATCTCTACCGTGTGAGGTGGTATCTTATCGTTGTTTTGATTTGCATCACCCTGATGATTAGTGATGAGGAGCATTTTTTCATGTGCCTTTTGGCCATTTGTATTTCTTTTTTAACAAAGTGTCTGTTCATTTATTCTCCCCATTTTTTGATGGGATTAGATTTTTTTTCTTGTAAAGTTCTGTCAGTGCCCTGTATATTTTGGATATTAGCTCCTTATCTGAAGGGTGTTGGGTGAATAGTTTCTCCCACTCGGTGGGTGATTCTTGTATCCTAGGTACTATTTCTTTTGAGGTGCAAAAACTTCTCAGTTTAATATATTACCATCTGTTGATCTCTGCTTCTACTTGTTTGTAAAGTGCAGTTTCCTCCTTGGATATGCCTTTAGTCTCAATGTCATGGAGTGTTTTACCGACATATTGTTCTATATACCTTATGGTACCAGGTCTGATATCAAGGTCTTTAATCCATTTGGATTTTACCTTCATACATGATGTTAACTGGGAGTCTATGTTTGCTTTTTTGCAAGTGGCTAACCAGTTCTGCCAGCACCACTTGTTGAAGAGATTTTCCCTGCTCCACTTAGGATTTCTTGCTCCTTTGTCAAAAATTAGGTAATTGTATGCCTGGGGAACATTATCTGAGAACTCAAGCCTATTCCACTGATCTGAGGGTCTGTCTTTATTCCAATACCATGCTTTTTTGATAACTATTGCTTTGTAGTACAGTTTAAAGTTGGGGAAAGTAATGCCTCCCATTTTCCTTTTCCCTAGGAGTGGTTTAGCTATTCGAGGGTGTTTATTGTTCCAGATGAGTTTCATAAGTGTTTGATCCATTTCTTTGAAGAATGTCATGGGTATTTTTAAGGGGATCACATTAAATCTGTATAAGCTTTGGGGAGTATTGCCATTTTAATGATGTTAATCCTGCAATCCATGAGCACGGTATGTGTTTCCATTGCTGTTTGTCCTCTCTTATTTCTTGGAGCAGGGCTTTATGGTTTTCTTTGTATAGGTCCTTCATGTCTTTGGTCAAGTTGACTCCAAGATATTTGAGTTTGTGTGGCACTATTGTGAATGGGATTGCCTTCCTGATTTCCATCTCTTCCCTATCATTATTGGTGTATAAAAAGGTCATTGATTTCTGTAGGTTGATTTTGTAGCCTGCCACGTTGCTATATGAATCTATTGTTTCTAGAAGCTTTTTGGTAGAGTCTTTAGGGTTTTCTAAGTAGAGTATCATGTCATCTGCAAACAATGAGAGCTTGACTTCTTCCTTTCCTATCTGGATTCCCTTGATATCTTTTTCTTGCCTGATCGCTATAGCAAGAACTTCCAGTACTATGTTGAAGAGGAGTGGTGAGAGCAGACAGCCTTGTCTTGTACCAGAATTTAGAGGAAAGGCTTTTAGTTTTTCTCCATTGAGGATAATATTTGCCAGTGGCTTGTGGTAGATGGCTTCAACTAGATTGAGAAAGGTTCCTTCCATTCCCATCTTGCTGAGAGTTTTGTTCAAGAATGGGTGTTGTGGGCCCGGAGAGATAGCACAGCGGCGTTTGCCTTGCAAGCAGCCGATCTAGGACCACAGGTGGTTGGTTCGAATCCCGGTGTCCATATGGTCCCCCGTGCCTGCCAGGAGCTATTTCTGAGCAGACAGCCAGGAGTAACCCCTGAGCATTGCCGGGTGTGGCCCAAAAACAAAACAAAAAAAACAAAAAAATAAAAAATAAAATAAAAAGAATGGGTGTTGAACCTTATCAAATGCTTTCTCTGCGTCTATTGATATGATCATGTGATTTTTATTTTTCTTCTTGTTGATGTTGTGTATGATGTTGATAGATTTACGGATGTTAAACCATCCTTGCATTCCTGGAATGAAACCTACTTGGTTGTAGTGCATGATCTTCTTGATGATGCATTGGATCCTATTTGCCAGGATTTTTTTGAAGATCTTTACATCAGCATTCATCAGGGATATTGGTCTATAATTTTCTTTTTTGGCAGTGTCTCTGTCTGGTTTTGGTATCAAGGTGATGTTGGCTTCATAAAAGCTGTTTGAGAGTGTTCCCGTTTTTTCAATTTCATGGAAGAGCTTGGCTAGGATTGGTAGTAGCTCCCCTTGAAAGATTTGAAAAAATTCATTAGGAAATCCATTTGGGCCTGGGCTTTTCTTTTTGGGCAGATGTTTTATTACAGTTTCAATTTTCTCAGTAGTCATGGGAGTGTTTAATATGCTACATCCTCCTTACTTAAATGTGGAAGGTTATAAGTGTCCAAGAATTTTTCCATTTCTTCTAGGTTCTCATGTTTTGTAGCATAAAGTTTCTCAAAGTAGTCTCTGATTACCCTTTGGATCTCTGCAATATCTGTCGTGATCTCCCCCTTTTCATTTCTAATACAGGTTGTCAGATTTCTCTCTCTCTCTTTCTTTGTGAATTTTGCCAGTGGTCTATCAATCTTGTTTATTTTTTCAAAGAACCAACTTCTGCTTTTGTTGATATTTCGGTTTTTTGGTTTTCCACTTCATTGAGTTCTGCTTTCAGCTTTGTTATTTCCTTCTGTCTCCCTATTTTTGGTTCCTTTTGTTGGTCATTTTCTAATTTTTGAGCTGTGTCATTAAGTTATTCAGGTATGCCCCTTCTTCCTTCCTGATGTGTGCTTGTAGAGCTATAAATTTTCCTCTCAGAACCGCTTTTGCTGTGTCCCATAGATTCTGGCAGTTTGTGTCTTCATTATCATGTGTTCCCAGGAAAGCTTTGATTTCCTTTTTGATTTCATCTCAGACCCACTGGTTGTTCAGTAGCAGGGTGTTTAATTTCCAATTGTTAAAGTTTTTCTTCTGTGTGGCTTTGCAGTTCACATTTAATTTCAGAGTCTTGTGGTCAGCAAAGGTAGCCTGCAAGATTTATATCCTCTTGATTTTATGGAGGTATATTTTATGTGTCAGCATGTAGTCTATTCTGGAGAATGACCCATGTACATTGGAAAAGAATGTGTATCCAGGTTTTTGGGATGGAGTGTCCTGTATATATTACTAGTCCTCTTTCTTCCATAACTCTTTTCAGGGCTAGTATGTTTTTGATGGGTTTCAATCTGGTTGACCTATCAAGTGTTGATAGGGCCGTGTTCAGGTCTCCCATAATTATTGTGTTATTATTGATTTCTTCTTTCAGATTTGTCAGTAATTGTATTAGATAATTTGCTGGTCTCTCATTGGGTGCATATATGTTTAATAGTCTGATTTCTTCCTGTTGCACATATCCCTTGATTAGTACATAGTGTCCATCTTTGTCCCTTACCACTTTTCTGAGTGTAAAGTTGGTGTCATCAGATATTAATATGGCCACCCCAGCTTTTCTGAGGGTGTTGTTTGCTTGGGTGATTTTCCTCCAGCCTTTGATTTTGAGTCTATGTTTGTTCTGACTATTCAGATGTGTTTCTTGTAGGCAGCAGAAGGTTGGATTCATCTTTTTGACCTATTTTGCTACTCTGTGTCTTTTAATTGGTGAATTTAGTCCATTAACATTGAGGGAGATGATTGTCATAGGATTTAATGTCATTTTCATAGATAAGTTTGCTGTGTTTGTTGGTCTCTCTTGTCTTAGAGTAGACCTGTCAGTTTTTCCTTTAAGGCTGGTTTATCATCTGTGAAGTTTCTGAGCTGTTGTTTATCCCTGAAGCTATTTATTCTTCCTTCAAACCTGAACGTGAGTCGGGCTGGGTGCAGTATTCTCGGTGAGGCATTCATTTCATTTAGTCGTGTTACAATATCCCACCACTGTCTTCTGGCCTTGAGAGTTTCTTGTGACATGTCTGCTGTAAGTCTTAGTCTTAAATCCTCCTTTGAATGTAATTTCCCTTTTTGATCTTGCTGCTTTCAGTATTCTATCTCTATCTATGGGATTTGTCGCTGTAATGAGAATGTGTCTTGGGGTGTTTTTCTTTGGGTCTCTTTTAGCTGGCACTCTTCGGGCATGCAGGATTTGATTGCATGTAGTCTTTAACTCTAGGAGTATCTCTTTGATAATGTCTTTGACAGTTGATTCTTCCTGGAGATCTCCTTCCTGGGTTTCTGGGACTCCAATGATTCTTATGTTGTTTCTGTTAAGTTTATCAAAGACTTCTATTTTCATCTGTTCGCATGCCTTGAGTACTCTTTCCATTATCTGTTCGTTTGTCTTAAGGTTTTTTCCCAATTTCTTCTGTTGTGTTGAGTTTTTCTGCATCACATCTTCCAGTACTCCGATTCTCTCCTCAGCTGCTGATACCCTGTTAGCGAGGCTATCCATTGAGGTTTTCAGTTGAGCATCCATGTTTTTCAGATCCGTTATTTCAGTTTGGAGTTTTCTGATTTCTGTCTTTGTGTTCTGTTCAGATCAATCTATGCTTTTTTTGAGTTCTACTAACATCTTCCATATTTCTATTCTAAACTCCTTATCTGAGAGGTTAATCAGGTGGTTGGAATTTATTAGGTCATCCGAGCTTTCATCTTCATTCTCTGTGGATGGTGTTTGCCTGCGAGGTTTCCCCATTGTCACGCTTGTAGTGTGGTTTTTCCTGCGTGTTGTGGTGGAGTTCATTAGTTAGAAAGAGTGCGCAGCTGCGATGCTCTTCTGCTGTCTCTAGTTGACAGTTTTTTGGGGTGCGCTCCCTAGGCCTCTGAGGAAATCTTCAGGGATTCAGAAACACAGGCAGACAGGCACAAGCAGGAGAAGTTTCCCTTGAAGTCCTCAGATTGAACCAAGATATATTATTCTTAGCTCACCAAATATCTTCCTATTCATTTGCCTTTTCTCTGTTCCCCTCAACCCAGAACATTTTTAACATTTTAGATTAATTTTATATATTTTACATAATATAAATGCTGAGTGAAATATGGAATCAGATAAAGAAAGATAGACATAGAATAGTCTCAATCATTTGTGATATTTAAGAAAATAAAAGATATTATTGTAATAATACCCAGAGACAATAGAGATGAGGGCTAGAAGAAGTGGACCACTATAAGAAGCTAATCACAAAGAGTGTTGAATGCAGGAGCCTGAGAAATAGCATGGAGAGTGTTTGCCTTGCATGCAGAAGGATGATGATTTGAATCCCGGCACCCCATATGGACCCTAAGCCGCCAGGAGTGATTTCTGAGCATACAGCCAGGAGTGACCCCTAAGCGCTGCCAGGTTGACCCAAAAACTAAAAAAAAAAAAAAAAAAAAAAAAAAGAGTTGAATGCAGTTAGAGAAATAACTACACTAACAATTATCATGACAGCGGTAGTGAGTGAGAGAAATAGAATGCCTGTCTCGAATACAGGCAGGTCCTGAGGAAGGAGGACGATGGAGGGCATTAGTGATGGGATGGTTGCACTGGTGAAGGGGGAATATTCTTTTTTATAACTGAAACCAAGTACAAACATATTTGTATTAATGGTGCTTAAATAAAGATATTTAAAGAAGGGAATTTGGCATGTACCTTGTATGCAGTCAATGTGGATTCGAGCCTCAGCACTGTAGACAGTTCTTTGAATACTGCCTACATCTTCAAGGATAAGCCCAGGCACCACCATGTATATCCCATAAGAATAACAAAAGGGCCAGAGAGATAGCACAGTGGTAGGGCATTTTTCTTGCAAGCGGCCAACCCAGAACCAATGGTAGTTCAAATGCTGGCATCCCAAATGGTCCCCTGTGACTACCAGGAGCGATTTCTGAGCAGAGAGCCAGGAGTAACCACCTGAGCGCCGCTGGGTTTGGCCCCCCAAAAAACAAAACAAACAAAAAGAAAAGTAAAACAAAAAGGGAAATGATGTACAATCTTTGTACCAAGTGGCATTAATGTAACATTATGTTATTATTATATCCAAATTTTTTCTTTTGTGTGCTTTAGTCTTGTATTTTTGACTTTGTAATACAGGCGTCAGACCTAAATTCAAAAGCCAATAAACAGGAAGTTTTATGTAAAGTATTTCACATTCTGCTTTTGATCAAAAGAGCTTTACTTTAAAGATTACTAGGGCAGCTATAAGTAGATGCTGTTTTGAAATGCTTTCAGGGGTTGGGTAGTTTTCAAAGAGATACCAGAAGTTACCAGAAGAATATGGGCATTCGTACCAGAATTTCTCTCTAAGAAACATTTACTACTGTCTTTTTATATAATCTAGGCAGACACTGAGGAGGATACTGCCTTTTTGCGAGAGCGGATAATTGAACTAGAAAATGAAAAGGGAGCTTTGCTTCTTACTTCTAGAGAATTGGAGGAGCTAAAAGCTGAGAATGGTATGTACAAATATAAACGAAAGCTCTGTCTTCTGACCCCACAAGTGCCTCTACTTTTATCTCTGAATATGTACTGCTTGCCTTGCACACGGCCATCCCAGTTTTGATACCCGCACGCCATATGGTCCAGAGAATCGCCAGGAGTAATTCTTGAGTGCAAAGCCAAGATTTATCCCTGAGCTTCTGGGTGACCTGAAAATAAAATCGAACAGCATGAAAAAGGGGGGAGGGACAGTAGGTCATTTGCCTTGCATGCTAACCTAGGTTGGACCTCAGTTCATTCCCCCAGTGTCTCATATGGTCCCCCAAGCTAGAAGCTACTTCTGAGTGCATAGGCTGGAGTAACCTCCAAGTGTCACTGGGTGTGGCCCAAAAACCAAACAAAAATTTTTTTTTTCCAGCATGATTTTCCATAGAATAAATTTGTGGGATATACTAAATGAGATCAGTATAGATGAAGATTTCATGGGTTTTGGTGTTTGCCTTTTGTTGTTGTTGTTGTTTTGCTTATATTATACAATATTTAAATCCCTGTCCTTTCTGTTATCCTTCTTCTTTCAAGACTCTGGGCAAAATGGGTGAACATTCTTATTTCTTTTTTTGTTGTTTTGTTTTGTTTTGGGGCCAAACCCGTTTGATGCTCAGGGGTTACTCCTGGCTATGTGCTCAAAAATCGCCCCTGGCTTTGGGAGGCCATATGGGATGCCTGGGGATCGAACTGCGGTTTGTCCTATGCTAGCGCTTGCAAGGTAGACACCTTACCTCTAGCGCCACCTTCCTGGCCCCTCTTCTTATTTCTATAATGTCATTTCATTTCTTTAGCATAATCTGTTTATATGTAATACTATAAGCTCCTCAGAGTTAAAATATCAGCTCTTCAAATTGCAAGGGCCATTTTTCTTTCCAACTAAGCTTTATACTTAGCATTTTGTTCTGTTGGATTTTGCACGAACTATGAAAAGAAGATATATATATATATACATATATATACATATATATATTATATGTATATTTAGTTATTACTTGCTTCACACAAGGGTCTTATTGTTTGGGTAGCATATATGTTGTTAATAATGCTTTATTTCTATGACATTTTTACTTCTACATGTGAAACAATTATTATGTAAAGTTTTTTGTTTGTTTCTGGACAACACCTGGCAGTGTTCAAGGCTTACTTCTGGTCCTGTGGTCAGGGAAAAAACCCTGGCAGGGGGCCGGGCGGTGGCGCTAAAGGTAAGGTGCCTGCCTTGCCTGCGCTAGCCTTGGACGGACCGCGGTTCGATCCCCCGGTGTCCCATATGGTCCCCCAAGCCAGGAGCAACTTCTGAGCGCATAGCCAGGAGTAACCCCTGAGCGTCAAATGGGTGTGGCCCAAAAACCAAAAAAAAAAAAAAAAAAAAAAAAAAACCCTGGCAGGATTCAGGAGACCAGATGTGATGCCAAGGATCTACACAGGGTTAACTATGTTTAAGGCCAGTGTCCTACCCACAGCTTCAGTCCCTCAAATAAGTTTTGTATTTTTTCAGACCCTCTACTTAGGTTTGTATTATTTCTTGAACTCTAAAGTAAATATTTCCAACATATTTTCACACTTTCACTTAGCTCAAACTTAGGAAAGATTAATTTTATTGCAGTTGTTGTTAGTTTTGTTTTTGGACCAAACTCATGTGGCTAGTGCTCAATTCTGGCTCTCACTCAGGGATCTCTCATGGCTGGCCATAAATCCAACTTGGGTAGGCCATTGCAAGGCTGTGCTATCACTACAGCTTCCTTTTGCTGTTTGTTTTGTCTTGGTTATTTAATGTATCTCAATAACCTTGTCTACTTCTTATCTATTTTATCAAATGTACATTTTTCTAAACATGTTGATTCATGGCTTTCAGAAAAACTGTCGTCTCAAATTACTCTTCTGGAGGCTCAGAATAAAGTTGCAGAGTCAGATAAAGAATTCAGTGAGGTAAGTGATTTTATATAATTTTTTAAATACCTTTATTTAGATACCATGATTACAAACATGATTGTAGTTGGGTTTCAGTCATAAAAAGATCACCCTCCTTCACCAGTGCAACATTCCCATCACCAGTGCCCTCATCTCCCCCCTCTCCCCCACCTGTATTTAAGACAGGCTTTCTTTCTTTTTTAATTATTAAATTATCTTTATTTAAACACTGTGATTACAAATATGATTATAGTTATATGATTACAGTCATGTAAAGAACACCTCCCTTCACCAGTGCAAGATTCCCACCACCAATTTCCCAGGTCTCCCTCCTCTCCACCTCACCCACACCTGTACTTGAGACAGGCTTTCTACTTCCCTCACCCATTGACATTGTTATGATAGTTGTCAGTGTAGTTATTTTTCTAACTGCACTCACCACTCTTTGTGGTGAGCTTCATATCCTGAGCCAGTCCTTCCAGCCATGATCTCTGGGAATTATTTCAATAATGTCTTTTATTTTTCTTAAAACCCATAGATGAATGAGACTTCTCTATGACTCTCTCCCTCTGACTTATTTCACTTAGCATAATATATTTCCTATACATCCATGTAATGGAAAATTTCATGACTTCATCTCTCCTGATGCTGCATAATTTTTCATTGTGTAGATATGTACCACAGTTTCTTTATCCATTCTTCTGTTGAAGAGCATGTTGGTTGTTTCCAGAGTCTGGCTATTGTAAATAGCACTACAATGAGTATAGATGTGAGGAAGAGATTTTTGTATTGTGTTTTTGAGTTCCTAGGAGTGGGATAGCTGGATCATTATGGGAGCTCAGTTTCCAGATTTTTGAGGAAACTCCCTATTGTTTTTGCAAGGGGCTAGTCTAAATGACATTCCCACCAGCAGTGAATGAGAATTCCTTTCTCCAACCTCCCTGCCAGAACTGATTGTTCTTGTTCTTTGTGATGTATGCCAGTCTCTGTGATGTGAGATGGTACCTCATAGTTGTTTTGATTTGTATCTCCCTGATGATTAGTGATATGGAACATTTTTTCATGTGCCTTTTGGCCATTAGTATTTCTTATTTGAGAAGTTGTCTCTTCATTTCTTCTTCCCATTTTTTGATGGGATTAGATGTGTTTTCTTGTTAAATTCTGTAAGTACCTTGTATATATTAGATATTAGCCTCTTCTCTGATGGGTATTGGGTGAATAGATTCTCCCATTCCATTGGTGACCTCTGTATTATTTTCTTTGAGGTGCAGAATCTTATCAGCAAATTATATAGGTCCTTATGTTTATCTCTGATTTTACTTGTTTGGAAAGTGCTGTTTCTACCTTAAAGATGCCTTTAGTCTCAGTGTCTTAGTGTGTTTGACCTACGTGTTGTTCTATGTACCTTATGGTTTCAGGTCTGATATCAAGGTCTTTAATCCATTTGGATTTGACCTTTGTACAGTGTGTTAGATGGAGATCTGAGTTCGTTTTTTTTGCAAGTGGCTGACCAGTTGTCACACACAACTTGGCTTTCCTTGCTCCATCTTGCATTTCTTGCTCCTTTATCAAAGATTCATTGATTGTATATCTGGGGAACATTCTCTGAATACTCTAGTCTATTCTACTGATCTGAGGATCTGTCTTTATTTTAATACCATACTGTTTTAATGAATCTAGCTTTGTAACACAGTTCAAAGTTGTGGAAAGTGATGTCTCCCATATTCCGTATTCCCTTACCCAAGGGTTGATCTAGCTATTTGTAGGTGTTTATTGTCCCAGATGAATTTCAGAAGTGTTTGATCCACTTCTTTAAAGAAAGTCATGGGTAAGGTGATTTTATTTTTAAATAATAAAAGTGAATTAGATGAGTTGAAACATTTTTTAATGTTGAGAAAGATTTGTATTACTTAGAAAGTAAGATCAATTTGAGGAAAGCATATGGTTATGTATGACTTAATTTGTTTCTGAACAATGGAAATTGTTTTGTTTAACCTAAACTAGTGCAGGAACTGTAATCTCTAATTTCGGTTTCTTATATCTCATACTAGATGAATATCATCTGCTATGTTAATCAAAACAAATCCAAATCCAAAACAAAACTCCCAAATAATTAATAAAATGTTTGATTAAATATCTAGCCTCCTGTGCTACTTTGAGAACTCTTCCTCATTCTCTTCTCTGTAATGAAAAATTGATTTAGACTTATTTGACTTTATTTTCCTTTTTTCTTAGATTCTTTCTCAGAAGTTACAGCAAATGGAAGCTGAACATAATACATTGAGCAATATCTTGGAATCAGAAAGACAGGAATCCAAGATTCTGATGGAAAAGATGGAACTGGATGTGTCAGAAAAAAATTTATCTTTGCATAATCTTAAAGAAGAAATGCAGCATCTTCTGGAACAGCTTGAGCAGTCTGCTCAAGCTCAGGCTGAACTGCAGTCCCGCTACAAGGAATTGGAATCTAAGCACCAAATAGAAGTAGAAGAGAAGACCTCCCACATTCTCAGTCTTCAAAAGACACAGCAGGATCTGCACTCTGCCTGTGATGCTCTCAAGACTGAAAACTCCAAACTACTCCAAGAACAGCATCAACAGGCAGAGTCGGCCCAACATTTGGCCCAATCCATGCAGCAACTGGAAGGTTGGTATTGGATTGCATTTGAAGCCTGCTTTTTAACATCTGTTTAGCTACTACTTTAAAGTTTGAGAATCTGTTCATATCTTTTGCTCAGGTCAGGAGAATCAATAGAAAGATTAAGAAAGTTGCCTCCTGTCCTTTTTAGTGGTTCTCCCATCTTTGAAATGATAAGTTAGCTTAATATAATTAGTATAATGCTATCCAAAACTTTATCAGAGTAATGTACCAACTATTAAAACGGTGTTCTGTGAAGGGTAGTAGCAATCTGAAGGGTACAGCGAATGAAAGGAGTAGAACTTTAGTTAATCTCATGGAATCATCTTTAAAAGGTGGACCTGGATAAATTTCCATAAGTGAAAATTTTTTTTTCTTTCTGGTTTTTGGGTCGCACCTGGCAGCACTCAGGGGTTACTCCTGGCTCTGTGCTCAGAAATCGTCTTGGCAGGCTTGGGGACCATATGGAATGCCGGGTTTCAAACAACTGTCCTTCTACATGCAAGGCAAATGCCCTACCTTCATGCTATCTCTCTGGCCCCATAAGTGAAAACTTTTGCCTTTTAAGAAGGTGTAAGGATAACTTACTCTTCCTTAAAAGTATTGTGCTAAAATAACATCTTTTACTAAGTTGACTCATATTTTAAAGAAAGATGTTAGAAGGAATCATTTGAAGATTAATTTATATTAAAGAGCAAAATCTTAACCAAAAGCCAGGAAGAGAAAATACATGTGGACAGTGTGTTAAATGAACGTGCACTTCTCTTGCCTGTAACTTGTTCTTTTTTCTTTTTAATATCTTTATTTAAGCATCATGATTACAAATATGTTTTTAGTTGGGTTTCAGTCATAAAAAAGAACACCCCCTTCACCAGTGCAAACTTCCAACCACTAATGCCCCATCTCCTTCTTCCCCACACCCCTGCCTGTCTTCAAGACAGGCATTCTCTCTGTTTCTTACTACCATTATCATGATAGTTGTTAGTGTAGTTATTTCTCTAACTGCATTCAACACACTTTGTGGTTAGCTTCTTATCATTGGCTGGTCCTTCCAGCCCTCATCTCTATTGTCTCTGGGTGTTATTACAATGATGTCTTTTATTTTTCTTAAATCCCACAGATCATTTAGATTATTCTGTGTCTATATCTATATATTTATCTATGTATTTCAATCAGCATTATAGTTTCCATATCCATCCATGTATAAGAAAATTTCATGACTTCATTTTTCCAAATGTTTGCTTTGGAATGCACATATATTGCAATGTACATATACATTATGTATATGTATCACAGTTTCTTTAACCACACATCTGTTGTTGGACATCTGAGCTGTTTCCAGATTCTGGTTCTTGTAAATAGTGCTACAATGAACATAGGTCTGCAGAAGGCATTTTTGTATTGTGTTTTTGTATTCCTAGGATATACCTCTTTGGAATGGAATTGCTGGATCATATGGGAGCTCTATTTCCAGGTTTTTTGAGATTTGTTTTGTTTTTCAAAAAATACAGCTTGTATGTTATGGACAATTAAAATTGAAGATCTGACATTAAGAATGACAAGCACAGGCCCGGAGAGATAGCACAGTGGCGTTTGCCTTGCAAGCAGCCGATCCAGGACCAAAGGTGGTTGGTTCGAATCCCGGTGTCCCATATGGTCCCCCGTGCCTGCCAGGAGCTATTTCTGAGCAGACAGCCAGGAGTAACCTCTGAGCATCGCCGGGTGTGGCCCAAAAACCAAAAAAAAAAAAAAAAAAAAAAATGACAAGCACATCTTGGATTATTATACTGCAATTGCTCTATTTTGCTCTTTACTCTCAGTATAGCATTTTTCAGACAATAAGAGTTAGTCAAATTTATGTTCAAGACATTTATCTACATTTGACCAGAGAGGCATCAGAAACTACCAAACTAATGAGCTCTTGTAACAGAAATATCTAATAAAATCTTTTCTGTTAACTATGAATATTTTCCCAATACTACTAAAGTTACATTTTATATGGTTCTCTTTTAAGAAATTTATATGCTTATTTTAAGATGTTTAAACAACTGTAATAACCATAGAATTTGCTAATAGAGTTATTCTGGTTAATGCTCAAAATGGTGTGTTGAGAGGGATAGGAAACATTATAGTAAATAATGCAATCCTTAGCATTTGAACTTTTCTCCCAATAAAAAAGCTGGTCTTCTAAAAATGTCTCAAAGATTTACCATTGACAAATCACAATGAAAGAAAATTTCCAATTCTGTTATTTATTCTGTGCCGTAGTGTATACCTTACTAAAAACTGGTATGTGACACAACAGAAAGATACTTGTAGAATCTAATATTCTGGTGACTATACTAAAGTTGACAGTTATAAACACATCAAACTCTCAAGTAGTATATATATGTTTACATCCTATTTATTAATATAGAGCATTGGTTCACTAATGTAAAAATATAGAGAACAGCAGCTGAAAATTTATATCATTCAACATTCAGAGATTATAGGGTAAACTATTTTATATGTAGACAAAGTCCTTTTGTTCATATTGAAATTAAATGGCAATTAAGTTCTGGCATTTTATCAAGTTACTGTATGAAAAGGATGCTGAAGGCCATCACTATACAGCAGACTGCTACATAAGGACTCTTTTGTTCATCAATTCGAGCACACTTCCAAAATATGCCCAGCAATCCAGTTTTATTTCTGTCTAGGATGCTGGGTGTTAAGGATCAGATGTAAGCACAGGTACATATTAACAGCAGGAATACCGTCAACAGACTATGAAAATTGAAAGTGGCAGACATAGTGAAGCCAGCGAAGCATCAGCCACATTGTTCTGAATTTCCAGTTTTTTGAAGAATCTACATATTTTTTTCTGGAAAGGCTCGACTAGACATCATTCCTACCAGCAGTGAATGAGAGCTCATTTCTCCTCACATTCCCACCAGCACTGATTATTTTTGCTTTTTATGATGTATGCCAATCTCTGTGGCGTGATATGGTACCTCATAGTTATTTTGATTTGCTTCTCCCTGATGATTGGTAATGTGGAGCATATTTCATGTGCCTTTTGGCTTTTGTAACCTGCAGTATATTCTAATTTAAAACCTTTGAATGTGATAATAAAACTTTAAAGGCATTCTATTGAATCTAGTTGGGAATCATAATGTGAATCATAAGTGAAGAGGGATGAAAAGAAAATTAAGGACAAATGAAAACTAAGAAGGACAAACCATTTTCATAGGGGAAGGAAAATTACTTTAAAAATAATACATTAGGGGCCGGGCGGTGGCGCTAAAGGTAAGGTGCCTGCCTTGCCTGCGCTAGCCTTGGACGGACCGCGGTTCGATCCCCCGGTATCCCATATGGTCCCCCAAGCCAGGAGCAACTTCTGAGCACATAGCCAGGAGTAACCCCTGAGCGTTACCGGGTGTGGCCCAAAAACCAAAAAACAAACAAACAAACAAAAAAATAATACATTGACGGAAGTACCTTATTTATTTTTAAAATTTTTTATAATTTGCTAATAACATGAATTGACATAATTGAACTATGTCATAAAATATGTTCTTAGAAGATAATAACTGCCTGCTTGCAGAGTCAGGGGTAACCCTTGAGTGCCATTGGGTGTGTCTCAAAAACCAAAACCTAAACCAAAACTATATAATAATAAAGTTTAGACTAGAACCAAAGATCATTTCTATTTGTTCTCTTTTTCTCAGAGCAACTCCAGCAAAAATCTGAAGAAATAAGGCAATTATTGGATAGACCAGTCCAGCAAAAATTTGAAATAGCTTCTCAGACTTCATGCCCAGATGTTTGTAATAAAGGTACACAGGTAATGAAATGTGTGTTATACGGTGGGATTATGGGTCATGGGTCTGAGCCGCACTCAGCCTTTCTCAGCACTTACTCCTGACTCTGCTTAATCATGGCTTCTGGCAGTACTCGGAATGAAGCGTCATGCCAGGGATTGGGCCTGGGTCAGCTATGTGTGAGACAAGCCTTATCTGTTGTATGGTCTCTCCAACTCCAGATGTGCACTTTTAAGAAACATGACCATTTGTCTTTGCTGCATTTATACTTGGATATGATAATGAGAGTTTGTTTTGCAGTGCTTCATAAGTCATTTGTCTTTGCTGCCTGATAAATGCTCTTCTGGAGGTGATTCTGTTAGAAACTAATCATGAAGCACATTAGTGTCTCCATAAAAAAGAGAGAAAAAGTAATAGAATTGAGCACTCAATAGATTTTCTGGTTCTAAGCTGTTTTGGAATTTGTTTTGGAGCTGTCATTATTTTTCATCTTTTGATAATCTTCTCTATTGAGTAGCCAGTTTTGGTTTTGGTAGATGAAGATTTGATCAGCTGAACACAATTAAGTCTAATACCTTAGACAATACCAGTTATAGAAATCAGTACTTCTATTAGATAATATAAAATGAAAAAAAAAAGAACATTGAGATTGACCAATTTGTAGTCTGTGTTTTTTTTTAACATATCCATGGAAAAATACATGTAATTGCCAGAAACTTAATTATTAAATTATTTAGCAAGAATATCAGAAAAAGGAGCTTGTTGGGCTTTGTTTATTTGTTTTTTTTGTTTGTTTGTTATGGTGCCACCTGGCAGCACTCAGGGGTTAATCCTGGCTCTGCTCAGAAATCACTCCTGGCAGGCTCAGAGGACCATATGGGATGCCGGGAATTGAACCCGGATCATCCTGGGTAGGCCACGTGAAAGGTAAATGCCTTACTATTATGCAATGTCTCTGGCCCCATGGACTTTTTCTTATTTGACCAGAGTCAATCTAATATTACTAGATTTGTTCATAATAACTTATTGATACATATATTTTTGTTTGTTTGTTTGTTTTGGTCACACCCAGCAGCACTCAGGGCTAATCCTGACTCTACTCTCAGAAATCACCCCTGGCAGGCTCAAGGGACCATATGGGATGCCAGGATTCGAACCACCATCCTTCTACATGCAAGGCAAACACCCTACCTCCATGCTATCTCACCGGCCCCATTTTATTGATTTTTTTATTGTCCCTCATGTAATGATGATTATAACCGCCTAAACTGCATATATTTGTTAGCAATCCCTTGGTTCTGTCAGTATTATGTGTATTATTAAGAGATTTTTGTTTTCTGGTTTTTAGCATACAAATTTACCAATCTCTTCTAGTCTCCCATCTTCAACAATTTCAACGTTTTTTCATAACACACAAAGAAAGAAACAAGTTTATAATGGCACCTTTAGAGTACTCTCTATTCTAAAATTACTATAATTGCCTTATAAAATTTCCATTTATCTATCAGTCTATACATTCCATAGTAGATTACAGGTATTAATATATTTTATCTAAATTTTTTAGTGTGCGTATCACTGACTAGATTTTAATATTTGCTTATAGTGTTGTTTTCTTCTGAAGTATTGGAATTTAAGAGGCTCGAAAGGTATAAATGCCTATTACTCATTTACTGATGAAGATATGTTACTATTAACTCACAAAATCTCCCCCCCCCCTTTTTTTTTTAAATTACAGATCTTTCGCAGTTGTATTTCAGGCATATAGTGACAGTGAATTAGGGCCATTCCCACCACCAGTGTTTACCTCCCTCCACCATAGTTCCCAGAATGCATCCCATACCTCCGCCTTTAGCCCCATGAACTACTAGTGTAGCAGGCCCATTTTATGTTTAGCTTTTATTTTTTTAATTATTTTTTGGTTTTTGGTTTTTGGGTCACACCCGGCAGCGTTCAGGGGTTACTTCTGGCTCTACGCTCAGAAATCACTCCTGGCAAGCTCCAGGGGAACATATGAGATGCCAGGATTTGAACCAAACATCCTTCTGCATGCAAGGCAAATGCCCTATCTCCATGCTATCTCTCCAGCCCTTGTGTGTAGCTTATTATAGTTTATGTCTCTTGATACTATTGTTGTTGACTTTGGTTTGGTATTTAGATCTGACTCTGTTTTTTTTTTTTTTACTCAATGCTCATGGTTCCCATCACCCCATTTTTTATTTTTAATTTGTAGAAAGATATACGGTTCTATGAGAAAGGCAGTAGCCCCTATGCAGTAGATATAAAAAACGGGGGGGGGGGTGGTTATGTGGCAAGATTTTTTTTTTTGCATAGGCACAGTAAAAGTTGGGATAATTAGAAAAGATATATTGACATAGACCAACTAAAGGCTCCAGGCAGCTTGGGTGTCCAACCCCAATGCCTTGCTTTATGGTACCAGGAGAAGTTCTGTTCAGTTGCGGTTGTCAAAGTCAGTCTTCACAGATCCTTGGATAAAGTCTAGGGTAAAGTCTTTCTTAATGGCTCCAGGTAATGTTCTGCTGAGTCACATTTGTTGTACTCAGATCTTAGGAGCATCTACTAATGCTTTAACAGTGAGGTAGGTCAACCTGACCTTATATCAAGTTGTTGTTTCCTTGTTGTCAGGGTGTCATATGAACATACTCTGGAGCAAGTTGGTGCCAGTGGGGTAGTTTGATTCCTCGGGCTGGTTCAGGAAACTGTTCAAGTTCTAATATTGGGATCTGGGGTTTGGGGAGGACAGTCAATGTCCAATTGATTGAGGCTTAAGTCAAGACACCATGACAAATGTTCAGGATGGTAGGTGCATCTGCACTATAAAATTTATGGGTTCTTATCCCTATTAGGTAAGAACTTTTTTCTGTACATCAGGTGTCCCCATTTTACTGTGCCTATGCAAAAAGGAATAGTGCCATATTATATTACTGGTGCATTGGGGTTAAAAATAACAAGCTATACAATCTATATGCCGTGGTTTTGACCTGAGCTCATATCCCAAGCAAGACTTCTCTACTAGAATTTCCTATTAAGCAGATTAAAAGAAAGAGATGGGGGGAGGCTACCTCTACATATGGAGATAAGCACTAAGAGTTATAAGCATTAACAAAATACATCTACAGAAACAAAAAAAGAAAACAGAGATATTCCCTTTTATCTTTTTTAGATAGTCTGAGGGGGAATAAAATCCAGGACACACAAAACATCTTATCTTTTTGTAGTTCACAGTTTTATTCCAAAGGAACATTTTTACATTTTATTTTATTTTATTTTATTTTTTTTACATTTTTACATTTTAGATTAATTTTGTCTGTTTTACATAATATATATGTGATTTCATAATATCTAGGATTTTTTTCTCTTTTAAAACTAGTGGGGAGAAGTTGTTGCTTATTTCTGTTTATTTTTGGTGCACACCCAGTGGCATTTGTGGGCTCTGAGTTCAAAAATTACTCCTGCCATGCTTAGAGTGCCTTATGGAATGCTGAGGGGCAGGCTGGGTCAACCATCTGCTGAGTTATCACTTGGACCTCACAATGTGTATTATTTTAGTGAAAGGGCACAGAATCTTCTCTTTTGTGAGACGGTCTGTCAGAGAGTAGTATGTAAATGTAGAGGTTGATTTATTTTATTTTTATTAAGATATTCTGATAACAATATTGTTTATAATAGAGTAGTTGCAGGCAATGTTCCACAACATTGATCTCACTGCCAGAATCCTCTTTTCTCCACCAATGTCTCCAAGTTCCCTCCCACTTCCCAGTACACTACTGGTGGACAAATGACAATTTTACTTCATATTACTTACTCCAACAAAAGTTAAAGGAATGGCAAATTAAAACAATAAAGTAAATCAATAAAAACCAATTTTTATGAGTATATATGGAGCCAGGGGTTGATCCCATGATGGTATGCTTCAAGGATGGAGAAACCCTGAATCTCGTAGGCCCCGGGAATTCCCTTTCTTCCCCAATGCTTACTGTGCCTATGCCAAATCCTGCCACTCCAGCACCCCTACTTTTTCTTGTTTTGTTTTGATTTGTTAGTTTTTGACTTTATTTTCCTTCTCTTTTTTCTTCCACTTTTTCTCTTTCTTTTTCACTCTTGTGGTTATTATTTGGTGATTTATTTTTATCCAGGTGCATTTTTTTCTTTTTTTCTTCCATTTTTCTTCCTTTTATCCTTTTTTTCTCTCTTTCTTTTTTTGGTAGTTGGTACTAAAGTTTTTTCTCCCTTTTTTCTTATCCTTTTTATCTCCAATGATGGTGGAATGGATGCTCAATCTACAACAAGCTGTAAAGTGGAGACCAGTTGCACTAGCATTCTGGCGTGGGGGGTAATGGAGGGAGATATGGGATACAAGCTGGGAACAGGGGTGGAGGAAGGACAGCACTGGTGGTGGGAATGCCCCTTATTCATTGTCACTATGTACCATAAACGATGCAGTGTAATGCACTTTGGTCACAATAAAAATTAGAGAAAAAAAGCTATACAATGAACACTGAAAAAAAAACCAGTTTTTGATTATTTAAATCTATGAGTTAGACCTATGTAAATAAAATAAAACCACTTAATGTGATACAGTTAACTGCTTAATCCCATGTACATCACTAAATTTTTAATCCTGTCATCTAAAATATACAATATTTTCTTTGTAATATAAAATTTATTTTACTCAATATGTCTTAAGATTGGTTCATTTTATTGTACAATAGCATAATTTTTCTCTATTGCTGAATGTTCTACTTTCTGAGTACCACAATTTTTATGTAAAGATTTTTTAGTTTCCTCTAAATGTGAAGATGCTGGAGCATTTTCATACAACTATTTGTTTGTGCATGTTTTCATTTCTCTTTGGCCATTTATACTGAGGAATTCTAGGCCATAGAGAAAAGATAGTTACCTTTGTAAAGAATTGTCAGGTATCTTCCCAAAGTGATTTTATTATCTGATACTCACACCTAAAATAATAAGTGTTTTAGCTGTTCAATGTAGCCTCTAATGATTTGGGATTGATAGTTTGAAACCATCCAATTTGATGATATATTTTAGTATCTCAGTGTGGATTTATCAATTTCCATTCCCTAATACAAACGGTGTTGAACAACATTTTTATTTCTTTCATCCTTGTATGTATGTGTTTGTGTGTATTTCCATGTTTATTAAGTGACCAGAATTCACAATACTGCTAGTGATAGTTTCAATCTTACATTGATCTTTTTGGTAGGGGCATACCTGGTAGTGCTCAGAAATTACTCCTGCATCTGTGCTCAGGTATTATTCATGGTGGGGTTTGGGGACCACCATAAAGGATTTTGGAGATCTAACCCAGGTCCTCTGCATACATGGCAAGTGCCCTATCTGCTCATACTATTACTTTCTACACCATTTCAACACCAAATCCCCCACCAGAGTGCCTGCCTTTCTTCACCAGTGTCCAAAGACATTGCTTATCCAACCACTCTCTCTTAAGTAACCCCGTTAAATAAGCTCAATTTTAGAATAAACTCTCCATTTCTGTTGCTTTTGGTCATTCTTTGTTTGTATAGTGTTCCTTGAAATTTTTTGCTCTATAACTTAACTTTGTTTTTGTTCCTGTTTTTAATTTTTATTGTGGCCAAAGTAAATTACAAATCTTTCACAGCAATATCTAAGATACATAGTGACAATAAATGAGGAATAGTCCCACCACCAGTGTTGTCCTCCTTCTACCCCTGTTCCCAGCCAGCATCCCTTATCTCTCTCCTTTATCCCCAGAATGCTAGTGTAACTGGTCTCCACTATAACTTCTTTGTTAACTATCTGCTGAAGTCCTTTACCCATTTAAAAAAAAAAATAAGGTTTTGCCCTTTTATTTATTTTCTAGTTGTTTTATGTCTGAATGTCAATCTATAATCAGAAGACTGTTGAATTTTTTTTTTCACGGTGCCTCATCCTATTCATTTTCTTCATGATGTCTTTTACTTAGCAGACATTTGATATTTTGAAAGTCTTATTTAGCAGTTTTTAATGTTTATAATTCTCTTCTGTTGGAAACATGTTCTTAACCCCAACACATGAAGATATTCCATACAGGAAATAAGGTCTTGCATGTAGTCAAAGTGGGTTTGAACCTCAGCACCACAGTCTCTTGAGTATTACCCACATCTCAGGGGTAAGCCCAGGCACCAATGTATATGCCAAAACAGAGACAAAAAGAAAAATTTGAACAGTCTTTGTACCAGGTGTCATTAATGTAACATTATGTTATTATAGTATCCAAATGTGTCTTTTGTGTGCTTTAGTCTTCATATTTTTTACTTTGTAATACAGGCTTCCATCCTAAATTCAAAAGCCAATAAACAGGAAGTTTTATGTAAATATTTCACATTCTGCTTTTGATAAAAAGAGCTTTACTTTAAAGATTACTGGGGCAGCTATAAGTAGATGCTGTTTTGAAATACTTTCAGGGGTTGGGTAGTTTTCAAAGAGATACCAGAAGTTTTATGGGCATTCATACCTGAATTTCTCTCTAAGAAACATTAAAGACTGTCTTTCTATCTAATCTAGGCAGACACTGAAGAGGATACTGCCTTTTTGCGAGAGCGGATAATTGAACTAGAAAATGAAAAGGGAGCTTTGCTTCTTAGTTCTAGAGAATTGGAGGAGCTGAAAGCTGAGAATGGTATGTACAAATATAAACTAAAGCTCTGTCTTCTGACCCCACAAGTGCCTCTACTGTTATCTCTGTATATGTACAGCGATACATATTCTTATTCTGTGCTTTAACTGTTTTTGACAAACCTGAGAGATACTTCATGGATTAAGATTCTTTTCTTGGGTCCGGAGAGATAGCACAGCGGCGTTTGCCTTGCAAGCAGCCGATCCAGGACCAAAGGTGGTTGGTTGGAATCCCGGTGTCCCATATGGTCCCCCGTGTCTGCCAGGAGCTATTTCTGAGCAGACAGCCAGGAGTAACCCCTGAGCACCGCCGGGTGTGGCCCAAAAACCAAAAAAACAAAAAAAACAAAAAGATTCTTTTCTTGCATGCAGCGGAAGCTCCACAACTGGTTCACTCTTGAGCACAAATCCAGAAATAGCCTAAGAACTGCTGTTGTGGTCTAAGCCACCTCCTGTAAAAGAATTATTTTATAGTAGTGCTGATAATTATTGATGATGGGACTAGTGCACGTTAACAATTAGAGCACAGTTCCTGTATTTTATTTTTAACATTGTGCTGTACGGGCTATGAATTCAGCAAGATTGAGGCTAAAGAGATAGGGTGCTTGCCTTGCAAACGGCCAACCCAGTTTCGATTCCCATATGCCATATGGTCCAGAGAATAGCCAGGAGTAATTCTTGAGTGTAGAGCCAAGATTTATCCCTGAGCGCTGTCGGGTGACCCAAAAAAAAAAAATCAAACAAAATTTCAGTATGAAAAAGGGGGGTGGGCGGAGCGGTGGTACAAGCGATAGGGCTTTTGCCTTGCAGGAGCTATTTCTAAGTACATAATCAGTAACCCTAAGTGTCACCAGGTGTAGCCCAAAAGCAAAAAAAAAAAAAAAAAAAAAAATCTGCATGATTTTCCATAGAATAAATTTGTGGGGTGAACTAAAAGATATCAGTATAGATGAAGATTCATGGGTTTTGGTGTTTGGGTTTTTCTGTTTGTTTGGGGGCTACCCCTGGCAGTGCTCAATGCTTCCTCCTGATCCTATGGTCAGGAAATCCCCTTAGCAGGATTCAGGAGACCAGATGTGATGCTAGGGATCTACACAGGTTAACTATGTTTAAGGCCCGTTTCCTACCCACTGTACTATTGCTTCAGTCCCTCAAATAAAGTTTGTATTTTTTTCAGCCCTTCTAATCAAGTTTGTATTATTTCTTGAACTCTAAAGTAAATATTTGCAACCTATTTTCACACTTTCACTTACTTCAAACTTAGGAATATATCATAAGTAATTAATTTTGTTGCAGGGGAGAGGGAGTGGTGGCACTAGAGGCAAGGTGTCCATCTTGCAAGCTCTAGCCTAGGACTGACCGTGGTTCGATCCCCATATGGTCCCCTCAAGCCAGGAGCAATTTCTGAGCGCATAGCCATGAGTAACCTCAGAGTGTCAGAGGTGCGACCACCCAAAAAGCAAAACCCCAAAAAAAAGTATTATGTTGCGGTTGTTGTTTGTTGTTTTTGGACCACACTCAGGTGGCTAGTACTCAGTTGTGGCTCTTACTCAAGGCTCACTCTTGGTTGGCCTCTTGATGCCTATATGGGGTATATAGAATCCAACTTGGATATGCCATGTGCAAGGCAGGTACCCTATTTGCTGTGCTATCACTCCAGATTCCTTTTGCTGTTTGTTTTGTCTTGGTTATTTAATGTATCTCAATAACCTCGTCTACTGTCTTATCTCTATTTTATCAAGTATACATATTTTCTAAACATATTCAATTCATGGCTTTCAGAAAAACTATCTTCTCAAATTACTCTTCTGGAGGCTCAGAATAAAGTTGCAGAGTCAGATAAAGACGTCAGTGAGGTAAGTGATTTTATTTTTAAATAATAAGAGTGAATTAAATGAGGTGAAACATTTCTGAAATTTTTTTAATGCTGACAAAAATTTGTATTACTTAGAAAGTGAGGTCAAGGGCCCAGAGAGATAGCACAGCGGCGTTTGCCTTGCAAGCAGCTGATCCAGGACCAAAGGTGGTTGGTTCAAATCCCGGTGTCCCATATGGTCCCCCGTGCCTGCCAGGAGCTATTTCTGAGCAGACAGCCAGGAGTAATCCCTGAGCACAGCCGGGTGTGACCCCCTAAAAAAAAGAAATGAGGTCAAGGGGCTGGAGAGATAGCATGGATGTAAGGCATTTACCTTTCCTGCAGAAGGTCATTGGTTCAAATCCCGGCATCCCATATTGTCCCCCTAGCCTACCAGGAGTGATTTCTGAGCGTGGAGCCAGGAGTAACCCCTCAGAGCTGCTGGGTGTGACCCAAAAACAAAACAAAACAAAAAAAGAAAGTGAGGTCAATTTGAGGAAAGTATATGGTAATAAATCACTTAATTTGTTTCTGAACAATGGAAATTATTTTAACTTGAACCAGTGCAGGAACTGGAAGTTCTTATTTGGGAATTCTTATATCTCATACTAGATAATTATCATCTGATATGTTATGTGGACTCTGTTGGATATTTAGAAAAGTTTTCACTGAAGACATTAGATAAATATATAATTAATTATTACCAGTTGGTAGAGTTTGACTTGGGAATATGTATGTGTGTGTGTGTATATATATATGTATATGTATATGTATATATATATATAAGGGTATCTCTAAGAATGGCATTTTTATAACCTGCAATGCACTTTGGTTGAATATTGTGTTGAGTTAAATTCATTGTTTTATATTTATACAAATGTATTTAATCACCCTTGCCCTTGTTTTAGTACCAGTTCTCTCCCTTTTTCCTTCTACCATCAGTTGTCCTTTTCCTTTGCATTTTTATTTATGTAATCTAACACCAGAGTTTATTTAATTTGGGACCATCCCTGGAAGTGCTCAGGGATTATTCCCTGCTCTGCACTCAGAAATCACTTTTGGAAGTCACAGGGATGCTATATGGGATGTTAGGAACATAACTCAGGTTAGCAGCATGCAAGGCAAGTGCCCTACCCACTGTGTTATTGCTCTGGCCCCTAACACCAGAGTTGAAAACAATTTTTTAATCCCTGAAAGTTTTAAAAGAAATTGTTCAACAAATGATGCAATTTGATGAAGTCAAAATATAAGGGCATTTCAGAAATTTAGAGTAGTCAGCTAGAAGAACTGTGTTTCAAGTTGGAAGTCAGTCTATTGGTGGAATGCCCTTTTTTGGAGGAAGGAAGCCAGTCTTTCTGTTTTGCTGTTAAGTCATAAATTTTGTTTAGATGGGTCCTATACAACTGGAGAGATGGTCAGTAGGTAAGACTCTTGCCTTGCATGTGACCGACAAAGGCTTAATTCCTTCATCCCATATGGTCTCCAGATAATCGTGAATTATTCTTGAGTGCAGAGACATGAGTATCCCCTGATCATTGCTGAGTGTGACCCCAAAATAAAAGCAAAAAAAAGTTTTATTTCCTATAAATTAAGCTCAGTGAGGAAGAGAGAAATATTGTCACATATGGACAGAATGAGGAATAAAGTTTTTATACATGAACTTCCCTCTCCTAAATACTGACTAGTTTTAGATCATAGAAAGTTGAGTGTAAGGGGCCGGAGAGATAGTATGGAGGTAAGGCATTTGCCTTGCATGCAGCACAGTGGTTCAAATCCCAGCATCCCATATGGTCCCCTGAGCCTGCCAGGAGTGATTTCTGAGCGTAGAGCCAGGAGTAACCCCTGAGCACCGCCAGGCATGACCTAAAAACCCAAAACCCAAACCCAACCCCCCCCCCAAAAAAACAAGAAAGTTGAGTGTTACTATATTTTGCAGAGAGCAAAATATTTTTAAGTGAGTAAAAATAATGAACAGTGAACGTTTGCTTTTCCTAATACTTTTAAAACAATGATCTTGGGGCCGGGAAGGTGGCGCTGGAGATAAGGTGTCTGCCTTGTAAGCGCTACCAAGGAACGGACCGCGGTTCGATCCCTCGGCATCCCATATGGTCCCCCCAAGCCAGGGGCGATTTCTGAGCACATAGCCAGGAGTAACCCCTGAGCGTCAAACGGGTGTGGCCCAAAAACCAAAAAAAAAAATAAAATAAAAAATAAATAAATAAAACAATGATCTTTTTCTTACTAATAAAATACCTAAAATTTATTAGCTAATGATTGTTTCTGTTAGTAAAATAGTAGAGTTAAATGCTAATTCAGACAGTTGGGTTTTAGAATTTATACTCTTGGCCACTATTTTATTTATACCATTTTTTCTTCCAAATTTAATTATTTTTATTATTTAATCCTGGTAATTTTTTAATCTATTTGGTAATCCATTAATCCATTGTTAATGATTATCCTATATAATATTTCTTATATCAGTGGATAGTTTAAGAAAAAGAATCTTATATATTGTTCCTTGGCTTGGAATTGGGATGAAATAGGAATTTAATTCATTTTCTTATTCCTTTATATTTAAACAATTTTTAATAACAAAGTATTTTAATTTGAAGACAGGTTTCTGAAGTGATGAATATCAAAGGTTCCAGGTTTGCTAATAGATTTTATGAATATGACTTTGCCTTACTGCAGATTGACAGTGTGCCTTCAATCTGATTTTCTAGCTAATTTTAAAAGTGTTTTGATGTTTTATGTTAGGAAAGAGGTTTGGATTAAAATTTTCAGATATTGAATAATGCAGAAGATAACATCTTTTAGTTAAGCTATTTTTTATAAAATATTTTATAAAATTAAAACATTTTTTTCTTTACAGATCACCATGGATGATACTGGCAAGCTTGCTAAGAGAAGTGTTTCTACTGAGGAAACTGAACAAGATATATCTGAGAATACATTTTCTCAGAAACATAAGGAGCTATCTGTTTTACTATTGGAAATGAGAGAAGCTCAGGAGGAGATTGCATTTCTTAAATTGCAACTCCAGGGCAAAAGAGCTGAGGGTGACCCCGACATCCTTGACCAGAAAGAGATGAAACAGGTGGAGAGTGAAGGAATATTGCTTGAAGATACAAGGGATCATTTTTCTCCAATGCCAGACAATGAGATCACTCTTCCAGAATCCGAAAAAGAAGAACAGATGAGCACTAAACATCAGAGTAGGACATCTAAAGAAATACCTTTAACTGATGCTGGAATGGAACTGAAATCAACAAAGCAAGATGAATCTGATAACCCCCCTTCAAATATATCAAATATTTCTCAATGTCACCAGGATGATACCGCAATGTCACCAGAAGGACTAAAAAATCAAAATTTAGAACTTGAGACAAGCTGTGGTAAGATGGAAGAACCGTATGTGAGAAATTTAGATGAGAAAAAGGAAATAAGCAGCCTATCCCAGCAGAGTGAAGAGTTTGAGAATAATGCTGAAAAGGCCAACAATGCTCTGTCTGAAGAAAAAGACCAGCCTCTTACACAAGTGATAGAACTCAGTGTGTCAACAGCACAGAGGGTTCAAGTACAAGATCTGGAAGTAAACTTTCCAGAATCAGAAAGTCAAAGAGGACTTGACTGTAAAAACCAAACAAGTCATCATAACTTGCTTCCTGAACAGATCCACAATCTTAGTATAGAAGGCAAATCTCAGGCTGTGAAACTTGAAGATTTACAAAATGAACTTGATAATGTCCACCTTCAGTTTTCTGAGCAGAGTGAATTAATAAAAGACCTGCAAAGTCAGCTGCAAAAGAAGGAAAGTGAAGTACTTGAAAAAGAAGAATATGCTAAGGATATCTTAAATAAGGTGGAAGAACTTTCCCAGAACCTTTCACAGAAGGAACTGGAAATAGAAAAGATGGATCAGCTATTACTAGAGAAAAAGAGAGATGTACAAACTCTCCAACAGACCATTGAAGAGAAGGATCAACAAGTCAAAGATATTAACTTTAGTATGACTGAGAAAATGGTTCAGCTTAATGAAGAGAAGTTTTATCTTGGGGTTGAAATTAACACTCTGAAAGAACAGTTGAATTTATTATCAAGAGCTGAAGAGAAAAAAGAACAGGTGAAAAAAAAAGAGTTTTTCCCTGAACTTAAACAGAATAGTGAAGCATTGAACTCGGTAGGGCTAATAATAAGTAAAGAAGAACTTCAACATGAATTACAGCTTGTAAAGAGAGAAAATGAACTGAGAAAAAGACAACTCCGGGCAGCCCTTACTCATAGGAAGGAACTTCTACAGAGAGTTAGCAGACTAGAAGAGGAACTGGCCAATGTGAAAGATGAATCTAGGAGTAATATCTCAGTCAATGAGATTGAAAAGAGGACAATGGAAGAAGACAAAGAGGACTCAGACAATTGCATGATACCTCAGTACCAAGAAATGGAAATTTCTTTAAAACAAACTCTATCTAAGAAAGAAGTAGATGTAGAGCACCTAATGGAAGATTTAGAAGGGGTAGCAGCTCAAGAGCAGCTACAGGTTGTGGTTCAAGAGTTGAGCCAGAAATTGAAAAACAAGACAGACCAAATATATTTGCTCCAAGAAGAACTTGTTGAAAAACAAGCAGTTATTCAAAAGTTAACTTTAGGTGACCAGAATGTAGGTGATGGAGGGTTGGAAGTACCTGTAAAAGAAACTGCGTCAATGATTATGACAGAGGCGGGTAGTGGAGAACACTGGCAACTAGAACTGGAATGTAAGATAAAGGATCTTGAAAAAGAAAAGGAGCAGCTGCAAAAGAAGCTCCAGCAAGTGTTAGTCTCTCGCAAAATGATTATCAAAAAAGCGCAGGAGAAAGAAAAACATCTTAGGGAGGAGCTAAAGCAACAGAAAGATGACTATAATCACTTGCAAGAACAGTTTGATATGCAAAGCAAAGAAAAGGAGAACATTGAACACCAGCTAAGGCAACTCCAGATTCAAATAAGAGAGAGCGCTGACAGAAAAGGCCCAGGTATTGGCCAACAAGAACTAGGATCTCCCATTCAGGGTTTAGAAGAACAATTATTTAAAGCTACAAAGCAGCAACTTGCCCAGCCAGTATCAGAGTCCAGCTTATGCCCAGACTGGCCTTCTCATCCAGGAAGTGCAAATAACCTGCAGGATAATAATCTTATTTCCCAAATTATAACTAAACTCAAAGAAGTAGAGACCGAGAAAGAGGAGGTAGAGTTAAAGCTTAGTACTACAACATGTGAACTTACCAAAAAATCAGAGGAGGTTCTTCAATTACAAGGTCAGTTTAAAGAACAAGGTTTAGAAATCCAGAGTCTGAAGGTAGCAGCTCAGGAAGCTGAGGCCCAGGTTGATAGTCTAAGACAAAAATTGGACAGCTGCCAACTAGAAATCAATGAATTTGCACATTTAAGAGAATTACAATCTGAGTTAGATGAACTGCAGAAGCTCATAAGAGAAAAGGAACAAGAAGTTCGATTCCTTTCTGAACAAGTAAGTGGGAAAGAAGCAATCCTTACGAAAATGCAGGCAGAGGTAACAGAACAAGAGGATTTAATCAAAGCTCTTCATACACAGTTAGAAATACAAGCTAAGGAGCATGATAAGAAGATTAAGCAGTTACAGGTGGAGCTTTGTGAAATGCAAGAAAAACCAGATAGGATCGGAGAAGAAAATAAAGCAAAGCAACAAATGCAGAGGAAACTGCAAGCTGCTCTTATTTCCAGAAAAGAAACACTGAAAGAAAACAAAAATCTCCAAGAGGAGTTGTCTTTGGCCAGAGATACCATTGAACACCTGACCAAATCTCTGGCAGATGCAGAGAGCCAGCTTTTGGCTGCAAAGAAAGAAAAAGATATATTCGTAGGAAAATTAACGCTCCTTCAGGAAGAAAGAGACAAACTCATCACAGAAATAGATCTATCTTTAGTGGAAAATAAAAGTCTCAATGGTTCTTGTGAAAGCCTGAAGTTAGCTTTGGAGGGTCTTACTGAAGACAAAGAAAAGTTATTGAAGGAAATGGAATCTTTAACATGTTCTAAGGTTGCAGAAAGTACGGAATGGCAAAAGAAACACCAAGAGTTACAAAGAGAATATGAAATCCTTCTGCAATCCTATGAGAATGTCAGTAATGAGACCGAAAGGATTCAGCAGACTGTTAGGCAGGAAAAGCAAGAATTAAATGCTAAGTTAAGAAACGCACAAACAAGTAAGAAAGAGACAGAAAAGCTACTGCAGGAAGCTGGACAGGAAATAGAGGAAATGAAAGAAAAGATGAGAAAGTTTGCTAAGGCCAAACAGCAGAAAATTATAGAATTGGAAGAAGAGAATGAACAGCTTAGAGCAGAAGTGTCCTCTGGAGATGGGCCATCTAAGGATTGCATAGAATCACTTCGCACTTCAAATTCCAGCATGAAGGAGGAGCTAGAAAGAGTCAAAATAGAGTATGAAACCCTTTCTAACGAGTTTAAGGTCCTAATAACTGAGAAGGAGTCTCTAAGTGAAGAGGTCAAAGATTTAAAGAATCAGATAGAAATGAATGTGTCTAAATCCATTCATTCAGATGCCACAGAGATGCATAACCAAACGAATACCATTGAAGGGACAACACAGTCTGTTCCTGTAGAAGATAATGAGCCAGGATCTTTGAATACAAGTGTAAAATCTGAAAAATTAGACTCATTTCCACCAGAGAACAGTACCAAGCCCAATATTAGTGAGAACATCAGCTCACATGAAATAAGTAATTACCTACAACAGATTGACCAGTTCAAAGAGAGAATTGCTGAATTAGAGGAGGAAAGGCAGAAAGGAAGGGAATGTAACCAGACTTTAGAAAAGGAGAGAGACACTTTACTGACTCAAATAACAGAAAGGGAAAGAGAATTGAACATGCTTCGGGAAGAAGTCATCCAGATTAACCTGTTAAATCAGCAAATCCAAGAAGAGTTTGCCAGAGTTACCAAGCTAAAGGAAACAGCAGAAGAAGAGAAAGATGATTTAGAAGAGAGGCTTATGAATCAATTAGCGGAACTTAATGGTAGCATTGGAAATTATTATCAGGATGTTACTGATGCTCAGATAAAAAATGAACAACTAGAATCTGAAATGCAGAATCTAAAAAAATGTGTGGATGAGTTGGAAGAAGAAAAGCAGCAGTTAGTAAAGGAGAAAACTCAGGTGGAATCAGAAATAAGGAAAGAATATTTAGAGAAAATAAAAGGTAGTCAGAAAGAGCCTGTCAATAAAAGCCATGTAGAGGAACTTCAGGAGTTGTTAAAAGAGAAGCAGCATGAGGTAAAGCAACTGCAAAAGGACTGTATCAGGTACCAAGAAAAAATTGGTTCTCTGCAGAGTACTATGAAAGCCTTAGAGTTTGTTCAAACTGAGTCCCAAAAAGATTTGGAGACAACCAAGGAAAAACTTGCTGAAGCAAATGAACACTGCAAGAAGGCAGATAAAGAATTAGCTTGTTCTAAAGTACTACTGGATGACACTCAAAGCGAAGCAGCAAGGGTCCTAGCAGATCATCTCAAGTTGAAAAAGGAACTTCAGTCGATCAAAAAATCAGTTAAAAGCCAGATGAAGCAAAAGGAAGATCTTGAAAGAAGGCTGGAGCAAGAAGAAGAGAAACACCTAGAAGAAAAGAAGAATATGCAAGAGAAACTGGATGCTTTGCACAAAGAAAAAGTCTGCCTGGAAAAAACATTTGGAGAGGTTCAGATAATCTTGAAACAAAAAGACAAAGATGTAAAGCAACTTCAAGAATACCTGGATACTACTGTGGCTCAGCTTGCAGCCTTTACTAAAAGCATGTCTTCCCTCCAGGATGACAGAGTGATAGATGAAGTCAAGAAGTGGGAGAGGAAGTTCAGTGAGGCAATTCAAACCAAAGAGGAAGAAATTGGACTGAAAGAGGAGAAGTGCAGTGTTCTAAAGGATCAACTTAAGCAGATGTCCTTCCATATGGAGGAACTGAAGATAAACATATCTAGGTAAGAGTAGACTCTTCCAAGGTAAGTAAAGATAAAGTCTCTGTGAACTAATTCTGCTTAAGTCTGTGAAACTAATTTGACTTAAATTTCCCTGAGATATACATTTTCTTATGACTTTTCTTTAAGTAAATTACTTTCTGCTAGAGTTTGTATTAGCATGAAAAAGCCATATTTGCTTTTCTTTCTGTTTTCTGTTTTGGAATTTTCTGTTTTAAAATTTCTGCTTTAGGGGCCAGAGTGGTAGCACAGTGGTAGGGTATTTGCCTTGCATGCGGCTGACCTATGATGGACCTTGGTTTGATCCCCAGCATCCCATATAGTCCCCCAAAGCCAGGGGCGATTTACTGAGCACATAGCCAGGAGTTACCCCTGAGCATCACTGGCTGTGGCCAAAAAAAAAAAAAAAAAAAAAGAATTTTTGCTTTAATTTCTATTTTTACTATCCTTGGTACTTTCAAATTTGTAGCTTAGTCTCTAAATAATCTTTTCTCTCCTCCTTATTTCACATCAATTAAAACTACATATGCCTATTAGAATAATGTTCCTTAAACTCCAGTTTTATAAAACTTTTTAAGCAGAGGAATTGACAAAGTGCCCAATATTTTGTAGGTGTGCACTTTTAGTAGGACTCTTATATTCTGAGAACTGTGACTTCACTTTTTCAGGAACATAAAATTGACTTATATGGAGTAAAGTAAAATAAAATGGAAGAAAGCCTATTCCATGGGGCCGGAGAGATAGCACAGCGGTAGAACGTTTGCATTGCATGTAGCCAATTCGGAATGGACCCATATGGTCCTCTAACCTGTCGGGGATGATTTCTAAGTGCAGGAGTAACCCCTGAGCACTGCTGGGTGTGGCCCAGAAACCAGTCAGTCAATCAATAAAGTTTAAAAAGGGGCCTGAGAAATAGCACAGCGGTAGGGCGTTTGCCTTGCATGCTGCTAACATAGGTTGGATGGTGATTCGAGTCCCGGCATCCCATATGGTCCCCTTGCCTGCCTGGAGTGATTTCTGAGTGCAGAGTCAGGAGTAACAACTGAGCACCACTGAGTGTGACCCAAAACAAAAATAAATAAAATAAAAAATAAAGTTTAAAGGAATATTTTTTTAATTTTTTTCTTTATTTAAACATCTTGATTACATAAATGATTGTGATTAGGTTTCAGACATGTAAAAGAAGAAAGTCTATTCCCAAGTCATGTCACAAAAATAAACATATGGATTAAATAAACACTTAGTAGAGCAATTAACACTTTATTGAAAAAATTTGACCACCTTAAAATATAGTCATATTTATTCATAGATTATTTGAATATATGTTACTACTATGGGCATTCAATAATTTTACCCTGAAAATTTTAATTTATGACCTCCTTTAAAAACTAATGGCCTCCTTTTTTCCTAGACTTGCACATGATAAACAAACTTGGGAGTCCAAGGCCCAGACAGAGGTCCAGCTTCAAGAAAAGATCTGTGATGCTCTGCACGGGGAAAAGAAAGAACTTTTGTCCCAGCTAGAAGAGACTCGACAATTATACCACAATTCTCAGTCTGAACTAGCCAAGTGGGAATCAGAATGTCAGATTCTCAGAGACCGGTCAATTGATTTAAATAACTCTTTAGAAAAATGTAAGGAAGAGAAAGAAAATTTGGAAAAACTCATAAAGCAACAAGAAATCTATATACAAGATTGCAAGCTTAATTATGAACAGCTAGAAACTGATCTTCAAGGCTCCAAAGAGCTGATAAATAGACTACATGAAGAAATTAACATAAAAGAGCAGAGGATTATAGGCCTACTTTCTGCCAAGGAACAGGCAATCCAAGTAGCTGTTACTGAACTGCATCAACAACATGATAAAGAAATAAAAGAATTGACAAATCTGCTTTCCCATGAGGAAGGGCATAGTGTTTTAGGTGAAGAGAATAAAAAAACTACTCACAAAACCAATCAACTTACAGATGCACTGAAAGCTATCCAAAAAGAAAACATACAGCAAAAGGCTCAGTTAAATTCCTTTGTTAAGGCTATGTCTTCTCTTCAGGATGACCGAGACCGCATCATTGGTGACTATCAAAAGCTGGAAGAGAAGCATCTCTCAGTAATTGTAGAAAAAGATGAACTGATCCAGGATGCCGCTGCTGAAAATAATAAACTTAAGGAAGAAATCAGATGCTTGAGAAGTCATATGGACGACCTCTATTCTGAGAATGCTAAGCTAGTTGCAGAACTGATCCAGTACAGAGAAGACCTAAACCAAGTGATAACAAGCAAGGACCTTCAACAGAAACAACTTCTTGAAGTTCAACTTCAGCAGAGTAAGGAACTACAAAGCAAATATGCCAAATTAGAAGAAAAGCTGAAAGAATCTGAAGAAGCAAAGGAAGATCTGATGCGGTCTTCTCTTGTCCTCCAGGAGGAAAAAAAAGGGTTATCAAAAGAGATTGATAACTTGCAGTTATCTGTATCCCAACTAAAGAGACAAGTGACAGCCTTGCAAGAAGAAGGTGCTTTAGGGGTATTTCAGGCACAATTAAACACAAAAGAAGAAGAAGTTCAGATATTAAACTCCAAACTTTCCTTCTCTCAGAAGAGAATTGCAGAATTGGAAGAGGAATTGATTCGAGTTCAGAAGGAAGCTACCAAGAAATTAGGTGAAGTTGAAGAAAAATTGAAGAAAGAATTAAAGCATCTTCACCATGATGCAGGTATAATGAGAAATGAAACGGAAACAGCAGAAGAAAGAGTGGCAGAGCTAGCAAGAGATCTGATGGAAATGGAAAAGAAACTACTCGTGGTCACGAAAGAAAATAAAGATCTCACGGCACAAATCCAATCTTTTGGAAATTCTATGAATTCCCTACAAAATAGTAGAGATAAAGCTAGTGAAGAACTTGGTGAACTGAAAAAGAAATATGATGCCAGGATGAAAGAGTTGGTCCAGCTGAGAAAACAGGGCTTTCTAAACAGAGAAAGAGACACTCTTGTTTATAGAGCTGCTTTTCCAGTGCACACCATGAAAAAGAGCAACTTTCCTAACCTTCAGAAGGGCAACCAACAGTTTCTGTCTAAAGATGAGCAACTACGCTACTTGTCCTCACAACTAGAAGATTCTTACAACCAAGTGCAGTCCTTCTCTAAAGCTATGAACAGTCTACAAAATGAGAGGGATCACTTGTTGAATGAACTGGAGAAATACCGCAAGTCAGAAGATGGAAAGCAGAGATCTGCAGCCCAGTCTTCAATGAGCCGAGCTGAAGTACAGAGTTTAAAAAAAGCTATGTCATCACTCCAAAATGACAGAGACCGACTAGTAAGTGTTTCGCCTTCTCTGATCTTCCTCCGAGAGTTTAAACCTTTAAATAGATAATTTTTCTCTTTTTTTTATTATAATTTTTATTTTGACCAAAGTGGCTTACATATCTTTCACAGTAATATTTTAGGTACATATTAACATTAAATCAGGGCATTCCCATCACCAAAGTTGTCTCCCTCCACCCCTGTTCCTATCTTGCATCCCATATCCCTACCTTCACCCCCCCCCCAGGGCTACAAGTATAGGTCTCCTCTGTGTCTAGCTTATTACTTAGTGATCATACAACTGTTTGGTCTTGGTACTCTCCATTATTTCCCCCTCTTAAATAGATTATTTCTATAGAAAAAGATAAATGCGGGGCCGGAGAGATAGCATGGAGGTAGGGCATTTGCCTTGCATGCAGAAGGACAGTGGTTTGAACCCCGTCATTCCATATGGTCCCCTGAGCCTGCCAGGAGTGATTTCTGAGAGTAGAGCCAGGAGTAAACCCTGAGCGCTGCTGGGTGTGACTCAAAAACAAAAAAAAAAAAAGGAAGGAAGGAAGGAAGGAAGGAAGGAAGGAAGGAAGGAAGGAAGGAAGGAAGGAAGGAAGGAAGGAAGAAGGGAAGAGGGAGGGAGGGAGGGAGGGAGGGAGGGAGGGAGGGAGGGAGGGAGGGAGGGAGGGAGGAAGGAAGGTGCTTATACATACCAGATGTATAATGACTGCATTTATGCATTCAACAGGTTCTTTTGATTTTAAGAGGAACACATATATTATTTAAATTATTTTATCTGCCATTACCATATTCAAATTTCACTTATGCAAATGTTTTATTTCAAAAAAAATTTTTTAAAGACTAATAGAGAGGCCAAGAGACAGATACGATAGCAGTTAGAATGCATGCATATCATGTATTGGGCCTGGGTTTGATCCCCAGTATCATATGGCCTTCTAAATATTTCTGAGTGAAGCCCTGAAGGCCCCTTGAGTACCCTAGAGACCCTAAGAGCTCTCATAAACATTGCATAGGTAACCTGGGTAATCCCTGACACTGCAGGATATGAGTCTCACTGTATCCTTGAACCTTTCATTGAACCACTAACCCAGTTAGCTGAGGATTGCTGTGGGGCCACTTGACTTTCTACGTACCACCTAGGAACCACCCCCACCCTTCTTCAAATAAAGACTAAGGGTGAAAGAGACAGTACAGAATTAAGGTGTTTTTCTTAAATGCAATTGACTCTGATTTCATCTCTGGCACCAAATATGGTCCCCTGAGTATTATCACCTCCATACTCCCAAAAACACTTTTATATGTTTTATATACATAAATATATATGTTTATATATAATGTTTTCAGATTTTGTCATAGTTAAACGGAAAAAAAGCATCTGTATCACTCACTGCCTCTTCTAAGGACCGTTCATTTGATAGATTAGAGGTAAAAGGATTCAAGTTTCTCATGCTTATATAAAAACCAATTCAGCTTTGTCAAAAGAGTTCAATATAAAAATTTTTATAGTTTGGGGCTGGAGAGATAGAGCATCAGTAGGGCATTTGCCTTGCAAACATCTGATCCAGGATGGATGGTGGTTTGAATCCCGTTATCCCATTTGGTCCCCGAGCCTGCTGGGAGCGATTTCTGAGCACAGAGCCAGGACTAACTAGTGAGCACCTCTGGGTGTGACCCCCCAAAAAAATTAAAATTTATAATTTGTAAATTTTTTATAGCATTACTTACTTTCTTTTATATGCAGCTCACTATCAGACAGAACAGCAAGAAAGGTGTATATAATAATTGTGCAGCTTTTAGTGTAGTCAGTAGTTTAGTCAGTCTTTTTTATTTTTCTGAAAAAAATTTCCTAGGTTATCCAGATTCAGAGGCTAAAAATGGATTTACTTGAGCTAAGCCACGTTGTCAATGCCATCTTGTTTGGAGATTGTTTTCACATGTTATTTCCCCATTTTTGAGACTCAGACTGCAATGATTTGTCAACGAATGGTCAGGTGTCTGACTTAGTAAAATGCTGCTGATCACTTAAAAATGGGTAAATGAGATGTGAGGAATCATCTGTTTTCTTTCCATTTGCTTAAAGCTGAAAGAATTGAAGAATCTGCAACAGCAATACTTAAAGATTAACCAAGAGATCATTGAGTTGCGTCCACTGAAGGCTCAACATCAAGAATATCAAGATGAAACAAAAAGATTTCAGATTTTACAAGAAGAGCTCAGGCAGGAAAACCTTTCCTGCCAGCAAGAACTGCATCAGCTCAGGTATGGAAAATCTCTGATTTTTAACTCCTTTACTTTCATTTGTAGCAGCCCCGGGACACCACCACCACATGAGCAGCCGGGAGGGAGAGAGAGGGATGGAAAGAGAAGTAGAAACCAAGTGTCTTTTTAAGAAAACTTTTATTATGAACTAGTTATAGAATTATAATTTGCTAAGAATGCTAGAGAGTTCCTGTATCAATATGTTCACCCATATTCCTTCAGTAATAATATCTTACATAATTGTAATACAATATTAAAACCAGGATATTGGCATTGCTATGACTCAGAGGTCTTTAGATGTCACTATTTCACATTAACTGTTTTATATGTAGTTACAATTTTTTTTTTTTTTTTTTTTTGGTTTTTGGGCCACACCCGGCAGTGCTCAGGGGTTACTCCTGGCTGTCTGCTCAGAAATAGCTCCTGGCAGGCACGGGGGACCATATGGGACACCGGGATTCGAACCAACCACCTTTGGTCCTGGATCGGCTGCTTGCAAGCCGCTGTGCTATCTCTCCAGGCCCTGTAGTTACAATTTTATTATATGTAAATTCAAGTAGTGACTACTCTGGCTAAGATATAAAAATTACCCTTACTCTAGTGGCTGATTATCATGTTCTTCCTTTCACTCTGAAGACCTAATTCCTCAATGTGGTTTATAGGATCATACAGATAATTTTGAAATAAGTTTTTTTATACGTAATCTTCTTGCAACCCATTGTCACTGTTGCATATATAAGTAGTTAAATTACTTTTTATTAACAAAGAGTATTTCATAGCATGAATGTAACTTATTTACCCATTGAAGGTCATAAATACTATTCCCTAATTCATATATTATAAGTAAGACTGCTATGACCATTTCCTTTTTTGTTTGTGTGGGGGGAGGACAACACCTAGTTGTGTTCAGGGCTTACCTCTGGTTCTGAGCTCAGAGATCATTCTTGGTAGGTTTGGTGGTCTTCAAAAGTCATGGTAGTTGTCAACTGCATTTCTTTGATGCACCATAAAGGTGCCAGGAATTGAACCTGGGTCTTCTGTATGCAAGGCAAGCACCTTACCCACTGTACTACTTCTCTAGCCCATGAATAGATTTTTGTATAGATTTGTATGAGGATAATGAATTTTCATTTCTCTCATATAATTGCCCTGGAGTATAAATACTACACTGTATAGAAAAAGTACTGTATATACTCGAGTATAAGCCAAGTTTTTTCAGCACAAAATTTGTGCCGAAACCCCCAAGCTTGGCTTATACTTGGGTCATACAGGTTATTTGTTTCTGTGTGCACGCACCAAATCAAATGCACGTAATCTCCAGTCGTCTTCTGCCATCTGCTGGATGCTTCAGCTCAATCCACAAGTCTTGGCTGAACTGAATAGATAGGTAGCTGAACTGAACTGTATGCCACTGAACTATTTAACCCACAATATTCAGTGGCACATTTAATTAAGTGAAAATTCATTTAAGGCAGTAAAGTCATGTAAATAAATGTTTATAAGTATTCTTCCTCCAGTCAACCTCCCTTGCTCCTCATTTTACCAAGCCATCAGCTTGGTAAACGGGGATTTATAAGGACTCAGGATTTTTAACCATTTATTTACAATGCTTTACTGTCTTAAATGGTTTATCCACTTTATTAAAGTTGCCATTGAATACTGTGGGTTAATGTGGTATGTTAATGGCATACAGTATATCAATCATGTATTATAAATGCAATCATGTGTTTATTTACTTATTTATTTACTGATTCCTCAATATTGTAATTGTTTTAGGTAATATTTTTATTTTTAAAACTTACCAGCAGTTGCTGCATTTTCCACTTGGCTTATACTCAAGTCACAAAGTTTTCCCAGTTTTTAGGGTAAAATTAAAGATGTCAGCTTATACTCGGGTTTTATACTCTAGTATATATGGTATGTGTTTTTTAGTTTTGGTAGGGCCACCCCCATCAATGCCCAGGACTTACTCTGGATTCTATACTGCCCCCTGGCAATGCTCAGTGGGCCATTTGGGATGCCAAAGATCAAACTAGGGTTGACCATATTAAGACAAGTGCCCTACCCACTGTACTATCACTCAAGTTTCCATATGTTAAATTATTTTTCTTTATGACACACCCAGTGATTCCCAGAAGTTACTCCTGATGGAACTTGGGGGACTGTAAGGACTACAGAGATTCAGTCAGTTTTGGTCATATGCAAAGCCTACCGGTTATAAACTCTCCAGCTCCATATTTTAGTTTTATTTTTAGGCCACACTCAGCAGTCCCCAGGGGTTACTACTGACTTTGTACTCTGTAATCACTCCTGGTGGTTCTTGGGGACCCACAGGCTGCCAGGATCAAACCCAGGTTGGCCATGTGCAAGGCAAATGCCCTTATGGCCCCCATATGTTATATTCTTAACCTGTGTATTAATACAGCAATCCCAGTGTGTATTCACATATATTCAGTATATATTCCAGATTTGGTAGATGAGATTGTTGTTGATGGCTTGGTAAAACGAGGAGCAAGGGAGGTTGACTTGAGAAAGAATACTTATACTCTTTGACATACCTTGGTCACCAGTGTTTGGAGAAATACTTCCATAATGTCAGTTCTAATTTCAGTATAGTCATTGTGGATCTGTCACAGAAAAGAATTTCAGGAGAAAGCAAAATGGTGAATCAAGACATTATTATTGAGGTGAGAAATATCGTTTTAAGAGAACACAGACTTCTCTAGAGTGAAAATAAGCAAGCAAAGTAACATAGAGACACAATATGTTCAAGAGAGAACACAGGCTTGAAGATTAAGCCTATATATTAAATTTTAAGAAATTTCAAAATTGGAGTGTATAGCCGGGAGTAACCCCTGAGTATCACTGTGTATGGCCCAATAAAAAAAGAAAAAAGAAATTCCAAAACTAGGGGCCAGAGAGATAGCACAGCATAGGGCATTTGCCTTGCACACAGCCGATCCAGGATGGATGGTATCCCATATGGTCCCTCCCCTCGCCCCCCATGCCTGCCAGGAGCCATTTCTAAACAGAGAGCCAAGAGTACCCCTGAGAGCTGTCGAATGTGACCCAAAACCAAAAAACAAAACAAAAAACTTCAAAACTAGAAGGATAGATATAGAATAATCTCATTCATTTGTGGGATGTAAAAAAAAAAAGTATGATAATAATATCCAGGGAAAAGAGAGATGAGGGCCAAAAGAATCAGTACATAGTAAGAAGATTGTTATATATAGTGGTAGAGTGCAATTCGGGCAGAGAAGGAACAGACCACTATGACAATGATAGTTGGAAATGATCACTCTGGACAAGAACTGGGTGCTGAAAGGAGATAAAGTGATATGCCTGGTATGCTTTCAATAGTGCAAACCATAGTGCCTAAAAGGGGAAGGGGGGTCAGGGACAGAGACAGGGACAGAGACAAGAGATAAAGAGAAAACTGCTGGGGATATTGGTGGTGGTAAATGTGAATTGGGGAAGGGTATCAACAACTATGTAACTAAAAAACAAACAAACAAACAACCATTATGAACAACCTCATAATCATGGTGTTTAAATAAAGTGAAAAAAAAAAAAAAAGAAACTTCTGGGGCCAGAGCGATAGCACAGTGGTAGGGCATTTGCCTTGCATGCAGTTGCCCAAGTCGGACCTCAGATCGATCCCCAGTGTCCCATCTGGTCCCCCAAAGACAGTAGCAATTTCTGAGCACATAGCCAGGAGTAATTCCTAAGTGCCACTTGGTGTGGCCCAAAAAAACAAAACAAAGCAAAACAAAAACAAAAACAAAAAAAAGAAAGAAACTTCAAAGCTACATTTTAGAATGACTATCATTTTATATTCTTACCAGTGATATCTGAGTGATTCCTTTTAATATCAGATTTAAATTAAAATAATAAATGCATCCATGTTAATATTTTATATTATAAGCTATTTCACTTTTTAATAGCTATATAATTCCATTCCATTATGGTTTTAATTTGTATAGTAGCAAATAATAATGTGACACCCTTTCCATTTTTCATGAAATCAGTTTTCATGTATTGTGCTCACTTTCTAATTAGATTGTTAATCTTTTAATAGAGTTCTGAAAATTGCTTATGTATTCTACTGGTTTTGAACAACAGTTTGGTGGGAGTCTGCAGAAACTTATTGCTAGTCTGCAAAATGCATAGTACACCTGGATTCTGTAGCAATACTACTGAAATACTGATGATTAATATGAATATTGATACATATTCTTTTAGTTTGAGTTTTGACCAGGCTTGGAAGTGCTTTGAAATCATGTGGTGCCACAATCAGATCTTGGGTTTTGCATGCAAAGTCTATGCTTCAGCCCTTTATGCTATCTCCGTGGACTCATACATAAGTAGTACTATTATAGATAAGGATTTTATTTATTTCTTTAGTGTACACAAAATACTTCTACTGTTTTCACCAGTTTGTACATGAAAAAAAGTAAAATATTGTTGTGTAGATACAGTATTCCCCCCAGATACAATTTTTTTTATCAATTTATGGTTTACAAATATTTTCTTCTATTTGGATCTTTTCTATTCATCTTTTTCAACAAGGTCTTTCCTTCAATTTTGATGAAATACAATTCATTTCATTACTTTTGTGGAGGGGGGTTGGGCTACGCTTAGGAGCTCTCCCAGTTCTTCTCAGGTTGCTGCCAGCAGTGCTCAGGAGATGATGGTGCAGGGAATTGAACTAGGGTCCACTGCATGCAAATCAAGCATTTTAAGCCCTGTACTTTCTGGCCCCAACTTAATTTTTCTCTTTCTTTTCTTTTCTTTTCTTTTCTTTTCTTTTCTTTTCTTTTCTTTTCTTTTCTTTTTTTGGTTTTTTGGCCACACCCGGTAACGCTCAGGGGTTACTCCTGGCTATTCGCTCAGAAGTTGCTCCTGGCTTGGGGGACCATATGGGGCGCCGGGGGATCTAACCGTGGTCCGTCCAAGGCTAGCGCAGGCAAGGCAGGCACCTTACCTCTAGCGCCACCGCCCGGCCCCAATTTTTCTCTTTCTTTAGCTTTTTTTTTTTTTTTTTTGGTTTTTGGGCCACACCCTGTGATGCTCAGGGGTTACTCCTGGCTATGTGCTCAGAAGTTGCTCCTGGCTTCTTGGGGGACCATATGGGATGCCGGGGGATCGAACCGCGGTCCGTCCTAGGCTAGCGCAGGCAAGGCAGGCACCTTACCTCCAGCACCACTGCCCGGCTCCATCTTTAGCTTTAATTATTATGTTATTCTTTCTTTAAGGTCACTGATTTTCTCCCCATCAGCTCCATTTTTTGGGTTGATTCCATTGAGTTAGCTTTTTACTTTGAATATTTTTCAGTTCTAGAATTTCTCTTATTTCTTTTGTATATCTTCTTATATCTTCCTTCATTGCTAAGGCTCAGAGAAATATGGAAATCTGCTCAGCTCTGGCAGGCATTGGCCTCTGGCACCCTTCCTTACTGTTGACTTTTCTTGTTCAGATTCTGTTGGTCTCCTTTTCTTTTTTTTTTCTTTTTTTGTTTTTTTGGGCCACACCCGGCGATGCTCAGGGGTTACTCCTGGCTGTCTGCTCAAAAATAGCTCCTGGCAGGCACAGGGGACCATATGGGACACCGGGATTCGAACCAACCACCTTTGGTCCTGGATCGGCTGCTTGCAAGGCAAACGCCGCTGTGCTATCTCTCCGGGCCCTGTCTCCTTTTCTTAGGCAGCCTACATTTATGCTATAACTTATGATTATTTTCTCTTTCTCTTCCTTGATTGGATTTTTTTTCTGGTTCCTGTATGAAAGCCAAGCTTTGCCTTCAGGACTTTTTCTTTTAAAGAAAATAATAGCTAAATACAGTTGTGTTTGAATAATAATGCACTATCAGAGTGGAAAAACCCAGTTTTGCCCATTAAAATTCTGTTTTTTGTTTTGCTTAACTGTCGTGGTACACAGTTCTAATTATAACTGCCTCACAAGTATCTGCTTTTGACCACACCTCTATGGCTCATAACACTGTTTTGAATATGGAAGCAGTAGTAGTCATGTCACAGGTTTATTTCTGTTTGTTTTAGAAAAGAAAAGGACTCATGGGAAATTTATGAGAGGAGAATGAAGGAGCAGTACCTTAAGGCTATCTCAGACAAAGATCAGCAGCTCAATCATCTGCAAAACCTCATGAGCAAATTAAGAGCTTCTTCCTCTCAAATTGATACCCTCAAAGTACAGGTAAATAATTTCAATGGTAATTGCTGCTCAAAGGTTAAAAAAAAAAGGCAGTTAGCTTCTGCAAGCTAGAGCCCATATGCCACTACTAAGCAAGTCATCTTATGACTTTCTGTTAGGTGGCTATGGTTTCTAGAAGGAATTTAGTATGAACAATATAAAGAGAATTTCATCAGTGTTTGCAGCCTGGCAAATGTCCCCAGAAGTATCAACTTCACTTGATGGCCACAAAGCCTAGTTCATGACACAGAACTTAGGACCCAACTCAATGACAGCTTAAAGAAAATGCATCAAAAGTAATTAAGGAATTGGGCCCGGAGAGATAGCACAGCGGTGTTTGCCTTACAAGCAGCCGATCCAGGACCAGAGGTGGTTGGTTCAAATCCCGGTGTTCTATATGGTCCCCCGTGCCTGCCAGGAGCTATTTCTGAGCAGACAGCCAGGAGTAACCCCTGAGCACTGCCGGGTGTGGCCCAAAAACCAAAAAAAAAAAAAAAAGTAATTAAGGAATCAACAAATAAACAGCAAGGTTAGTGTATCCCATTAGATTGGTTTCACTATCTTTTTTCTGCAAGAAGGTCAATAGAATGAGATTAGACTATATCAAGCCTGGTATTCAATCTCTAGGGTACAGAAGTTCTACCTTTCTCAGAGCCTGGCTTGCTCATGTTGAATGGACTCGGGCCATTTTCTTTTTTCTTTATTTTGTGGGGGTGGAGGGCACATTTGACTATATGGCTATACCAAGCTCTTTTATTTCAGGGGTACTCTAATGGCGCTTGTAGACCATATGGTCCCAGGTTGAATCCATTTGCTGCTCCTATCATGAAAAAATTGTGCTCAGTCCTTTGGCTCTCGCTCTCATCTTTTGCCATTTTCTTTTTTCCATTCGTAGATTGTCTTAGGAAAGAAATTAAGAAATCTATTCATGGGCTGGAGCAATAGCAAAGCGGTAAGGCATTTGCCTTGCACGTGTCAGTACAGGACGGACCAGGGTTCGAATCCCGGTATCTCATATGGTCAGTCCTCTGAGCCTGCCAGGTGTGACTTCTGAGCACAGATCCAGGAGTAACCCCTGAGCGCTGCTGGGTGTGACCCCAAAACAAACAAACAAACAAAAAACCCAGAAAAATATTTATTCAGTAAAAGTGAAAAGACTATATTGTTTGGAGTTTCCTTCTCAGCGTTATCTATCATATCATTCCTTAGTAAAATTGAGACAATAACTTAGAATTCCCCCAATAAGCTTTTTTAATATTTCCTATCAGTGTGCAACAGGAAAGAGTTTCAAGAAAGAGGAGGAAGCTTTTCTGACATGATTAGATAGCAGAGATAGAGATGTGAGGTTGTGAATTCTGCTCTTTAATACACAGCATTTGTAGACTTCTTCATTGTGGGTATGTTTTTTAGTTGACAGAACCAACATACTTTTTTCCCAACTTCACTTTTCCAAACCTCTACAGAGGCTGCTTTCAGGAGTATATGTGACCTGTTATTACTATAAGGGAAAACATTTTGCCATTTGATCCTTAGAACAAAAACCAGGGCAGTATTAAAGAAACATTCTTGGGTACCTTGTTTCATCTCTGTCTTTGCTCATCCTCTGGTCTCTTCTCAACATCGCAACCCCCAATCCACATCCTCTTAGGAATCTTTCTACTTCCTGATTATTATAAATATTTTCTGCTGACACCTTTCTATTCCTATCTTTTTGTGGAACCCTGATGGATACACTATTTTAAATTAAGTTAGAAATAATAAGTATGAAGAAATCATTAAGGCTCTGGAATTAAAAATTGACTTTGATAATAGTTATGAATATCCAAAAATTATTTGCAAAGTAGTGTGTATACAAATGTCTGTGTGTTACTTAACAAAAGAATTCAGTTCACCAAGAGACATGTGAGCCAAAAATAATTTCACTAAGTTCTTTCACAAATGAAGTAGAGTCCGTATGTAATAAGTACCTGGCCAAAAGTTGTAAGCAGTTAGCTGAGGTCATTATGAAAATGTAAATAGAACATCACAATGCCTGGCTATATAGAAAGTATTGTACTTAATAAGTGTTGTTAATTTATTAAACATGATTGTTGCTAATGGATTTATTTATTTATTTATTTATTTATTTATTTATTTATTTAGGTTTTGGGGTCACACCTAGTCGCTGCGCTCAGGGGTTACTCCTGACTCTGTGCTCAGAAATCGCTCCCAGCAGGCTCTATATAGACCATATGGGATGCTGAGAATTGAACTGGAATCAGTCCTGTGTTGGCCGTGTGCAAGGCAAATGCCCTATTGTTGTGTTATTGCTCCGGCCCTATTGGATTTTTTTTAATAGTTACAGTGATCCTTTTTTAATAGGTATGTTTGAAAAATTGCAAATCTTTTGTTGCCCTTTTAGGACAACATGTAGGATTTTCAAAGGAACTCCAGAGCAATTTTCTGCCTAGATACTCTTCCAACTAAACAGTTGTTTCCAGAAACTTCTTTCCATTCTTGGCTCCTTAATGCTGCTTTCCATAAGTGAGGTTCCATCTCACACTCTTATGTTTGCTGTCCTAAATGTTAGGATTGTGAATTGCTATGATTTAGTTGCAATTTTAAGCTTAAGTAAATGATAAAATGACTTTAATATATAGTGACCAATTTTTTTTCATGTAAATGTTTGAGTTAAGTCAAACATACAAAAAAATAAATTATAAATATGGCATGGCAGATTTTCAGATGTGAAGACACATGAAGGGGCCGGAGAGATAGCACAGCAGTAGGGCGTTTGCCTTGCACTCGGCCAACCCAGGATGGACCTGAGTTCTATTACTGGCACCCCATATGGTCCCCCAGAGCCTGCCAGCAGTGATTTCTGAGCACAGAGCCAGGAGTAACCCCTGAGTGCAGCCAAGTGTTATACAAAAACAGAGAGAGAGAGAGAGAGAGAGAGAGAGAGAGAGAGAGAGAGAGAGAGATGGCATGGAAGATAGTACAGGGGATAAGCTGCTCATAGTGCATGTGGCTGGTGCCAATTTGACTTCACAGCACCACATAAAACCCTAAGTATTACCAGGAGTGATTCCTAGGAACAGAACCATGAATAAACCCTGAGCCCTGGATTTTTGGTTATGACCCAAAAACAATAAAAAAAAATAAAAGGTGAGAATTTTATGTAGATGAATTTACTGGAGAATGAGATTCTCACTTCTAAATGTGTAATTAAAGAGAATTATAAGGGGCTGTATTCTCTCTAGAGAGTTCTCATGTTCCTCATATATAGTTTAGGACATTGACGTGGCACTATGATTTGTGTTAATTAAATTACACTCAAGTGTGAGCTACCAATAGTATACATCATCATCAATTTGTATGTGTATTCATCATTTAATGACTGATTTTATTCCTTTTCCAGGAGACGCTATATACAGATGTTGCTCCAAGAGCTACCCAAGAAAAGAATGGAATCCACAGGAAAAGTGATCCTGAAGATCTGGGAGAGCCACAGGAAAGGTAATGGAAGAAGCTCCTAACCTTGGAGTATGTGTTGCATATTATCAGAAATCAGTAGTCATCAAAAAAAGAGACCCTGCTATGGATTTAGCATGACTCTTATTGGCTACATAGAAGTCAATAATATATCTATCCACATAGCTAATTACATAGTTTTACATGGTTTTATTCTTACTTATAGCCGAGTAATATTCCACTGTGTAAATATACCATAGATTCTTTATCCAGTCATCTTTCCTTGGCACATAAGTTGTCTCCAGATTTATTTTATTTTATTTTATGTTTTTGGTTTTGGGACCACACCCGGTGATGCTCAGGGGTTACTCCTGGCTATGCGCTCAGAAATCGCTCCTGGCTTTGGGGACCATATGGGATGCTGGGGGAATCAAACTGTGGTCCACCATAGGCTAATGTGGGCAAGGCAGATTGCTTACCATTTGCACCACCACTTCAGCCCCATCTCCAGATTTTTAACCCAGAGAAATATCTTGCCATTCAATAAAAAAAAAAAATGCTGCTTTTTTATTTCTGACTGTGTTTCAACCTCTGGTTCCATATTGGTGCCAGGCCACAGAAGTGAAAGGGTGAAAGTACTGAGCTAAACTGTGTATGCTTAGTTTCTCTTTCCATACTCACAGAAAAGATTAAAATATTATTTCTCTTCTGAAAAAAAGTAAGTGACCTTCAAGTAGAGACTAGAATTATTAGGTTAAAGGATATACCTTTATATGGGGAAGAATCAAGTGTAAAAAGTTTTATCTTTTCTTTTTTTTTTTTTTTATTAATTATTTTTTTTTATTATTTTAATTATGACAACAAAGATGCAAAGAAAGAGGACAGGGTAAAGTTACAGTGGAAGCCCAATCACCCATAAACAGGATTCTCAGTAGTTCCATCGATGATATCCCAGCCTTGAACTTTCAGCCAAAGAACATTAAGAAAAACAAAACTGAACCCATGTACAATACAATTACTTTGTCCCTCAAATCCCCAGTTGTAGTACATATTGTTTCTTAGCAGCACACCATATAATCTAAAGATATTAGACTTATGTAACTCTTTAATGTTTTATCTTTTCTTAAGTTTAAAAGTGCATTCTTAATGGCAAATACTTGATCAAGTGTGTTGAGTTACTTGTACACACTTTTTTTTTTGGTTTTGGGGGGTCACACTCGGCAGTACCCAGAGGTTACTCCTGGCTCTGCACTCAAAAGTCGATCCTGGCAGGCATGGGGGACCATATGGGATGCCAGGATTTGAACCATCATCTGTTTGAATCAGCTGTGTACAAGGCAAATGCCCTACCGCTGTGCTATCTCCCCGGCCCTTGAGTACACATTTTTTGATGCAAGATAAAATTCTTGTTTTTGTGAGAAACCATTGAGTGGGTAAAGTTTTTCATTAAATCAAAAAGTCCCAGTGATAAAAATGTAAGCAAAAAGTGAAGTAGAAAGCAGTAGGGACTGCCAATTCAGTTTAATCTCAAGAACCCCCAAAAATCTCAGGCTATTTTTATCTAAATAAAAACATCAGATATTCACAAAGTCAGATTCAGTGCAACGAGAGAAGAACCTGAAGCTTAATGACAAATGGACTTTCAGTTAAGTCTCTATCTTGTCTTTTTTGCTTGTTTGGTTCTGTTTTGTTTGTTTGGGGGCCACACCTGGCAATATTCAGGGATTACTCCTACCTAGCTCAGCACTCAGGACTCACACCTGGCAGTACACAGGGCACTATATGGGATGCTAGGGATCAAACCTGGGATCAAACCAAGGCAAGTGCCCTACCTGCTGTACTATCTCTCTAGTTCCAGACTCGACCTTCTCAAACCTTCAATAAATAGCAACCAGTTTCAAAATCCAAGAATTAAATGTATATAAATGTCTTATTGTTTATATAATTTATATAAATTTATATAAAGTTCCAATTCCAGATACATAGTAGATACATGGTAAGCAGTCAGCTCCTGGTACTTATTACTTATTATTGCTGCTGAATGAAACCTGTCTGCCAGTAAGTAGATTCTGTGGGTGGAATGAGAGTTCTCTCTTCTACAAATTCCTTGATTTTACATATCATGACAAGATGACTTGAAAAGTTTTACTTGCTCAGCCTCTCATTGCCTCTTTGTTCTCAACAGATTGGAGCACAGTGAACGGGACTCTGCTTGTACTCCTCTCATTAGCCCCCATGTTACTCAAGAACACCCAGTGATCATTGATCTTACAAGCAACTGTCAAAGGGTAAGAGAGGAAGAGAAGGACAAAAAGAGGGTATATGATACTTTTTAGACTGGGCTGCCTGTGTTGAGGGTACAGGTCACGGAAAAGGAACGGGGAAATCCAGAGTAGCTTGTGAGTCTAAAAATGAAAAAGTTCAAGGAACTGAGTTAGTATTTGCCAGTCATTGACCCAGAGAGGACTTTTCTCTCAGGATGACTTTCTGCAGTGGTTAGAGAGGTAAATGGTACTTCTCTAAAGGATGAAATTCTGATTTTTGATTTTTGTTCCAGACTCGAAGTAGTGCCAGATGGAAGCGGTTCCTGCAGTCACTCTTTCATTCCCGGTCCCGGGTGCCTGTGCTAGCAACCATCTATGTTGTGATGATTCATGCCCTGCTGATTTTATGTTTCACCGGCCATATATAAACAGTTCTCACCTTTTCATTCACCTCCTCAGAACTTAGAATGCAAAAAAAAAAAAAAAAAAAGAACTGAGAATGCGAATGCCCTCGCCTTTAACATCAGTTCCAACAGAAGAGTCTTCCTCTTTACTGGTCATCTCTCCGACACCTAGTGGAACAGATCGGCTAACACGAGGTGGATATAGGAATCCAAAATTAAGCTGCAGGAATCAGCAAGTCTGCTTTTTTTTTTCTGCTCGAATCCTGAATACTTCATAATCAGAAGAGATCACACAGTCATGAGCCTGATTTTACTTCAGAATTTGCAGGACCCCATCCTCTCTGTCTGGTGAAAGATGCTTAGAATTTTTATCAAGCAAAGTATCATAAAACTAATAATCTGAAGTCCAGAATGATTTTTCATTAATACTTCTTTTCCTTGTTTACCATGTTTTCTCGGGTAGTTCACTCTGCCATGAACCAAATTCTAGAGAGTGTTTCTCGTGAAAGAGTTAAGTATTTCTCTTGCAGTATAGGTGGAAGCTAATTAACTACCCAGGAGTCTCGATCCCTACCTCTTCAATCATAATTGGAGTGCAGTCTGTTTGTGCCTTGGACTATAAGATTCAATCTCACTGCTATGCTCTTCCTTGATTATACACCAAGGTGTACAGGAAAGGCAGGAAAAAATTAGTGTGAATAGGGACATCAATGTCCTCATTCAGTAAAGTCTACTTACATTGTAGGCCTGAGACTAAATCTTGTATTTATTTCTATTCAGGTCTATTTCTTTTCCTCCCTCCTTCACCTAACCTGGTGGTGGTTCTTTTCGTTGTGCATCCTTCCTGCTCTCACCACCCAAAGAGAGAACACTGGTGGACTGACTGATAGTGCTCTAATTTGTGGTTGTGTAATGACCAAATCTTGGTTATAGCAACCCAGGAACTTTCCTGAATAACTGAAAAATAATAAAATTATTTTCAGAATGAAGAAGTGTGGTGTGTATATGTTTGAATGTATATATACTGGTATTTACTGTATTTGCATGCTGAAGGCAGTTGGGTTGGAATAGCCAGGAATTAATAACAATTTAACATGTGCATATTCAGCTATATACATAATACTTTAACATTCAGTTCCTCTTGATCAACATCATAATGACAGCCAAGGACCTTTGAGCCCTAGCCATTAGATTCTAGTCTGATGAAATTTTATCCTAATAGTGAACCAAACAAGATGGACCTTTAGGCATGATAATCTTGCAGGTTTATGCCTGAACCATGAAGGACTTTTATCATTTTTTTTTACAAGTTGCTGTCTGAGAAAAACTAATTCACTCTCAAAGTTCAATAAGTTGAACAAACCGATCTGGCTTTACAGCACACACTTTTTCTTTGTGCTACATTTAAATGCTTCATCAAAAAAATGTGTCACATTTTTCTCAAGAGAGATAGGACTTGTAGGTTTCTTGTCTAATTAAAATTTCTGGTTGCTAGGACCAGAAAGATAGCTACTGGAGCTAGAGCAGTGGCGCGCCAGTAGGGCATTTTCCTGGTACATGACTAACCTATGAAAGACCACAGTTTGATCCCCGGTGTCCCATAGGGTCCCCTAAGCCAGAAGCGATTTCTGAGTGTATAGCCAGGAGTAATGCCTGAGCATCACCCAGTTTGCTCCCCCCCCCAAAAAAAAGGAAATATTTGCTCTCTACTTCAGTTTCACTGATAACAATGAGTGAGGCAGGGTGCCACAGTCTTTATCTCTTGTTGATGACAGTACAGGTCCAAGCTGCACATGATAACATGGAAAAGTATGGAAGGAATGAAAATCTCATTAATATTGGGAAGTGATGAAAGAGTTTCCCCAGTAAGTCTCCACTGATACTGTTGGAAGATGGGTAATTAAAAGGCCAGTCTTATGGGCCTTTTCTGGTGGTACTACCACCGGAACATGGAAAATCCTTGTATAGATAAAAATCAGTATCAATGTTCACATGTGGTGTCTGTTGACATCACAGTGGGAGTAAAGGTAGGAATAGTTTGAGTCAACTGTTTTTGTACAGAATGCTGGTGACTGACCATGCATATAATTATCCCTTTCAAATTCCACCCAACCTCTTGATGTCCAATCAAGAATTTAAGTCTAGCCTGACCAGAAGGATTTTGTAAAGGGATATGGGGAGGAAACTCTGCTTTTTCCATATGTTCATCGTAAGCCATAGAGATTTATTCATTAATACTTATGTCTAATTTGGTCATCCCTTCTCTTGGATAACACTGCCATACCCCATCTAAGGGGTCTGTCCCTTTAAAGTGGTCCCCTGATCACTGCCATTTAGTGGCAGTTGCCCAGGGAATAAACCACCAACTTGGGAAAGAGGGGACACTGCTGCTGTTGCTGTCTTCCAGACGCTGATTGCATTTCCCAGACACTGTTGGCTGGGACGAGCAATAGCACAGCGGTAGGGCATTTGCCTTGCATGCAGCCAACCCGAAGAGGACCCTGAGACCCTGATTCCTGGCATCCCTTATGATCCCCTGAGCCTGCCAGGAGCGATTTCTGAGCACAGAGCCAGGAGTAACCCCTCTACTCACTGGATATGCCCCCCCAAACAACAACAACAACAACAACAACAACAAAAACTGTTGGCTGGACTGCCCTGTTGCTGCTGCTGCTGCTGCTTCTTCTTCTTCTTCTTCTTCTTCTTCTTCTTCTTCTTCTTCTTCTTCTTCTTCTTCTTCTTCTTCTTCTTCTTCTTCTTCTTCTTCTTCTTCTTCCTCCTCCTCCTTTCCTTTTACCTGATTTTAAAAATGTGATCTAGTGATACTTTGGTTTTTGGGTCACACTCAGCAGTGCTCAGGGGTCACTCCTGGCTCCATGCTTAGAAATCGCCCCTGACAGGCACAGGGGACAACATGGGACGCCGGGATTCGAACCACCAACCTTCTGCATGAAAAGCAAACGCCCCACCTACATGCCATTTCTCTGGCCCCCTAAACATTTCTGATATTTAAGATATTAAAGGCCTTGGGCCCGGAGAGATAGCACAGCGGTGTTTGCCTTGCAAACAGCTGATCCAGGACCAAAGGTGGTTGGTTCGAATCCCGGTGTCCCATATGGTCCCCCGTGCCTGCCAGGAGCTATATCTGAGCAAACAGCCAGGAGTAACCCCTGAGCACCGCCGGGTGTGACCCAAAAACCAAAAAAAAAAAAAAAAAAAAAAAAAAAAAGATATTAAAGGCCTTGTGGGGCCAGAGAGGTGGCGCTAGAGGTAAGGCATCTGTCTTGCAAGCACTAGCCTAGGACAGACCAGTTTGATCCCCCAGCGTCCCATATAGTTCCCCCAAGCCAGGGGCGATTTCTGAGCACATAGCTAGGAGTAACCCCTGAGCATCAAATGGGTATGCCCCCCCTAAAAAAGACAAAAAATAAAGAGATTAAAGTCCTTGTGATTACAGCAATATTTACAATAACCTATATATAAAATCAACTTTTTTTTTTTACAAATGTCTCCTCAAACCCAAAACAAGTCATATTATCTGAAATTCATACTTTTATTGTTTCTCTTATTAGTTAAATCTAAGTATTGTGTCTAAAAGGAATCTTGAAAATGGTACTTTAAATTTTTATTTAAGGACAAAGTAAGCCAATAGACACAAATCTCCTTATTTATTATTGCAAATGGGATTTTTAAAGTTTTGGGATTTTTATTTGGTTTTTATTTTATTTTATTTTATTTTTTGGTTTTTGGGTCACACCCGGCAGTGCTCAGGGGTTACTCCTGGCTGTCTGCTCAGAAATAGCTCCTGGCAGGCACGGAGGACCATATGGGACACCGGGATTTGAACCAACCACCTTTGGTCCTGGATCGGCTGCTTGCAAGGCAAACACTGCTGTGCTATCTCTCTGGGCCCTGGTTTTTATTTTAATTTTATTTAAACACTGTGATTACAAACAGGACTATAGTTGGGCTTCAGTCACCAAAACAACAACCCCCTTCACCAGTACAACATTCCCACCATCAATGACCCCCATCTCCCTCCTCCCAACCCACCTGCCTATATTCAAAATCGGCATTCTACTTCTCTCATTCATTAACATTGTCATGGTAGTTGTTAGTGTATTATTTCTCTAACTGCACTCACCACTCTTTGAGGTGAGTTTCATATCGTGAGCCAGTCCTTCCAACCCTCATTTCGGGGCATTATCACAATAATGTCTTTAATTTTTTTTAAAAACCCATAGATAAGTGAGACTAATCTGTGTTTCTCTCTCTCCCACAGATTTATTTCACTAAGCGTAATAGTTTCCATGTCCATCCATAGGAAAATTTCATGATTTCATCTCCTAATGGCCACATAATATTCCATTGTGTATAATGGGTGTGTGTGTGTGTGTGTGTGTGTGTGTGTGTGTGTGTGTGTGTGTGTGTGTATGTTTGAGGGGTCACACCCAGCAGCGCTCAGAGGTTATTCCTGGCTCTACACTCAGAAATCTCTCCTGGCAGGCTTGGGGGACCATATGGGATGCCAAGATTTGAACCACTGTCCTTCTGCATGCAAGGCAAATGCCGTACCTCCCTGCTATCTCTCTGGCCCCTCCATTGTGTATACGTACCACAGTTTCTTTAGCCATTCATCTGTTGAAGGGCATCTTGCTTGTTTCCAGAGTCTGGCTATTGTAAATAGTGCTGTGATTGAATATAGGTGTGAGGAAAGGATTTTTGTATTGAATTTTTGTGTTCCTAGGGTATATCCCAAGGAGTGGTATAGCTGGATCATGTGGGAGCTCAATTTCTACTTTTTTGAGGAATCTCCATATTGTTTTCCATAAGGGCTGGGCTAGACAGCACTCCTACCAGCAGTGAATCAGAGTTCCTTTCTCCCCACACACCCAGCAGCACGTATTGTTCTTGTTCTTTGTGATGTGTGCCAGTCTCTTTAGCGTGAAATGGTACCTCATTGTTGTTTTGATTTGCATCTCCCTGATAATTAGTGATGTGGAACATTTTTCATGTGCCTTTTGGACATTTGTATTTCTTCTTTGAGAAATTGTTCATTTCTTCTCCCTATGACACTCCTTGGGACAGGCATTCTACTTCTTTCTCTCTCATTATCATTGTCATGATAGTTGTCAATACAGTTAGTGCTCTAACTGCGCACACTGCTCTTTGTGGTGAGCTTCATATCATGAGCTAATCCTTTCGGTCCTCATCTCTATTGCCTCTGTGATGATTACCATATTATCTTTTATTTTTCTTATATCCCACGGATGAGTGAGGCTATTCTTGTCTTTCTTTAACTCATTTCACTCAGCATAATAGTCTTCATGTTCATCCATGTGTAGGCAAATTTCATGACTTCATTTTTCCTAATAGTTGCATAGTGTGGAATCAACTTAAATTCACATCAGCAGTTGGCTGGATCAAGATGATGTGTGTATAATGTGTGTATCCTTATGAAATCTCATAAAGATCATTTCTAAAGTATGTGTTTCTTGATTACTTCAGCCCATATCCATTCTTTAAATCCCCTCACTATAAAGATAGAATCACCCATCAATTTAAGTTTCCAATTCTAGGGGATGAAGAGATAGCACAGTGGTAGGGTGTTTGTTTTGCATGGTGCTGATCCAGGATGGACGGTGGTTCAAATTCCAGCATCCCATATGGTCGCCTCTGCTTTTCAGGAGCAATTTCTGAGTGCAGAGCCAGGAGTAACCCATAAGAGTTGTTTGCTGTGATCCCAGCCCCCCAAAAAAAGATACCAATGCTATACTATAGCATTCTTTTATTGTTTTGCTATTATTGCATTCTTGTGTTGTTCAAGCATTTATTTTATAACAATTAATTTATGCATAAATGACTAATCATGAGAGAGAAAGCACCATAAATTGTAGGAAATTAGAGGGGACATTAAGATATTATCTATGGGCCCGGAGAGATAGCACAGCGGTGTTTGCCTTGCAAGCAGCCGATCCAGGACCAAAGGTGGTTGGTTCGAATCCCAGTGTCCCATATGGTCCCCCGTGCCTGCCAGGAGCTATTTCTGAGCAGATAGCCAGGAGTATCCCCTGAGCAACGCCGGGTGTGGCCCAAAAAAACAAACAAACAAAAAAAAAAACAAAAAAAAAGATATTATCTATGAAAAAAATTTATAAAAATTTGTATCATCAAATATCTGATGTGAAAAACTGATTATATGAAATATAAAATACTGGGGAAAATAATTTATAATGCTTCCAGATGATAGGTCTAACGAAAATTAACGGAGGCCAGAAAACATAATAGAACGTGGTTTTAGAAATATTATTAAGCAATGAAGATGCCAGATCCTTCAAAGGGACAGAGACCAAATACTAGATTTCTATCATGTAAGATAAGGAGTTGAGTATGAATGAGATAATATGACAAGAATATCTATAGACAACAGATGAGGGTCAGAAGGACCAGTCCTTGGTAGGAAGCTTGGCACCTGGAGAGATAGCACAGCAGTGTTTGCCTTGCAAGCAGTCAATCCAGGACCTAAGGTGGTTGGTTCGAATCCCGGTGTCCCATATGGTCCCCCGTGCCTGCCAGGAGCTATTTCTGAGCAAATAGCCAGGAGTAACCCCTGAGCACTGCTGGGTGTGGTCCCCCACCACCACCCCCCAAAAAAAAAGGAAGCTTGGCACAAATAATTAAACAGTGCAGAGACCTGAGGCTGCTAGGGCTGCAGGCTGTACAGTGTAGAGGCTCAAAGCTGTCAGGGCCCGTAGCTACAAGGCTCACAGGGTCTCATAGAGCAAAAAGCCCACCCAGGGACACCAACCTGTAGCAACTGCACTCCCTGAACTGAGAGAAAAGAATGAAAGGGAAACCAAATAAACTTTTTAGTCCTCCTATAGTCTGAGGCCTGCCCAGGTTTCAAAAAGAAGTAGAGCTCTATCCTAGATGGAAATTCACCAGCCAAAAGTGGCCAAGGGGAGGCCCTGGTATAAAAAAAAAAAAGAAAGAAAAAGGAATAGATACAAAGCAGACAACATCTCTCCTATGCTTTACCTCTGGCCCCCAGCAGACTAGCAGGTGCAGCTCTGTTCACTATTCTGGGCCTCCCTGCAACAATTCAAGTTTTTCCTTTTATACCCAGTATGACAGGGGAGCATGTCCAAGGGGCTTGTCCAGGAGGCATGTTCAGGTTCAACTATTACTACAGTGGGATTATCCAAGTAGCATGTCCAAGTCCAACTGCCATACAGTGCAGAAAGATAATTGAAACCGATCATTTTGGACAAGATCTGGCTGTTGAATGGAGATAAAGTGGTCTGCATGGTACCTCATCAGTAACAATAGTGCAAACCACATTGTCTAACAGGAAAAAGAGAAGTAAAATGTCTGCCCAGAGGCAGTGTAGTGTAGTGTAGTGTAGTGTAGGAGGTTCGACATTATAAGACTGAAAATCATAAACAACTTTGTAACCACCGTGTTTAAATAAAGTAATTAAAAAAGAAGAGTGTAGATTAGAATTATACAAAACTAATATGAATATGAATATTGGACAAAGGTTGGAGGAAACATGGATGATAAAATTTGTAATCCTTATTATTTAGAGAGGCAAAAATAATGAATTAACATTTTTGAGATATTAATTGCATCTTAGCAATAGTCTGTGCTCAAGGCTTACTCCTGGCAGCATTCATGGAACCATAGTGCCAGGGATCTTTTCCAGTACAGCCGCATTCAAGGAAATCCCTCTCAGCAGCATTCTGAGAATTGTTAAGATCAGGATACCAACTCTGTTCTCTTTCCTCATCCTAGAACCTACCTCATGTATGTGAGGAATAGAATATTTCAAAGTTTTTATTATGATCCTATGGAAAGAGCTTGAGCATAGATGTTACATGGATTTAACATAGTTCTGCTTCTACTAGCCATGTGAATAGGCAGTTATCCTATTAATTAGACAGGGAGACAAGCACATGGATACCTTTTAGAGAGATCAGAAAGGGGGGATACATGAAGGAGATTGGAAATGACTAGAGATTATTCTTTTACATGGGGTCTTTTCAGTAAGGCAATTACCACTTGGCAAGACCCCAATTAAAAAAAACATGTAGGGGTGGGGAGCTGAGAGATAGCGCAGTAGTAAGGCATTTGCCTTGCATGTGGCGGAACCAAGATGGATGGTGGTTCGATTTTGGAAATCCCATGATGTCCCCTGAAGTCTGCCAGAAGCGATTTCTGGAGTAATCCCTGAGCCAGGGGGCTGCAAGGCTCTCAGGGTTCTCATGTCCACCCAGGGATGCTAATTTGTGTGTGTGTGTGTGTGTGTGTGTGTGTGTGTGTGTGAGAGAGAGGGGGGGGGTGGAGGGAGAGAGAGAGGGAGGGAGGGAGAGAGAGAGGGAGAGAGAGAGAGAGAAAGAGAGAGAGAACAAGTATTTTTATTTCCCGCTAGAAGTCTCAAGCCTGCCTCATCTGCAGCTGATCCAGGTTCATCCCTAGACTGCACATGGCACAGATCAGCATTGAGCTGAGGCAAGTAGTCCTTGAGCACCAACGCATGCCCCCACCCAATGTAGCAATCAAGACCTCAGTATTGTTAAGGATAACTTTCCTTAAAGTAGTGTAAATATTGCCTCCTGTACCTCATGAACGCATCTCTTACTTCAGAGGATTTCTTTGCAAAGATGGAATACACTTCGATTTTCAGAACGACCCTGATAGACAGCAATTCAATCTTCCCTTCCCTCCAAGAACGGTGCCTGCAGATATGTGCAACTGCCCCATGCAAACTGTTGTGTCATGTCTTGTGCCAGATGTCATGAAGTTAATAAAAGGAATGAAGTAGGGTCCCAGGATGGAGACGCCTTTTGGAGCACAGTTGTAGCCAGGGAGAAAGTCTTGGCTAATAAGAGGGAAAGAATGACAACACACAGCAAAGGTGCAGAGACAGTGAAGAACAGTCAAGACGATACTGAGTTATAGTATTAAAGCTGAATATGAGGGAAGTGGAAAGCCTGTTTAGAGTATAGGTGGGGATGGGGTGGGGTGGAGGGAGATTTGAGACATTGGTGGTGGGAATGATGCACTGGTGAAGGGGGGGTGTTCTTTACATGAATGAAACCTAACCACAACCATGTTTGTAATCAAGGTGTATATTTAAAAAAACAATAATGCCAAACATATAAAAGAGTTCAATAAACAGAGAAAACTTGACAGAAAAAAATAAGACTTCATTGGAGATACAATATTCTTCACAAATTTTCTTGCCAATGTACTGGTTTATCTTTTTAAATTTTTTTTCCTTTTTCTTTTATGTTTTATAAAATAACTTTGCTCTCACTTAAATAAAAACGAATGTATGTCCTAATGACCTCATTAGTGATAAAATAATTATAAAATAAATATAAAAAACACTGGGAAGGCCAGCGAGATAATACAGTAGACAGTGTACAGGCCTTGTACAAGTACAACCTGTCCCGGGTTCAAAAGGTTGCAGGCATCCCACATGTTTCCTTTTAGAACCCTCAGGAGTGAGTCCTGATTCCTGAGTCAGGCCTGAGCACCGCTGGGTGCAGGTAGTCATAAAGGAAAAACAATGCAAAATAAGATGGGGAGGGACCCATACAAACTCTCTCTTGAGGCTTGGTTTTAGGATTCTGAAGTCATGACTTATGATTATGAAGTTTTTTGTTCTTTTGTTTTGTTTTGTTTTGTTTTTTGGGTCACACCTGACAGCACTGAGGGGTTACTTTTGGTTCTATGCTCAGAAACCACTCCTGGCAGGCTCAGGGGACCATATGGGATGCCGGGATTTGAACCACCGTCCTTATGCATGTAAGGCAAACACCTTACCTCCATGCTATCTCTCTGGCCCCAACCCTTCATTTTTTAATTTTTTTGTTTGCTTTTGTTTTCAGCCATGCCTGGCTGTGATCAGGGCTTTCTCTTGGCAGCCAAAATAGAACTCAGGTTCAGCAGTAGTCGTAGCAAACACCTTACACACTAGAACTATCAGTTCTCATCTTACTCATTCAGATCAACTCCAAGCACCTATAATTCTCAGTCCATTCATTAAAAAAAAAAAAAAAAAAAAAAGATGCTCATGAATAGCTTTAAACATCTTTGGTGAATTCTAACTACTAGAATTGCTTAAAAACAATAAATCCACTCTAGCTTTTACTGCATTTTTATGGGGCTAGAATGGCCTTCAAGAGGAGGACATGTGGGCCCTGAGCAATAGCACAGCGACAGGGCATTTGCCTTGCACGACCCTGGAGAGACCCAGATTCAATTCCTGGTATCCCATAGGGTCTCACAAGCCAGGAGCAATTTCTTTTTTCTTTTGGTTTTTCCTTTCTTTTCTTTTTTTGTTTTTGTTTTTATTTTTTTGGTTTTTGGGTCACACCCGGCAGCGCTCAGGGGTTCCTCCAGGCAGGCTCAGGGGACCATATGGGCTGCCGGGATTCGAACCACGAACCTTCTGCATGCAAGGCAAAAACGCCCCACCTGCATGCTATCTCTCGGGCCCCAGAAAGTTCCTCTCACCGGAAGTTCCAAAAGGCTCAGACGGGAGGAGACCAAATCTCGCGAGAGCGTCCGCGGGCGGACGTCATAACCTCGCGCCGAAAGAGGCGGGCCTGTCCAGTGACGTCACTCGAGCGCGCGTCGCTTTTCTTGCCACTAAGAATCGAGAAGTCGCCCGGGGAGCGCCGTCATGGCGTCGGCGGAGCAGGCTCTGAACTCGTTGGTCACGGAGCTGTACGAGGTGCAGGCTTTCAAGTTCGGGGACTTTGTGCTGAAGAGCGGGCTGTCTTCCCCCGTGTACATCGACCTGCGGGGCATCGTGTCTCGGCCCCGGCTGCTGAGTCAGGTGCGAACCCGGGACTGGAAGGAACGTGGCTGCGTGGCGGGAACGGGCGGGAACGGGCTCCCGGAGTGGGCAGGCGGGTGGTGGCGCTCGTTGAGCTGCGGCGAGAGCAGAAGAGCCGGGCGGCCTGCCTGACCCTAGGCTCGGCCCGGAGGCTCTTTGCAGCGGCCCAAGGCCTGGGAGCGAGAGAAGCCACGTGCTTGCAAGAGAGTGGGGACCTAGGGGCCGGAGAGATAGCATGCAGGTAAGGCGTTTGCCTTGCATGCAGAAGGACAGTGGTTCGAATCCCGGCCTCCCATATTTTGTCCCCCATGCCTGCCAGGAGCAATTTCATACTAAATTCATCAAATTTCCAGCTTTTAAAATTAGCACATTAATGAGGCCGGAGAAATAGCATGGGGTTAAGGTGTTTGCCTTGCATGCAGAAGGACGGTGGTTCGAATCCCGGCATCCCATGTGGTCCCCGAACCTGCCAGAAGCGAATTCTGAGCATAGAAGAGCCAGGAGGAACCCCTGAGTGCAGCTGGGTGTGACCCAAAAGCCAAAAAAAAAAAAAAAAAGAAGAAGAAGACCTACTAACAATCCTTCTCAGGCTCTTTCAGAAAACTGGGAAAAAAAAAAAAAACCAGAAATAATCCCAAACAGTGTCTATGAAGGTAACATTACCCTAATACCAAAAACAGATAGACACCACTACAATAGAAGGAAACTATAGGCCTATATCTTTGATGAACACAAATGCAAAGTTCTTTATCAGAAAACTAGCAAATATGGGGCCGGAGAGATAGCATGGAGGTAAGGCATTTGCTTTGCATGCAGAAGGACAGTGGTTCAAATCCCGGCATCCCATATGGTACCCCGAGCCTGCCAGGAGCGATTTCTGAGTATAGAAGAGCCAGGAGGAACCCCTGAGCATTGCCAGGTGTGATCCCAAAGAAACCCTCTGAAATCACACTTCAAAAATAGAGTAAAAGCTATTTAAGGATAAATACCTGGAAGCATACCTTCTTCGCCCAAACAGATCAAATTAGTGAGCAACACAGATGAAAACATACAAATTCAGGAAATTTGAGTTATCAACTTTTTTTTCTTTTCTTTTTGATTTTTTTGGGTCACACCCGACAGCTCTCAGGGCTTATTCCTGGCTCCATGTTCAAAAATCGCTCCTGGTAGACTCGGGGGAGAACCACCGACCCTCTACACACAAGGCAAACGCCTTGCCTCCATGCTATCTCTCCAGCCCCGAGTTATCAACTTTGCCTAAATCTGTGTTTTACACTTTCAGAGGATCTCACTTTTCATTTCAACTATGCTGCAGATCAACATTTTGTCAAACACATTAAAATAAACTACTAGGGGCCAGAGAGATAGCACAATGTAAGGGATTTGCCTTGCATGCTGATGACCCTGGCCAGACCTGGTTTGATTCCTGGCATCCCATATGGTCCCCCAAGCAGCCTCCAGGACCGATTTCTGAGTGTAGAGCCAGGAGGAACCCCTGAATGCTGTCGAGTATGACCCAAAAACCAAAAAAAAAAAAAAAAAGAGAGAGTGGGGACCAGTCTGGGGCCCAAGGAAGCTCTTTGTGTGGAGGCAACCTCGGGCAGACTTGGGAAGGAAGGGAGAAGGTGGATGTAGTAGGTGGGATTTTCAGTTACTGCTGAAATATTGCAGAGGGCAGTTGCTTGGAACGGGGACTTCGACTTTGTGCTCTGCTGTGAATAGTGACTTTCGTTTTCCTTTTATCATTTTTTTAATTTCGTTTTTGGGTCACACCTGGCTGCACTCAGAGGTTTCTCCTAGCTCTTCTATGCTCATAAATTGCTTCTGGCAGTTTCGGGGGACCCTGTGGGAGACCCTTTCTGCATGCAAGGCAAACGGCCTACCCATGCTGACTCTGGCCCCAGGAACTTTAAAGAATAAATCAGACACAGCTTTTATTGACTCGAACATGCACAATCCATTTCTTTTCTTTTTTTTCTTTTTCCTTCCTTATTTTTTTTTTTTTTGTTTGTTTTTTGGGTCACACCCAGCGGCAGCATTCAGGAGTTAACTCCTGACTACGCTCAGAAATCGCTCCTGGCAGGCATGGGGGACCATTTGGAATGTCAGGATTCGAACCACCGTCCTGCATGCAAGGCAAACGCCTCACCTCTATGCTAACTCTTCCTGCCACCTCATTTCTCATTCTCAACTGGTTTCCTATTTGCTGTGCTGAGACAGTGGTTTGACTTGAAATTGTTTTTGTTTGTTTGTTTTTTTGCTTTATAGTACTACACAGCAATACACATTTAGGAGAAGGGAGGTTTAATAATCTTAACTGGCGTTATTAAGCAATTGGAAAAAAATCAGGTTGTTGTATATCTTTGCTGTACAAAGCTCCTGTGAGAAAATCTACCGTGTGGAAGTTTTTTGTTGGTTTGTTTTTTGGGGCTACACCCGTTAATGCTCACGGGTTACCCCTGGCCGTCCACTCAGAAATCGCTCCTGGCAGGCTGGGGGGGGACCATATGGAACGCCCTACAGCTCCGGCCCCCATATGGAATTTTTTGTAGCCATAAAGAGAGTTCTCAGGGGAAACTAGTCACCCTTACCTTAGGGGAAAGCCTGCTGTCAGGCTTTCAAAATGTTGAACCTGTAGCCAAGCTTTTAGCATAGGTGGCTCTATTTGAGGGAAAGTTAATTGGGGGGGAGGGGGGGCTCTCCCAAACTGTGCCTTCAGGGCTACACCCATGGGGATAGGTGGTGCTGGAGGTCAGTTGGTCCTTGAGTATGCAAAAACATACTCCTCTGGAATTTTCTCCCACCCCATAGAAATAAATGTCATTAATGAACAGTTTGAAGCATTGGTTTTATGTGTTTGTTGTGGAGAAATATAATGTGGTTAGTGTGATACTATGATTTATGAGATTAATTTTAGGGGAGGTGGGAGATATGTGCTGGTTTGCCAGGGAAACCAACTTACATATTCTACGATGTGACTTTCTATCCCGGTTCCTGGCTTTCTTGAAATGTAGATGGTTTAGAGATTGAGTTCTGGAGTCTGGAAAACAACCATATAATCAAATAAAAGATTGTCTTAGAATAAAATTCTGTGGAGACAATGGAATGAAAGAAAGGTGAATTCAAAGTTATTTTTTCCAGCTTACACAATCTGGTGTTTTCATATTTTTTAAAAAAAATATGGAGATAGCATTATATATTGCAGTATAGGAATAAAACTAAAGCAGCTGATTGTTTTCTTTTTTCTTTTATTTATTTATTTATTTATTTTTTGCCACACCAGTTTGATGCTCAGGGGTTACTCCTAGCTAAGCGCTCAGAAATCGTCCTTGGCTTGGGGGGACCATATGGGACGCTAGGGGATCGAACCATGGTGGCCCTTCCTTGGCTAGTGCTTGCAAGGCAGACACCTTACCTCTAGTGCCACCTCTCTGGCACCTGTTTAACAAAAAGGGTGGGTGTATATGTAAAGGATTTTTGTGGAAAGGAACATTATAAAGTAGAACTCCACATTTAGAAACATTAAGACTTCTCTCAGGCAGAACATAAAGGCAGCTGGCCAGACTACAGGTGTAGTGGGTAAGGCACATGGCTGACTCAGGTTTGAGCCCTGTACCTCATATGGTTCCAAGCTTACCAGAATTGATCACAGAGCAGAGCCAGGAATAAAACCTAAACAGTGTCGGGTGTGGCCAAAAGCAACAACAACAATAGCAAAAAAAACACCTGAAACGTACAACAAACATAACAACAGGAAGAAAATATAGGCTGCAGGTGGTTGAAAGGATGGAATACCCAAAGCTTGGGTTACTAAGAGGAACTGGGAAATGTGGCCATCCTCAGTCTACTGTGTCAGTATTCCAAACTGGTTCAATGTGAACTCATGCTTATTTTTTTTTTAATTTATTTTGTGGTGCTCTGAAGAGTGAGCTAGTACTTTACACATACAAGGCACGTTCTGTGCAGCTGAGCCATATCCCTGCCACTATTATTTGGCCTCTCCAGGCAGTGATCAGGGTTTGTGCTCTGTGCTCATTGATCACATCTGGTAAGCATGGACCATATGGGGTGCCACAAGGTTCAAAGAAAATGCCCTACTAGTTGCTGTACTATTTCTCTGGCCCCTATTGTGTTTTTATATTGATAGTGGTTGACTAGAATTTATGGAAAGGATAATTTGGTAAAAGCATTTGTATGGGGTTATTGCAGTTAAATGATTTTATACCATTTTAAATAGTAATTTATTTACATGCTTATTTTTATACAGGTTGCACAGATTTTATTCCAAACTGCCCAGAATGCAGGGATCAGTTTTGATACCGTATGTGGAGTACCTTATACAGCTTTACCAATGGCTACAGTCATCTGTTCAACCAATCAAATTCCAATGCTTATTAGAAGAAAAGAAACAAAGGATTATGGTAAAGTGAAAGTAATATTTTCTGTTTGTTTCTTGGTTTGATTTTTTGAGCAACACCTGGCAGTGCTCAGGGGTTACTCTGGCTCTCTGCTCAGAAATTGCTCCTGGCAGGCTCAGGTGACCATATGGGGTGTCTGGGATCAAACCCAGGCAAGCCATTGTGCAAGGCAAATGCCCTCCCTGCTCTGCTATCGCTCTGGCCCAAGTGAAAATAATGTTAAGAATTATTTGGTGGGCCCGGAGAGATAGCACAGTAGTGTTTGCCTTGCAAGCAGCCAATCCAGGACCTAAGGTGGTTGGTTCAAATCCCGGTGTCCCATATGGTCCCCCGTGCCTGCCAGGAGCTATTTCTGAGCAGACAGCCAGGAGTAACCCCTGAGCACCACCGAGTGTGGCCCAAAAACCAAAAAAAAAAAAAGAATTATTTGGTGTAATCATTTAATACTATTAAGATTTTTCTGTGTTGGAAAAATGCTTACCTTTAGTAAACACTCAAGGTCCTTTAAATTAAGCCCTAAGTTGCTTTAAATTCTCACTTAAACTATGAACCCCACATGGAATTTCATAGCTGCAAGTGGGGGTGTGTAGACATGTTAGTTGATGGGTGTTGTATTGATTCACTGTGTTATTTTTTGTTTCATAAGTTTCTTTGACTTGAGGGGCCGCAGAGATAGCATGGAGGTAGGGTGTTTGCCTTACATGCAGAAGTACGGTGGTTGTTCAAATCCTGGCATCCCATATGGTCACCCAAGCCTGCCAGGAGCAATTTCTGAGCGTAGAGCCAAGAGTAACCCCTAAGTACAAGGTGTGACCCATAAACAAAACAAAACCAAAGTTTCTTTGACTTGGGTGATTTTCCTTAAAGAATTTCCAGATTTGAATTTTTGATCATAAAGTGTATTAAATGCATTATCCAACTGCAGAATAGTTTTCTACTTTTATTATAAATGTATTTGTAGTATATGATAGAGACATTAAATAAAATGATCAAAAGGGGGGACATTGATGAGTCATCAGAAATAAACATAGCTCCAAATTAGATGATGAGAACCTAAGATTTGCAGAGGTCCTCAAACTTTTTAAACAGGGGGCCAGTTCACTGTCCTTCAGACTGTTGGAGGGCCAGATTATAGTAAAAACAAATTTTATGAACAAATTTCTATGCACACTGCATATATCTTATTTAGAAGTGAAGAAACAAAATGGGAATGAATACAATATGTAGCCCATGGGTCGTAGTTTGAGGACCATTGATTTAGAACATCCCTCTCTTATCAGTACGTGACAGCTTTATTCTGATGTTGAGTTGATTGGAATAAATACGTACTTTTGAGTAGAAACCTCAATGTGTACATTAATTATATACGATTATTCTTTCCTAGGTACTAAGCGTCTTGTAGAAGGGGCTGTAAATCCAGGAGAAACCTGTTTGATTATTGAAGATGTTGTTACCAGTGGATCTAGTGTTTTGGAAACTGTTGAGGTGCTTCAGAAGGAGGGTTTAAAGGTAACTGATGCTATCGTGCTCCTTGATAGAGAGCAAGGAGGCAAGGACAAGTTGGAGGCTCAGGGGATCCATCTCCACTCAGTGTGTACATTGTCCAAAATGCTGGAGATTCTCGAACAACAGAAGAAAATTAATACTGAGATGGTTGAGAGAGTGAAGAGATTTATTCAAGAGAATGTTTTTATGGCAGCTAATAATGCTTTGCTCCCTTCTGTAAAGAAAGCCCCCAAAGAACTCACCTTTGGAGCACGTGCAGAGCTGCCCGGCATTCACCCAGTGGCATCCAGACTTCTCAGGCTTATGCAAAAGAAGAAAACCAACCTGTGCCTTTCTGCTGATATTTCAGAGTCCAGGGAGCTATTGCAGCTAGCAGATACTCTAGGACCTAGCATCTGCATGCTTAAGACTCACGTCGACATTTTGAATGATTTCACTTTGGATGTGACAAAGGAGTTAATAGCTCTGGCACAACGCCACGAGTTCTTAATATTTGAAGACCGGAAATTTGCAGATATAGGAAACACAGTAAAAAAGCAGTATGAAGGTAAGTAAGCTCATAGTAACTGCGAGGAGTAGAAATCTTGCTGAAGGGAAAAGAGAAAATACGTTGGCTCACATCAACTGAATATGAATATACTACAGACATGGTTGGATCCTGAGCTCAAGAGATATCTTTTGGACTTGCTTTTCTTCTCTTGATTTCTTAGGTAGGCACACTTCATGCATAGACTACCGTTATTAATAACCCCATCTTTATCGGTAGGACGTTACTTTAGCTTTTTGGTTTGTTTTGTTTTTGGGTCGCACCCAGTGAGGCGCTCAGGTTACTCCTGGCTCTGCACTCAGAAATTGCTCCTGGGGGCCCAGAGAGATAGCATGGAGGTAGGGTGGTTGCCTTGCATGCAGAAGGACGGTGGTTCGAATCCTGGCATCCCATATGGTCCCCCAAGCATAGAGTCAGGAGTAACCCCTGAATGCTGCCAAGTGTGACCCAAAAGCCAAAAAAACAACAACAGAAATAAGAAATTGCTTATTGAGCCCAGGTTTATACCGGGTCAGTTATGTGCTAGTCAAACACCTTACTGCTGTGCTCTCTCCAGCGCTCCTTTAGCTTCTTTTTTTTTTTTTTTTTTTTTTTTGGTTTTTGGGCCACACCCGGTAACGCTCAGGGGTTACTCCTGGCTATGTGCTCAGAAGTTGCTCCTGGCTTGGGGGACCATATGGGACACCGGGGGATCGAACCGCGGTCCGTCCAAGGCTAGCGCAGGCAAGTCAGGCACCTTACCTTTAGTGCCACCGCCTGGCCCCTACTTTAGCTTCTTAATCCAAGATTGGGGCAGGAGTAGGAGTGTGGGTGCTAGAGACAAGTGTTCCTTAGACACAACAACAGTTGTTTCTGGCAGGATCCATGACAGTTGTTTCATTTGAAGAATGGAAAGTATAAATAAATAATGAAAAAATAATATAGGGCCCGGAGAGATAGCACAGCGGTGTTTGCCTTGCAAGCAGCCGATCCAAGACCAAAGGTGGTTGGTTCAAATCCCGGTGTCCCATATGGTCCCCCATGCCTGCCATGAGCTATTTCTGAGCAGACAGCCAGGAGTAACCCCTGAGCAACGCTGGGTGTGACCCAAAAAACAAAAAAAAGAAAAATATTATAAAGTTGTAGGGTTTGTTTACAGCAGAAAAAATGATGTTATATATCTTTTATTGAGTTAGGACTCAGCTATAACTAGATCTACCCTTTTGGGAGAGGGGGCACTGGCAGTGTTCAGGACTTGTGATTTTGGGCTCAAGAATCACTCCTGGCAGGGAAGGGGGTTTTTTGGGGGGGTGTCAAACCTTGTCAGTCAGCTGCATGCAAGGCATACACGACACTCATTGTACTTTACTCCAGTCCAGTCTACCTTGTTCTATCCAAATTTTTGTTACATAAACCTAATGCCTTTTTTTTCTTTTTTCTTTTATTTGGGGTTTGGGGTCACACCTGGCTGCACTCAGGGGTTACTCCTGGCTCTATACTCAGAAATCGCTCCTGGCAGGCTCATGGGACCATATGAAATACCGGATTTGCGCCACCGTCCTTCTGCATGCAAGGCAAATGCCCTACCTCCATGCTATCTTCTCTGGTCCTAATGTTTTTTTTAATGCGACCTAATACCTCTTAATGATAAGGTCATTCTATTATATTTTTAATCTTATCCTAGGTATCTTGACATAACGTAATTTTTTCTTAATGCATTAAGAAGCTTTCTTTGAGTTAACTGCTATTAGCTGCCTTTGTTTGTTTGTTTTGTTTTGGGGCCATACCCGTTGATGCTCAGGATTACTCCTGAGTATGCACTCAAGATTGCTCCTGGATTGGGGGACCATATGGGACGCCGGGGGATCGAACTGCGTCTATCCTAGGTTAGCGCATGCAAGGCAAACACCCTACTTGCGCAACTGCTCTGGCCCCTGCTATTACTTTTTAAAATGATGCTTGCTTTTGATCTGATTTTTAGTTTGTTTTAGGCCACACGCAGTAGTGCTCAGGGTTCATTCCTGGTGGAGCTCAGGAGACCCACAGGGAATGCCAGGGATCAGACCCAGTCAGCCATGTACAAGACAAACACCCTACTCCACTGTGCTTTCACTCTGGCCCCAATGCTTGCTTTTCAAGCTCATGATTTTCCTTGAGCATGTTGTATCCTTTCATTCTTGCCCCTCAGATCCTTCTAAGTTTCAGTTAAAACCCACAACTATCCAGTTGTGGGCTGAAAATGGAATCACTAAAGAAAACAAAACAAAAAAAAAGAGTAGATTTGAGAAATGGTAAGATACTGATATCCTTAAAGGATGAAAGTTCGTCATCTTGAAAAGAATTTAAGAAATTAAGAATCTCTCGTTCTTGTGCCCTTTTTTTTTTTTTTTTTTTTTTTTTTTTGGTTTTTGGGCCACACCCAGTAACGCTCAGGGGTTACTCCTGGCTATGTGCTCAGAAGTTGCTCCTGGCTTGGGGGACCATATGGGACACCGGGGGATCGAACCGCGGTCCGTCCAAGGTTAGCGCAGGCAAGGCAGGCACCTTACCTTTAGCGCCACCGCCCGGCCCCTCTTGTGCCCTTTTAAGGTATATTAAAACTAGGTCTATTTCTAATTACTTAAGTTGTATTGGCCACAGCTTTGACCTGTAAAAACAGCCTTAATCGTGTGGTATTGGTGATAGAGAACTTGTAAAAATGTTTTCATATTTTAATTGTTTAGCTAGCTACTAGTTGGACAAATTTTTCATCTGGAACCAAATAGATCAGTTGATAATTAACATTTTGGAAGTGTTTCACTAGTGCATGAACATGTTAAGAGTATTTATATGAAATACTCAACTAGTTGGGCAGGAGAGTAAAGGTTTTTGTTTGAAAATCACTAGATACCTTTCCCCCTTCTTAGGTGGTGTCTTTAAAATAGCTTCCTGGGCAGATCTAGTAAATGCTCATGTTGTTCCGGGCTCAGGAGTTGTGAAAGGTCTGCAAGAAATAGGCCTACCCTTGCATCGGGGGTGTTTGCTCATCGCGGAAATGAGCTCTGAAGGCTCTTTGGCCACAGGGAGCTACACAAAAGCGGCGGTAAGTGACAAGCAAGAGAAAGTCGCAGCTATGAAGCTACAAGTTACAAGGGAAGGAGCATCTTGGTGAATATGGAAGCTCTAATTTTACATCTCCATCAACTATTATGGTGACCATATAGTACTACTAATTCACTGGATTTCCCTGACAATAGCGTTGTTTAATGGCTATTGCTGGCCATGTAAGAGGTTTCATTTAGAACCTAGAAAGACACACTGGTGTATTCAGCAGACAGGTACACCTGTGCCTGTTCTTCCCTGACTATTCACACAGTTGTCTTTTTCAGAACACCTGAGTTGAAATGAAATGCTCTCTCCCTTTCCTGTGCCCTTTTAAGGTTGACTCAGTGCTTTAAGAGGCTAACACAGAAGGGTAAAATAAGTCTCCATTAAACCTAGAGAGGAGATTGTAAAACTACTCTCTGGATCCTGTCTGGAGTTACAGCCGAATAAAAGGATAAAAAAGATGGAGAGTTCCTTGCTGTGTTAAAAATAGTTACAATAATATTTATACCCATTCTACCTTTATATGCTAGGGAAGATAAATCTTTTTGTGGGGGGGTGTGGTTGAGCCACGCCCAGTGATGTTCAGGGGTTACTATGTGCTCAGAAATTGTTCATTGCTTGGGCGACCATATGGGACACCGGGGCATTGAACCATGGTCTGTCCTAGGCTGGCGTGGGCAAAGCAGACGCCTTACTGCTTGTGCCACCGCTGCTGCCCCAGATAAATCTTTTTTTTTTTTTTTTTGGTTTTTGGGCCACACCCAGTAACGCTCAGGGGTTACTCCTGGCTATGTGCTCAGAAGTTGCTCCTGGCTTGGGGGACCATATGGGACACCGGGGGATTGAACCGCGGTCCGTCCAAGGCTAGCAGGCAAGGCAGGCACCTTACCTTTAGCGCCACCGCCCGGCCCCAGATAAATCTATTTTTAAAAAAAAAAAAAATCTTTCTTTGGACCAGAGCTACACAAGCTGAGACACTTGCTTTGCAATTGGCATTGACAGTGGCATTCAGTTACAGTATAAATTTTCCCAAGTACTACAAAATGGGTCATCCCAAACATTCTTGTTTTTATGTTTTTTAGTTGGAGTCTTATAGGTTTATTTTTTAAATGCCATGGAAATTTGTTTTGCATATTATTGGGAAGTCTCCTGGAATTATGAGCATACTACTTCAGTGCCAGCTTTTTTTTTTTTTTTGGTTTTTGGGTCACACCTGGTGGTACTCAAGGATTACTCCTGGCTCTGCACTCAGAAGTCGAACCTGGCAGGCAGGGAGGACCATATGGGATGTTGAGATTCAAACCACCTTCTGTCCTTTCTGTCCTGGATAGGCTGCATGCAAGACAAACGCCCTACTGCTGTGCTCTCTTTCCAGCCCCTTCAGTGCCAGCTTTTAACCTTCCTGAACATAGATTGTCCATTATTTTTCTATTCTCACAAGCAGAATGTCCATGATTCATTTCTAATATTTGACATTTTGGGTGTCTGGGTCTGGTTAAGGACAGGTACACTTGTTTGTAGTTCCTAGTATTGGATGTAGCACAGAATAAGCCTGGCCCTTGGGGTACCAAATTATAAAGTCAGACACTCAGAAGCTTGTGTGAATGTGAGGAAGGAGATATGTCCAAGTTGAGGGAGAGTGGTGGAGCTGAGGTTTCATTAACTCTTGCCATCACAGCTTTCATGTGTTAAAGAGACAGGAAGTCTTTAATGTGGTTTATAACATTTTCATGTTTTGAGTACTCATCTCAAATCTTTTAAAAATTATTTGTTGGGTCTGAGAGATAGCACAGCGGTAGGGCATTTGCCTCGCATGCAGCCGATCCAGGATGGATGGTGGTTCAAATCCCGGCATTCCGTATGGTCCCCTGTACCTGAAAGGAGAGATTTCGGAGGGCAGAACCAGGATTAAACCCTGAGCGCCGCTGGGTGTGACCCCCAAAACAAAAACAAAACAAATTATTTTTTATTAAGGCTCAGTGAATTACAAAGTTAATCATAATTGAGTTCTAAGTACATGATTAATGACAAAAGGTCACAGAAGCATTATATCAGATCTTTTTTGTTTTGTTTTGTTTTGCCACACCTGGTGCTACTCAGGGCACACCTGACACTGCACCCAGGAATTAATCCTGTCAGAGATTGTGCCCAGGTCAGCTATGTGCAAGGCAAGCATCCTGCTGCTATAATAGTGCTCTTGCTTCTAACAGGTTTTATGTTTTTTTTTTTGTTGTTTTTTTTTTTTTTTTTGGTTTTTGGTTTTTGGGCCACACCCGGTAACGCTCAGGGGTTACTCCTGGCTATGTGCTCAGAAGTTGCTCCTGGCTTGGGGGACCATATGGGACACCGGGGGATCGAACCACGGTCCGTCCAAGGCTAGCGCAGGCAAGGCAGGCACCTTACCTTTAGCGCCACCGCCCGGCCCCCGCTTCTAACAGGTTTTAATGGAGCAAATCTAGGTTTGTGGGGCCGGGCGGTGGCGCTGGAGGTAAGGTGCCTGCCTTACCTGCGCTAGCCTAGGAGACGGACCGCGGTTCGATCCCCCGGCGTCCCATATGGTCCCCCAAGCCAGGAGCGACTTCTGAGCGCATAGCCAGGAGTAACCCCTGAGCGTTACCGGGTGTGGCCCAAAAACCAAAAAAAAAAAAAAATCTAGGTTTGTAAGAATTCCTGTTTTAGATGAATATGTAGTATTTATGAAATAAAAAGAGTCATTGTAGAATAATCGAAATTTAAAATGTTGGGGCCAAAGAGAGAGCACAGTGGTAAGGCGTTTGTCTTGCATGCTGAAGATGGTGGTTCAAATCCCGGCATCCCATATGGTCCCCCGAGCATGCCGGGGGCAATTTCTGAGTGTAGAGCCAAGAGTAGCCCCTGAGCACTGCCCCAGTGTGACCCAAAAAAGAAAGAAAGAAAGAAATTTAAAATGTTATGGTTGAATTTCCTGCTTTTGAGTGATTTCCTACTATTCTGTGTGATTATTGTAACTTGTCCTGTTACATTTTATTTAGGTCAGCATGGCTGAGGAACATCCTGAGTTTGTGATTGGTTTCATTTCTGGCTCCCGAGTAAGCATGAAACCTGAATTTCTTCACTTGACTCCAGGAGTTCAGTTAGAAGCAGGAGGTAAATCTTTGCAATTATTATGATCTTTCTGAAATGTATCTCTAATTGGGTCAGCGAGGGCAGAATAAAATTTTGTGGTTTTGAGTTTAGGAATCAGGATGGCCTATTCTTCCTTTCTAAGGAAGTCCTATCCTTACTGTTTCATGTAATAAATATCTATTACAGAAAGAATCTAACGAAAGTTGTTTGTGTATAATTTTGTGCTCAAGATGTGGGGGAGAAGATCTAAAGGATTGTAGCATGTGCAGTGACACTCAGGTATTACTCCTGGCTATGCGCTCAGAAATCGCTACTGGCTAGGGAAACCATATGAGACGAGGTCCATCCTGTGTTAGCCATGAGCAAGGCAAACGCCTTCAACACTGTGCTATTGCTCCGGGTCCTAGATCTGACCATTTTTTATTTCTACTCAGTGGTCCTAAGATCACTTGGCCCTGGATCCCATCCACTTTTGTTTTTTCTTTTCTCAGTTTGTAGGAGGACATAGAAATAAGGTACAGAACAAGATGATTCATGTTCTATGGTCCTGTTAAAAAAAAAGTGGGAGTGGTGGAGCAGAGTGGTAAGGCATCTGCCTTGCCAGGGCTAGCCTAGGACTGACTGCGGTTTGATCCTCCCACCCCCCACCCCCCATGTGCCATATAATCCCCCAAGCCAGGAGTAACCCCCGAACATCACCAGGTGTGGCCCAGAACAAAAAAAGGTGGGAGCCATGCTTAGATTTTTGTTTGTTTTTGTATAGGCACAGTTAGCATTGGGGTTAATTAGAAAGGAAATTTCTTTGGCCTAAAAGATGTAGGGTTTCCACCCTTGAAGCAAACTGTCATAAGACTGACTACAGGCTCTGGGCATGCTAGTTGTCAAACCCCAAGGTCTTTTTTCCATGGTCCAAGGAAAAGTTCTTCTCAGTTGCGGTTGTCAAAGTCGAATATGTAATTAGAGATGCTGGTTTTTATACTGATCCTAGGATAGAGTCTTCTGATTTCAACTAATCCTTACATGGTGAGGTAGGGCAGCCTGCCTTTGGATCAATTTGTTGCTAATTTTAGGGTGTCATATAAACCTCCCCTGGGGCAAACTGGTGCCAGAGCCGTATTAGGGTCTTCTGGGGTGTGGGGTGGGGTGGTTCCTGGTTGGTGCTGGTGCAGGAAACTATGCCAGTTCTAAGATTGGGATCCGGGGTTCAGGGTTGGGTTGTTGAAGGAACTTGGTTTTGCTTTGTTTTGTTTTCAAAAAGTCATGGGTCAGAGTTTGATCTTTGCGTTCTGTTACAGTTAACCTTTTTATATTCATCCTTTTTTTAGGTGATAACCTTGGCCAGCAATACAATAGCCCACAAGAAGTTATTGGCAAACGAGGTTCGGATATTATAATTGTAGGCCGGGGCATAATAACAGCTGCTAACTGTCTGGAAGCAGCGGAGATGTACAGGAAAGCTGCTTGGGATGCTTATCTGAGTAGAGTTGCAGAATGAATGCCTCAAATATTTTCCTAAAAGCATTGAAGATACCTGGGACTCATGCAATGTACTGCTTTGAAATAACACAATCTTCACTATGCTTGGAGTCTTCCATTGATCTTGTTTTGGAAGATAACTGAAATTACAGTCTTGAAGAATTATTGGACAATTTATAAATCACTGACTTGTTACTATCTCATTGCAAGCTTTTCTTTATTCAGGCTGATGTTGGTTATGCTGTCACAGACCTGTCAGCATTGAGCCTTTTTCAGAGGGGACACTTCAGCTCTAGCTTCTAACTTCTGTGAGCCAGATCTTAGGATATCCAGAGACTAAAACAAGTCTGGTGTTCTTTATGTCTAATAAACCTAAATAACTTTCAAATACTAGCTGTTTCTCTGTTCTTTAGCTTAAAACTGATAATTGAGGGGTTTGAATTGGGTTGGTTTGCAGCACTGCTAGTGCTTACTCAGAAGGGGCTAGGTAGAGGGAGAGAGTGGCTGGCTATTGAATGAGTCCATCAAGCTGGCAGCCAGCTATTCTTTCTCTGCGCTTCAGCCTTTGCTGCATGGAGCCATGCCACATCCTCTTAACATATTTAGATCACAACCAGACCAGAAAGTTCAGTTCTAGAGCCAGAGGATGCAGTACTATTTGTACCGTGGAGTGTTGGGATCATTACGCAATATTCACCGGCCTGTGGGGTTCCAGGAATAGAATCATGGCCCTGTGCTTGTAAGACCTGGAATATCTCCCTAGCTAGAGTCTGACATTTTTTCTAAGTCTGGGGGAATCAGGACTCATGGGGGTTCTTGTCATTTTGATAAGGTCAGGAATTTCACATGTACCCCTCTAATGACTCCAAGAGGCAGAGACCATGCAAAAGCAAGGAGTTTTACTATGCAAGCATATGCAGGGGCTCTCAACGTGGCCTAACATAAGCCAGAGCAGGGGTCTCAAACTCGCCGTTTGCGGCCCTCCATACAACATTTTGTGGCCCTGCCCTAGAGGAATCTTTGTTTTGTTTTGTTTTAGTTGTTTGGGTCACACCCCCAATGTTCAAGGCTTACTACTGACTTTGCACTCAAGGATCACCCTGACTTTGCCTCCTGCGGCCCGCAGGTAAATTGAGTTTGAGACCCCTGAGCCAGAGGATGAGGGCCCGAACCAAATTTAACAAGCCTTTATATAGCTTAGAGTAGGGTGGTCCATTTCAGTGAGTAGTGACACTGACATTGGCTCAGTTAAATTTTTGCAAGATTTAGATAACAGAAAGTCACAAGGTTTGCAACAGTTAGGATGTATCTTTTGGTGGAGGGCAAATTCTCGGGAAGCTGCAGAGAAAAATTATTTTATTTCTTTTACCTTTCAATTTACTGATCTTTTTTTTGAGTTTATGATGAGCTGCTTTATCTGGATTACAGGATGTGAAGTCCCCTGTCTTTTTGGATATAGAGTTCATAAGAATTAGTTTGATCTATCCAAGGCTGGTTTACCTTCCCCCACCCCTGTCCCTTTATTTTCTTTCTAGTCCTTCTGAGCCTATATGCCTGAGGAAAGGGAGGCTACTACTGGAACACAATGTATTTTGTTTAAAACTGGCTTGAAAGGATAATACTCTTATCTGTTCCTTTCAGGGTTAAGGGAAGAGTCTCCCTTTGCCTCAGGCATAGGAGTTGAAGGGACTGTGTTCTGAGTTTCTCCACCCCCAGTCAGATGCCAGGAGGCTTCTGCTGAAAAAATAAGTCTTGTCAAAAAGAGGATCTCAGAACTTCTAGTGGACATCTGAGCAGACACTGGTGGGCCATGGTGGTCAGGTGTAACTGGGCTGTCACCAACTCAGGACACCAAGAAGCCAGAACTCCCTGATAAGGGTATAGGAATTGGCTGAGACCATTTGATGGCCATGAAGGAAGGCTGTTTGAGTAGAAAGAGACACTTTAAAAATTGGACAGTTGGGGGGTGGAGCGATAGTACAGTGGTAGGGCATTTGCCTTGCATGCAGCTGACCCAGGACGGACCTAGGTTTGATCCCTGACGTCCCATATGGTCCCCCAAGCCAGGAGCAATTTCTGAGCACATGGCCATGAGTAACAGTGTCAGCAGGTGTGGCCAAAAAAAAAAAAAAAACCCAACAAAAACAAATTTAATGCTTAAGGGCCAGAACACAATGGATAGGGTGTTTACCTTGCACATGGCCAGCCTGTGTTTAATCCTTGCCATCCTATTAGTCCCTAAACCTGCCAGGATTAATTCCTGAGTGCAGTAAGACAGGGCCAGGGTGATAGATTAGTACAGTGGGTGGGATGTTTGCTCACACACAGCTGACCTGGGTTAAAACCCTAGCTCTCTGCCCCCCAACTCCTTCCAGGAGTGATCTTGCTTTTCTTCTGGCTGACCCAGATTCATTCCCCAAGTGATCCTTGAGCATAGAAGCAGAAGTAAGCCCTGAGTACTGCCATATGTTGCAAAAACAGAAAAGCTAAAGGGTATTTGAATAATGGAAATAAAGAGATGGGGCCGGAGTGGTGACACAAGTAGTGGGGTGTTTGTCTTGCACGTGCTAACCTAGGACTGACTGGTTCGATCCCCTAGTATCCCATATGGTCCCCCAAGCCAGGAGCGATTTCTGAGCTCATAGCCAGGAGTAACCCTTGAGCGTCATTGTGTCTGCCCCCCAAAAAAGAAAGAGATGCCAATTAATGTTACAAAAACTTAAGAACTCATTAGTAAATCAGATGACTTACAGTTAAATATCTTATGATAAAAAATATGTAGTATGCTGGTCACTTAACAGTTAAACAAATTGAGGGTTGGAGAGATAAAGTGCTTTCCTTGCACAAAGTTGATCTCGGTTCATCCCCTAAGTGCAGAGCAAAAAGTAAGCACTGAATATCACTGAGCGGTCCAGGCAAAAAAATAAACATAAATAGAAAATTAGTGACTCATTATAACTACATAATCTGTTAATGTGATGTTTTAGGCAAAAGATTTTTTTTGTTGGGCCACACCCAGTAACGCTCAGGGGTTACTTCTGGCTGTGCGCTCAGAAATAGTTCCTGGCTTGGGGGACCATATGGGACGCAGGAGGATTGAACCGAGATCTGACTTGGGTCAGCTGCGTGCAAGGCAAATGCTCTACCGCTTGTACCACTGCTATGCCCCCCAAAATATTTTTTCTTTAGGAAAAATAAAAAGATGTGATTTAAAGACCTAGCTGAAGAGATAACACAGGAAGATAAGGTGTTTACCTTGCACATAGCTGACCCTGGTTTGATTCCTGACACCATAAATGGTCCCCATTACTATCAATAATGATCTCTGAGCACAAAGATGGGAGTGAGCCCTGAGCATACCTAGTCATGGCCCCAATCCTTTCCATCCTAAAAAGAAGTTGCCAGTTTATTGGACCTAAAGATTCACAGAGGCATTAAGACCACACCTCACTCGAGATGAAAAAAAAAAAAAATAAACATTTTTGTGTATGGAGGGAGCAGTGGGGTGGGGTGGAGATATAAAGGACTAGCATCACTTCAAAAGTCAGGTCTCCTCTCCAAGTAACTTGTTCCTAGAGCTTCCAGTAGGGGGCAGCAGGGGACTGAGAATAGTACCATTTGAAATGGTACTCCATGGACTTCACCCATGAAAATAATCACAGCTCCTTATCAGGTAGAGCAGGGGCAATCATCTAGTTCCAGTAGTTTTAAACCTTTGTATGTTTGAGAACCGGCACCTGTGTGGAATGCTCAGACACCAACAGTTAATAATGACTGAAGCACACCAGTGGTTTTCTACTTTTCACACCTAATGGTAATAGCAGTAATGCACCAACCTCCAACCTGCCATTTATTTATTTAAATATTTGTTTTTATTTTTAATTTTTTTGGAATGCCACAGGTAAAAATTTGGTCCTATAGTCTTTTTTTATTCTTTAGTAAAGGCTATTTATTTGTGCTGTATATATACTCTCTCTCTCTCTCTCTCTCTCTCTCTCTATATATATATATATATATATATATATATATATATATATATATAACCTTCACCAGTGCAACATTCCCATCACCAATGTCCCAAGTGTCCCCCCTCCCCACCCTACCCTGGCCTGTGCTCTAGATATGCTTTCTACTTCCCTCATCCAGTCACATTTTGTTATGATGGTTCTCAGTGTGATTATTTCTCTAACTGCACCCATCACTCTCGGTGGTTAGCTTCATGTCGTGAGCTGGACCTTCCAGCCCTCCTCTCTTTGTCTCTGAGGATTATTGCAAAAATGTCTTTTTATTTTTCTCAAAACCCATAGATGAGTGAGACCATTCTGTGTCTGTCTCTCTCCCTCTGACTTATTTCACTCAGCATAATAGATTCCATATACATCCATGTATAGGAAAATTTTATGACTTAATCTCATGATGGCTGCATAATATTTCATTGTATATATGTACCACAGTTTCTCTAGCCATTCATCTATTGAGGGGCTTCTAGGCTGTTTCCAAAGTCTGGCTATTGTAAACAGCGCTGCAATGAATAAAGGTTTGAGGAAGGGATTTTTGAATTGTATTTTTGTGTTCCTAGGGCAGTGGTCGGCAAGCCACATGTGGCTCTTTACACTTTTTAATGTGGCTCTTCTGTGTGCTGGGCGGCCGCTCCAGGACTCAGGACTCTGCTCCTGACTACTACTCTACTCCTAGGAGCAGAGTCCTGACTCCTGGAGCGGCCGCCCGGCACACAGAAGAGCCGCATAAAAAAGTGTAAAGAGCTGCATGTGGCTCGAGAGCCTTAGACCACTATCCGAGGGTATATCCCTAGGATTGGTATAGCTGGATCATATGGGAGCTCAATTTCCAGCTTTTGGAGGAATCTCCTTATCGCTTTTCATAAAGGTTGACTAGACGGCATTCCCACCAGCAGTGAATAGGAGCTCCTTTCTCTCCACATCACCACCAGCACTGCTTATTCTCATTCTTTGTGATGTGTGCCAATCTCTGTGGTATGAGGTGGTACCTCATAGTTGTTTTGATTTGCATCTCCCTGATGATTAGTGATGTGGAATCCAGGTGGTGTCCATCTTACACATGTATTGAACCTTTGGGAGATGCATTTACACATTTTTGTTGCAGATTGCTGGGGGTTGCCATTTCAGTTTTTGGACTCATATACATAGAAACACACACACACACAAACATGCATACACTCTGATCAGGCACAGGGTCCTAGATGACAGAGCTGTGGATACTACATTTGGTAGCATAGATATCAAACCATTGGCCTCATGCTTGCAAGGTAGGCATTTTGCAATGGGCTATCCCTGGGCCACCTAACTTTTTTTCCTCTAATATCTTCATTGGTATTGTATTGTCTGAGGATTATGCAGTTATTTGTCTTTCTCACATACATGATCATGTACTACAGGAGCGAACCTGTTGTGGCACCTAGGATCACATGACTGAGCAGTGATAGCACTAGGACCTAAGAAAAATCTCAGCCTCATACATGCAGCATAGGAACTTGGCTATGGAGACACATGCTTATGCCTGAGCAGTGTTTTGGCAGTTTCTAGCCAGAAAAATCACTGGCATGTACACTGGTGGCTCACACTTCGATGAGACATCAGACTTTACAGTCAAGTACATAAAACAGTTCATTCAGTTGGTTTAGCAGATAGAAAACACTGCCATATCACTGAAAACTTACTGATAATTTCAAAATTTTATATTTATTGAAAGAAAGTAGGATTTGTTTAATGAAGCTGCCACATGGCAAGAAATACAAATTGTAGCACTGGTGTCAATAAGCAAAATCTGGAAAGGTTCAAAGGTTTAGCTCTCTGATCTCTGTCCCTGTATGAAAAGCTCTCACTTGCAATGTGTAGTATTGGGGGCAATTTGTGTTGGTCACTTTGGATCCTCTCAGCCATTTTCACAAAGCAGCAGACAGTGTAGAGTGTGAGCAAACAAAATCTTTTGGTTTTAATCTTTACTTTATGATCTGCACAGTCTCTTTCCTTTCCTTTTTTTTTTTTTTTTTTTTTTTGTTACAAAAAAAAAATGTACTGAATGAACAGGAGAGAAAAAACAGTCATGTAGAAACTACATCTGCCTTTCACAGCATCTCAGCCCACCACCTACACCCACAAGCCATCCTGGACATGAGATGGACAAGGCTCAGTGGCTACTACGACCATAATTGTACCATCTTAATTTCTTATTATAAAATGAACCCCTGGAAAAGATGTGTCCTGTTTTGATCGGCTTGAGCACTCCTAGGAATTCTGTTTCAGATGGGCTGGAAGGGAGCTCAGCCCTGTGTCTCAGCAGGTCCTGGAGATAACAAGCTGCATGTGGTCGCAGATGCTGAGAGGAGCCATGTCCCCTTGCCTGTCCTAGGCTTGGAGCAGGCTTCAGCCTGCTGCTGTGCTGTTCTGTGCTGTGTCTGCAGTGGGTTCCTCTCCCAGTCTCTGGAAGTTTATCTCCACTGGTCTACCCGGAGTATCAGTCTCTGACTTTGCATCATCTGTCTCTGGCCTTGGGCAGGGCAGCACTCAGTCCACAGTCCCATTGTAGGATTTGTTGAACTTGTTGAAGGTGAAATCCACGGTGTGTGTGGAGATGGGTTTTCTGTACAGCGGGTTGGAGGCCTGCAGGGCACAAGAGTAAGTGTGAGCAGATTCTCTTGGGGGGTTCTCCAGAGCATTGTTCAGGGGCCTTGGGCCTTATTTGGGGGCCACTAAGGCTATACCCAGAGGTGCACTGAAAAATCACAGGGTGACTGGTGACAAGCTTGGGCCTTGTCAGGCAAGTGCTCCAGCCCTTTGACTACACTTCTTAGGTCCCTGGGTCATGAGCTAGTTTCTCCATTTAAACCCACAGTTAGGGCTATAGGGGAACCACCTTCTCAGGTCAGTTCCCCAAGAGTACAGTACAGCTAGTTGAACTCACAGGGCAGATACATACAACAACATACATACATACATACATACAACAACCTTAGACTTGGCTCTCCCTCTCATGCAGACCCCTAAGGAACATGTCTCTCCCTTTCCCAAATCCTTCAACCCTGTGGAAAGGAGCTGGGTTCCAGGGTCTCTGCTGGTCCCTCCATTTTTTCAAGATCCAGAATGTAGGGATTCCGATTCTGCAGGAGACTCCATTGTGCTCAGCTTTGTGTGGGGCTCAGTGAGGGAGATCCTCATATGGGCACCATCAGAGACTAGAAGACCCTCAGTCCTTTGCCAGGTTTGCTCAGACATCTGCATGCCCAGTGCTGCTGCCCCTACCCTATGCCAAGTCCTCTGTGAACATGATCTGGATGCTTTTCCCCATTCAGTGCAGGATGCATGTGGCCTCTGAGCACTAAAGCTGTTTGCAGGGGGAGATATAACACAGCGGTAGGGCGTTTGCCTTGCACATGGTCAACCCAGCATGGACCTGGGTTCAATTCCCGGCATCCCATATGGTCCTCTGAGCCTGCCAGGAGCAATTTCTGAGTACAGAGCCAGGAGTAACCTCTGAGTGCTCCCGGGTGTGGCCCCAAAACAAAACAAAACAAAAAAACACAAAATAAAACACGCTGTTAGCAGGCTGTGATTGCCTCCCTGGCTTCAGAGACCCAGACACCCATCAGCTGCCCCCTCCACACCTTACCATTTCATAGCGGGCCCTGGATCTCTCGCTCTGGAACTTGGCAAACTCTCTCCTGTCATGGATGGTGACAAGAAGCTTCCAGATGGCCAGTAGAGCAAGCCCCACCAGCAGGATGCTGCCTACCACGGCCAGTAGAATGGTCATGGCATTGGGGGCGGTTCCACATTCTGGAGAAAACCAGGGGGGTGGGTCAGCAAAGCCACTATGCCCCACTGCTTGCCCACCCCTAGGTTCCCTCCTCTTTCTTCTCAAAGCCCCACACTGTTGCTGGGACACTATGTGGGGATGGGGTTTGGGGGTAGGTACTCCAGTGTACAGAAAGGAAGGCTGGCAGAACAATGGCCACCATGCTGAGGTTGCACAGTGCCTCTACCCTGAGACCACCTGCAAAGGGCAACCTCACCTTAAAGCACCCCTCCCGCCTTACTTCAGGATTCAGGGCTACACTTCAGGGAGGAAGGATGATGGAGCCACTTGAAAACTAAGTGTTGATTTCAGAAAGCCTCAGAGCAGCACAGGAGACAGTCTAATTTGTCTTGTGCTTTTATTGTTAGTTTATTTTCTGGGGTCTGGTGATACTGGCTCTGCACTCAGGAATTAACTCCTCCTGGTGCTTGGGGGACCATGTAGGATGCTAGGGATCAAGCCCAGGTAGGTTGTATCTAAAGCAAGTGTACTATATGCTGTACTACCTCTCCAGCCCTGTCTTGTTTTTTTTTTTTGTTGTTGTTTGTTTGTTTGTTTTTGGGCTCACACCCAGCAGATCTCAGGGGTCATTCCTGGTGGGGCTTGAAGATATGGCTCAACATGGATCAACAGTTTTGATGGTCTGCTCCCTACCCTTCAGGAATAAAAGGGGTCATCGCTGAAATTCTGAAATTCCAAAGCCAAAGGCCTTTAAATCCTGAACCCCATAGTGGGCAGCAAAATTTGTGTTTGCATTAAGGCCTGATTTGTCCCCAGGCCACCCCATCTTTCATAATGAGACAGTGACCATGCTGGTATGTGATTGGGCCCAGCTGCTCTTCTAATGCTGAGCTCTAACCCCAACTCCAGCCCAGCAACCCAGTAGCTGCCCCCCACTACTAGCATAGAGTGGGATTGAATTTTCTTCTTCTCTCATCACCCCCAATTCTGTCTCCCCAAAGATGAGGCACTCTCATGGACAGGGTCAATCCCCTTAGGAAATTCATGCCATCAACTTATGGCCCAAGGCTTCACCCCAGCAGAAGGGTCTGAGAGACATAATCATTTTTCTTCTAAACTCTAGCCCAGCTGTGCTCAGGGATTACTCCTGAAGTATAAGCAAGTGCCTTACCCCTGAACTGTCTCTTTGGTGCAGACCCTGATTTTCCCAGGGAACTGGAGCAGGATCTGATCAATGATCAGAGAAGGTACCCCAGAGCAGGAGTGGGGTTCAAAACCGAGTGCCACCCACCTGGTTCCCTGAGGACTGTCAGATTGGTCCGCCCACTGGGGAGCTCTGCATAGGTGAACAGCATGACACAGTCTTTAGCAGTTTTGTAGAAGCAAAGCACTGCCTCTTGGTCATCTTTCCCTGTAAGAAAAACCCAGTTGAATGGTGTTGTGAACCTCTGAGGCACAGGATGAGGAGGCAGACACCGCAACAAAGCAGGAAGTACAGAAGTTTCAAGGGCCTTTCCAAAACCATAGTCAGGGATCTCACATGGCTGAGCTTAGGTTACTGAGGGATGTTCAGCTCTCTGCTGTACCCTCTGGAGGGGAAACAATGCTTGGATTGGAGACAGTACAGGTAAGTGGAGCTGTCCGTTGAAATGGAAGGTTCTAAGTCTGTCCCATGCATGACAGGAGTAGACATGAGCTTTTCTCTCCTGGTTTTAGGTACTCCTCACCTTGAACACAGTAGGTAAACTAGAAAAGATACAGATGCTACCCAGAGGTGGTAAAAAGCATCTCTGACTCCTTGTGTACTCATGCTCAGAAGTAAACTTACAGATTTTTTTTTTTTTTTGGTTTTTGGGTCACACCCTGCAGCGCTTAGGAGTTACTCCTGGCTCTACGCTCAGAAATTGCTCTTGGTAGGCTTGGGGGACCATATGGGATATGGGATGCCAGGATTCAAACCACCGTCCTTCTGCATGCACAGCAAACATCTTGCCTCCATGCTATTTCTTTGGCCCCAGACTTACAGATTTTTTATTCACTGGTAAAAGCAGAAGAATGGGTGATATCAAACTGGAGGGATTAGAATGAGAAGTGTTCAAAAATGAAACTGTTGGCCAAGACCCCCTGTTTAGGGTGGGAGTACAAAAAAGCTTTGGGAGAACTGGGTGGCCCCAACCCCAGATTCAGGTTGAACTAATGAGACTGTATACTTGCAGTATATGAAGGTGATCTGGGATGAGGCCAGTGGGGGCAGAAACTAGCTCACTGTTGATCAAGCATGACTTCTTGCCACCTGTGCACAATGCCAGACAGCACTGTCTAGGCATCTTTGCAGTTCAATGTGGCCAGACAACTATGCTCAGGTCAATCAGTGTGGGCAGGAGGGCCCAGTATGGGCCATTTCCTGCCTGGTTCATACAAACCTCCCTTTACTTTTCCCTATTTTCTGAGAGATTGGGGCTAATTCTGAAAAATTTGAGGAATAAAACTAAATGATTCTACAATGGTCTAGTGACTACCTGAGTTCCTCAATAACCACATGGAATTGGCAATCAGGAATGTCTTCCCTAAACTATTGGAGGATATCAAACTGACATACTTAAGTCAATGAGGTTTATTGTAGCAACAAACATAACTTCTTTGTTTTTGTTTTGGGGCCACAGTCAGCAATGCTCCGGGGTTACTCCTGGCTATGCACTCAGAAATCGCTCCTGGCAGGCTCAAGGGATCATATGGGATGCCGGGATTTGAACCACTGTCTTTCTGCATGCAAGGAAAACGCTTTACCTCCATGCCATCTCTCTGGCTCCCAAATATGACTTCTTATACTGTCCCAGTGTCTCAGAGAAACTGGTAGGAGAAGGTATGGTTAGGAAGATTCTGGATTCCAGCATTAAATTAGAATGTATAAACAAGGAGAAATTCTATCCAAGGATCCTCTTGGGGAGCCAGCAGTTGAGCCAAGGAAGGTGAAGTTGTTTCCAAACTCAAGTTCTCCCATTTATAGCCCCCATAGCTCAGATGCTTCTACCGTGACTAGAAGGGCGGCTGCCGGGCTACTTACCAATGGCATCTGTCCACGTGACCACCTCATCCTTGCATGGAGCCTGACAGGTGTGGTTGTCAGCTGGATTTCTGGAGTGTAGCAGCAAACAATCCACACACTCTCTTTGGAAAGAGCAAAAAAATATAGCTGTTACTTCTTATAAAAGTGGGCAAAGCAGTGTGGAGTCCAATTTTCCCCAGGATCGAACCTCTTCTTGTGCCCAGGTGTCTGGTGGGGGCCCCTTGGGGTCACAAAGAACAGAGGCATGTCTGGTTTCCTATTAAGCTGAGACCTACAAGAACCTGACCCCAGGAGCCAAATGTTGTTGTGCTTCCATGGCAAATCCTTACTCTTAACCCAGTGAGCTCCAGGAGAGCCTGTGTGGTAAAAAACCATTTCCTGGCCTTGTAGAGGAGCTTCACACTTCACCCTCACACACCATCAGATCCATCACCAGGGCAGGGCCTGGGTCCAGATGTCCACAGAATCCACATATTTGAGAACTAAGCTTGGTGCTCACCTGTTCACTCTGTCATCTGAGGCTTCTCTGACATTCTACAAGGAGAATGTTCCTATTTGATTTGATTAGGTAGATTATTTTTTTTTTTGGTGGGGGGAAATGTTTTGCAAATGTGAAAACTCCTTCTAGATATACTTGAAATTTATCCCCTATAAAAACATTACATCTGGGGCCGGAGAGATAGCATGGAGGTAAGGCGTTTGCCTTTCATGCAGAAGGTCATTGGTTCAAATCCCGGCGTCCCATATGGTCCCCCGTGCCTGCCAGGAGCAATTTCTGAGCATGGAGCCAGGAGTAACCCCTGAGCACTGCTGGGTGTGACCCAAAAACCACAAAAAAAAAAAAAAAAAAAAAAAAAAAACATTACATCTGATGCCAAAGCAATAGTACAGCAGGTTGGGGCTTTTGCCTTGCAAGTGGGTAGCCCAGGTTTGAACCCCAACATTGCATGTGTCCGCCCTGAGGAATAAATCCTGAGTACTGATGGGTATAGCTCAGAAACTAGTTCTCAGTTTAAGTCCTGCAGTAAGTGAAAGTGCTTTAGATGGCCGATGAATGGTTAGTACCATATTTGCCGGCGTATAAAATGACTAGGCATATAAGATGACCCCCTAATTTTGCAGTTAAAATATAGGTTTAGGCCTATATTCACTGTATCAGACAGAACGTTCCTGTGCTGCAACTGTATGTACCACAGTGAGCCAATCACAACAAGCAAAGGTTCAAAGGTTCTACTATCATAGACTTCCTCTCTTGACTCTGGCCAATCTGAGAAGGCTTTTTACAGTGTAGATTCAGGTCCAGAACATTGTCTAATTTGCATGCATAAAAAGCCTGGTTGGATTGGCTGAGTTAGAGAGGCGGTCCGAGCAGCCTTGCAGTGATCAGTGCAGGATCGAATTGGAAGATTCGTTTTGTGGCAATATTCAGACAATTTTCGTTTAGCGGCATATTGAAACATTTTTCGGGATATACTCGGCATATAAGACGACCCCCGATTTTTGATTGATTTTTTTTTTGTTTGTTTCAAAAGTCGTCTTATACGCCGGAAAATACAGTATATAAACCTTACAGGGTCCGAAAACAATTTTTTATATTAAGCTGCAACTAGGCTGTGAAAGAGATAGTGAATGAGCTCTGAGCCCAGAGACAAGTGGAGAGGACTACTAAATCTGGCTTTGGTACCTCTTACCCTCTCTGCTTTTTCAGTATTGCTCAATAAATAATAAACATCTATGGCTTTGAGGAAATTCATGCTTTTTCTTTTTTTTTGGGGGGGGGGGCACACCTGGCAGTGCTCTGGGCTTTCTCCTGGCTCTGTGCTCAGGAATCCTCATTTGCAGGCAAATGTGCAAAGCAAATGCCCAACTCTCTAACTGTACTATTACTCTAACCCCAGAAATGTACACTTTCATTTCAAGTTCAGTAAAGTAAGGCTAGCCTTCCCAGGCAGCCCTTAATTATCTGCTCATTGCTGCCCTCTAGAAAGGCAAAGAAGGGGGGGCTGGGGAGATAGTACAGTGGCAAGGCATTTACCTTGCATGCAGGAGGACGGTGGTTCGAATTCCGGCATCCCATATGGTCCCCCGAGCCTGCTGGAAACTATTTCTGAATGTAGAGCCAGGAGTAACTCCTGAGCGCTGCTGGGTGTGACCCAAAAACCAAAAACCAAAAAAAAAAAAAAAAAAAGGCAGGGGAAAGAATGAACTCCATCCACTTTTATTGACTCCACTTGATTGTCCTAGCTTGATCCTGCACCCCCTCCCCCCAGACTCTTCACCTAGTGTGCCCCAAATATGGGTACTAGACTTAATGGGGATTCTGCTGGTGAGATGGAGGAGTGTATAGTGTATGTCCCATGGCACACACACTGTGGAGAGGATGGCAAGAAGTCATGCTTGATCAACAGTGAGCCAGTTTCTGCCCTCACTGGCCTCATCCCAGCTCAGCTCCCAGAGCAGCTACAAGGGCCCTAGGCACCTCACCCACCTCCTTCCCAGAGAGCTTTCTAGCTGGGCTGCTGTCTATTCTTTCATAGCTGATGGAAAGCGGACTTGCTTTCTCTTCTTTACTCTCCCTGGCACCCTTCCAATTAAACAAAATCTGGCCTGGTTTATCTTGCTTGATTCCTGGCCCGCTCTCAGTTACCCACACATGGATTATTTGTGGAGAACATCCAACCAGGGGCTCTGTATCCTTCCAGTGTTGCGGAGCATGGCCTGCCCAGCACCCAGCACAGGCTCTGGCTGAGTGCAAGACCTCATTTCATTAGAGGCCTGAGCCAGACACTCAGAAGGGAAACCAGCCAAAAGCACATCGTGCAACTGTGTTCCAAGACAAAGGCTGAGGTCTGTGTGACCATTTGTTTCCGCTGATGGGAGCCCCCTCCCGTGGCTGACACTGATGACACAGCTGTTTCTCTACGAGGGCTCCGAAGAGAGTGGCGTTCTTGTTTTCAGGGTAGAGGAACTTGGTTTGCTTTCGCTTGTTCTCACGTGCTTTCTGCTATGTGCAGTGGCAGAAGATGTGGAGGTCAATCCCGGTATGGTGGCCAGGCCTATGCAGAATCAACTCCAGCTCTGCCCCTGTTTTTCAAGTACTCCCACAACCACCCCCACACACATATTAAGTGGAAAAGGTCAAAGCCTCTGCAGTTTGGTCCTGTGCTGCCTTATCTAGGGTGGGTGCTTCCTAGGCCAATTTAACTTCTGACTTTAATTTCGTGTTTGTGAGTTAAACCTGACTGTTCTGGGGGATGGTTACACCTAGATTAATGCTTGAGGGTTGTTCCTGTTGGTGCGAAGGGACCATTGCATAAGCTGTTAGGAATTGAATCCAGGGAGTCACACATAAAGGGCAAGTGCTTTACCGTCAAGCCACCTCCCTAGCCCCCCTATCACATTTGGTTTCAAGCAGCACTTCGCCTCCACAGTCTCTATGAGATCAAGGATGTTAACGTGGACTCTGGGGTTGGAGCGGTGGCGCAAGCAGCCTTACATGCGCTAACCTGGGACGGGCCATGGTTCGATCCCCTGGCGTCCCATATGGTCCCCCAAGCCAAGGAGTGATTTCTTAGCGCATAGCCAGGAGTAATCCCTCCCTGAGCGTCACCAGGTGTGGCCCAAAAAAGCAAAAAAATAAAATAAAATAAAATAATAATAATAAAATCATTTCTGAAAAGGAATGTCTGCAGTACAAAATAGGACATGGGAAACACTTTGGTGATGCTACTTTAAATTCTAAACCCATTTTATCTCATTTAACTTGGTTCTGTGGACATTTCTAAAGTAGCTTGCTTTGCTGTTGTTATCTTGTTTCATTTTATTTTATTACAGCATCCTTTTGGTGCCAGAAGGATTCCTTTTATTGGTAAATGCTGTAAGATTCTGCTTGCTATCAAGGCTGCAGCTTTGAGGGCTGATCGGCTGGCTGGAAGAGGTCCTGTGCATATGTGCTTGTATGTGTGCAGAGCTGTGTTGGTTGGAAAGGGCTTACCTCTTGCTGCTGCAGGCATCAGGGCAGGTAGGGCACTTCTCACATGTCTCCCCAAAGGCTCCCGGCTCTGTGCACTGACACTGCCCACAGACACAGTGTCCGCGGCCACTGCAGATCTGGCCATTCTTGGCCCAGCAGGTGCTGGTATCCGTTGAACAGTTACAGTTGTCCCCAATGTAACCTGCTTGGCACTTGCATTCTCCACAGTGACATTCACCATGACCTGATAGAACATGCACAGTACATCAGGACCCATCTACACAGACACAAACCCCCATTCCTCACAGAAGCCTGTCAGATGCCTCAGAGTCTCTGTGAGGAACTGGAGAGCGCTGATATGTAGCAAGAGGGGCCAGGCAACAATGCAGCCTAGCTGGGCTCAGAGCTTGGCCAAGTCATGATGGGATCAGGACTCCTATGAGGTTCTACTGGCCTCAGTTGTCATGTGATTAATGACAAATCAAAGGCCACCAGTTATGTTCCAATCCTGACCCCCATCCCTGAACCTGTGAAGACTACAGATGGCAAGAGACAGTAGACACAACTAATGATAGTGACTTAACCCAGGTGTTAATCTCTCCCACCCTTTAAATGAAGGACTTTGATGGGGCAGTTCTCCTTCTGGGGATAGCTAGATTACCTACTATCCTTAAGATTATCTAATAGGAATGGCCTCAAGTTCACAGAAGAGGAAGGAAAAGCAAAATGAGAAGCAAAATTTGGAAGATGGAGAAAAAGAGGAGACCTTGAGACTGGGTGCAGGGAAAGCAGCTTCCCGTAGAAGCATGGTCAGCAGCCATGCCACTCCCCTTCCCCAGAGAACACCAGGCTTCTGGCAGTGTGGACAGTTTCAGACTCTTGGCCTCCAGAACCATAAGCAAGTAAACTTAACGTGTTGTTTTTAGGAACTGATACTTGGGGCATAGTGACAACCACATTAGGAAACTTGTTTTTCAGTCTTACTGACACTGGGTCCTTGCTCTGGCTTTGGAACTCTTAAGCTGGATGACTTAGGCCAAGCGCCCAAATCACCAATGGCCAGCACCCAACAGTGCCACTACATAACATTCATATAGAATCGAACCTTTATTGAGGGTGAGGGGATGTGGAGGGGGCATGAGAGACCCGCAGGTCAGCCTGCTTAACTATTTCTCTAGCTTCAATTCTTCCTTCTTAGGGTCTTCCTAGTGGTATCAGCCCAGCAGCATGGGCCAAAGGTTCCAAGGGCCCTGGTGATTCGGACTTGTTCAGGCCTGGCGGTGCTCAGAGGACATGAGATGCTGGAGGTTGGATTGCTAGAGGGGGTGATAATCGAACTCAGGGCCTCACATATGCAAGGCATGTGCTCTATTCTTTGGCACCCTCTTTCCAGCCCCTAAATGCAATCTTCCAGCCACCGAAGGCACCACCCCAGGAGATAGCAAAGGTGAAGCATCTTGTTGAAGATTACAGCTGGCCAGATCCCAGAAATCGCTGGTTCTGCACCCACATGAGGGTTGTCCTACTCATTCTTGCCTCCTGGATAGGAGAGGTAAAGCCACATCCCTACCCACTCAGTAAGGGAATGGCTTAGCTCTGAGCCCAGGTATGTGGGTGCCTGCAATGTGTACTCAGGAATCCATGTGTGCACCACACGGATAGCTCCATCTTTAAGGGGACCTCCCATGGTTGCCTTTATTCCCCACAACAGTGTTTCATATCCAACATTTCCTTCCTGTGGACCCCTGACCTAATGCTGGTCTCTTTGTCTTGTGCTGGACACTCCCTCCTCCAACCATGCAATTTTCATCTGTAGGGTTCTTGGAATATGATGGGGGGTTACAGTCGAGACATGCTGACCTACAGTGACAGTGACAGACTGGGTAAGCAGTACTACAAATTATTTTTTGATGGGGAGATAGGTTTGGTCTACAGCTAGTAGATCTGAGGGAATTATCTCTACTGGTATTCAGGGAACTATGTGGTGGTGCCAGAATTAAACCTGGGTCCGCCATCTGCAAAGCAGGCACCATACGTCTGTACTATCTCTCCAGCTCCAAAATATACTTCACTTTAAAACATCTTCTGTGTGCCAGCAAGGCAGCAAGCTTGTTTTTGATGCTTCACTGTAGATGATAATCATGGAATTGAATCTGTGTCTTCACTGCACTCAATAATAGCAAGAGACTACAGAGGCAGGATTAGGGGTGGTGCAGCTATGCTTTCCTGGTGTTTTCCTGGTTTTCACCTGACTCAGTTTATCCTGGTGCTGCATAAGTGTGTCCATATTCAGTCAGTACCCAAGTCTAGAGAGCTTTATCACATGCCCCCACACCCCTTACCCAACCAGCTCTAAGGTGCTCAGAACCTGCAGGCAGCTGAAAGATTACAGAGCAGCAGTACCCAGCTCATGAAAAGTGAGGCTGCAGGTGGGAGAGGTAAGACAGGCCAAGAGGACTGTCTCAACGTCAGTGGCTGCATAAAATGCAGGAAGGAGCACCATCTTGCCCTCCCCACCAGTCTTTGAACAGGACAGCAGGAAATCATACTCCAGGAAATCCTCCCTGATGAATAGCTCCTTTCACTCCACAGCCTGAGGAAACCCCTTGGGCAAAGGCCTGCTTTCTAATGTTGCCTGCCTTGTTAGGAGTGTCACCTTTGTTGACATAAATCCAGTATTGGTTATGAACTTTTCCAAGCTGCTGCCGGGTGTAGAGGACCCAGTGGTGACAGTCATAGTCCTTGTCTCACCAGCACTTCCATCATTAGCATCAGGCCTGAGGCTCCCTTGTATCTCCCACTTCCACCCCACCTGCCCATCCCTCCATATTTTCTCAAATGCATATCAAAGTGAGTTGCAGGCATCTTTGCACTCCAAGGGCAGGATTCAAACCCCCTGATGCCAATTTATACCACTAGTGGCTCACATTTTTATATCGCACTACTACAAAACCAATCAGAGAACAACATAATTGGCTGGAGAGATAGCACAGCAGTAGGGTGTTTGCCTTGCAAACAGCTCATCCAGAATGACGGTGGTTCGAATCCTGGCATCCCATATGGTCCCATGTGCCTGCCAGGAGCTATTTCTGAGCACAGGTCCAGGAGTTGCTGGGTGTGACCCAAAAACAAACAAACAAACCCAAAACAACATAATTAACTCAATCACTCAGTCAGTAATTGTCAGTAAAAGTAGCAAATATTAGGGAGTTTGGGCCACATCTGGCTGTGCTTAGGTTCTGTGCTCAGCAACATTTGGGGTAACAAGGATCCACCTTGGGTCAGCTGCATGCAAAGCAAGTGCTTTAACCAACCCTTAACACCATCCCCTGTATATATTTTCCAGCCCCAGAAATAGTTATTTATTCAATTATTTATTTGGGGGGTTTGAGTCATCTAGTAATGCTTAGGACCTACTTCTGGCGCTGTGCTCAGAGACCATATGTAGTACCATGGATTGAACCCAGGTCAAGAAGTCAAGTTCTGTAACTGCTGGTACTATTGCCTCAGCCCAGAAATGGTTATTCTCGCCAAACTTTTATATTACACTTTACTTTCCAACTACTTGAGAACAAAGTAGAGAACAGTTTATTATTGGTGTTTGGTTTTGGGGCTGCACCTGCCAGTGCTCAAGGCTTACTCATGGCTCTGCACTCAGGGATCACTCCTGGCAGGCTTGGAGGAAACCATATGAGATCCTGAGGATCAAACTGGATCAGCAGCATGAAAGGCAAGCACCCTATCCACTGTACTATTTCTCCAACCCCATAATTGGAGCACTATAAATGAAGTCACCAGATGGCAAGTAACAAATATTACAGCACTGGTGTCAATGGGATCAACATTGTTCTGGTTCTCTGCAGTGGCTCCTATATCACAGCATTCCAGAGAACTGAAATACAAAACTGCAGTCCTGGTCAGCATGGCACCAGTAGCCAGGACATTATGCTTTTGGAGGCTGGGGACAGCCTCATGGACAGAGCAGGAGCTTCTCTTCCTAGACAAATTGTTTGGGCAGAATCAAAGGCTGCCCAAGACAAGGTGACATGATAGTACAAGGTGCCAAAGTACTGGAAAGAAGGCAGTGCATTGTTTGGCTGGAATTGGAATTTGGGGGAAGCGTGTTATGTTGAAAAGTTGCCCTGTCACTGCTGACAGAAGGGTCTGTTGACCAAAGCTGTCATTAACACAGGTCAGTGCATATGAGAGTGACTCCAGATCAAGGGTTTAAGGAGAGTTAAGTATCAAGGATGAGGGCCAGAGAGATAGCATGGAGGTAGGGCATTTGCCTTGCACGCAGAAGGATGGTGGTTCGAATCCTGGCATCCCATATGGTCCCTTGAGCCTGCCAGGAGTGATTTTTGAGTGTAGAGCCAGGAGTAACTCCTGAGCACAGATGGGTGTGATCCCCCCACAAAAAAAGTCAAGAATGAGGGGCCGGAGCTGTGGCACAAGTGGTAGGGTGTTTGCCTTGCATGCGCTAACCTAGGATGGACTGTAAATTTGATCCTCCAGCGTCCCATATGGTCCCCCAAGCCAGGAGCGATTTCTGAGTGCAGAGCAGGAGTAAACCCTGATCTTCACTGGTTGTGGCCCAAAAAAGGCAAAAAAAAAAAAAAAAAAAAATCAAGGATGAGAGAAACAGCAAGTTGATGTCTACCCAGTCATGGAGTGGTTTGTAGAGAGGAAGAAGACTCATGGCCAGTGAGAGCTGTTCTTGGAAGCCATCCTGAGTAAAACAGGACCTGGCTATGCAGAGAACTTGAAAGTGGATGGACCTGAAGAACCCAGGCTACTTTGGTGGGATGTCCCTGAGGGGCAGCAGAAAATTAAAAAGGCTTGAGTGAGGGGCTGGAGAGATAGCATGGAGGTAAAGCATTTGCCTTGCATGCGGAAGGTCGGTGCTTTAAATCCTGGCATCCTATATGGTCCTTTGAGCCTGCTAGGAGCGATTTCTGAGCATAGAGCCAGGAGTATCCCATGAATGCTGCCAGGTGTGACCACCCCCCCCAAAAAAAAAACACAAAAAACAGCCTGAGTGAGTGGAGAGATAGTACAATTGCAGGCTTTGAACATGGCCAACATTGGTTCAGTCCCTACTACCACATGGTCGCTGAAGGCACAGCTAGGTGTCTCAGGTAATCTGCAGCATTTTATTCTTAGGCCTTGATGTGTCTGCTGGGCCTCAAATAGTTTATGACTTCAGAACAAAGTTCCCAGCCTGGTGAGAGAGTACCTTGCACACAGCAGACCAGGTTTGATTCCTCAACACTCCCAATGGTCCCCTGAGAATCACCAGGAATGATCCAAGTGAGTACAGCTGCATTTAGCCCCAAATATGCAAACAAAAAATAAAGTCCCAACATGCCTTGAGGAAAGCACCCCAGCTCCAAGCATAGCCACCAGAATGCAATGCTTGTCCTAAGGAACCTCAAACACTCAGGTTCAGTCAATGCCAGCTAATTAATTGCCCTTCAAAGATGAGTCTAAAGCAGCTACAGCATGTCCCATGTCCTGATATGTCCCAGGGAGCCCAGACATGGCCTCAGAACTATCCTCAGCATCATACGTCAAGCTGGGAAAGCTGGCATGAAATACTGCTTGCCATCTTTCACTGTTTGCTGTTGCAATCATGATGTTCAGGCACTGCGCGCACTCGGTGACAGTGCTTGCCAACTTGTACTTTTGTTGTGTCATATTGGTTGCTGGAGATCCCAAACAGCAGAGCAGCTGGAGTGCACTTGAATATGTGAGATGATGCCAGGGACTGAATGTTTAGCTTCAGGCTTTCAAGACTGATGTTCTATCACTGGGCTATCCTCAGGCCCCTTTGATATGTGGTTTAAGGCTTCCAGGTTTCCTAGAGGAAGTCTGAGTATACTGAGCATCAAAAACTAGATAGATCTGTCTCGTGGTCCTTCATTCTCATCTCAAAGTAAGTAGGTGGGGCTAACTAAAATTGCTTTCTGGTAGACCCTCTTGAGCTCTTAGGAACAAATATAATTAAAACAAGAGTTGTGCTCGCTTCGGCAGCACATATAGTAAAATTGGAACGATACAGAGAAAATTAGCATCCTTCGCAAGGATGACATGCAAATTCCTGAAGCATTCCATATATAAAAAAATAAAATAAGGGGCCAGAGAGATAGCATGGAGGAAGGGCATTTGCCTTTCGTGCAGAAGGATGGTGGTTCGAATCCCGGCATCCTATATGGTCCCCTGTGCCTGCCTGGGCGATTTCTGAGCATAGAGCCAGGAGTAACCCCTGAACGCTGCCGGCGTGACCCAACAACCAAAAAAATAAAATAAAATAAAATAAAACAAAAGGGTTGATGATGGAGCTCAGTGGTAGGACATTTGCCTAGTATGTATGAGGCCCTGGGCTCTATTCCCAACACCACCAAAAACTCAAAACTTAAAACATGGGTCATCTGGGCCCTATCCCAAATGTCAGTCACCAACAGAGCTGACCAAATGACTGGGAAAGTGGCCCTGGCTAGGAAGGTCTAGTGGACCTAAGCCAGAACTCTATCGAAACCAAGTCTGTTTAGATTGCTGTCGTCCCAGTCACACATACTTGGTAAAGCATGCTAAAATTTCTGAAGTCAGTTTCATATTGTGCTGCCAGAAAAATGTTTTCCTTACACAAAGCTAGAGCTACTGGGGGTGGGGGGAAAGGAGGTGAGCATTTGAAAACACTTTGTAAGCTGTGATTGTGCAAATTAATATTAACACTACTTCTGTTGGGATGATAAATGGCTAAATGGACAGGAAGTTGTAAATGTGTCTATTTATGGTATCTCAGCTCAGCAGAATTCAGCTTTCCATCAGCAGAGCAATGCTGGTGTGTGCTAAATAGGGGGCTCCCTCGCCCTTTTGTATCAAAGAGAATATCAGCTATATGAAGGGGCACTGGAAGATGGCATGGAAAAAGCAGTTGGAAGGAGACTAGAAGAGAACTAACAGCCTGGAAGTCAAACAAAACAAAACAAAACAAAACAGAAAAACTGAGAGGCAGCTGAGGCAGCTCTTTCCTCCAAGGTGGAAACAAGCAGATCCTTTGGGCTGCTGAGTTTTGTATCAGATAGTAGAGGTGAGGACAGACTCCAGATGGTTGGATAGGATGTGGAGACACATGTCAGCAGCTCCCCAAGAGAATGTGGGTGTGAAGAGGGACAAAGAGGGAAGGGAAAGAGGGTTTAGGAGATAAGGATTCTGAAAGGGCAATCACTGAAGGGGAAAGGGACATTCTATAGAGATCACAGAAGATGCTGGGAGGAAAATGGAAGGAGTAGAAGACAGACCAGTACAGCCAAGACCTGAGCCAGCTCCCTGCCACTGCTGGCTCTCCTCCCAGCACTGCTTGGATAGCCTTGGCCCTGGTGGCTCCTCCCTAGCACCAACACACAGGTGCTGGGTAGAACCCCATCCCAGAACCAGCAGATGTGACCCTTATAAAATAAAAGACAGAGCTAGGGGGCCGGAGAGATAGCATGGAGTAGGGCGTTTGCCTTGCATGCGGAGGGATGGTGGTTCGAATCCCAGCATCCCAGATGGTCCCCCGAGCCTGCCAGGAGTGATTTCTGATCGTAGAGCCAGGAGTAACCCCTGGGTGCTGCAAAAAAAAAAAAAGCCAGAGCTACGGGTACTTAATTACTGAGCTAGTTTAATCCACTGGTCCATGTTGGACATCTGGTAAGTGCTCAGTGAGCAGCAGCTGTCATCATGGGTCTGTGTGTGTGTGTGTGTGTGGGGGGGGGGGGATTTCCTAGGACTCTCAGTGGCAAGAGCTTCCAGAAGCTCCCTAGTTTGTGACCGGCACAAAAGAACACAGGGACCACTGGAGTGCAGTGGGTTCCCAAGGCCTTGGTATAGGGTGACACCAGAATTGATTTGGGTCTGATTGAGGTGGAAGGGTTCCTTGACGTGCCAGCAGGTAGTCACTTATGGAGGGGGCCAGGTTCGTCTAAGGTACGGCTTTGATGGTGCCCTTGGCACAACTGTGAAGGCACTGCCCACGTCACCTGAGCCTGGACTTGATCTGTGGAGTCTCCTGGGGCAGCTGCAGAACATACTGCCAAGGGACACAGTACAGAGGCACAGAGCCTGGACTGGGACAAATAGGTGGGCATGGGGCTTCTCCTCACTCCACACTCCCCAGCTTTAGAGTGAGGGGCATGGCCAGGCAGACATCAGTGCATCAGGGCTACGATCAGCTTTCCACACTGAATTCAAAAATAGTTTCCCCAGCACAGGAATGCATGATGGCTCCCTCTATGAAGCTTCCGGCTCCTTGGGCTTCCCTACCAGCTCCAGGCCTCACTGGAAGGGCAAGGCCTGCTCACTTTCTCACAGCCCTGCAATCCTGTCTCGCTCCTCACACACTTCCTCGCAGCCTCTGCCTCTCTCTATCTCTACAGTATCTGTCTGTCTGTCTGTCTGTCTGTCTGTCTGTCTTCTCTCTCACAGTACCCATGTCTCCCTGACCCACAGTGCTCCTCCTTTTGGGACAGGCTGCCCTGTAAACAGGAAGTGGCTAAGAAGAAAATGAAAGAGAAGGGGTGAATGCTGAAAAGCCTTTGCTCAGTGGGGTGGAGTGAGGTTCCTGTCTGCCAAAGATCTTCTTGTCTTTGTTCTGGACTCTTTGGATGAGAAGTTGAAACTTTTCGGCAATAGTTTTAAAAGAGTAGGAGACTAAAAAAGTTGCCCAGCATCCCAGGATCCCCCAGCACCACTGGGTGTAACCCCTTTGCTCCACCAGGTGTGGATCCAAAACTAAATAAAATAAAAATAAATAAATAAATAAATAAATAAATAAATAAATAAATAAATAAATAAATAAATAAATAAATAAAAGGGATCAGAGAGAGTTCAGGAGTTAAGGTGCCCTGCATGCAGCTGGCTACAGTTTGATCCCTAACACTACATATGATTCACTGAATCCCCTCAGGGTAATTCCTGAGCACAGATTCAGGAGTAGTCCCTGGAACTGCCAGGTATAATCCTCAAACCCTAAAATAAAAGAGCTGGGCTGGAGAAATAGTACAAGGGGAAGGTACTTGTCTTGTCTGTGGCCAGTTTGAACTCTGGTACTGCCTATAGTCCCCTAAGCATCATCAGGAGTGATCCCTGAGTGCAAAACTGGGTGTAAGTTGGGTGTGGTCTCCAAAATAAAGATATAAAAAGTTTTAAAAGGAGCAGAAAGCTAGGGCCTGAGTGATAGCACAGCGGCGTTTGCCTTGCAAGCAGCTGATCCAGGACCTAAGGTGGTTGGTTTGAATCCCGGCGTCCCATATGGTCCCCCATGCCTGCCAGGAGCTATTTCTGAGCAGACAGCCAGGAGTAACCCCTGAGCACTGCCAGGTATGGCCTAAAAACCAAACCAAACCAAAACGAAACAAAACAAAAAAAGAGCAGGAAGTCACACTGGAGATCTCCGTGGTTCTAGTCATGGGGTTCCCAGTGTTACAACCAGGACTAGATCCCTTTGCCCTACCTCCTTGACATTGGGAGTGTCTGAGCCCAGGGGACACCCTGCAGAGGAGACACCTCTCCTGCTAGGGGACCCCACCCTCTACCTGCTATGCCAATACAAATCTCCATGCCGATCCCAAACCAGACACACTAACCTCTGCGGAGATGGGCAGCCAAAGGACACAGCCTTGGCAGGCAGGGGAAATCCCTGCTAGGACGCCTCATCCTGGCTCCCTGTTGACAAGCAGTCGTGTTACATAAACGCCCTCTCTGTGTCCTTGAATGTCCCTGCCTAGCCCAAGCAGCCCAAGTTCTCCACATGTCTCCCCATTCTGGTGGAAATGTGTTTCTCCTGCTATTTCCTCTCGCTCTTCCCTTAACTGGGCTCTAATTCCAGAAAAAGCACAGGGTGGAGAATTGGGAAATAAATGCTCAAGAAGTGCTCTCATTTGTACAAAAGAATGGTAGCTAGACTTTAGGTTCCTCCACAGGAAATAAATAGATATTGAGGGCCCCAGAGAGCAGCTGCCTCTCTGGCTGTGTCCTTCCTGCCCTGGCTTCCTGTGTAAACACAACACTGGCTTGCCAGGAACAAGCTGCTGCCCAGAGAACATGCCATCCGAGGGCCTGCTCCTCCCTCCTAATGAAATGAAAGTCATTGGAGCCTCCCTCACTCAGTGCTCACTGCCTCCCCTGATTTCACACTTAGTTCCTCAATTTAATACTGAAACAACCTTGGAATTGTTTATCCGGGATGTCATTTCTGCAGTTATAGTCTCTTGGCTTTCGGCCAGAGCAGCAATAAAAGAGGCTCAGAGCATTGCCTGTGTTAGAGGATGGGAATATGCAGCAGAATGGATGGCTTACTACTTTTGAGAAACTTCATTTCACGAAGCACCAAGCCACTATAATAATATTTTAAGAAGTAGTGATAGCACAGCGGGTAGGGTGTTTGCCTTGCACTTGGCCAAGCTAAGTTTGATCTTCGGCATCCCATATGGTTCCCTGAACCTGCCAGGAGTGATTTTTGAGCACAGAGCCAGGAGTATCCCTTGAGCATTGCAGGGTGTGTCTTAAAAACAAAACCAAAAATTTCTTTCTTTTTTTTGCTTTTGGGTCACACCCACAAGCACTCAGGAGTTACTCCTGGCTCTGCGCTCAGAAATCGCTCCTGGCAGGCTCGGGGGACTATATGAGATGCTGGGATTCAAACCACTGTCCTTCTGCATGCAAGGCAAACACCCTACCTTCATGCTATCTCTCTGGCCCAAAAAATTTTCTTAATGCTAGGGAATCTTTATGGAATATTTGAAATAGGCCAGGCATTCAAGGCTGTAATCTAATCTAATCTAATCTCATAACTCTTCCAATAATCCTAACTGGTGGTCTGTGATATGTGAATGACAGGTAAATTGAGGGGGGAAAAGGTGAGAAAGAGGCTGATTCATGGGTTTCTGGCTGTCTGGCAACAACTGGATAGATAGGGTGGAGATAAGAGAACCATGGCAGGCAAAAAAGGTTTTAAATCAGCTGCCACCTCTTTAGATTAAAGTGTGTTTTGAAAGGGGAGGAGGGTGGTAATAACAAGGGAGAGAGAAATCTGCCAAGAGGATTTCAATCAAGATTTCCAGGGATAATTCTTGTCTAATTGGTCTGGTGGCGAAGAGATTAACTCGGCCACACCTGGTGTGCTGGGAATCAAAACTGGACTTTGGAAGGCAAGTTCTTATCCAGTGCACCAGCTCTCCAGCAAATCTTTTTCATCTTATTTTTTTTTAAAGGAGTAACTAAGGCTGGAGAGATAGTACTTGCCTTTCATGCAGCCAATTCTGGATTTGACCTCTGTCAGCACACACAGTCCTCTGAACACTACAAAGAATGATTCCTGAGAACCTCTGAGTGTGGTATGAGAGCCCCCCACCCCCCCAAAGAAAAGGTGGGATAGGAATGAGCCTATTTCCCATTGTGACTTGTTTCAGTCTTCTCTTTCATCCATATTCACAGTCACTTAGTTTCCCAAGTATTTGAATTTCACCCAATGATTGCTGGAGTCCCTTGTTGGCTTTTTCCACATGCCTCCACAGATATTTCCTACTCCTTTTCATATCAGTAGTGGTAGACACACTATCCTGACATTTACACACATATTACATATTACATATCTCCTGACATTTACACACAGCTCAGCAGCCTCCTCTGCAGTATCCTGCTCCTTCTACTACCCCTCCAGGTCTGAAACTGTGCCAGTGCTGGGCTTCAGCATCCTGCCCTGCCCTGACAAAGGGTATCTTTGCCTTTCCTGGTCTTTATACCCGCATTCTTCATGCTAATGGTCATTTGCCAAGTCCCTCTAATCACTACTGCATTTCCCATGAGGTTTGAGAGGAAAAGGACTAAGTCTTTGACCCAATTCTATCAATCACAGAGACCAGGCAGTGAAGGGAAGGTGGAAAATTTCTGTGTCCCTTAGTAAACCAGCATTTCCAGTTCCAAAGAGGTTTGTATACAGTTGAGTAAGGCACACTTTACTTGCAGAATCCTGAGAATGCTGACTCAAGAAGAAAAACATAAGGCCTGTGACCAAAAGCAACAGAAGTGCCTCTGACAACCAGCTGGAGCCTGGCTTGCCTTACCCAATGAGCCTGGCAGGCATTGCTGGGGAAGTGCCAGCAGCATCTGGAAAGATACAAATTCACTACCCTTTGGTCACTGGGACAGGATAAGAGGGGGATTATTTCCAGCATGAAAAAGGTCCTGTTTTTGTACTTGGGACCAGCCGCCATATTCTGCCCTCCACTGGCTATTGTCATTTGCAGGGGCAGAATTCACCATAGAGGGGCCAGAGTTATAGCACAGCGGGAGGGTATTTGCCTTGCACATAGCTGATTCTGGACAGACCTCTGTTCGATCCCGGCATCTTACATGGTCTTCCAAGCCAGGAGCAATTTCTGAGCGCATAGCCAGTAGTAACCCCTGAGCGTCCCTGGGTGTGCTCCCCAAAAAACAAAACAAAAAATAATTCACCATAAACAGAGATGATCCAGAATATACATGGCAAGCCATATCCAAACCATGAGGTGCAGGAATCAGCAATCCAGAGGGCCAGAGGAGTTGGTTTTTCTTGGGCCAAGGCTTGGGGCTCACTATTGGTGAGGAGAGTAATTAGCCATGGTTTTTCCCCTTACGTGCCCTCTTTAAGTGCTGTAGTAGTCCTCCCAAAATGAGATCTTCATATCAAGAGAAGTTTTTAAGTTGGAATAGGTTTCACTTGGGGAAAGTGGGTTCAGCACAGATACTTGCTGAGTGCCCTTAAGGAACAGCATGGGCCTTCCATCAAATAATCATCACAAGACAAGAGACCAGGGGCCGGAGCCATGGCGCAGAGATAGGGCATTTGTCTTGTATGCAGCAGACCCAGGACAGACTTTAGTTCAATCCCCTGGCATCCCCAAAGCCAGGAGCGATTTCTGAGCATCACCAGGCGTGGCCCAAAAACCAAATAAATAAATAAATAAATAAATAAAACCCACCAAAACCAAAACAACACAAAAGACAAGGACCAGAAGGAGGGATAGGAGGGATGAGGAGGTGGTGGACTGGTAGTAACATAGGGGCACTGGTCAAAGGTCCTGAACATTTTGGTGGTTTATAGGTGAGATAACCATGTACATCAAAAACATAAGAATCAACACTACTGTAAGCATGTCACCAAACCATAATTAATTAATAATAATAATAAGTTTGCTAAGAAACTGGAATAGAGAGGGAGGGACATTGGAACATTGGTGCAGGGATGCTGACACTGGTGTTGCCTTTAGAGATGGTACATTGAATGCCTAAAATTCTGGCAATAACAGTTTTATAAATCATAGTATCTGAATAAATATTTTTCCATCAATATATAGTGGATATAAGAAAAAATATATATAGATAGCCTCCTTCTACCCTTCCAAAGCTGATGAAAGAAAAATCCCAATAGGGGCCAGAGTGATAGAACAGCAGTAAGGTGTTTGTCTTGCATGCGTCCAATCCAAGACAGTCCTGGATTTGATCCCTGGCATCCCATATGGGCCCCTGAACCTGCCAGGAGCAATTTCTGTGCGAAGAGCCAGGAGTAAGCCGAGCGCCACTGGGTGTGACCCAAAAACAAACAAAAAAAATCCCAGTAGATTCAATTATGCAAAATAAGTGTTGTTAATATGTAATAAGAAAATGAGAAAAAAATCAACAAACAATTTTTGCCACACCCATTTGACGCTCAGGGGTTACTCCTGGCTATGCGCTCAGAAATCGCTCCTGGCTTGTGGGGGACCAAATGGGACTTCGGGGGATTGAACCGCTGTCTGTCCTAGGCTAGCACTTGCAAGGCAGACAGATGCCTTACCTCTAGCTCTGGTCTTGGTCCCATAATTTATTAAAATAATTGCACTGCAAACAAGGAATAAAACTCCATAAAATGATGACACTTCAGCAGGTTCCAGGTTCTCACTGTGTCCTGCAGGCATGACTTGCTGGGCTATCAAAAAACCCTAATATAAGCTAGAGAGACTCCTTAGGAAAACAGACTAAATGTTCTCTAAAATTCTGGCTAAGATAAAGAAAATTTATTAAGTAAGACTTAGAAAATGTAGGCTAAGAAAGAGGCGGGGAAGGGTGGCAGAGAGGTCTGAAGTGGTAATGCAGGGTTTTGGGGAAAATTAGGTAAAATGAGGGAATTATTCACAAGGTTCTCCCACTCTGAATCTATAGTAAAAATCGTAAGCAGGATCAGAGATAGCATAGCAGGCAAGGCACTTGCCTTGTACGCAGATGACCATAATTAATCCCTCTGTACTCCATATGGTCCATTGAAATTCACCAAGAGAAACCCCTGAGCATTGCTGAATATGGCCCCCAAACAAAATCATAAGCATTGGAGCCGGAAGATAGCACAGAGGTAGTGCGTTTGCCTTTCATGCAGAAGAACAGTGTTTCAAATCCCGGCATCCCATATGGTCCCCTGAGCCTGCCGGGAGTGATTTCTGAGCATAGAGCCAGGAGTAACCCCTGAGCACTGAAGGGTGTGACCCAAAAACCAAAACCAAACCAAAACAAACAAATTAAAAAAAAAAAAAACCCAAATCATAAGCATTACATAAGTGCAGGTTTTGAAGCTGTTTTCCTAAAGGAAACAATTGAAAGGTGCAGAACAGAATAGTTGCATGGGATTGGAGCTGTTAGGTGGCTGTGAATTCATCTGTTGCTGAGCACAGGTGAAATGCCACATTAACAAATTCGACTGTTTCCTTTTGAGGAAATAATTTCCTGGTAATCCAAAGGACATGAGATTCTACTATGTTGGCTCCTTCTATTTCTTCAGGCCAATTCTGCTGTCAAGAATATACTAACCTGTGAAGTATGGTCTTTTAGCTACAGGAGTCACCTAATCATGATCTGGACAGAGGGAAGAGGTTTGTGGATCAGAGGGAAGGAGAACTAGCAAAGGACCCAGGAAGCCACCCAGGGAAGAAGCAGCAAGTTTAAAGCAGATTCATCTTATTTAGAGCAACTCCCAGGCACAGGGAGGACTGGGATCCTGGTGGAGTCGAGAGTCATGGACATTCATCCCCAACAAAACCAGAGCTCCCTCCAACTCGCCCCACCCCCTGCATGGGGCAGTGGGCCTATTATAAGTGAAGGCTGTCATCATTTCCAAAGCAAGTGAAATTTCTAGGGGCCAGAGAGATTTCCAGTGCGCTCGCCTTGCACATGGCTGATCAAGGTTCAACCATCAGCATTCCATATGGTCCCTTCAGCACACCAGGAGTGATTCCTGAATACAGTGCCAGGAGAAAGTCGTGAGCATGAGCATAACTGGCTGTGTCCCTCTTCTATTCTCCTATCCAAAATCCAACAACCAACTGAACAAAAAAGCTAGTGAAGTTTCCTACCATAAGTGAAGGCTCAATATTCCAGAAATGGAACCAAAGGAGCCTGTAGCACAAAGTGGCCTATTTCAGTCACCAGAGGTCTCTGGTAATTCCAGCATAACAAAGAATGAGCATTTTTCTCATGTATTATCCTATAGGATCAAAAAGCTAATTTCACTCTGGCTGAGGTCAGAGCTCTGACATTCTCATGTGGTTCTCCTAGGATCTTCTTTCTTTTGAAAACATCCTTCAGGGGATGGAGAGATAGTACATGCTTGCCTTGCATGCAGCTGATCCAGATTCAATCTTCAGTACCCTTTATGGTTCCCCAGTCCTGCTAGGAGTGACTCCTGAGGACAGAACCAAGAGTTAGCCTCAGCTGAGCACTGCTATTTATGGTCCAACATGCACTCCCACCCCCAATTAAAAAAATGCTTTTGGGGCCGGAGAGATGGCATGGAGGTAGGGCGTTTGCCATTCATGCAGAAGGTCAGTGGTTCAAATTCCGGCATCCCATATGGTCCCCCAAGCCTGCCAGGAGTGAAAGAAAATGCTTTTAAGAAATCAGGCCTGCAATTCAAAGTCAAGTACAGTGTCTTATCTCCTGTGGGCAGGTCTCCCTTTCAAATTAGAGGGAGAAGAGAGAGGCAGACAGAGCTGATGCTTGAGTTATTATAACTGAAATGATGTTTCAGTTATTAAAACATGAATAAATTCTTTAATTGAATCACCATGAGATAATTGCTACAAAGTTATCCGTGATTGAGTTTTAGTCATACAATGTCCAACACTCTGCACCTGCCATCAATGTCCCCAGTTTCCACCCTCTCCCCTGCCCTTCTTCTTGCCTGGCTCTGTGGTAGATATTTTTCTTCTCTCTCTGTCTTTTTCCTTTTAGACACTGTGTTTTGCAATATTGTTACTGAATGGGTATCATGCATATCACTTCATCTCCTTTCAGGATCCCATTCTTATCAGGTTATTATAACTTGTTTCACAATCAAGAGATATTTTCTGGCAACAGGATCTGAGCATCGAGCAAGGGCAGTCAGCAAACTGTTCCTGGAGCTAAACTCCAAGTTTGAATCATGGTAGATTCTCACAACAGCTTCCCAACCTTGCTTAGCTCTCAAGATTTCTAGGTAGTGAAGATAGAACCTTTCTGTTACCACCCTTGTGCCTCTATCTCAGGAAGATTCAAAGAAGTGAGGTCACAAAGAGAAATAAATTTAATGCTGCAAACCACCCCAGACATCCAGTGCAACACCTGGCACACACATGAAACACTAAATGAGTTCTTGCTGAAGGAGAAGAATGCAGCAACCAACCTAAAATGAAGAGATCCTCAGCAGGAGATCATTGTCTTAGTGTCTGCATTGTACAATCTCTGGTCAGAAGCCTCTAATAATGTTTTTCACAAAGAACAACCACACACTGACTGGCTTGAGACAAGGGAAAAGGCCAACTCACCTTGTTTAAGTGGCTAATCTGAAAGAAACCCGAATCTAATGGGCCAGAGCAATAATACAGCAGGTAGGGCACTTACTTGCCTTGTATATGGCTGAGTTGGATTCAATGCCTTTCATCCCATATGGTTCCTCTACACACTGCCAGAAGTGAGTTCAAGGCCAGAAGTAATCTGTTATCATCACCAGATTGGGGACGGAAGAAGGGAGGGAGAGTGGGAGGGAGGAAAGAAAGAAAGAAGGAAAGAAGGAAGGACAAAAGGAGCCAGGAGTAAACCCTGGGCACTGATGGGTGTGGCTCAAAAACAGAAAGAAGAAAATGTTCCTTGAAAGACTGGGGCGGGGGCTGGTAGCAATTTAATCTGTAACACCCCGCTCCCAATGGAGAGGCAGAATGCAAGGAGTTGAGACTCACAAGCTCTCTAGGACAGTGTTTTCTTTTTTTCATTCATTCATTCATTCATTCATTCATTCATTCATTCCTTCATTTTGGTTTTTGGATCACACCCGGCAGTGCTCAGAGGTTATTCCTGGTTCTACACTCAGAAATCGCTCCTGGCAGGCTTGGGGTGCCAGGATTCGAACCACCGTTCTTCTGCATGCAAGGCAAACACTCTACCTCCATGCTATCTCTCCGGCCCCTAGGGCTGCATTTTCAAACCCTGTGCTGCGGTACACTAGTATGCCATGAGATATTGTCTGATGTGCTGTGGGAAAAATTCCAATTTCATCCATAACATGCGGCTTCGGCATGATTTGCCTATTTGTGAGTCGAAGCGCGTGTTACGGACTATAAAAACTAAAGACAGTGAGAGACTGAGAGCTGTTGATGACATGTATGTGTCTTTCTTCGATTCCTGCCAGAATATCAACTTTGTATTCAGCCAAATAGGCCCAGGTTTTGCATTGAGTAAATAAACAGAAATATGAACAATTATAAAATACTTTATTATTTCATAATAAAATAATTATAAAATAATTTGACTTTGATTTTATTTTATTTAATTCTTATTCAAGAGAATTACTTTATATTTGGTCAATATAGGCACAGAGTTAAATTTTTTTTAACATTTTCTTTTTTTTTGTTTGTTTTTTGTTTTTAGTTTTTGGGTCACACCCAGCAGCACTCAGGGGTTACTCCTTGCTCTATGCTCAGAAATTGCTCCTGGCAGGCTCAGGGGACCATATGGGATGCCGGGTTCAAACCACCGACCTTCTGCATGAAAGGCAAACGCCTTACCTCCATGCTATCTCTCCGGCCCCATTTTTAACATTTTCTAATGGTGGTGTGCCTCGTGATTTTTTTTTTTTTTAATGAAAAACGTGTGCCTTAAGAAAAATGAAAGATGAGGGCCAGAGAGATAGCATGAAGGTAAAGCATTTGCCTTGCATGTAGAAGGTCGGTGGTTTGAATCCTGGTATCCCATATGGTCCCCCAAGCCTGCTTGGAGCAATGGAGTTACTCCTGAGCTGCCGGGTGTGACCCAAAAACAAAAAAATGGAAAATGAAAGACATTTTTGCAATAATTCTCAGAGACATAAGAGGAGAGCTGGAAGGCCCAGATCACTACAAAGAGTGATGAGTGCTGTTAGAGAAATAACTACATTGAGAGCTATCCTAACAATGTGAATGAATGAGGGAAGTAGAAAGCCTGTCTTGAGTACAGGTGGGGAGGAGGGAGATTTGGGACATTGGTGATGGGAATGTTGCACTGGTGAATGGGGTGTTCTTTACATGACTGAGACCCAACCACAATCATGTTTGTAATCAAGGTGTTTAAACAAAGATATTAAGAAATGTTAAGAGTAACACTTGACTTATTAAAGTTTTAAGAAATGTTTTATTCTTATTGTCCACCTCAAAATTATCTGAAAATAAAAGTGTGCCTTTGTACAAAATGGTTGAAAAACAATGCTCTAAGGTATGTGACAGGTATAAGGGGAAAGGAAATCAAAGGACAAGTGAAAAATTCAACATTTCAGAGGTGAAAAGGGCAGTGTTGCTTCATTTCACAGCTGTTTTCTTCCCACTCCACTAGGATTTTGAGGGCCTTACAAGGGCCTCACAAGTGCATTTGGAGGCAACTGAGGAAGAATTGATAGACTGGCTTAGATCTTAGTATCTGGGGAGCAGAGAGAAAATATAGTGAATACAGCACTTGTTTTGCATGTAAATGATCCTTGTTTAAATCCTCAGCACCACATATGGTTCCCTGAGCACTGCCAGGAAATTATCTCTGAGCACAGAGCCAGGCGTAAGCTTTGAGCACCACTGAGTATGACTCCAAATCCCAAAACAAAAAAAAAACAAAAATAAATAAAACTTGGCCCTGGTGGCTTTATTTGTATGACCACTGCAATCCCAGGGAACAAGTCCTGGCTCTCAACCATTCCAGTGAATGGCTACCCGTGGAGACATCTTTATTAAACATAGGCTTAGGATTCCCTATCACCTCAGTTACTGAATGATCAAGAGGCTATTGGAAATATTATGCCTTCAAGTTCCCACACTCAGAGCAGCCCAGAACTTGTGGTGTGAGAATGGAATGTGATCCTCCTGGCCTTTGTAGTCATTGCACTAGTCCTGGACACTAGGGCTGACATCACTGCTGTCATCTTCCACCCACTTTTTTTTTCTTTCCCCTAATCCACTTTTTTTTTTAATGTTTAGAAGAGAACTATGAGTTCCTTTTGATCTGAATTTCCTTCCCATAATGGTAAGAAGGATAGATGGATAGACAGACAATAGATGGCCTATTAAATAAAGTAAAAAACAGAAGGCATTCCTGATTCACTTTTGAGATCTTACAGGCACAAGACTGAATTAGTTCTGTTTAAATTATGTTTTCAACACATAAAATATTTTCAGCACATAAAACCCAATTAAAGCTGGCTGTGTGCGCAAATAATCCCATGTGTCCTGGGCAGTCATTTCAAGTGCAGAGATTGCTGAAAGCATCAGGAGAAACTCAAATCCCAGGAAATGCACAGTATGGGTTCAGAAACCAAAAGACCACAAAGTTTGAGCAATCATCTGCCATTACATTAAAAACAACTCAACAGACCATGCCGGACTTCTCGAATCTCATGAGCTTAGGAGAGGGGCACTGAAGGGTTAGCACTCAAAGAGCAGAGACCCTGCATTTTCAGGGCTGGTTGTCCTCCCTGACAGACATAATGTAGAAAGATAGACCCACTTTCTACATTATGATGCTTCCTGAAACTTGAAGGAGATCCAACACTCCTGCCAGGCACTCTCACAAAGACTGACATGTGGCTCAATGGCTTCCAGACTTCTGTCCAACTTGCTTCATTATGAATTTCTGTGGTGTTTAACATAGTGCAACCCGTAATTGCCTATACCTTCCTGTGGCCCTGTTTCTTGGTGGGAAATGGTAGGGAAGAGCCATATTTTCTTAAAGATGGAAAGAGCAGGGACAGAGAGATAACATGGAGGTAGTGTATTTGCCTTGCATGTAGAAGGACAGTGGTTTAAATCCCAGCATCCCATATGGTCCCCAAGCCTACCAGGACCGATTTCTGAGTATAGAGCCAAGAGTAGCCCAAAAACCAAAAATAAATAAAAAAAATAAGAAAGAAAGAAAAGATGAGAAGAGAGACAGAAATTTCTCTGAGATGTCCCCACTAATTCTGGACATGAGTATCCTTCCTCTCTGTTGGAGGACAGGCCACAACCACACACTTCCTTACAGGATAGGCCAGGCAGGAGTGAGAATAACAAAGAGGAGACTGAGGTCGGCTGCTAGTGAGACGAAGTCAGCATTTTCATGACTAGCCAGCCTGTTAAGAAATAAGACTTTCCTCCTACAAAACCCCAAATGCCACCACAATACAAGCTCAAAAATTGCACACTCGCTATCCTTCAGCCCTCCCCCCACTTGCCATGAGCTAACCATAGATACTAATGAACTGGGGTATGGGGTGCACACACACACACACACACACACACACACATACATGCACACATCTACATATGCCCCTGGAATAAGTAGAGACAGTCAGGCATTGAAAGCAGATAGTCTGTGGCACAGGCAGGACAGATCTTGCACCCAGCTTGGTGTGAAGTCCTTCCTGACCAAACCCAATAGGGACATCATGCCAGAAAGATAAAGGGAGGGTCAATTTTTAATTGGTGAGTTTCTTTCACTGAAACTGAAAGGGTTGGAGGGTCCTAACTGGGAGTATACTGGAAAGAAACTCAAAATGCTCCCCTAATGATGTGCTGTATGAAAGTCACTTAACTCCATGTGCTTCTGGGAATATAACATATGGAAAAAAGGTGAGTTGTCATATTATACACAGCCATAAACACATGCAGTAATTCAGAAGAAGCATTTGGAAGGAAAGAAGCATTTGAAAGGAGCCATGTAAAGCATACAGTGTGGAATTTTTTTATAGTGTTGGGGATAGAGCCCAGGTCTTGTGCTCGCAAGATATGTGCTTTTCCATTGAGTCATCCCCTTAACTATGAACAACTTATTTACTTACTTCTTTTTGTCATAATATTCTAGGTCTAAGAATAATCCCCCAGCTATCTGGTCATGACATTTTGGGTGGAATGCATATTAAAGATGTAGAGAAAGCTGCTGCTTGCCTGTCTTACAAGAAGTTCTTTTCATCCTGCTCAAGACACCAACTCATCTCTTAGCATTGATCTCTGGGTAGTTTTCAGGCTCCCCTAGAGAATAGGCATGACTTTCCTGAGAAAGGGAAAGGTGATGAGACCTTCCACTAAACAAATCTCAGGAAGACTGTGACTAAGCAAGACTCCTCAGGAAGCCTTGGGGACCTTATGCCTCTTCTCCAATCTGTTGCTGTGACCACTTTTCCTAAGGCCACAGGGTTGTGTGCAAGGAAGAAAGCATTGTGAATGGAGCACCTGGGTCTTTTTGATGACTAAGATTCATACCTGGTAGTACTCATGGCTCACTCCTGATTCTCTTCTCAAGAATCATTCCTGGAAGGGTTGGAAGAACCTTATTGGATGCTAGGGATTGAACCTGAATCAACTGTATGCAAGACCAGCACCCTACCCTCCACTATATCTCTGGCCCCTCATATTTTTATTTAGGCATTTTAAAAAATGCCACTGAAAATCAACGGCTGGCACTGCCAGAAACTTCCATGGAGGATGTTTCATCTTGTGCTGAGTTCAGGAAAAGCCCTAAGAAGAGTGGAAAAAGCAAGCTGTATCTGCCCCTGAGCCTGGGGCACTGACTTCACAAGGGATGAATAGCAACACATGTGCAAGTCAGGCACTGTGTTATATCCTAGGCATTCTGCTGGGAGCTTCACATATAGTCTCTCATTCCTAACTATGCTCTGCCTAGGAACACAGCCATCCCTGCCCTATTTAGTTGGTCAGTTTAAATACTTCCTATTGAAAAGGTATCCAATCAAAATAGATAATGGAATGACTGGGCATGGGAGATAACAGCAGATAAAAAGAAGCCTCCAGCCAGCCATACATCCTCTTCTCACTTTTCTTCTCTCTCTGCATATGCCCAGATGGAGCACAGAATCAGGTACGGTTTGTTTTGTTTTGTTTTGTTTTGGGGCCACACCCAGTAACACTCAGGAGTTACTCCTGGCTATGTGCTCAGAAATTGCTCGTGGCTTGGGGGACCATATGGGGTGCTGGGGGGTTGAACTGTGGTCTGTCCAGGCTAGCACCAGCAAGACAGATGCCTTACCCCTTGTACCAAGGCTCTGACCCTCAGGTACAGTTTGTAAGCAGACAGAGGAATGATTAAGTCTGTCCTCAGAGGCCTGGACAAGGGCAGAATATAAGCAATGCTAAGATGCTCAGGAAAGTTCAGAATCCAGGCAGGGCTCAGACACCCAGAAGTCAAAATATAGATGCCCAGGAAAGTTCACAATACAGACAGTACTCAGACATCTAGGTTGAGACAATATGCATGGAAACCTCACTCAAATGCACGTGGAGGTGCCTGGAGACTAAGGAAAGTTGAGACGCCAGTAAAATATTGGGGTACAATGGTACAGAGGCAGAGCCATAAGATTTTGGAAGTCATACACCAGACTAAGCATCATGAGACAAGAGTGACATCATATACATGTGAAAGGAGAGGGCTGGACATGGGGAGGGACCCAGACCCATCTATTTTCAACTGTACAATAAACTCTAACTTCTTTTTTGTTTGTTTGTTTCTTTTTGGTCATACCAGGCAGTGCTTATGGTTTATTCCTGGACTGAACTCAGAAATTACTCTTGGCAGGCTCAGGGGACCATATGGGATGCTGGAGATCGAACCTGGGTCAGTTGCATCCAGGTCAATTGCATGCAAGGCAAATGTTCTACCTACTGTGCTATTGCTCCAGCCCCCTAACTCTAACTTCTTAACCTTCTGAATTTTGTATGTATACCTCTCACACAATTCTCAAGAACTCACCCATGCAGGGAAAATCCACTTGCGGTAACAGCTTTGATGACCTTTCTCTACTAAACCAGGCAGAACCATGGAGCTGGTACCAATCAATAGCCACTCGGACAGAGAAAGAATTGATCCCTGTAACTTGCTCAGCACTTAAAACCCCAAGTCTTCCGATTAGCTTCCTTTTCTCTGACAATCCTGTGTCCTGACCTTTCTGGAGCTTTTGGACACATTGGTTTCTCCACACCCGTGGGTGTGTTCATACTTGGCTCAGGACTCAGTCTGGGCCTCATGCCTCATTCGCTGTCCCACCTCTGCTCAGCTTCCGTATTTGTTTCTTTCATGGGGGCATGTGAGTCTGAGGACAATGAAAGCTCTCATCTTTGCTTCCTGTGTTGGGGTTGGATCTTTCCTGCAGCATCTTCAGTCCCTTTCAAGGTAAGAATTTCTACTCAGGAGACCCTTCTCAAGGAAGAAATGCTGGAAAACACACTATTTTCAGAAAAGATGACAGTTCTGCTGGCTACACTTGCAGAGATATTGGCTGGAAGACCATTTGGAGACCTGCCTTTAATGGATCCCATCAGAATACCACTCCCCAGAGGGGAGCTGCCAACTTGCTATTTTACTGGAATCCATGTAAAATCCTGTGCTTTGATTCGACTCAAAGAAACTAAGTGCTGGGCCCGGAGAGATAGCACAGCGGCGTTTGCCTTGCAAGCAGCTGATCCAGGACCAAAGGTGGTTAGTTCGAATCCCAGTGTCCCATATGGTCCCCCATGCCTGCCAGGAGCTATTTCTGAGCAGACAGCCAGGAGTAACCCCTGAGCACCGCCAGGTGTGGCCCAAAAACCAAAAACCAAAAAAAAAAAAAAAAAAAAAAAGAAATTAAGTGCTCAGATATGCCACAAAAACAACTTGATTGGGCTATTACTCAACCCCAAATAAATAAAACACACATTAAAAGCACCCCCTCAGAAAAGGAGACACTTCAAGAGACTCTAAAGGTCATGGCAAGAATATGATAAAACCATCAAGAGTCTCAGGCATTGAGTGGGGCGGGATGTTGGGTCACACCTGATGGGGTTCAAGGTTTACTCCTGGCTCTGCACTAAAAAATCACTCCATATGGGATGCCAGAGACTGCACCCGGGTTCGTCTGGTGTTGGCATGTGCAAGGCAAACACCCTACCATTGTGCTATCACTCTGGCCAGTTTCAGCATTTGTGAAAACACCCAAAAGAACTTTCCTGTAAGCAGATAACTCAAGCCAAGGCAAAAGTTGGGAAGAAATCCTTCTAGAAAATTAGCTTTGTAAAAGCAGGCTTGGCTCACTCTCCATTCCAAAGACTGGCTCTCATCTCAACCTGAGATGTGGCTGCCTGGAGAAACGTGTGCTCTCTCTTGAATATGTATTTCTCTTTCCCTTCCCTCACATTTCTCTCAGTAAATGTCTATAAATAAAACTATTTTACTTAAGAAAAATAAACCAAGACCTTTAACTTTATATAAGGAAGGTAAAAACAAACTCCATAGCATAATGCAAGTGTTTCACAGAATAAGAAAAAGACAAGATGTGTTCATAGAAGTGGGATGTCTCAGTTAAAGGAAACATACTGTCATTCCTTAGGTAACAGTGGCAGGGTGTTGGGTACTCAGTTCTGAGAGGCAGTTTACATAAAGCAGAGCCCTCTGAGGAGAAACCAGAGGGTTTAACTTAGAGAAGAGAACAGAGAAACAGAGAAAATTGTTTATTTCATATGTAGGAAGTCCTGGGTTTGATCACCAGCACCTCTCTTCAATATAACACTTCACTTAACAGGTTGTCAAGTGGAAAAGGAAGTCTAGAAGGTAAACCATTGGGTGAAAGTTACTGGAAACCAATTATCTGCTCAATATACAGAGGAAGTTGCATACTATTTTGTAGGAGGCTGGGTGTTGGCCCCCCAAAGATGTGCATGGCCTAATACCTAGAGCCTGTGGAATTGATTTCATGTAGTCAGAGAGACTTTATAGATATGATGAAGCTAACAATCTTGAGGTAGGGATACATCTAGATAATTATGTTTGGCAGACAGGAATGCAAAGTTCCTTCTAAGAGGGAAGCAGATGATGATAGGAGAGAGGCCCACCATCAGAGGCGGGAGTCCAAGGACATGTGAGGAAGCTACACTGCTGTCTTGAGTTAGAAGCCAAGAATTGGGTAGCTCCTAGAATGTGTCCAGGGCCAGAAAACAGTCTCTTTATTAATGACCACACCTGGGTTGTCATTATTGATGCTGTGGTGTCTGGGATTAAACCCAGGTTGATGCAAGAAAGAAAGGAACTTTACTACTGAACCACATCCCACAATCATTTGAATCTGACCTTATTTGGGGATTTGGGGGAGATAATGTTTAAGTCAACGTCCAGCAGCTCTAAGGAATTACTCCTGGTGGTGCTCAAGCAAACAATACACAGAGTCAGTCCTGTGCAAGGCAAGAACCTTAACCCCTGTATTATCTGATCCCAGCCACCTGAATTTAGCCAAAGATCCTTTTCAGACTTCCCACTTCCATAATTGTAGCAAAATAAATGCAATGTTTGATAAAGGCAATACTAGCTATATGAGCCCCTGATCCCAGCAGACACCCAGGAAGAGCTAGCTATCAGGCCTGGGCAGTGGGGAGACACAAGACCCTGTCAAATGAGAGGCTGTGGCCCCTGGCAGTGCTTCTCCTACTTGTGTGTGAGATGTGCTGGCCCCTGCCCTGAATCTGCAGGTGGGCCAAACTTGCTTTCACCTTCTCTCATGATCACAGTGGCCCTGAGCCAGGGTCTGTTCTGAAGAGAGAACTATAGAGTCCAGACCTGACTGAGAACAAAGGTGCTCATGGGGAGGCCTACCTGAGCAGAGGACTCCTTTATTCCTGGCGCAGGAGAAGTTGTCACACTCGCAGAAAGGTCCGTAGATCTTCCCAAACTCACTCTCGTAGCAGGAGCACTGGTTGCAGTTGCACTCACCTCGTCCGCTGCATAGTGGCTTGCCTTCTGCCTCCCGGCACAGGTTCTGGAACACTCGTGGACTCTCACCTTCCTGGCACTCACACCTGGTGCCAAGGTGGTTGGGGTTGCACTCGCACAGGCCACACACAAATGTCCCGTTCCCGCTGCACTGGACACTGTCCGGCTGGGACTCAAAGCTGCAGCTGCACTTGCAGTTGTAGGTCACACCCACCTCTAGGCTGTCCCGGAACCCCACAGGTCGCAGGGTGAATCTGTGTTCTGTGGGCCCGCTTGGGCAGTTCCGCGCCTCCACTGACACCTCAAAGGATGCCTGGGTCAAAGGGAGAAAAGGACAGACTGGTCAAATTAGGGTCCTCTTGGTCCCTCCAACCTCCAGGGGCTTGGCCCAAGGACAGGTGCTCAGATCTGTGTTCCTCTATCCAGGTATAACACAGGGTCACTGGGTCTGGGCCTCAGGCTATGGAGAAGAAGGATATCAGTGTGTCCATAAGCCTTGATTTTTCTTGTATGGTCATGATCTCTTTACTTTTATTTCTTTTTGGAGGGTGGGCTTTTGGGCCACACATGGCTGTACTGAGGCCTTACTTCTGACTCTGTGCCCTGCTGGGAAGGGCTCAGTAAACCATATGCGGTCCTGCGAATCAAACTGGGTCAACCACATGTTAGGCAAGCACCTTAATCTTTAAACTGTCTCTCTGGTTCTTTCTCCCTTATTATTTGTTTGTTTGTTTGGGGGCCACATCTAACAGTGGTATTAACAAGAGCCAAGATCTAGAAGCAAACCAAATACCCAAGAACAAATAAGTAGAGAAACTGGTCTGTATACCTGATAGAGTAAGATTCAGTTATTAGAGAGATAGTTTTAATGTTACATGGATGGAATTAAAGGGTATCAGTCTGAGCAAAGTCAGTCAGAGGAAGAGGGACAAAATTCCAATGAGTTTGCTCATAGTGGAGTCTAAATAATCACACTAAGGGATAATGACTGGCCAAGGATCACAGCTCGTAAGAGTTTGCCTGCAGAACTGAGTTTGCTAAGTGGGTTGAGAGGGGACCTGGAGATAGTGGGGGAGGGTTGCAGAATGCTGGTGGGGGTGAATTTGGAACTTTATATGTCTGAAATTCAATTTATTTTCATTTTGGGACCCACCTGAGAGTGCTCAGACATTCTTCCTCAGTCTGTGCTCAGGAGTCACTCCTGGGAGGACTCAGGGGACCATATATGCTACTGAGGATCAAATTAGAGTCCACCACATTCAAGACAAGCACTTTAACCCCTGTGCTCTATTATTAACAGTACTATGAGTCATGGTACTGCAGTGATTTTGTTGCCTTTTTTATAAATAGCCATCAATAATTTTCTTTACTCAGCATTTTTAGGTAAAGATGTGACTTTTGGAGAACATCAATATCCTTTTTCCTAAATGTTCTGCTTTGAGAATCCCCAGTGGGGATTCTCAATAAACCTAAAACCTAAAAACCTGTCGACCATCCCCATCCTGCCCCAGATTCCATGACACCAGGGACACCAGGATAAAGAGAGGGCATGAGAGATGGAGTCATGGGACACACCTACAGCATCCATGGCTCTGGGGATCCAATGACAGACACCAGTGTCAGCTAAGGATGTCACAGGAATATTTATGACAGGTGACCTGAGGCCAGTGACAGGATCTCAGCTCCCAGCACTGTGGGAAGCAGGCAGGCAGGCCCATGGTCATCTTCCAAGTCTAGGTGTTGGGTGGGAGGAGGCAGAGAGAGACATGTACAACTGAACTCAAGCCTAATGTAATCTTTAAACTGTCTCTCTGGGTAGGAATATTCAGGGCAGGTAAGAAGATGGGGGTCCATCTGAACCCTGAGATATTCCTGGTGACCGGGAAGACCTGTGTTCTCAGTAGCTAAGTGTTTTCACAAACAGGCGCTGTGTCGGGCCTTTGCATGGGCACCTAATTTTTAGGACCTGAGAGTGGCAGCCTCAGAGCTAGACAGAAAACATGGTTGGTGGAGCTGGTGAGTTTAGTCCTGTTATAGAAATTGATGGTATATCTGTGTATGTGGAGGGGTGGGGGAGGGCAGAGCTATTTCTCTGCTTTCTCTGGCAAATCACCTCCTGGAACTGATGGATGAAGCAGATGGTCCAGCTCTCTGAGGGGCCCTCCTAGTTCAGGGTGAGAAGCTCCTTGTTATATAAGTTATATAAGGATGAAATCATGTGTCCAGGTCTAGAATAGAATAGAAAACCTATGTTTCTTGTGAGCTGCCCACAAATTATGCTATAAACCTTTAGCTAACTCTTGACACAAGATAGGGTCCTGAGCCCTGCCATGGCGAGTCCCCCAGGAGACAGCTAGACTTTACAGATCTTCCTTGCTCAGAGCCTGGGCCCAGGGATGGAAATAAAAAGCTTGAAAGGTGGCAGCCATCCTTGCCAAGGCTAAAATAAGCCAAGATCAAGATGGGCTTGCTACAAGTGATTACTTTCCAGGAAACTTGGACAAGGAAGGGCCCCAGAACCACCTCTGATCAGATACTGAAAGCCCACAAAGGAATGTCATGGCCCAAGCCCATAGAAAAGGCTTTTTGTTTCTTTTGGTTTTGGGGCCATACCCAGTGGTGCTCAGAGGTTACTCCTGGCTCTGCATTCAGAAGTCACTCCTGGCAGGCTCAGGGAACCATATGGGATGCCGGGGATTGAATCCAGGTTTGTCCTGGGTTGGCTGCGTGCAAGGCAAAAGCCCTACCACTGTGCTATCATTCTGGCCCCCAGGAAAGGCATTTAACTGATGGAAAATGTTCCTCCCTACCAAGGATCAAGAAAAAATTTCCTCTCCCAACCTCTGCCTATATGTACTTGTGAGGAATGACCACCAAGATCTGGAATCCCTTTCTCCCCACACACATTTCCTCCTCCATCTGTCTGGGGAGAACAGTGAGAGGAACTGGACTTTTGAACTTTCAAGCTCAGCCAGCCAGTGAGGTCTTGTGCAGGCCAGATTTTGGTCTCTCAGGGAGGCCTGAATGGTTGGATCTCAGGTGGTGGCTGCATAGCTTGGGGTTGGGACTCTGCTCCCATTGGCACAGGAAAAGTATAGAAAGCACTTTGAGAACTGCAAGACAGTTTGTTCCTCCCCTCCTTTCTTATTCTGCCTCCCCAAGGGGTCGGAAGGGATCCCAGAAGGCGGGAAGGGGGCTGGAACAAGTTTCTCTCCCTGGTCACAGTGCACTCCAAGAGTCCCAAGTTCCTGGCGACTTTCCACTCCTTGATACATGGACATAGGAGAGTCCCTCCCCCATGTTTTGTGATTTATACATCATTGGGATGCTCTGGGCACCCTATGGGCTGCTGGCCCAAATCACCCTTTCAAAGGGGTCTCCCAGATCCCCGCCCTAATCTCACCAAATCCAGAAACTGTGTAGATGCCAAGTCTATCAGGCACTCACTCAAGGGAACAAAGCACAGATGATTGGCATGGGGTGCAAAACCCCCAGGAAAGACAGGAATGGGGAACCGTGGGAACCTGAGCTGGAATCACTGGGGTCTTTGTCCAAGGCCCCACACTCCCCACATAGCCGGCCACTTGCATACTGATGTCTGCTGAGTGCACGAGCAAGCTGACACTCAGGCTGCTCTATCCAGGCTTGTCCCTCAGAACTAGAGGCCGAAAGTCAGGTACAAACACAAATCAGAGGTTTGGGGGCTCTCAGGGTTCCATTTAAGGAACAGGGGTCAGAGAGATAGCACAGGGATTAAAGTGCCTGCCTCACACATGACCCAGGTTCAATCCAGAATCACAAATGGTCTCCTAAACCCTACCAGGAGTGATCCCTGATCTCAGAGTCAGGACTATGCCCTGAGCACAGTCAAATAAACAAACAACTATGATTTAAGGAATGTTTTTCATTGAGGATATTCAGAGGCCATCTCTTCTGCAACTTTGTGGGACAGATCTCAGAATTCCAGAACTCTGGCTCAAACTAGGAAGGGGCTACATACCTCTGCTGCCTGCAGCAGAAGCTTAAGTTAGGAGGCGAGATGTACTGGCTGTCCCACACCATTCATCGGGCAGGTCTTTTTTCCCCTACCAAACCTCTATATCTCAGAGCTAGCTGCTTCCGTCCTTCTCCTTTTCCAGGAGAGGTGGGACCTTCTGGTACTGCCAACCCTGCTGTCTGCTGCTCCGGGGGTCTTTTATAACTTGCCAACCCTCTAACTCTAATTTACCTGCCAAATAACCAGCCAGGCTCTGTGGCTGAGCACAAGTGTTCTGACCTCCCACAGTGCCTGCCCGATAATGCAGCTCAGCTCCACTTCCCCATCCCTCTCGCTCCTCAGCAAAAGGGTGAGAGGCAGGGACTGGAAAAATAGTACTCTAGGTAAGATGCTTGCCTTGTACATATCCAACTTGGGTTCAATGGTTTCAATCAATCCCAGTTCCTCATGTGGACCCCTGAGCCCATCAGAAATGATACTTGAGCACAGAACCAGGAGTAAGCCCTGGTAAGGAGTAAGCTATGCCCCCCCAAAAAAGAGAGGGGGGGGACTCCTTGATTGCCCTCTGTGTCTGTGAAATTCTTCTACATCCAGTTCCAAATCACAGCACCAGCTCTGTGCCCTGATTTATCCTGCAGGTGGCTAGGGACAGGGTATATGGAGAAGTGGGATGGAGATAGTCTGCAACAACACCCAGTCCAGCTTTTGGGATCACATTCCTCAGCACTGCTGCTGCCTTCTTGGCCTGTTTATTTCTCCATCTTTGCTTAACCCTGGGAGGAAATGTGAAGAGGGAAATGCCTTCATACAAAGCAGCTAGCCTGCAGGCCCAAGTCCAGCTGGGAACTTAGAAGGACACACAAGGCTTAGAGGATGTACTGTTGCCCGCCTGCCCAGCCGGAGATGATAAACCACGAAGGCCCTGAGTTGAAGATTATCACTCCACCAGCTTTAAATAGGAGTTAAGGGGAACCCTCCAGTTCCGTATGCTGAGAGGGTGGGGGAAGGGTGCCCACACTGGACAGTGTTCGGCTGCCCCTGAGTGTTCAGGGAACTACACAGTACCGGGGATCACACATGGGGCTCCCAGATGCAAAGAATATACTCCCATCCTGAGCCAAGTGCCCTGCTTTCCGTTTATTATTTTGTATTGTTTTGTTTTGTGTTGAGGCCACACACATCTGTGCTCAGGGATCACTCCTGGCTGTCTTAGGGGACCATATGTGGTAGCTAGGAGTACACCTGGACCAGCTGTGTGCAGGGCAAATGCCTCATACCTGTACTATCTCTCCTACTCCCCATGCTTATTATACTGTTCTGCCTGTGTGTCCTATTGAAAATTTGAGCAAAGGACTTTTCCTCTTGTGCAGCACAGGTGAAGGCATCATGTTTGGACACAGAAGCACTGGATGAGGACACTGGCACTGGATGAGGCCACCCTTATAGTGGAAAGCAAAGTCTATAGCCTTGGCAGTAAAGCCAGCAGACCCAGGACCAAATTCACTAAAAGGTGACATGAGGGACCAATGAGAAGGAACCAAGACCCAATTTAGAGTGGGCTACTGTGTGACAGTAATGGCCCCTCAGATCCCCAGAGAGGCCCAGTTCAGCCCAGGTGGAAGGCACAGTGTTTTTTTTCCCCACTTGCCCAAATGCACTCTGGCAATCTGAGCATAAGTCAGAATTTTCACTCTTGGGGGTTGTAGTGGTGCCCTATCATTCTGCCATCTGCACCATGACTTCCAATCAGTTTGCGGTAGCTCAGCAAAGACAAAAATCTGTGCACAGTGCCTATACTTATGTGGCAATGAGCCATCTTGATCTTCTTTGAAGCTTTTGCTTCCAAAGTACAGGAGACATAAGAGAAAGCAGGAGGGTTCCAGCCATCAACAGTCTGTGCCCTTTCTTTAAACCGCTGAGTTTTCTCTTTTCTGACATCCAACAGGGAAATCAAGTTCACGTTACACCCTGAGGAGGAAGCTATAGTCACCTCTCCATGGTTTTTGGGCATGTTATAAACTTCTAGGAAATGGCAACTCCTGCCATTCTTTCTCCATAAGGCAGAATGCCCAGTGAGATGACTTGGCTTGCTGAGAAAAGACAATAGTATGAGGGCTGGGGAGGCAGCTCAAAGGGCTAGAGCACAGGCTGTGAAGGCAGGAGTCCTGAGCTTGATCCTGAACATTGCACAGTCCCCTAAATTCTGAGCTGGAAGTAGCACACTTAGTACTGCTTGATGTAGCCCAAATCCACACATATACAGACAAAAAGGCCTGGATTTGGTTTGTGAGCCCACTGCTTATCAGCTGTGTAGCCCTGAGCAAGTTAGCATATGCCAAATCTCAGGTACCCCGTTTTCCATCTGAATCACAGCTGAATGTGCCAAAGTCTTAATACAACGTGTTCACTCTATGGAGACCCTGTTCTTTGTTGCCATTCTTTGCTCAAAGTGAACTTCTGACTTATGCATAAAGAAGTGTATTCAGGGACACCAAGAGAAAAGATAATGAGTATACAGGACACTGGTGTAAGCCAGAAAAGCACTGGATTTGAACTTGAACTTTGCTCCTTATGGGTTATGTAGTCATGGATAATTAAGGAAATTGTGTGGACCTGTTTTTCTTATCTGTCAATATGAACAACTCTGTGCCCCTCACGGGGAACTACAAGAGGTCACAGAATGAACTGTCTAGCTTGTTTCCGGCAGAATACTAATTGCATTTTCCTCTTGGGTTCAAGAGGGGTTCTAATATTCTTGAAATGATTTACCCTTTTTGGATGATAGCGGCAAACAAAGGCTTCAGTTTCTTAGAGTTGCACCCCACACCAACCTCCTCCTCTCCCCTCCCTCATCAATCTAAATTTATGCTACAATTATCTACAAACTTAGTTCCTTTGACCTTTTGAATTTCTAGATAACTCACCATGATACTGGCTTATCACTTATCTTTTTAAAATATATTGAACACAAAATCCCAGAAGCTAAAAATAAAAAAAAAAAAAGAGAAAGAAATGCAATGAAGAAAGGAAGGTCTAGAGAAATCATATGAAGATTAAAGTTTAACCTGGTTGATCTTGACTTGATCCCCGCATCACATATGATCCCTGCCAGGCGTGATTTCTTTACAGAGACAATAGTAAACCCTGAGTACTGTTGGGTGTTGTCGAAAACAAAAATGAAATTTCAGAAGCAAACTTATCCAGACAAAAAATTAAATCATTATCTCGAGGTATCAAAATAGCTCCATTGATGCAGCTTCTATTTGTTTATTTTTATTATTATTATTATTTTATTTTTGAGTCACATCTGGTGGTGATCATGGATTACTCCCTGCTCCGCACTTAGGAATCATTTCTGGCAGTACTTGGGGGATCATATGGGGTGTCAGATTGAGCCCAGGTTGACCATATGCAAAGCATGCAAGTGTCTTATCTGCTATACTATCACTGAAGCCCCAGCTTTTTATTTTTAAAGCAACCCCATTATTAGCATCAAGCCTTTGAGAATTTGCCAGATCTTTCCTTAAAAATTACCACAAAGTCTATTCTATTAGTATTCTAAACCAAATGTAAGATATTAATCCTGACCATTCAATTCAGCTCAGTTTGGAGAACTATCTTTAAACCATGGTTTTTCTTTTTCCTAAGATTCTATTTCCTACAGGTTTGTGTCTCTCCGATATTTGACAAGAGGTTTCACAAATGAAATTCAAGCTAATAGTAAACACAAATAGACAAGAGGTAATGGGATCTCAGCAATTTTCTCTCCCTCTGACAAGACCAATACGTTATTATTCAGATACAAGTCTGCCTCACTGAGCCATCAATAGTCCATGTGATGTGTCTGATTTCACACAGGTGCCATTAGGAGTTGGCAGGAGCTAGCCTGAATGAGAACATCTCAAGCTCTGCGTATCTGCATGCAAGATGAGGTCACAGCCTCCTTTTGTGGTCCTCATCCTGCCTGTTTCTCCAGTAGACTTCCTAGGTTCAGAGGTTTCACAAATCATTTTCTGGCTTTCCCGGCACACTGCACCAAATATTACACCCTAGATCTACAAAATTCAATTATACTTACCAGTACTAAGAATAAATTCTGGTTTGACTTGTCTCCTTACATTTTTCATAAGTATTTATCTTTTTTGAGCCACATTCGGTTGTGTTCAGGTTTCAAATACTCCATATTCTGTTTTGTTTTGTTTTGGGGCCACACCCGGTGACACTCAGGGGTTACTCCTGGCTATGCACTCAGAAATTGCTCCTGGCTTGGAGGACCATATGGGACACCCGTGATCGAACCAAGGTTCACCCTGGGTCAGCTGCATGCAAGGCAAACACCCTACCACTGCGGTATCGCTCAGGCTCAATACTCCATTTTTTTCTTTGGTTTTGGGTCACACCCAGCAGCACTCAGGGGTTACTCCTGGATCTATGCTCAGAGATCGCTCCTGGCAGGCTTGGGGAACCATATGGGATGCTGGGATTCGAACCACTGTCCTTTTGCATGCAAGGAAAATGCCCTATCTCCATGCTATCTCTCTCTGGCCCCTCAATACTCCATATTCTTAAGGGATCATATGCAGCACCAGAAAGTGAATGAAGGTCAGCAAGGCAAATGCCTTAACCTCCATATTATCTTTCTGGCCTTTTATAACAACCCCTTTAAACTCTATGACTGTGAGGTTTTCCTTTAAAAATGACAATTGCTTAATCATTATAATGTACCAAAATGTAAAAAGTATATTATAAAATTGACTAATATTCAAAAAAATACATCATTGGGGCTGGAGAGATAGCATGGAGGTAGGGCATTTGCCTTGCATAAAAAAGGATAGTGGTTCGAGTCCTGGCATCCCATATGATCCCTGAGACTGCCAGGAGCGATTTCTGAGTGTAGAATCAGAAGTAACCCCTTAGCGCTGCCAAGTATGACCCAAAAACAAAACAAAACAAAACAAAACAAGCAAACAAACAAAAACATCATTTTTGAAGTGCCTTTTGATAGGAAGGGGATATTGTTGGAGATATATCCAGCAGAGCTCAGCAGTTATCCATGCTTAAAGTCACTCCTGGCAGTGCTTGGGGAATTGTATGTGGTGCCAGGGATTGAATCCAAGTAACAAGGCAAATGCCTTAGCTCTGCTTAACATCTTTAGCCTCTTTAGCCCCAAACATATTATTTTAAGAGTGGAAGAGAAATTTCCCTCAATGCCTTTCTTTTTTTTTTTTTTTTTTTTTTTTTTGGTTTTTGGGCCACACCCAGTAACGCTCAGGGGTTACTCCTGGCTATGTGCTCAGAAGTTGCTCCTGGCTTGGGGGACCATATGGGACACCGGGGGATCGAACCGTGGTCCGTCCAAGGCTAGCGCAGGCAAGGCAGGCACCTTACCTTTAGCGCCACCACCCGGCCCCCTAATGCCTTTCTTTTATTTGACCAAAGCAACTGTCACCAAAGCAAGGAGTGAGTTTCAGAGCCTGCTTTTGGCAGCTGAAATCTCCAGAAAACCAGCTCTTTTTTGTTCTTGTTTTTTGTTTTTTTGGGGTCACACCTGACGGTGCTCAGGGGTTTCTCCTGGTTCTGTGCTCAGAAATTGCTCCTGGCAGGCACGGAGGACCATATGGGAAGTTGGGATTCAAAACACCTTCCGTCCTGGATCGGCTGGCTGTGTTCAAGGCAAACGCCCTACTGCTGTGCTATCTCTCTGGCCTCAGCTTTTGATCAGCTCTCCTCCTATCTCAAGGCCCAGTGTCTCTTCATTCTCTCATCACCTAGGCATTGTCTCCCTCAGGTGCTCAATTGGCCCATAGGCCTACGTCTTTCCATGTGTGGCTTCTTGCCAATCATTGAGTACTTTTCAGACCATGCACCTGGCTCTGCTTTCCATGCTGCAGTGCCACACTCCAGCATGTCTGACACAAGAAGCTTCCTTCATACCTCACCATGGGAAAAGTGCCAGTATAGCAAACATAGCTCTCAGCTTCCTGTCTTCACTCTCCCATCTGGTTTCCCTCAAGTGGCACTGACTGGAGTCCCCTTTGTTTTGGGGACATATATAGGTGTGCTCAGGGCTTATACAAGCCTTTATATTTAGGGGTCACTCTTGGCAAAGCTTGGAAGACCTTATAAGGTGTCAGGAATCAAACCTAGTTTGTCCACATGCAAGGCAAAAGCCTTAACCTTTAAACTATGTCTTAGTCTCCATCCCCTACTGGAGTTGTGTAAGCTTCACAAAGTCCTCCAGGATGCAAAGTTGGAAGAGAGAATATATAAACTTCTACTTTTTGTGTTCTACTAGATCATGAATCCAGACAATGATGACCAAACAGTCGCACACGTCATAAGCAGGGGGGAGGACTTACCGTGTCCCCGATCTTCAGGCCCTCACACTTCCTCTGACCAGGGTAGGATATACCATCTTGGCAGGTAGCAGTGAAGAAGAGGTTCAGATCCTCTGGTTGATCCCACACCGACAGCTCTACCTTTGATCGGATGCTCTAAAGAGGGAGAAGGAGCCAGAACCATTTAGGAAAGGTGATAGCCCAGACATTGTACCTGGTTCTCTAATGCCATGAAGTTTCCTTTCACTCAAATTGAAGCAAGAACCAGTGGCTTGGCTCTCTGACTTTCCCTCCCTCTTGCCTTCTCCCACCGCCACCCTTGCCAAACTGACCTGAGGTTCCCTGAGCCTGGAGATTTGATAATGTTCCATCTGTCATATGATGGCACATACTTCTTGGGGTGATGCTCTATTCCTACCCGATACCCCCCCCCTATTGTCACCTTGTCATTCCCACCCTCAGCTTCAGATAGGAGCTCCCGAATCTTTTTCTTTTTTCTTTTTAAACTTTATTGATTGATTGATCAACTGGGCTTTGGGTCACTCCCAGCAGAGATCAGGGGTTACTCCTGGCTCAGCACTCAGAAATTGCCCCATATACTGAGGGGCCATATGGACTGCTGGGTTCCTCTCAGGTTGGCCATATTCAAGGCAAACACCCCACCACTGTGCTATCTCTCCAGCCACAAGGAACTCCTGGTTTTTGCCTTGTGCTTCCCAGACTTTGGAAATTTTGGCACACTCCTGAAATCACATTCTTGGCTGAAGGCCTTTTCATTCTGCCCCACCCTCTGCCATTTTGTTTTGTGCCATTCTCAGGGGCTATGCTCAGGAATGAATCCTGGCAGTACTTGATGGATCAAACTGGGGTCAGCTGTGTGTAAGGAGAGTGTTTTAGCTCTGGTACTGTCTCTCTTGCCCCATCCTACATTCTGGTCATTCTTTAAAATCAGAGCAGCAGCTACTTTCTGCCATAATCCACCCAATCATCCTCCCCCACCCAGTCACAACCACTCTCAGGAGAGATGGTGTGTCCCAGAATTCTTCCATTTATTTATTTGTTTGTTTATTTGTTTATTTATTTTGGCCATGACCGGTACCACTCAGGGGTTACTCCTGGCTCTGTGCTCAGAAATTGCTCCTGGCAGGCTCAGGGGACCATGTGAAATACCAGGGATCAAACCCGGGTCCATCCCAGGTCGGCTGCCTGCAAGGCAAAAGCCCCACTGCTCTGCTATCGCTCCGGCCACTGTCCCAGGGTTCTGACTCAAAAATGTTTCTGTGTGTGGGCCGGAGAGAGCACAGTGGTAGGGCATTTGCCTTACATGAAGCCGATCCAGGATTGATGATGGTTCAACTCCTGGCATCCCATATGGTCCCCCAAGTCTTCCTGGAGTGACTTCTAAGTGCATAGCCAGGAGTAACTCTTGAGCACCACCAGGTGTGACCCAACCCCCCCCCCCACAAAGTTTCTGTAGTGTGTTCCCAAGATGTAAAAATCAGAGGATGTCCCTGACCAGTTAGCTTGAAGACTCAATGCTTGTTAGACTTCTGGCTTGTGCATAATAAAATCTTTTAATACAAATAGCATTTTTTGTTTAATCTTTCAGATATGGGACCTTAACAGATAGCACATTGGGTAGATCATTTGCCTTGCACATGGGTGACCCGTGGTTGACCAGGGTTTAATTGCTGGCACCCTGAGCCTACCAGAAGTGATTTCTGAGCACAGAACCAGGAGTTAACTCTGAGAGTTGCTGGGTGTGGCCCCAAATCAAAAGCAAACAAACAAACAAAAAATAAAGTGAAAATGAGCCATTAGAATATATACAGAAAATACCAAATGCTGTAACTAGGGCCCTCATTCCTATGTGGCCATGGAAATGGGTATAAACCCTCGAGAGGACCATTAGGTAGAAAGTGCTGGAGTTGAGGCCTGTATACACCAAGCAAAGAAGCAAGTTTTATAATGATATTTCTTTTTTTAAGATGTAAAATTTTATTTATTATCAGATAAATCTCAATTAAAGTTGCAGTGAGATATAACACACTAGGTTGGAAAAAGTAAAATAGACTGATACTATCAACCGTTGGTAAGGATGCGAAGCAGCAAAAACTCATATGTGGTTGGTGGGATATAATCTACAGTGATATATATATATATTTTTTTTTTGGTTTGTTTGTTTTGTTTTTGGGCCACACCCTGCAGCGCTCAGGGGTATTCCTGGCTCTGTGCTCAGAAATGCTCCTGGTAGTCATGGGGAACCATATGGGATGCCAGGATTTGAGCCAACACCGGTCCTGGGTTGGCCGCTTGCAAAGCAAATAAATGCCTTACCACTGTGCTATCTCTCCGGCCCCTACAGTGATATTTCTTAATAGCTAGAAACTGGAACTACATAAGAACATACCAGCAATAGGTTTCTTTTAGTTTACTGCATGTTTACCTTATCAAATACCATAATACACCATAGAAAGGAAAATGAAGGAATCTCACAGGTGCCCGAAAAAGATAAACATGAGTGGCATATGAGTTGTATAGTACTATTTTGATAAAATTCAAACACCAGCCAAACCAATGATCTCCCTTGGGAGACAGAAATGGAGGAACACATCCTAGATATTAAGATTATTCTGACTTTTGACTAGGCTGCTGGATACTCAGGAACAGTTAGTTTGAAAAGAGTCTGTGTATGTCTGTCTCTTTATTAAAAGGAAAAACTGTCAGAAGGGTCAAAGATGTGGTCCAGGGGCCGGAGAGACAGTACAGTGGTAGGGAGTTTGCCTCACATGTGGCCGACCCTAAACAGACTATAGTTCGATTTCTGGCATCCCATATGGTCCTCCCAGCCTGCCAGGGGCTATTTCTGAGCACAGAGTCAGGAGTAACCCCTGAACACTGCTGGGTGTGGCCCAAACTATCCCTTCCCCCAGAAAAAAAGATGTGGTCCATGGTAGAGCATATGCATTGCCCTGAGCTTGATTCACAATATTAACATTTCTGAATGTAGCTCTGATTCTCAAGAATTACTAGCTGTGAGCCTAATCATCAACATGAGAAATACACAAACAAGTGCCACAGAAAAGTTTTAAGCAGCATATTCTTTGGAGAACTTTGATTATATTTCTTTGAGTCCCAGTGAAGTCATTAGAGGTTTCCATTTAATACTGTAAACACTGAATACACCAAGGTCAGCAGGGATGGACATGCTCAAAGATACACAGAACCCAAAATCAACCGATTAAACCTTTGTCACCTGCTTGCTTTCTAGAAGCATCCAGGGAACACAGCACTGACTAGAACAGCAGTTGGACGGACCCATACTCCTGATAGGGATCTTTCTTTTCTTTCTTTTCTGCTGAGCATGTAGTGTAAAACTTGAGTACATTAAGTATGCAATTCTCCCAACTAATTAGCAGCTTGTTAAAATAATCTCAGCAAAAAAGTCTTTCCCTTTGCAAGAAATTATTTAAATGCTTCCACAGATTTAAAAATACTCTCTGAAATCTACTTCCTTTGTAAGTGCCAGCCTCAACTGGCATCTGGTTGGGGAGGGTTCATCCATTCAGCATACACAGCCCTAGTTGGCAGAAGGTGCTCAGTTATTTACAAATCTATCTTCTCCACAGAGCTATAAATGCCAAGGGTCAAGCTGTATATTACAGTGCAAAAGCTTTTGCTAATTGGACAGATTGAAATAAAGGAAACTTTTGTGAAGCACACCCAGTGATGCTCAGGACTTATTCCTGGCTCTGTGCTCAGACGTCATGCCTGGTAGGCTCAAAGGACCACATGGGTTACCATAAATTTATTTTTTAGTTGTTCAGGGCTTACTTCTGGCTCAGGGACCAGTCCTGATGAGCTCATGGGACTATATGGGGTGACAGAGATCAAACCTGGATCAGCTGTGTGCAAAGCAAATGCCCGACCCATTGTACTATCACTCTGGCCCTTCTACCAGGATTTGAACCAGGTTTGTAGCTGTAGCTGCATGCAAGGCAAGTGGCTTAACATCTATATTGTCTCTCTAGTTTGAGGTTTTAGTTTTAGGGTTTGGACTTCACCCAAGTTAGTGACTGCTCCTGGTTCTGTGCCAAGGGAATACTCTTTATGGTGCACAGGGGACCATCTGAAGTGTTAGAGATGAAACCTAAATCAGCTGTGTGCAAGGCAAGTGCTGTCTCCAGTCCCAGGAAGGGGGTTGGAACAACAGTTAGTCTAAAGAGCTTCCACCTACCAGAACAAATGTAAAGATTATTTTTCAAAGATAAGGACAATTATAATTTGACCAAGGAAGACAATGAGATGAAAAAGCATGATATCCAGAGATAGGCAAATTGTGCTCTGAAAAAATTACTTGGGATCAGTCCCAGGAAATATGGGGGTTTGGGGTTTTGGTTCAGGGTTTTAGGGTGAAGCACCCCATCACGAGTGGCAGCTGTTAGCCTGGAAGGCTCAGTGGAAAAATGTGGCTGCAGTGGGAGGGGGCTGTGAGTCCATGGCTTCACTGTATAGACTGAATCCTTGCTATTCTGATCACGGAGCTCAAAGTCTCATATTCTGACCTGGACTTTGTAATATTCCCAAAAAGTTTCTAGACTCTGGACATTATTAAGCCCTTCAGGCTTCTTGTGTTATATGTGTGTGAATGGAGGTCAAAGAGAAAATCCTACCCAGGGCTGCCTGCTGCCAGAGGTGGGGGCTGGGGGCAAGAGCAGGCCTGGAATAATGCAGCATTCATTCTACATGCACTCTTTCTTCAGCAGCCAACTCGACGTAGGAAATAACAGAATTAGCTTGTGGCTTGTGCTAAGTGTCAATATCCACTAAAATATATGGAGTTCCTAGAGGCCAGAACAAGGGGCAGGGGGAGGCAGCTAAGTGATAGTCAGGAGGTCTGGAGTGAACTTAATATGATACTCAGCCAACTGTACTGTCAGTTCAATACAAGAGTTCAAGATATGGGGGTGTGGGATGGGGATGAGGGACCACCAGAGTGGTGTGCAGGGGCTAACTTGGCAATAAGTCTGGAGCCTCAGGGTTACACCTGATAATGCTCTGCCAGGGGTTGAAGCCTGGTCAGATACAGGCAAGACATCTACCTTAATCTCTACATTATCTCCTTGCCCATTATCCTAACGGGTTAGCAATGATGCGTGCCATTCACCTGTCAATGGCTATTTGCTGAAAAAGTAAAGGAATAACTCAATGAATGGAGTTCAAGAGAGAAAAAAGAGATCAAAGCTATAGAAAATGAGGGGCCAGAGTGATGGCGTAGCAGTAGGGTGTTCACCTTGCACGTGGCTGACCCAGGATGGACGACAGTTCGATCCCCCGGCCTCCCATATGCCCGCCCCCCAAGCCAGGAGCCATTTCTGAGCATATAGCCAGGAGTAATCCCTGAGCATCGCCGGTGTGATGGCCCAAAAAATTAAAAACCAACCAACCAAACAAAAACATAAAGCTATAGAAAATGAAGTTGCTCTGCATTCAGACTTCTGTGTGCCATCTGGAATTCAATGACCTCCCACCGAATTTACCCCTGGGAGTAAGTCTATCTAAGGACAAGGAGCAATGTGGAGAACATCAGGCATTTAAAACACTATTTGATACTCAGGCAGGCAGGCTCACATCTGCAACAGCTTTAATTCAGGCCAGCTGCTCAGTGGGTGAGTGGGGACAGACTTGATGGCAACAATAAAAAGAGAGCTGTATGTTCCACCAAGAGAAATACAGACCACAGTACCACAGGCAGCACTAGTGGTTTCCAGCTCACTTTGTCTTTCCTGACTCTGCAAAAAGGACCCAGTGATTTCTTCTCCTTTCTTCTCATCTCCCCGTCTTAGTGACAAATACTGTAACATCCTGTGGGCCCTCTAGGGGCACCTGCCTGGTTTGGTTGCTGAGCTCTGAAATGAATCCACAGTTCAGTAGGACACTCCAACTCCAGGAAAAGATTTGGAGATATCTCTTAGGAAGAAAAAAAAAAAAAGGTGTGTGTGTGTGGGGGAAATCCAACAAGAAAAAAAGAACAACTTATCAACTCGAGTCCAAGATTTCACACTATGAAAGCTGTACAAGACAGATTCAATTCTACAAAGCATTCAATGGGACACACCACTTTATACCACATTTACACATGTGCTACAACCAGATTTCTTCAGTTTCCGCACAGATGTTTGGCTGGCACTCTGGGGAAGGTAGAAGTCAGCACCCACACATGGTATCTGACCATTGAGTTTTATCCTTTGCTCTGTGGGACCCCAGTGACTTTTATGCTGCTGTTTCTGTTGATTTATCCTCAAAGATCTACTGTCATCTGTTAGTTTATTTTGACAGTTTTCTTCATCTTCTGTTTGTTTATTTTGAGGCTATTTTCCATTTTCTGTTGTCTGGAGGTTTTCTGCACTTCATCATGAGTGTGAGCTGTCCATGATTCTGTCCTCAGCAGCTGTTATGCTGTTACTCTCTTGGTGAGGCCTTCCAATACATTTTTTTAATTTCTCTTACTAAGTTTTTCTGTTTGTATTTTTCTCATTTCCACTCTCATGTCCTGCTGTGTTTTATTGGTAGTCTGTCCCATTGTTTCTTCAAACTTGTTGAACATTCTAAGCATTTCCACTCTGAACTGCACTCAGAGAGGTTATATAGGGGGTACTGGTGATTAGGTCTGGAGGATTGCACTCTTCACCCACAAAGCATGATGGGATTTTGCACTGCTTTTCCATGCCTTATGCTCACTGGGTTTCTTCATACACACCAATGTGGACATGCAGACTCTAACTGTGACTCAGAAATGGGTGAGAGTTGAGAGAGAAGAGTGCTTCCCTATCTCTATCAAGAGCCACTGGCCACCTATGCAGAGCCACATAACATTATGCTTCCTACCTGAAAGCTGCATGTACCCAGGAATGGGTCCCCACCAGGAAAGGCTTTGGGGAAGCCCAGAATTCCCTCAGGTTCCTAGTGCGTTCTGCCTTCAGGAGTAGACTGAGATTGGAATTGCTGGAACCTGGTGTCTTCCCAAAATCTTCCTACCCCCTTCATCAACAGTGTGCAGCTTTCCATGTGGTTGGCCCTTGGTCATTTCTTTCCCAGAGGACTGAAATGGCCACCCAACCCCTAAATGCGGGTGCATCTCCAGCCACTTGCCTGACCAGGATGAAATGTGCAAGCCCCAGCAAGCCAGAGGAGTGGGAGAGAAGCTCAGGGTAGGGGTTGCAGGGCATACTTTGGTTTCACTTTAGGATACCCAAGAGGTTGTGATAGAAGTAAATCTGGGAAAGCTGTCATTCAGCAGCCCTTGAACTTTCTCTTTTTGAAGATGTTCATTTGGGGCCACACCTGGGAATGCTCAGGGTTAGTCTGTCCCTGGCTCTACATTCAGGATTACTCCTGGCATTTTTTCGGGGTCCATATGGAATGCCAGAAATTGAATCTATGTTGGACATTTGAATGGCAAGCAAGCGCCTTTCCTGGACACTAAACTCACTCTTCTCTCCCCCAACACTCTGTCAACTGTTCGTTGTCCAAATGAAACAGAAACTGCCACATGTGAGGCTGGCCTGGAGACCCAGGGCCCTGAGAGACCGTGGACTCTGGGTGGTGGTGGTGTTTACCAGAAAAGAGGGAAGAGGCAGGTAGGAGCTCTGGAATGGGACAAAAGAGAAGATCCCAGGCCTCTTCTCCTCAGGAGGTCAAGCCAGGAGGATTCAAAGTACTGTCAGGGGAACACAAAGTGGGGGTGGCCACAAGCCCTCGGTGCTCCCTAACTCACCATTTTTAGGGCACATACTCCAAGAGCCCCAATAGGGCTGGCTTTAGTCTATGGTCACCAGTATGAGATCATTTCCTACAACCCAAAAAGTGTTCTGAACCACCAAAGAGGGTACCTCATTGGGCCGACAAAGTTGGCCCTGAAGGCTTTGTTCCACTCCTCATTTCTTACCTAGAAGGGGATGATTGGGCCACACCTGCTGTACTCAAGACTTACTCCTGATTCTGTACTCAGGGGTCCCTCCTAGTAGTGCTGAGGAACCATATATAATAATATATACTGTGGTTCAGAATGCAAGAACAAGGGCACTAACCTCTGTATTACTGTTTTGGTCCTCCATCCTCATTTCTGTCAGTTAGGGCTGAGCAAAGGAGACAGTTTTCCTTACAAGTAACACTTAGGTGTGGGAGCTTCCCCAGCTGGTCCATGAGTCACACTAAGAGTCAGGCACACAACACTTAACCCTCACAGCTCTCAGAGCAGTCAGGGACATCATGAGCTTCTCTGGGCTTAAAGAGGCTCACTGAGGAGTTGGGCAGGCCCCAGGAGCAACACCCATTCTGAGATTGAATAGGGAAGTGAATGGAAGCTGGCACTGTCCCAAAAAAGGCCATCTGAGAGGAGCACATTCTGAACACTAGGCACTATACTGGGAGAGGTGGAGAAGGGCTTGGGAGTCATGGAGGTGATCCCATTCCATGTTGGGAAGTGCTGTCCCATTCTGGAGTAGATCAAGTAGACATGACAAGCCATACAATCCTAAATATGAAACTCACATTGGGTCTCCTAACAAGGACCCAAAGACACTCAGATCCTAAATGTGGGGCAGGGGAGGTGGTTCAGGGTAGAGCTCTTGCCTTGCACATGTGAGGTTCCTAGTTTCCATTCCCAGCACCTTAAAATAGACCCATTGCTCCTTCTTTTAGCTTCTGCTTCTCATCTGCCTAGAGCCCTGGGTGGGCTCCACAATTGGGGATGTGAGATGATTCTGGACCTGGGCCCTGCCCTTAAGGAGGAAGTGGGTCAGGGTGTACCCACATTTTATGGGACTCAGAGGTTGGATGATTCAGTGCACTGGAGGGCCAAGGGGAGACTAACTATGTGAAGCCCTCATCCAACCTTAGCAGTAAGAAGTCCCTAACAGGGCTGGTGCACCAAAGCCAGAACATGTTCACTGTGGTCTGAATCAAGCTAGGTGACCTGCTATCTCCCATAAGCTCATGAGGAGAAGGTAGAAGTGGTGTCCTCCATCCTGAGTCTAAGTGATAGCAGAGGCAAAGGGAAGAGGAAGGAAGAGTCCAGTCTTTCCAGTCTCATATCAGCTCCCCAGCATCAGTGATATACAGGAACAGTTGTACCGGGGAAGGAAAATGACTTACATTGTATGCGTTGATAATCAGCTGAATGATATTTTTGGAATCTCCATGTAAAATCTCCACTGTTGTTCCAGGGATCAAGGCTGTAAAATTCTTAGAGTGGGGAAAGAAGAAAATAAGACAATTTTAGGGCCCGGAGAGATAGCACAGCGGTGTTTGCCTTGCAAGCAGCCGATCCAGGACCTAAGGTGGTTGGTTCGAATCCCGGTGTTCCATATGGTCCCCCGTGCCTGCCAGGAGCTATTTCTGAGCAGACAGCCAGGAGTAACCCCTGAGCACTGCAGGATGTGGCCCAAAAACCAAAAAAAAAAAAAAAAAAAAAAAAAAAGACAATTTTGTCTTACAAATGAGCTAAGAGGAGAGTGTCCTACTCTACACCCTGGCATCTCCCAGAGCCTCACCAAGGAGGTGAGGCTTAGTGCCTAGCCCACTAAGCACTGCTCAGATGTGACCCACACACACATGAATAAAACCCTCTTTACGTATTTTCATCTTGGAAAATGGAGACTCAAAGGATTGAAGATCTATTGAGGTATAGGGTGAATAATAATTTGAAGATCTATTAGGTCTCTATACAAGTGGCATTTTATCAATGACAATCTTAGACAGAAGTAGTGAGATGAGAGATGGCCAGAAAAATGTGTTACTGGTTTCTCAGAGTGTTAAGAAGGGGATAAGCCAGGTGGGATATGAGGTTGAGGGGCATCCTTGAATGCACTCCCATAAGTACTCAATTTAAAGAAGAGTGGAGAGAGCTGGGCTACATATTCAACTTATGGGAGCTCTCCTCAGCCTCTCCAAGAAAGCTTTAATCTGGAATGCAACTGGCCTTGCTGGAGTAGGGTTGTGAAGGAGATGCTCACCGCATGGGTTTTCCAGAAACACACACATAAGGAGTCTTCTAGTGGAAACAGAGTCATATAGTGCTCACAGCATTCACTCTGACTGCTTTCTTTGGAAATTTATGTCCAGACTGATGAACCCATGAATCCTTGTGTCTGTATCTGAAACTCTCAGTGCTAGGACTATGGATTCTAATGTAAGTTCTAATGCTAGCCTTAGGTTTCACTTTATTTTCTTCCCTTTTGCACATCCTCATTTTATATTTTCCCTCCCTGTTAGAATTGCTTCTGTCTGAGTTTCTATTTTTTTGTCTAAGAAATAGGAACTCACATTTGTTCCAGATTTTCCTGGAATTAGAAACCATCTGGTTAAAATTTTTTGTAGTGAAAACCTGCTAGGCAAGAACTTCCTTTGCAAAGTTATTCTCCCCTAGATTAAGCAAGAGCTATATTCCATGTCCTATGCAACCCTCCACCCCGCCGCTCAGTGTAGAGGCCACTCCCCCCTCCAATATCCCACCCTACAATTCATTCCACATTTTTATACCCATCTATTCAAGGCCAGACAGAACCCACCAGCCTCCCTTCCACCAGGCATACCTTGTAGAGCATGTAATGGTTCTTCGTCACTGCAAAAATGAGGTTGATGTTGTTCTCTGCCAGTTTCTCTCCAAGCAAGGCAAGGGATGGATAGTCCTAGGGTTAATGAAAGCGCAGGGGCTGTAGCCATTCAATAGTGGACTCACTAGCAACTGGCTCCCATGTGCACATGGATGTGCCACCTCAACTACCAGGAGGAGCACTCTCCCCAGCACCACTGGGGCACAGTGGGGGGTTTCACCTGCTTTGAAGCCATCATTCAGCAGGGAGGTGGATTCTATCTTCCCCCTGATGTAGTGCTTTACCTCCAAACTCCTGACCCTATTCTCCTTCTTTGCCCAACTTTTGGATCTCCTCTAAGTTGTGCAGGGTTCAGGGAGAGAAAGATACTTCAGATCTCGGTGTAAGGAATGAGAGTTAGTTAAAAGAATATGAAAGATTAAAGATAGGCTCAGGGTCCCCCTGTGCTCCACAGTTACCACACTTTTGGGTTATGAGTCAATCTCAGACTCTACTTATCTCAGTCATGGAAGGCCTGGGCATCAGCTATTTCTTGCAAGCAGAGAAAAGTTTTGCCAGCAAAGGAAAATAATAAATTATTCCTCTAATCAGGAAGCAGAGAACTTGGGTATTAAGACTACTTTAGTGTAGTAAATGAGCAAAGTCTTTCCAATGGCAGGGCATGTTATGATGGGAACAAAGGAGAGTATCTCATTGGCCTGCTCTGTGTATGGCATTCTTCTATATACATGGCTGGAAGTGTGGTTCCCAGGGCCTTCTAATTCCTGCAAGAGTCTAGCTGCCCACCCCTAACACTCATTGAAGAAAATGGGCTCAAGAGTGTGTCTAGAAGCCAAGATGTGTTTGTCCTATGGTTGTTTTATAACTTGTTGGCTCTCTGCAGGAGCATCCCAGGGAACATGGCCTACCCCTCTTAGCTCCCTCCTGGGTTCTCTCCTGCCTTTCCATTTAGGTACCCACAGTGGAGGGAGACTCCAAAGACTGGTTCCTATAAGTGGCCTGGCAGCCTGACTGGGGAAGACTGAATGAAGAAACCTATTCCTGAAAGAGGCTGGAAAGAGGGGCCAGGGGCAGGATTCCACATACCATCTGGCTGGATGCTGTATACTCATTGGCCTCGTTCAGGTGGCATTGGCCATCATGTGGCTGCACCAGACCCCCCAGCTTGCCATCCAGTGCGATGTGGGGTACGTCGTCTGTGGTAAACACCAGCAAGTGCAGCGCATCCTTCCGCCAGCCAATCTTCTCCTGAGGGGGACAGGGGCAAGTCTGTGGCCACTGCCCAACTCCCACCCACTACCCCTTCCCTGCTGTGGGTCTAGAGGGCCTGAATAACCCTGGTGGGAGGATAGTTCAGTGTTTCAGAAATGACCCAGCTGCATGGGGCATGCTGAAATGCAGAGGCAGGGGTCAGAGGTTAAGGTGCCTGCTTTGCATACAGCTGACCCTGGTTTGTTCAGCACCACATATGGTTCCCCCCAAACATTGCCCATTACTGGATGTAGCAAAGAGCCAGAGTAGCTCTGAGCATGACTGAGTGTGGCCCCATAAGAAAATAATAAAGCACTAAAGCAGATTCATGTGTAGTTCACCCAGGCCCAATAGCCAGGGCACCTGCTCCATTCATATTTGTGTCTCAGAAAAGCAAGTACCTTGGAATCAACCTAACTAAAGAGGTAAAAGACATGTACAGAAAACTACAAAACACCACTTCAAGAAATAGAAGATACAAGAAAATGGAAGCACATCCCCTGTTTATGGGTTGAGAGGATTAAGATAATCAAAATGGCAATACTTTCCAAAATATTGTACAGATCTAATATCATCCCTATAAGTATGCCCATGACATTTTTCAAAGAAATAGATCAAACACTCCTGAAATTCACATGGAACAATAAACCTCCATGAATAGCTAAAGTGATCCTTGGGAAGAAAAAGATGGGAGGTATCACTTTCCCTAACTTCAAACTGTACTATAAAGTGGAGCAAACTAAAACAATATGGTACTGGAATAAAGACAGACCCTTAAATCAATGGAAAAATATGAATATCCTGAAACAGACCCTCAGGTATTTGATCAATTAATCTTTGATAAAGAAGCAAGAAATAGAAAGTGGAGCAAGGAAAGCCTCTTACAAAAGTAATAGGAAAACTGGTCAAGTAATTGCAAAAAACTGAACTGTGACCTGTCCTTAATGGCATGCAAAAAATTAAATTAAAATGAATTAAATACCTTGACTTCAGGCATAGAGAAAAACTCAGGCAGAACTTTCTATGACATTGAAGTTAAAGACATCTTCAAGGATAAATTGACACTAACCAAGCATGTGAAAGAAATATTAAGGAAAATGGGATTACATTAAACTAAGAACTTCTGCACCTCAAAGGAAATGGTGGTTAGGATACAAAGATTACCCATGGAATGGGAGAAATTATTTACCAAAACCCATCTGATAAGGGCTTACTATCTAAGATATATAAGGTACTTGCAGAGCTTAAAAATAAATATCTGCAGAAGAAGAAGATGAAGAAGAAGAAGAAGAAGAGGAGGAGGAGGAAGAGAAGGAGGAAGAAGAGGAGAAGAAGAAGGAGGAGGTGCTGGAGCGATAGTATAGCAGATAGGCATTTGCCTTGCATGCAGCTGACCCAGGACCTACCTGGGTCAATCCCCAGCATCCCTTATGACCCCCCCAAGCCTGCCAGGAGTACTTTCTGAGAGCAGAGCCAGAAGACCAGGAGTAACCTCTAGGCGCCACTGGCCCCCCAAAAAAACAATAGTTTAAAAGAAAAACTAGCCCCATAAAAAATGGGGAAGAGATGAACAGAAACTTCCTCAAACAAGAAATACAGATAAGCTGGCAGAAAAAGCACATTAAAAAATGTTCCACATCATTAATCATCAGGGAGATGCAAATCAAAACAACAATAAAATATCATCTCACAACACAGAGATGGACACACATCAAAAAGAATAAGAATAACCAGTGCTGGGGCATTTTATATGGTCCCCTGTGCCTATCAGAAACAACCCATGAATGAAGCCAGGTGTGCCCCACCCCCAATAAAGAATAACCAGTGCTGGCATAGATGCAGAGAGAAAGGTACTCTCAATCACTTCTGGTAGGAATACAAGCTGGACTAGGCTTTTTGGAAAAACAATATGGAAATTTCTCAAAAAACTAAAAATTGACCTTCCATATGATCTAGCAATACCTCTCTCCTGGGAATATACCCTTCGGTCAAAAAACACTATGCAGAAAGGGCATCTGTACTCCTATGTTCATTACAGCACTATTTACAATAGCTAGAATCTGGAAACAACCCAAGTGCCCAAGAACAGATGAGTAGGTAAAATAACCATGGTACATTTACACAGTGAAATACCATGTGGCTGTTAGGAAAATTGTAGCCATGAAATTAGAGTATACATGGATATATATGGAAAGTATCATACTGAAAAAAAAAATGAGTCAGAGGGAGAGGGACCGACATAGAATGATAGTACTCATTTGTGGTAGATATACATTTAAAATTTTAATAATACCCCAAAACAACAGAAATGAGTGCCAGAAGGACTAATCCATGGTAGGAAGCTTACCACAAGAACAGGGGAGTATAGTAAAAGCAGAGGAGGGAACTCTATAACAATGATAGTTGGAAAAGATCAGTCTGGACAAGAACTGGGTGCTGAAAGGAGGTAAAGTGATATGCATGATACCCCTTCAGTAATAATATTGTAAATCACTTTGTCTAAAAGGAAAAAAGGAAGAGAGAGAAGGAAAGAGAGAGGAAGAAGGAAAATGGACAGCCATAGAAACAGGGAGGGGTTGATGGTGGGGGATAGAAGAGAAACTGAGGAACTGTGTACTGGTGAAGGGATGGGTGTTGGGCACTGTAAGACTAAAACTCGATCATAAACAACTTTGTAACTGTAAAAAAGAAAGAGAGAGATGGAATTTAAGATGATTATGCTAAGGAAATAAATCAGAAAATAAAGACAATCATTTACTCCTATGTAGAATATAAATTACTAAAACAAATCAACTAGAATGAAACAGTAAAACCAATTCCTAAGAAAAACATTAAGGAGAAGCTGATTATGTAATTTATATGGAAAAGTGACGGAGATTTAAAAAAAAAGTGATTTTGCAACAGAGGCAAACTGAAATACTTTTTCCTTAACATCAGGGCCTACTGTGGGCTGGTATTTTAGACAGTTTGGTATTAATAAAAAGATAGACACAGAGACTCCTGCACAAGATAGAGAGAATTAAAATCAACCTTCACACAGAGGGACAATTGAAAAGAAAGTAAAGGAACAATTAGACATCCTATGTCTAAATAAGTGAATATCAACACATATAACTCACAAATATAGTGAACTTGATTTATAAATCATAACATTTCTGAAAAAGACAAAACTGTTGTGATCTTGCTTTAGACAAAGATTTCTAAGACATGATTCATAGGATAAAAATTTGATGAATCGTACTTCTTGAAAATGGAAAACATATGATCTTTAAAAGATACCACTAAGAAAACAAAATGACAAAATGACAAAACACACTGGGAGAAAAATGTTTGCCAAAAAATGAAAACCAAGATACCTGATAAGTATTTGTATAAGAATATGGAAGAGAGATCTGCATGGATGTTTCACCCGATAGATGTAGAGAAGCACATGAAGGAAATTAGCACTTTTAACCATCATGGAAATACACATTCGATCACCGGGAGGGTTGCAGAATGGCCCTATGAAAGGACATAGTCTTTCCATGTAGGAGACATCAAGGGAGGAAATTGCTACTTCAACGAAAAGTCAACCCAAGAGCTGGTGCGATATGGAGGAACCAGAATATCATGATTGCTGGTGAGAGTATAAAATGTTTGAGAAATTTGGGAAAACAGTCTGTCAGGTTCTTTATTTTATTTTATTTTATTTGGGGGGAGGAGTTCCCCACTGGATAGTGCTCAGGACTTACTGCTGGCCTTGCACTTAGGAATCACTTCTGGTAGGTTCAAGGGACCAGGTGAGTGCCAGGGATCAGCCGTGTGCAAGGGCTTATCACTACAGTCCCATCTTTCAGGTTTTTTGAAAGTTAATATATTTATTTATCATTAACCCAGCAATCCTATACTTCATTATATAACCAAGAAAAATGGAAGCTTAAACTCAAACTAAGGGGTGAGTAAGTAGCACATCAAAGCTCCTCTGTATAGAAGAATAGTATTTATCAAAATAGAGTAACAGGGCCGGAGTGATAGAATAGCGGTAGAGCATTTGCCTTGCATGTAGCTGACTTGGGATAGATCTGGGTTCGATCCCCAGCATTCAATATAGTCCTCCGAGCCTGCCAGGAGCGATTTCTGAGTGCAGAGCCAGGAGTAACCCCTGAGCACTACCGGGTGCGGCCCAAAAATAACAGCAACAACAACAACAAACCCCAACAAAATAAAACTCAAAAAAACCCAGAGTAACAACCACTGGTAACACACTTGAATGACTCATTAAAGCAGGACTGTGAAAGGAAATGGTTAGATCAAAAGGAGATTTAGGTTGGTCAGGGAAATAGTACAGGGATAAAGGCAAATGCCTTATGTGAGCTGCCCTGATTCAAATCCCAGTAATGCATCATTCCTGAACAGCACTAGGAGACCCTAAAGCACAGAGCTGAGAGTAACCTTCTCAAGAACCACCAGATAGGGCCGGAGAGATAGCATGGAGGTAAGGCATTTGCCTTGCATGCAGAAGGTCATTGGTTCGAATCCTGGCATCCCATATGGTCCCCCGAGCCTGCCAGGAGTGATTTCTCAGCATAGAGCCAGGAGTAACCCCTGAGAGCTGCCGGTGTAACCCAAAAATCAAAAACAAACAAACAAACAAAAAAAAACCAGCAGATGCTACCCCAAATTAACCAATCCTGACATCACATATAGACCCCCCCCCAAAACACTGCTGGGGCTCACTCTTGAGCACAGAGTTGGGAATAACCCTAGAGCCACTGCCATTGAGGTATGACCCAAAACCAAAATAGTAAATACAAAATTTTAAAAGAATTACAGAGAAGTGGCTTTTTGCATGTCAGTAAAACAGAAATATTTATTGATTACCTCCATTGTGTCATTTATTTATTCATTTGTTTGTTTATTCAGTAGTACTCATAGCTTATTCTTGCCTCTATGCTCAGAGGTCAGTCACTCCCAGTGACCATATGTGGTGCAACCAATTGAATGGGTTGACCACATTCAAGGCAAATGCCTTAACCCTATGCTATTTCTCTGGGCCTTCATTATTTCACTTTCTTTCATTGCAACCCCTGAGAAGTACCTATTACAACCTAGAAGAAACGGATGTTAACTAAGCCAATGTTACCTCATGGGTAAGAAACAGAAAAGTTCCATTCTGATCATTTTGTGCCACCCAGGGTAAACTCATCACAAGGAGATGAGGGAGGGAAAGGAGGAGTGCATGTTTGTGTGCGTGCCTGCATTTATGCAATAAACAAAAACGATTCATGAAAGTATACAATAGGCTCGCAACTAACAACTACCGGGTCCAAAATAAATGTTGAATGGAAAGATTGCCTCTGAGATGAAAACAGTTCCCTGAAATGAAGGGTGGCACAGCATAATAACACTACTTGTCTTCCCAAAGTGGACTGACTGTTATGACATCAGTGATGTAAACAAACTTGACCCCGAGTTTGGGCTGTGGAAAATGACTCAGGACATGCTTATTCATCTATCCATCCTGGGGTTATGTAGATGTCACAAGAGGTGACTGCAGAGAGTGTACATAAGAAATTCTTTTCCAGCTGCCTTTCTGCTCAGCACACAGAGCTGTTTTTGAGCTTTAAATTCTAGATATTGTATTTGGGGGCTACAAAACAATAGTGAGAAAGAGGACTTCCTTTCTCTTTTCTTTTCAGAAAAATAAGAACATGAGGGCTGGCTGAATAGCAGCAGATATGTATCTGTGGGGCAAACCTGAGTCTGAGTAAATCTCCATTATTATGTTTGCTTCAATCAAGTTGGTGTTTTTTTTCTTTTTTTGGTTTTTGGGCCACACCCGGTGACACTCAGAGGTTACTCCTGGTTATGCACTCAGAAATCACCCCTGGCTTGGGGGACCATATGGGATGCTGGGGGATCGAACAGCGGTTCGTTTTAGGTTAGTGAGTGCAAGACAAATGCCCTACCACCTGCACCACTGCTCTGGCCCTGGTGTTTTTTCTTTTTAAATAAGCCTTGCTATGAAGTCTGAGAGACAGTATAAGAGGAAGAGGTAAGGTACTTGCTCTGTATGTAGCTGATCCTAGTTAAATCCCTGACACCATATAGGATCCTCTGATAGCCATCAGGAATGATACCAGAGCACAGGGCCAGGATAACTCTAAGAACTGCCAGATGTATTGCTCACATCAAAAGGTAAAGGAGGAGGAAGAGAAGATAAAGAAGAATAACAACAAGAAGCCTTGCTGTGCTCAGAATGTATGTGCTCACTTGACTGCGATACATGCCAGCCTAGGTAACTGTGGGCTTGTGCCCAGCCAGGGTAGAGTCTGGGTGACATCCCAGAGCTCAGCCCCATGTTGCTCTTAATACTACAGCCTTGGGTAAGATCCTTCATCTCTCAGTGTCAGTTTCAAAACCAGGGAGCTGAATCTGCACTCGTCTGCCTCCATGATGAGAAGTGGTCCAAGATAAACAGTTGCCAGCATCAGGTTTGACTTTATGAAAAAGTGCTGCACCTCAGGCAGTGATTCAGAAGAACATCACTTCCCCCTGGGCTGGGGCATAGTTATATCCTTGCTGCCTATTCTATCTTCCCTAAGGAACTTACTCTCTTTTCATAAAAAACTACTTGAAGAGTGGTAGTGCACTCTAGTAGTGGTCAGAGTGGCAGTAGTGCAGGTAGGGAGCTTGTCTGTATACAGCCAATCAGGATTCAATCTCCTGAGTTTACACCCAATATGGTCCTCCAAGTATTGCTAGGAGTGACCCGTGAGTGAAAAACCAAGAGTTAATTCCTGAACATCTGTGTGTGCGGCTGTTCCCCTCAAAATCCCAAAATTCCTTGAAGAGTAGGGAGTACAGCCCTACTTGTTGAACTAAACTATTCTCCAGATCTCCGAGTAAAAATAACTTTTCAAAGTCCATGTTATGGGACACAGTAGGGGCTGGTCCTAAAGTGAAAATGGCATTGGCTGAACAGGATGGAAATGTACTCAACTCAGAAGCAAGAGATGGGAAGCCAGCCAAGATGTCAAGTCGCCTATTAGCTCAGGCTCACAGGTCCAGAGGTATGCATCAAGAATGCAAGGTTGGTGACAACACCACACCCTGCTCACCTGCAACCACAGAGAGATCACAGGTCTTGTTCATCTTCTGCCTTGTTGGCTGGCTCTGTGCAGGCACCTCAGCACAGAAGGCCTTAAAGCCAGCACCCCTCCAGACCTACTCTGGCCTCCCTGTCCCTAAAGGAGTATGTCTTCTTCTTCAAGGTGAGAATTCTTCCAATCCCACCCTTTCCAGAGATGATTTTATTAGTCTGTCTCTCCATTGCTTCCTTCCCATGTGATTAAAAACTAGCCCACTGGGCCAGGGAGATAGAATAAAAGCTGAGTGCAGGTTTGCATGTGAAAGTCCTGGGTTCCACTGCTGGCGTTGAATGGTCTCCAGAGTACCAGAGGAGTGATCCCTGAGCAAGGAGGTGAAAGTAAGCTCTGAGCACTGTCAGGTGTAACCCAAGATTTAAAATATTTAAATTAGGGGACCAGAGTGATAGTTACAGTAGATAAGGCATTTGCCTTGCACAGGACGCATTCGAATTCAATCACTGGCATCCCATATGGTTCCCTGAGCACTGCCAGGAGTGATTCCTGTGTGTGTGACCAGGAGTTGTCCCTAACCAATTCCAAGTATGGCCCAGACACATTAAAAAAAATTAAATTGGGGCTGGAGAGATAGCATGGAGGTAAGGCATTTGCCTTGCATGCAGGATGGTGGTTCAAATACCAGCATCCCATATGGTCCCCGGAGCCTGTCAGGAGTGATTTCTGAGCATAGAGACAGGAGTAAGCCCTGAGCACTGCCGGGTGTGACCCAAAAACCCAAAACAAAACAAAAAATTAAATTAGTCAATTACTTATTCATAATGAAACTAGCAAGTAGGTTGGGAGTGAGAGATGGGGACTGGCAAAGATTTCTTAGAAAGTAATAAAACCAAGTTGGGATTTGAAGAAGTTATATCACTAGCCTTAAAACAGTAAAAGCTTTAAATTGGATTCATTTTGTGGACACAGGAACTGAGATCTTATAAGACTCTTAATTGGAGCTAGCACAGTCTTAGAGATGGCTAAACTCCCCTTTAGAGAAGTTCAAGAAGGAACAGAGTTGTGATAAGAACAAAGCTTCAAGCTCTTCTTGACAATAGAATTACAATGAAGTCTTATCTAGGTACAAAAGCCATATTTGGGGGTAACTTGGGAGAAAACCTAGAAAACCAATTCTGCAAAGACAAACAACTACCTTCCCAGGCTTCACCTAAAATGTGTGTGCTCTTTGTCTCTGTCTTTCTCTTCATAATCTTGAAATAAAATGATTACATTTCACTTTCTGTCTCCCCTGAAATTGTTTTCTGTGAGGAAATGGAGGATGATAAAGTCAGGGTATAATTTAGGACTGACTTTCTTGCCATGAACAATTCTTTACTCTAGTCCGAGTCTACATGAAATTGAGTGTCAGGAAGCATTTTTCACACTGAGTAAGTCAAATGGGCTCTGGCATAGGTTGATGGCTGGTGAGACATGAGGTCTGAGCCATGCAGGGGATCATCTAAGATTCAAGCAGTCTCAGAATTCCCTGGCCACATCCGTGGGTGACTGAGGTGAGTAGAGATGGAAGCAATAGACTCTTCCTGCCACTCTCTCTTCTGAGTTTGTGTGTGTGTGTGTGTGTGTGTGTGTGTGTGTTTTAGGTCACACCCGGCAGTGCTCAGGGGAAACTCCTGGCTCCATGCTCAGAAATTGCTCCTGGCAGGCACGGGGGACCATATGGGAAGCTGGATTTGAACTGATGACCTTCTGCATGAAAGGCAAATGCCTTACCTCCATGCTATCTTTCTGGCCCCCACTTCTGAGTTCTTGACACCTGCAACACTATCTTTTACTAGAGATATTCTCCAGACACTATGGTTTCAAACATACCAATTATGAGATTTCTGTCCGTTATAGAGCCTACTATTTAGTGAACAAAAATTTGAAGGAGGGGCTGGAGAGATAGCACAGCGGTGTTTGCCTTGCAAGCAGCCAATCCAGGACCTAAGGTGGTTGGTTCGATACCCCGGTGTCCCATATGGTCCCCCATGCCTGCGAGGAGCTATTTCTGAGCAGAAAGCCAGGAGTAACCCCTGAGTTCTGCCGGGTGTGGCCCAAAAACAAACAAACAAAAAAAAGAGCAACCATTTGGGGCTGGAGATATAGCACGGAGGTAAGGCATTTGCCTCTCATACAGAAGGTCAAGGGTTCGAATCCCGGCATCCCATATGGTCCTCTGAGCCTGCCAGGTGCGATTTCTGAGCGTAGAGCCAGGAGTAACCCCTGACCACTGCCGGGTGTGACACCCCCCCAAAAAAAAAAAATTGAAGGAAATGGTGGTGATTCAAAGATAGTGCAAAATAGGAATCTTGCTCCTTTGCCTCTATAGTTTTTTTTTAATTCTTTATTGAGGTACCAGGGTTTAAATATTGGTTAATCACACTTCTCATGTACACATCATTCCAACACCATACCTATCACCAGAGAGCCTGTTTCCTTCCACCAGTGTCCCAGGGCCCCTCCGAGACACCCCACTCCTATGTTAAGTTTCATTCCATAGACAAAATCTTTCTTTTGGTTTTTGGGCCACACCTATTGACGTTCAGGGATTGCTCCTGGCTCGGGGGACCATATGGGACTCCAGGAGATAGAACTGGGTTCCGTCCTGGGTCAGGCGGGTGCAAGGCAAAAGGCCCTACCTCTGTGCCATTTCTCCAGCCGCTCCATAGACAAAACCTTTATTCTAATGACTTTTATTATTTGTTGTTGTTTTTATTATTTATTATTTGTTTTCAACCCACATGTAGGATGAATCTTTTTTCCCTGTATGTGTAGGGAAGTGGTGACACCTAGGCACAGAGAGAGAGAGAGAGAGAGCTCACCTAAAATTTCACAACATCAATACTCGATTGATACATTTCTTAAAAACTAGGGGCCTGAGCAATAGCACAGAGGGGAAGGGCATTTGCCTTGCACATGGCCATGCCAGGTTAGAACCCCAGCATCCCATATGGTCCCTCAGCATCACCAGGAATAACTCCTGAGCTCAGAGCCAGGAAGTAACCCTTGAACACTGCTAGGTGTGGCCCATAAACAATGAAACAAAAACTAGTTCTGCTGGGGCCAGAGAGATAGCATAGAGGTAAGGCGATTTGCCTTACATACAGAAGGATGGTGGTTGGAATCCCGGCATCCCATATGGTCCCCTGAGCCTGCCAGGAGCGATTTCTGAGCCTGGAGCCAGGAGTAACCCCTGAGCGCTACCAGGTGTGACCCAAAAACCAAAACCAAAACAAAAACAAAAACTAATTCTGTGTTAATAACACTTTAGAATTTACAAAAAATACTAATACAAAATACTAATATTTTGTAATACTAATTCTAATTCACTTTAGAAGTTACACAAAGTAGGTACCTTTGTTTTTAAATTTGAAAAATTACACAAATAATGGAGATCTATAACAAACTTAATTCCTTTGCTCATTTGTTTAGGGCCACACTCATAGTTCTCAGGCAACTCCTAGCTCTGTGGTGGAGGGAGGAGTCACACGAGGGTGACTTGCCAGAGCTTTAAGCTAGGTTGCCCACAAATGCCCCACCAGTACCAACAAGTAGAATTAGGTTCAATGAGGAAGATGTGGTCCCAAGCTGACTGGGCTCCAACCTGCAAGGATGGGATGGCACTTGTGGTTTCTCTGGAAAATCTGGAAAGTTCCCAGAGCCAAGTCCTGACTGTTTTGATAAACAGGAAACTCTTAGCTCTTGAGAACCAAAGCACACCCAACTGTCTTCCCAGGGGACTAATTCTGTCCTGTTTCCTGTTGGCATACCAGGTCACAAGGCAGATCAGAAAATTCCTTCCCTTTGGGGCCAGAGAGATAACACAGCGATAAGGCGTTTGCCTTGCACAAAGCAGACCCAGGACAAATGGTGCTTTGAATCTCTGCATCCCATATGGTCTTCTGAGCCTGCTAGGAATGATTTCTGAGCTCAGAGCCAGGAGAAACCACTGAATGCCACAGGGTGTGACCCAAAAACCAAAAGAAGAAGAAAAAGAAAAAAATGCAAACTCCTTTCCCAAGGACTTTGCTCTTTGCAACTGCTCCTTCAACTTCTCCTTAGATCTTTACACAGTCATGCCAAGCAGCATGCACCTGTTGGTGCCACCAAGTCAGGCCATCAGGCACAGTCCTAACACCTATAAGGTGATTTCCAACTATGACTTTTACAGTCCCTCCCAGAACCCTCAGTCTCAGCAAGCACTCAGTATGGGGTCAGAGGTCATAATCAAACACTGGGACACTAACCTCCCAGGCCAGCAAGGAATCAGAGAGTAGGTTCTGGGTGAGAGAAAGAAGGATGCAGGCTGTTCCCACAACAGGTCTGACTGTGGGGACTTGCAGGCATGAGAGCCAAAAAGGCACACACAAGGTTCATTTCTCTGTGCCGCCCTGCTTCCCTGATCCTGCTGACATCAGCCTTATTTCCACCAATTTCTGTCAATAAATAATCTCATTTTCATACACGGTTTGTTCCCTTTTCTCCCATCCAAATTCTAAAATTTCTTCTCTGTGCTTCAACTTAAGATGTGAACAGTTGTTGCCTTTCTCTCTAGGGTGGGAGGAAGTAATGCTGGCCTGGAACTCAAGGTGACTTTTATCTTGATCTTGAACCCCAACAAGGTGCATTTGGGCATGACTCAGTCTGAATTGAAGGAAAGTTTACAATGGTGTAAGGTAGCTCCACATGAATTTTTCTATTTGAGGGAGAGAAAAGAGCAATAGTTAATATTAGTGATAGATATCAGTTTCAGGTAGATAGTATTACCTAATGTTTATAAATAGGCTGTTTATCTTTGGGTTGATCTGTAAGCTCATGTCAAATCCCTGAAGCTAAGGATTTTCCTCATTATTTTTTACTTGAAATACACTTCATTATTATTCCAAAGGATCAACTCTACAGAAACAAAGGTAAGTGGACACTATTTGGACCCATATCTGCACTTTTCTCCCTACACCAGAGTGCTCATTTCCTCCCCCAAATAAAGAAAAATGCACACAATTCTGGAGCTGAGAGGGAGGAATCTTGTCTCTGCCAAGAGGCAGAACTAGACCAGTGGTGAAGACAACACCCCATACAATGAATGTCTGAATGCTAGCCAGAAACACTGCCTTCCTTTCTAAAGCAAATTCTTAATTTCTTTCCTTGTGCTAATTGGAAAGATTTAGAGCTGAATGTATTCAAGCTTTATTCCACTAGCTTCTTCAACCTCTAGAAAAGGGAAGTGTATTCTGAACGATGTGTCTGGGACCTGTAGTCACTTTCTTTCTTTGGTGCCACTGTTTTATCCAGGGGGACCCTCAAGAACTCAGAGAACCTCAGAGAACCTGATTGGAGAGAAAGAGAGAGAGAGAGAGAGAGACTCTTTGGCTCTCTCAATGCTTTTCCTTCCCCTTACTCTTCTCTCTACCATTTTGCATTTTAGTATCAGAAAAGCCCCTGGTTTTCCTCTTGCCATCTTGTCAGGCATGGAAGGCAGAAGAGAAAGTGATTTTGGAGCCAGAATGATAGCACAGCACTAGGGTATTTGCCTTGCATGTGGCCAACCTGGGACGGACCCAGGTTCAATCACTGGTAACCCATATCATCTCCTGAGCCTGCCAGGGCAGATTTCTGAGTGCAGAGCCAGGAGTAACCCCTGAGTACTGCTGGGTGTGGCCCATAAACAAACAAAGCATCAATCAAATAGACAAAAAAAGGTGATTTTATAATGCACTGAACATAAATTCTGAGTCAGAATGCTGTGAGCAAGGATATGCCTATCCCTTAGTAAGTGGAAAGCAGCTACTGACCCACAGCTCCTCCAGATGGAGTCCTAACCTCATCCTCTCAAATTGGAGTATCTCAGCCACCACCCTAATATGGACTCCTTCCTGCCCCTCAATTTTTCAGCCAGTTTTTCCAAGGAGGCTCACTCTCTCAGCCAGGACTGCTTTGGAAACATAGAAGTAGATATTGTGACAGTGGAGTCAAGAGTGAGCTTTATTATCTCTGGAGTGTTCTGACAGTAGAACACTATTTCAAGGAAAGATTATTACCCACATTCCATGTGTGTATTTTGCTGAGACTGGCACATCTTAAAGCATGAGTTCATTTCTGACCTAAGACTCTGTCCTCCCCCTGGATTCCTCCATCACAGAGACGCAAGAGGAAAACAGAGTGGAACACAACCAAAGATTAAGTCTCTCTTTACAAACACAGCAGTCAAGAAGACCAAAACGGAGCCAGAAAACCCCACACACTTCTCTGAGTATGGCTGGACTTTTCCTTTCTTTCCCTTAACAAGAAAGCCAAAAGGCCAAATACATAAACACGAAATAGCTGTCTTGTGGCAAAGATAGAGCCCTGCTGCAAGCAGCCACACCCAGCAGAGAGACGCAACAGCCAGTTCCAGCTCATCTGCAGGTCCCCCATGGCCAAGTGAGCTCATTCTGTGGTGTCAAGAGGCAGGAGGGGAGTGCTTAGATGCTGCACTTTCCCACTAGCTAGGGGTGAAAAGGAGACAGAAAGAGACTGGAAAGGGGTGTTACCTTGCACACAGCAGCCTGTAGTATTGCGTCAAAGCCTCCCTCAGGGGCATCGCGGTTCCGGGACACCCTCTGCTTCCGAACTTCTTCATTGAAGCTGTCGACTCTGTCTGTGAGGGGCAGCAGGTGGCGGAAGCCGAAGGAGGGGAGGCAGTTTGGAAACAACTTGTAACTAGAGAGAAAGGAGAGATGAGACACTTTTTCGTCATTGTCTCTGAACCTCAAGCATCCCAACCCCAGCTCTCTGTGCAATCACAAAGTATTCTGAGTGGCTATCAGGCACATGTGTCCAGCACATGCTAAGCACCAGTCAGGTGGAGAAGTCAGGGATAGGACATAACCCAACTTGGAGGCTGCAGGTGGTAAGTGGAAGGAACAAGCACATTGGTTAGAGAAAGCAGAGTGAACAGGAAGCCATAGATCACTGAAGAGGTTGTGAAGGCACATTGATGCCATGAGAGATGGGAGGGACACATGATGTGTCCTACTGCCTACTGCTGCCTGGCCACATGGACCGAAGGCTTTTCAGGCAAGAGATAATGGTGAGAGGGACATTAACAAGTGACTCTGTGAACCTAGCTTTTCCTTTCAACTCTACCATCACCACTGTATGACAAAGAATTGCAGGATCTTACTACATCAACCATCTGGGACATTACCAAAATGTGCTGGTCTACCAGAAAGTGCCAAATAGAGTAGGACTGAAAACACTGTTCCTCAGGTGAGGAATGTGTTTTGAGGCCAAGGACTCCCACTACAGTGCTCACTATAACAATGCTTAGTGTCTTAATTTTAATATATCTATAATAACTCTTTTGGTTCACAGTGGTTCTTGGAGATATAGGTTAGTCACTCTAGTATTGCATTACAGTGCTATAATATACTCATACTCATATATTATGCTATACTCAAATACAGTGCTCATTATAATAAAGTCTTGACAAAATTCTAATCTATCCATTTTCCATTTGATTATGCCTGTTAATATGCTCTAACGTTTATATCCAGCAATATAATTGAAATAGGCATATGCATTCCATACACTCTTGCTACAGTGCTCATTTATTGAATATGTTTTTGCAATTTCTTTTCTTTTTTTCTTTTTTTTTCTAAGGGGTAGACAGGAAAAAAGAGGGGAGGTGAAGAAGCAGAAGGGGTAAAGAGTGAAGGGGAGAAGAGGAAAGGGGAAGAGAGATGAGAGGAGTGGAGAAGGGAGAGGAGGGGAGAGGATGAGGAGGAAAGAAAGGAGAGGAGGGGGAAAGAGTGAAAGGGAGAAGAGAAGAAATAAGGGGAAGAGTCGCAATTTATTTTCAATTCTAGCTAATTGGCTATTATATCATAATGTCTATGTTTTCGGTTCGCTTTCAGGAAAGAAACCTGAATGCTCAAGAGCCATTAGATGATACTTCATGGAGTAGACTCCTTTTACAGTCCTCTCTACCATATATATATATTTTTTGGGGGTCACACCCAGCAACACTCGGGGGTTATTCCTGGCTCTATGCTCAGAAATCGCTCCCGGCAGGCTCAGGGGACCATATGGGATGCAAGGATTTGAACCACAGTCCTTTTGCATGCAAGGCAAATGCTATCTCTCCAGCCTCCTCTCTACCATATTACTTAGTATTCTAGACTTGAAAATTATGATTGTGGCGCCGGAGAGGTGGCACTAAAGGTAAGGTGTCTGCCTTGGAAGCGCTAGCCTAGGATGGACTGCGATTTGATCCCCGGCGTCCCATATGATCCCCCCAAGCCAGGGGAGATTTCTGAGCACATAGCCAGGAATAACCCCTGAGCATCAAACAGGTGTGGCCCAACCCCCCAAAAAAAATTATGATTTTTTTTTAAGAATGTTCTACGCACAGTCTAATTCAGGAAGTCTTTCTTTTTTTTTTTTTTTTTTTTTTTTGGTAAAGTTTACCCTCTCCAATGATAATTTGTCTAGAAATTGGAAAACCTTTCCATCTGACCTGCTGACTTTATATACAGTAGCACTCAGGGTTACTCCTGGCTCTGCACTCAGAAATTGCTCCTGGCAGGCTCGGGGAACCATGTGGGATGCTGAGATTCAAACAACTGACCTTCTGCATGCAAGGCAAATGCCTTTTCTCCATGCTATCTCTCCAGCCCAAAAGCTCTTTTCTAATAGGAATAGGAACTCCTAAATTTTTATTGCAGGGGGCCTTTCACCCTGAACATTTGTCATAGTAACTTGACTTAGGCTTTAGTTGATCAGACATCAGTTGTTCACCCCCAAACATTGAATCTCATCTTTGGAATGGACACAGTTTTCTGCACCAGCACCAGAAATGGAACTTCTACTGGGAAAGGCCCAAATACCATCCTGGCACCATCTTACTCCAGGGTAGATTCATTTGACACCCTGATAACTTGGAAACAGCAACAACTTGCTTTCAGGGTAGGTTTTCCTGCCTCACCACCTAATGGTGAGATAAAACCAGGAGATGCTTCATGACACCTGACTTTAACATAGGATCTATGCAAAAAACAAAATTTCCAATTACTTAAGCAGGACTGTAACAACCATGATTAAGAGAATTTTTCTTGGGACCATCAAGAAAGATTTTGTGACTAGACAACTTAGCATGCCTAAAGCCTGTAATCAGTTTTATGGCAGGATGCTTCATGGGTAGGGACACCCTGTTTTTAGGCCAAAAGATTTTCTTTCTATTTTCTCCAACTTTTGCTGCACCTATGCAAAAACAAAAAACAAAACAAAACAAAAAAAAACTGTGACCCCTTTTTATCTTTTAGATAGGGGTCTGATTTTTTCATAGAACCTTGAAACATAAATTATTTTGTTTTACCTCATATTTCTGCATTTTTTAATACAATTAAGAAGAGAAAAAAGGGGGCCGGAAAGATAGCATGGAGGTAGGGTATTTGCTTTACATGCAGAAGGATGGTGGTTCAAATCTTGGAATCCCATATGGTCCCACAAGCCTGTCAGGAGGGATTTCTGAGCATAGAGCCAGGAGTAAGCCCTGAGCACTGCTGAATGTGACCCAAAAACAAACAAACAAAAAGAAAAAGAAGAAGAAGGGGAAACAGAAAGGACGGGTGCCAGTGCCCAAGTGGTCTTAGATGCATTGGTGGAGATTGAAAAAAGAACAGAACTAAAAATCCAAGTCAAAGTCAACAATAGAATTAAGAGACCCAAACTATAACAATCTAAACTTAAAATTGGCCTATTATACTGGCAGGCTAGAGAGCAAAGGATGGTGGTATAAGATGCATTCTGGGAACATTGGTAGAGGAAGGTCAACACTGGTGGTAGAATTGGTCCTGATTCATTTTATGTCTAAAATCCAATTATGAAGAACTTTATAAATCACAATGGCTTTAATAAAATTAAAAAAATTGTTTTCTTGATCAATATAGCAATGATATTACATGATCATTTCTCCTAGATGCCACTGAGGTCATTTAGAAATGCAACACTAGGGCAAAAAGATAGTACAGAGGTTAAGGTGTTTGCTTTGCATATGGCCAACCCTGGTATGATCAATGGCATACCAAATGGTGTCCTAAGAACTGCCAGAAGTCATCCCTGAGTACAAAGCCCTGAGCACCCAGGGTGAGGGCCAAGCCACCCTCTCAGGGGAAAAATTAATAGAAAGACACTATCATAACTGAAAGACTACATCTGCAATGCACTGCATCTTGTTCTGAGTTTAATGCCAGGCATCTCTTCCATAATACTGGGCAATCTCGTGCAGTGGTAAAGTTCAATGGCCTACTCTATTTCTAGATGTTTCGCCTGCATATGTAGCTAATGAAATTAAGAAGCTTGACATTATTTCCTGACTGAGTTCACAGGTCAGGAGACAGCTCAGAGGGTTGGAGGGCCTTGCATGTGGGAGGCCGGGTAGGACAACTGGTACTGCATGACTCCTGCATGACATCTGATACTAGCAGGAGTGACCTTTAACAATGAATTGAAAAGAACAAGCATAAGGGGGCCAGAGAGATAGCATGGAGGTAAAGCATTTGCCTTTCATACAGAAAGTCATTGGTTCGAATCCCAGCATCCCATATGGTCCCCCGCCTGCCAGGAGCGATTTCTGAGCATGGAGCCAGGAGTAACCCCTGAGCTGCCAGGTGTGACCCAGAAAAAACAAAACCAAAAACCGAAAAAGAACAAGCATAAAAAGGTTCACTAGGCAGAAGAATAATAGGGAAGAGAGAAAAAGTTTCTCATCCAGAGAAGAGGAAGTGAAGGAGCCTTCCTTCTATGGCAGGAGGAAACATGGCCAGCCCAAGAAAGAGCAAGCCAGGATGGAGACCTGCAGGGAGAAATACAGAGAAGGGGTTGGTAGGGGGAGGGGAGGTCTGTGCCAGGTCTATGTTGCTCTTTCAGAAATAAAGATAAGAAAAACTCACAGAGGGACTGGAGAGATAGCATTAAGGTAAGGCATTTTCCTTTCATGCAGAAGGATGGTGGTTCGAATCCCGGCATCCCATATGGTCCCCTGTGCCTGCCAGGGGCGATTACTGAGCATAGAGCCAGGAGTAACCCCTGAGCACTGCCGGGTATAACCCAAAAACAAAACAAAACAAAAAAAAACAAGAGAGAGAGAGAGAGAGAGAGAGAGAGAGAGAGAGAGAGAGAGAGAGAGAGAGAGAGAGAGAGAGAGAAGAAAAACTCACAGAGAGGCTTGGTGAGGGGTATAGTGAGGGTGCCATCCGTTTGGAAATGGATGAAACTGGAATCCATTTACAGACGAGTAGTGTAGGAGAAACAGGTTCAGCCCTGCCAAACTACCATCAAGAGGAGGAGTTGAAGCAAGTCTGCACATATTACCACCTGGACAGGCAGGCTGAGGAGCCTCCAGGAGGCAGTTCCATTTCCCTCGGAAGCCACTGCCTGAGACACTGTGATAAGTTACTGTGAGACAGTCACCGCCATCTCCATTCCAGACCTCACTGCTCTCTCTCATCCTCTCTGAATGAAGGCAGCAGCTAGGATTCCCCTCCCCCAAATTATCCCTATACTTAGTGCCTGGAAAAGTCAGATTCTTTTTAACTTGCGCTTGCCTCCCCCCAACTGATGACCATGTATCATCTTGCCATAAAGAGAAATAAAGGGCCAGAGAGACAGGACAGGGCTAAATTTGTTTCCCTGCATGCAGACAACCAATCCTCAGCACTCCATATCCCTGAACCAGGTATGTACTTGCGTGCAGAGCTAAGAAAAAGCCCTTAGCACTGCCTGATGTGGCCACACCCACCCTGATAAAGAGAGAGACACAGAGAGAGAGAAACAGATAGACAAAGTGACAGAGAGAAATGCATTTTCAATAGAAGGAAAGAAAGCACTGCATGAGGTCTAATCAGTAATACCTGAGACCAGGAGGAAATAAACATGAACCCTCCTTCTCCTTTCCAGCACTATACCAGAAGCTCTCCAACATACTAGCCCCTTTTCAGAAAAAAAAAAAAAATCACTCACTATTCCTGTGAAATCTACTTTATTTAAGCAAACAAACAGAGTCTGTCCCTGCAATTTCACCCAAGGGTACAATTGCCCTCCTGGACCAATCCAGCACACCTTTGCCGGGGGCCAGTTCTACCCACTTTAAAATGGTCACCACAGTCCACTGTCTTGTCCAGGCTGTGTGTACTATGCTGGGTGGGTTTAAAATAGGGAAGGGAGAGAGAATAGAGAAAAGTAATTGGACTCAATGAGAAAACTATAAAAGCTGTGCAAAACTCAGATAAATCTCGGGCTATTTTTACCTCTTCCCTTTTGCCCTTGCAAACAGCAATAAGGAGATTTTTATAGCTAGAAGGATTACAAGCAAGGAAGCAGGAAGTGGATAGTGTGCTTGTCAGTATAAAAGCCACATTTCCTACAGAAATGTGCTCTAGGCAAATTGAGGGCATCCCTAACACTGCCTAGTCACACCAAACTGAAAATAGGTCCCAGGCCTCTGTGGATCACACAGAACCACTGGAAGTGCTAAAGATCTGGGTTTGGAGGAATCTCAAACAGAAAACCCTCTTCCTTCACCCTATATCTATGCTGCAAGGCCCCAGTTTAGGGGCACATACTGGACTCACTCAGCTAACTATGATAAACCAGAAAGATAAATAAGATATAACTGCTGGAACAAGAGAGATAGTATAGGGGTTAAGTTACTTGCTGTGCATTGAAGCTGACCTTGTTCTGTCCCCCAAGCTCTACTAGGAGTGACCCCTGAACACAGAGCCAGGTATAAACCTGAGAGCACAACTGGGAGTTGTCCCCTTTTTCCCTCCAATAAGAGGTTGCTCAAAGAATCTGGGTAAGCACACATATCTCAAGGAGAAACCAGGACCAGGAGATCACCCAACCAGCATAAACACATGCAGGAGCCCTGGGTTCAAGCTATGGCATGTTAAAATCTTCCAACATGACTGAGAGTGATCCCTGAGCAATACACTTGGAAAAGTCTTCAGCACACCTGTCCTTCAAAGCAAGGCCAATAAAAAGAGCACAAGATCTGAGCAAATTGATTGGGGGGTGGTGGTTGGGGCTCTACTTGGTGGTACTCAGGGGTTACTTTTGGCTCTGCATTCAGGAATTACTATTGGCAAGTTCAAGGGACCTTGTGGGATGGCAGGGGTCGAACTCAGGTCAGTCATGTGCAAGGCAAACGACCTGCCCACTCTTGTATTGCTCCAGCCCCAGATCTAGACAAATTTAGAGAACAATCTCATGGCTGCAAGAACAATACTGTGGAAAAACCCATGTGGAGAGTGTCCCTTCTATACTAAACTAATAACTTTTAGGTAAAGTACTGTTTTTTTGTGTTTAATCTAGAGCAATTGAGAGATAGTGCAGGGGTTAAAGTATTTGGTTTTGACGTGGCTGACCCTGGTTTGAATTTTTTGGCATCACAAATGGTGCCCTGATGGGGCTGGAGCAGTAGCGCAGGGCATAAGGCACTAGGCCTTAAGCAAGGAGTAAGGCATAAGGGCCTTGGCGAGCACTAACCTAGGAAAGACCATGGTTCAATCCCCCAGCGTCCCATAGGGTCCCCCAAGTTAGGAGCGATTTCTGAGCACATAGCCAGGAGTTACCCCAGAGTGTCACTGGGTGTGGCCCAAAATCAAAACAAAACAAAAACTCAAATGGTGCCCTGAACACTGCCAGGGGTCACTTCTGTGCACAGAGACTATGAATAGACCATAAACATCAGTAGGTGTACCATCAAATCCCCCCAAATAAATTAAATAAATAACATAATAACTTTCATCTTAAAAAAATTAATTGTTTATAGATGAACAGTTCCTGGTATGGTACAGGTCCCTGGGACTTGGGTGGTGGTACAAGGGGGTTTCTACACAGACAAAGGTATGAAACTGTGATCCTGAAAACCATTGTAAATCAAGATAAATTTTTTTTATTTTAATTTTATTTTAATATTATCTTCATTTGGGGGCCACACCTGGCAGTGCTAAGGGTCTACTCCTGGCTCTGTGCTCAGGGATCATTCCTAGGAATGCTCAGGGGACCATATAAGGTACCAGGGATTGAACCTAGGTCAATGAAAGATTGCATTATAACTGGAAGTTTGAACCTTTGACCAATAGCTTCCAATCTCTTCCATTCCTACTTTCTCCAGTCCTGAAGACACCATTCTATTCTGTTTGCCTGAGTTGTTTGTTATTGTTATTGTTACTGTTGGTTTTTTCTTAAAATTTTCAATAAATGTTTTTATACTTTATTTATTGATTGATTGATTGGTTGGTTGGTTGGTTTTTGGGTCAGGACACACCCAACAGCACTCAGAGGTTATTCCTGGCTCTGCACTCTAAAATTGCCCCTGGCAGGCTGGGGGACCATATGGGATGCTAGGAATCCAACCAGGCAAATGCCCTACTGCTGTGCTCTCTCCGGCCCCATGTTGTTACTGTTGTTTAGGCTTCTAGCTCACATCTGGCAGTGCTCACCCTGTGCTCAATGATCCCACACCTGGCAATGTTCAGGCGGCCATATACAGCGTTAGGAACTAAATCAGAGTTGGCCATATGCAAAGTACAGGCCTAAATCCCTGGGATTATTTCTTCAGCCTTCTAAATTCAGCCTATTTTATTTTATTTTATTTTATTTTATTTTGGTTTTTGGGCCACACCCTGTGATGCTCAGGGGTTACTCCTGGCTATGCGCTCAGAAGTTGCTCCTGGCTTCTTGGGGGACTATATGGGACGCCGGGGGATCGAACCGCTGTCCGTCCTAGGCTAGCGCAGGCAAGGCAGGCACCTTACCTCCAGCGCCACCGCCCGGCCCCAATTCAGCCTATTTTATATTCTACATTTGAGTAAGACCTAATATGGTATTTCTGAATAAGTTCAACACCTCTAACAAAATATAAAAAGTGCTCAGAACCAGAAATAGCATGCCAGATTAATCCTGCAAATCCTATAACAGCAAATATCATATAATTCTTCCTAGTAAAATAATCCCTTTCACTCAGAATAGTTCTGCAATAGTTGTTTAATCTGACGATTAACCTACACTATAGCAGGATTTGTCTACTTCCTATAGTGAAAGGGGATGAGTCTAAGATTTTCATCTTTCAGTGGAGACAACAGGGGCAGATGGAACAATGATCAGAAGGGCCTTTGCAAATCTTTTATTCCTGAAATGTTTTGCAACCCCAAACTCCTTTAAACTTCCTCAGGGTTGCTTTTGTCGACCTGCCACCACATGAGAGAAAAATCTAGCTGACATGCCATTGAGTTTGACAAGAACTCTCTGAATTTCCTCTGAGAATATTAGCTGGAAGAAAAGAATAGGGAAGCATTCACAGGTAATGTCTATTGAGCTGGGCATGGAAGGCAAATTAGTGAGACTCAACAGCTATGAGGTAAGAGGGAGTGGTGGGAACTAGGGCAGCCAAGCATGAAGTACAAAGCCCAGCTTTCTCAGGACTTACAGTTTTCCAAGAAAACAGAGACATCCTGGTTATTCTTTTTTGTTGTTTTTTGTTTTGTTTCTTTTTTTTCTTGTGCCACACCTGTGGTGCTCAGGGGTTACTCCTGGCTATGCTCTCAGAAATTGCTCCTGGCTTGGGAGACCATCTGGGACACTGGGCAATCGAACAAGCCTGTCCTAGGTGTGTTCAAGGCATCGTCCTACCCCTGTGCCACCACTCTAGTCTGATCCTAGTTATTCTTGATAAAATTTACAAAGGTTTGTATTTGGTGCTGTTACCATGAAAGTGATAACTATATATACCATCAGGTGGTGCTTATAAAATGCATCCAATTGGTCTTTGTTGTAGGTGATCCAGTTGTTAATTTTGAGTATTGATCAAATAGATTTTTCCGGTTTTGTTTTGTTCATTTTGTAGTTGGCATTTGAGCCACTATCAGCAGTGGTCCTGGAATGTTACCCAATTCCATATGCTAATCTCACCTGGATGGTCAGGCCCACCCACATCTGGAAGGGGCTGCTGTTTGGGACAGAGGATAATAGAGAGGTTGGGGGAAGGGGTAGAGAGTGAACATAGGTAGCCAGGATGGATGTAGAGCAGCAGGAAAGAGGTTGCTTAGGTTAGAAGCCATGTGGGAAATGCACATGGTGATTAGGGCCTTGTAATAAAGCTGGATATTTCCTGAAGTTTCAACTGACTGCCTGTGAAATTATTTCTCGCATTTACCCTGAAACCTACAGACCTGCTGTTGGGGCTGCTGGTGCCAGGCCGAGCCAAAAAATAGGTCTCACCAACCCCTTACCAATACTAGGTCTCATTAAATTATATTTAAGCAACACTGGAAGTGAAAGAAATCTCTTTGAGAAGCAGCTAGACAGAAAAAGAGCTCCTGGGGAGGGGGTGGGTGATGCATGTGCAGGTAGGGGTGTGGGGTAGGGAACAACATAGCCTTGGCCGGAGAAATGCTGGAGAAAATCTGGTACTGGAGAAGCTGCCTCTGGAATAAAGTTTCTGGAATCACTGTTTGGAGTGGAGATTGCTGTTGACCACTTTGCAAGCTGTAAGAGCTTAAGATGTTCAGTGGCTGGTGTGCCACGCTTTCTTGCCATTCTAAGAACCCAGAATCTAAACAGTGCCAGTTAGACTTAAGAGAGATGAACGAACATTGTGTAGATGGGAGCCGGCCTCAGAGTAGCCAGATTCCATCCTCTGCTGCTGGCACTGTTCGCTGCAGGAAGTAGCAGGGAGCTTCCTTGGAGACCCAGAATACTGTACCTACAGCTGGTGCCTGCATGTGGGGGACATCAATCCCCTTCAGCGAACAGAACACATAGTGAATCCCCAATGAATTGCCCAGAAAAGAGATTTATTTGCATAATATGAACCTGATGTTTCCTTCAGAACTCCCAGTCTTCACTAGATTTCCTGTATTGAAAGCAGCTTTCCAGTATGAATGTTATTCACTGTCAGGACTTTGACCTTCTGCAATCTGTACTGCTTTCTAGTATTTAGAGAAGACACTGAGAATAAGAAATATGTAGAAGCTCCCAAGTTCAAAAACTCAGGGCTAAAGAGACAACTCAATAGGCTGAGTGCACAATTTGCATGTAGGAAAGCAGGTCAATGCTCATTAGATTTTATACAAGAATTTTTTTTTTTGGGGTCACACCCGGCAGCGCTCAGGAGTTACTTCTGGCTCTATGCTCAGAAATCGTTCCTGGCAGGCACGGGGGACCATATGGGATGCCGGGATTTGAACCATTGTCCTTCTGCATGAAAGACAAACACCTTACCTCCATGCTATCTCTCTAGCCCCTATACAAGATTTTTTATACAAGATTTGATTGGGTTGAACAAGTACTAAATATAGAGTATAGTGCCTAATAGTAACAACTAAACTGCTTTTTATCTATCTAGTGACTGTCAGTGTCAGAGTACTTAACACTTAAGTACAGTGTCAGGGTACTTAAAACTCAGAGCTTAACTGAAGTTGACTATAGGGATGAGGCAAGGAAAAGTTAGGAGGGGTTGGAGAGAGAGCACAGCGTGTTTGCCTTGCACGCAGCCGACCTGGGGTGGACCCAGGTTTGATCCCTGGCATTCCATATGGTCCCTCTAGCGTGCCAGGAGAGATTTCTGAGCACAGAGCCAGGAGTAACTCCCAAGCGCTGCTAGGTGTGGACCAGAAAACAAAGCAAAACAAAACAAAAACAAAGCAAAACAAAAAGTTAGGAGTTACCACTCATTGTAGCAACATGCATTATCATAGCAGTGAAAGAGATGCTTGAGGGTTAGGCTGAAGTAAACCAGCCTCAAACAGGTTTTGTGTCAAGGAACTGGGAAGTGCGACTCCCCACCCCATGTCATGGCAGAGGTCCATGCACCATCTTGCATTCTCTTCTTCCCTTGCCCAGCTGCCTAGATTTCTAACCTCCTTTCCAGGACTCAGTCCTCAGGACATGGAGAGGGAAACATTTCACATCCTCCTGTCAACCAGCTGTTGGGCACAGCTGTCTGAGCTGCCATATGTGAAAGACAGCAGAGCACAAAATGGGAATTTGGGGTTATTGATTCATGGATGTGCCCCACTGGCACTTTTGTGAGCAGGAAATAAGCACCTGTCAAGGCAGAGGCACTTCCACATTCTGAGGCTTGCTTGTTTCAGCACTTAAAAACTCCTGTTCTCGGGGCCGGGCAGTGGTGCTAAAGGTAAGGTGCCTGCCTTGCCTGCACTAGCCTTGGACGGACTGCGGTTCGATCCCCCGGTGTCCCATATGGTCCCCCAAGCCAGGAGCAACATCTGAGCTCATAGCCAGGAGTAACCCCTGAGCATTACCGGGTGTGGCCCAAAAACCAAAAACAAACAAACAAACAAAAAAAAAACTCCTGTTCTCAGGGCCAGAGAGATAATATAAGGGTTATGGTTCATGCTCTTAATGCAGCCAAACCTGGATTAATACTTGGCATAGAATATATACCATTCCTCAATCCAGGAATAAGCCCTAAACACTGTTGAGTATGACCCAATCTCAAAAGAAAGGAAGGAAGGAAAGAAGGAAGGAAGGAAGGAAGGAAGGAAGGAAGGAAGGAAGGAAGGAAGGAAGGAAGAAGAAAGGAAGGAAGGAAGGAAGGAAGGAAGGAAGGAAGAAGAAAGGAAGAAAGGAAGGAAGGAAGGAGAAAGAAAGGAAGAAAGGAAGGAAGGAAGGAGAAAGGAAGGAAAGAAGGAGAAAGGAAGGAAAGAAGGAAGGAAGGAAGGAAGGAAAGAAGGAAGGAAGGAAAAAAGGAAGAACTTCTGTTCTCTATAATTTTTTTGGTTCTGGTTTGTTTTGGGGGGGCCACATCCGGTGACATTCAGGGGTTACTCCTGGCTATGTGCTCAGAAATCACTCCTGGCTTGGGAGACCATATGGGACGCCGGGGATCAACTGAGTTCTGTCCTTGGTCAGCCACGTGAAAGGCAAACGCCCTACTGCTATGCTATCGCTCAGGCCCATTCTCTAATAATTTGTCAGAAATTTCTAAGTGAACCACTTCATTGGAGGTGCTTGAATGTTGGGTAAGAAAATCCCCCTTTTTTTAACTTTGGTTTTTGAATTTTGGGTCATACCCAGCAATGCTCAGAAATTACTCCTGGCTCTAGGCTCAGAAATCGACCCTGTTAGGCATGGGGGACCCTATGGGATGCCAGGATTTGAACCACCACCCTTCTGCATGCAAGGCAAATGCCCTACCTCCATGCTATCTCTCTGGCCCCAGAAAATCTCTTTTTAAATCAGAGTTTTCATTTTATTTTGTCCTGGTGAGTTACAAATATTCATAGAAACAGGAACAGACTTGGAATTTGCCCATCATCAAGCACTGCAGGCACCCAAGCTGAGACGAAAGTGGATGTTGTCCTCTGCACATGTATGTTCATTGTAGCTCTATTTATAATAGCCAGAATCTGGAAACAACCCAGATGCCTGACAACAGATAAGTGGCTAAAGAAACTGTGATACATATGCACAATGGAATACTAGGCAACTGTCAGGAAAAATGAAGTCATGACATTTTTTACATAGATAGACATTAAAACTAGTATGCTGAGTGAAATGAGTCAGAGGAAGAGAAATAGATACAGAATAATCTCACTCATCTGTGGGATTTAATAAAAATAAAAGATAGTATGGTAATAATACCCAGGGACAATAAAGATGAGGTTTGAAAAAACCAGCCCATGATATGAAGCTTACCACAAGATTGGGGAATGCAGTTAGAGAAATAACTACACCAACAATTATCATGATAATGGTAGTGAGTGAGAGAAATAGAATGCTCGTCTCGAAGACAGGCAGGCGTGGAAGAGGAGGGTGATGGGGAGCATTGATGGTAGATGGTTGCACTGGTGAAAGGGGTGTACTTTTATATGACTGAAATCCAACTATAAATATGCTTGCAATCATGGTGCTTAAATAAATATATTAATAACAAATAACATAAATTAAAAAATAAAGGGGCCAGAGTGGTGGCACAAACAGTAAGGTGTCGGTCTACTGTACACTAACCTAGGATGGACCGTGGTTTGATCCCCAGGCACCCCATATGGTCCCCCAAGCCAGGAGCAATTTCTGAGTGCATAGCTAGGAGTAACCCCTGAGTGTCACTAGGTGTGGCCGAAAAACCAAAAAATAAATAAATTAATTAAAAATAAAGTGTTCTATCATCTTTCTCCCTCCTTATTGGCCCTGTAATTTTTTGAGACAATAATCTAAAAATCTATTCATGATTAAAAAAAAAGTGCTAAGGTGCTGGAGTGATAGTATAGAATATAAGACACTTGCCTCGCATATGGCCTACTAGGATTCAATTGCCTGAGCAGACAGCAGTGACTCCTGTACAAGAGCTAGGAGTAGCCCCTGAGTACTATCAGGTGTGTCCCAAATCCACATCCCTCCCCCCAGAAAAAGAAAAAGAAAAAGCTGCATCTAGTGGACAGTGGTACCTTCATACGTGCAGACTTAATTGGATTATTTCCACATATCTGTAGATAAGATTGAGTCATGAAAATAAAGTTAAATACCCAAGTCTGGCCTCCTTTACTTTTTTTTTTGTTTTGTTTTTGGGCTACACCCAGCATTGCTCAAGGGTTACACCTGGCGCTATACTCAGGAATCATTCCTGGCAGTGCTCAGATACACCATATGAATCCGGTTAGCAGCATACAAGACAAGCACCCTACTTTCTTTCTTTCTTTTTTTTTTTTTTTTTGGTTTTTGGGCCACACCCGTTTGATGCTCAGGGGCTACTCCTGGCTATGTGCTCAGAAATCGCTCCTGGCTTGGGGGGACCATATGGGACACCGGGGAATCGAACCGCGGTCCATCCTACGCTAGCACTTGCACGGTAGACACCTTACCTTTAGCGCCACCTTCCCGGCCCATCCCTACTTTCTGTACTCTCTCTTTAGCCCTTCCTTTACCATTTCTTTGTTTCATCATCTCCCACCCTTAACACCCAATAGAAAAGCAATCACTTACCCAATGCATGGGTTGGTCTGGTACCTCGGTGCTGTGTAAGAGAAAGGAGAAATGTTCTTGTCTACAAAGGACCCAAAGCCCAGCCGGAAATTGCTGGTGAGTTTCCTCATTTCCTCTGCCAGCTTAGTGCCAAGGTTCCGGATACTGTCCAGGTCATCCTTCATGGACAGGGAGAGGTCCATTAGGTAGTACAAGTCCACAGGATAATCCTCTACTTGCCGAACTTGTAGTTGGAAGGCTGTCTTGTCCCCTGTGTCAACAAGGAAGTAGAGTGTGTAAGTGGGTACCCAACTGATGGGGGTGTGTGTGTGTCATGGATTTGACTTTCTGTTTTTTGAAGGGAGGGTCATACTTAGCAATGTTCAAAAGTTACTTCTGGCTCTGCACTCAGGAATCACTCCTGGCAGCCTCAGGGGACCATATGGAATGCCGGAGATGATCAGGTTGGCTGTGTGCAAGGCAAAAGCCCTACTCGCTGTGCTGTCACTCCGGCCACCTTTTGTTTTGTTTTGTTTGTATTTTGGGCTACAACCAGCACCCAGCAGAGCTCTGTTGTTCTTCCTGGATCTGTACTAAGGAGTTACTCCTACATGCTCAGGAGACCATATGGGATGCCAGAGGATGCTAAACCCAGGTCAGCCACATGCCAGGCCAATAACTTACCAACTGTGCTATCTCTCTGGCCCTAAATTTGACCTCTGAAGTTAATTCACCTCTTACTTTCATTGATGACTATGATGAAATATTGATTATGTTGATTATTATATTATACCTTGTTTTATCCAAAACAAAGATCATCTTATCTCTGGTTTCTTTTTATCTGTTTGTTTACAACTTGGTTTTATCCCAAAACAGAGATTGCTTTATGTGTCTCAAACAAACCTGGGTGGGACTAATTCAGGATAGCCTGAGCTATCTGTCCTTATTTCCTCACCGGGGTGGGGATCTGGAGGGTGGTGGTTTCTGTACTCAATAAAAAGGATAGATCTGGGCCAGAGAGATAACACAGGGGTAGGGCATTTGCTTTGCAATCAGATGATTTAGGATAGACAGTGGTTCGAATCCCAGCATTCCATATGGTTCCCCATACCTGCCAGGAGTGATTTCTGAGTGCAGAGCCAGGAATACCGCTGGGTGTGACCCAAAAACCAAAAATCAAAAGGAAAAGAGATAGTTCTAGCAGGCAGCTTGCTCTCAATACAAGGTAGAAGATTGCCAGACTACATGTGTTTCACCCTCAGCCTGGTTTGGATTATTTTATGTGGTGACCCTGCTTCAGACTTTCTCACTCAGGATTGGAAATACAGTGTGTGGATTTATTTACAATTGATGAATAAATATATCAGAATAAATACTTCCTTGGAAGCAAAGTGTCTGAAGGGATCAAAGGTGCTGAGGATGGAATTCTAGGTTCTTCTTCCACATGCTTGGCTCAAGCCTTTTTCCTTTCCTTTTCTTTTCTTTCTTTTTTTTTTTTTTTTTGAAACTTGTTAACTATCACTTTCATTAAGGCTCTGTATTTACATCACAAAAAAAATCCGAGTGTTAAGGTTGGACTCAGACACGCATGAGGGCTTTTGGGTCAAAGATCTGGACATACAATGTGTGAGAGTTGGGCACCAGTGTGGTGATGCAAGGGGTAAGGTGTGTGCCTTGCCTGAACTAGCCTAGGATGGACCACAGTTCGATCCCCCGGCGTCCTATATGGTCCCCCAAGTCAGGAGTGATTTCTGAGCACATATCCAGGAGTAACTCCTGAATGTCACTGGGTGTGGCCCAGAACACCCCCAAGAGTGCCCCACACACCCCCCATCCAACTTTATACCAGGGGGCCAGAGAGATAGCATGGAGGTAGGGTATTTGCCTTGCATGCAGAAGGACAGTGGTTCAAATCCCGGCATCCCATATGGTCCCCCGAGCCTGCCAGGAGCGATTTCTGAGTGTAGAGCCAGGAGTAATCCCTGAGCGCTGTCGAGTATGACCCAAAATAAAACAAAACAACAACAATGAAAAAAAGAAAGCAACTCTATACCAACTTCAGAGAAAGAATCAGCCAAGATAGGGATGAGGCCAGGAGGAGTGTGTCAAGGTTTTTGTGACATACAAATAAAACAGTGAACAAAAGAAAAAAAGAATACTCATGAGGTGAGTAGACTAGAATGAGGCAGAGAGATGCACTGGGCAGGGAAGAGAAAGGGTTTGGATGTTGCTAAAAAATAGCTCTAAAAGATGCCCAAAGAAAGTGCCGTGGCAAAATACCTGCTTTGTAAGTGTAAGACTATAAATTCAATCCTAAGCATCACTCACCTGCACTGAACAGGTGTCTCAATCTTGAAACATTGTTATTTGGGATCCTTGGCACCACAACAAAAAGAATGCAATCTCCAGCATACCACCACCAGGTATGCAAACACCACAATTCAAATATACAACTCCCAGTGAGGACCACAACTAACTGTGTGTTATTTCCAGTCATCACAACAACAAAGGGAAGGGGAACTGAAATGAAATACGGGGCCGGAAGGGTGGCATGGAGTGATAAGGTGTCTGCCTTACTGGCGCTAGCCTAGGACAAATCGTGGTTCAATACCCTGGCATTCCATATGGTCCCCCAAGCCAGGAGTGATTTTTTTTTTCTTTTCTTTTTTTTTTGAGGAGATCACACCTGGCAGTGCTCAAGGGTTACTCCTGGCTCTATACTCAGAAATCGCTCCTGGCAGGCTTGGGGAGCTATATGGGATGCCGGGATTTGAACCACTGTCCTTCTGCATGCAAGGCAAATGCCCTACCTCCATGCTATCTCTCAGGCCCCAAGCCAGGAGCAATTTCTGAGTGCATAGCCAGGAGTATCTCCTGAGCATCACCAGCTAAACCCCTCCCAATAACTAAATAAATAAATAAATAAATAAATAAATAAATAAAAAGGGCCAGTGAGGTGGTGCTAGAGGTAAGGTGTCTGCCTTGCAAGCGCTAGCCAAGGAAGGACCTTGGTTCAATCCCCCGGCATCCCATATGGTCCCCCCAAGCCAGGGGTAATTTCTGAGCGCTTAGCAGGAGTAACCCCTGAGCATCAAATGGGTATGGCCGAAAAATCAAAATAAAATAAAATAAAATAAAATAAAAAGATTTAAAAAAATATTCTTCCAATACAGGGTTTAAGGCATTTGACTTGCATGCTATTGACCCTTGCTGGATCTCTAGCACTATATATGATCCCTTGAACACTGAACCATGAGTAAGCACTGTGTACCTGGATATGGTCCAGAAACAGAAACTGGGCGTGAATAGATAGTACAGCAGGTAGGGTGCTTACTTTGTGAAAAGCAAACCTGGATTTAATCCCTAATGCTGCACATGGTTCCCTAAACCTGCCAGAAGTTATCCCAGAGCACAGAGCCAGAAGTAAATCCTAATCTCAGTTGGGTGTGACTCCTGAAACAAACAGAAACCAAAAAAATTTAAATAATTGTAATTCAACAAGAAACTATCATTAATGGTATTGTAAATAACAGAACCACAATCTATTTTTTAGAAAATTTAGAAAAACTACTAACACACACAAAAAATGAAAAGACAAAATAAAATGCCCCCCACAAAGACAAAAATGGCTATTTCTGCCATAAACTGTCTATTTCTGCTAATTTTCCCAGACATTCATCAAACCATTTTAGGCCCACCTGACTTTTTTCTTTTTTTGGACCACACCCGGTGACACTCAGGTGTTACTCCTAGCTATGCACTCTCAGAAGTTGCTCCTGGCTTGGGGGGACTATATGAGATGCTGGGGATCGAACCCAGGTCTGTCCAAGGTCAGCCACAAGCAAGACAAATGCCCTACTGCTGTGCTATCGCTCTCCCCTGTCTGACATTTTGGGGAAACACAGACATAACTCACCTTCACTGAAAATTCTAAGTACAGAAGACAGATGCCAAATACCAGTCCCATTGAGAAGATGAGAAAGAAAATGAATTAAAACAGCAGTAAATTTTTTTTATCTGCTACAGAAATTCAATATCATTTTTGCAGGCTTGAGAAATAGTATAATGGATAAGGCTGACCTGGGTTTGATTCCTAACATCCCATATGCATCTCTGAGCACTTCTAGGAGTAATTCCTTAGTACAGAGAAAGGAATAAGGAGCGTTGCTGGGTGTATCCCCAAGACAAAACAAAGCAAATCATTTTTACATGACTGGAGAGATGGTACAAAGGTTATCTCTCACTAGGGTTAGATCTACAGGACAACACATGGTCTCTGGAGAAGAGTCAGGAGAAAGCCCCAAACACCACTAGGTTTGGCCTTCTCCAAAACCAAACCCAAAAAAGCTTTTCATTCTTTTGCCTCTAAATATAACCAGCGAATGAGGGGGGGGGGGGATAGTTCTGAGAAGACCTAGAGAAACTAGATGGGAGGTGTGGCCTCTGTAAACCCAGATGGACAGAGAGGCCCATATTTGAGCAATAAGGGCAGGAATCAAGTCAGGATAATCCCAGATTCATTGTAAATCTCTAACACACATGGTTTAAGATAACTTTAAGCTGCAAGTCATACCAGATATTTAATTCTATCTTCCGTTGGGTCTATAATTCTAATACAGGTTCCAAGAAATAGGCTCACCTACTGGGGAAGAGCTTCCCTCACATCTGTTGTACTCCAGGGGGCTCACAAGAGGCATTACAAAGTGGACTCACTTCTGCCCAACACTTGCTCGGCTGGCAGTCAGGTCTCAGTAAAACCAACCATTCACTCGGAGCTGACAGTTAGCAAACTGATGTTGTCTTTGTCTTCATTTGTTGTGTTTGATTTATGTATAACGTGTCTGTTTTATTAAACACTATAAAATTGTGTGTATGGTGCTAGGAATAGAGCCGAGAGAGAACCTCACCCAGGCAAGGCACTTGCTCTACCACTGGGTCACATTCCCAGCTCTAAACTCCCGTAAGACTTTTCATCTATGTCATTTGTGTAATTCTAAACATTTTTCAGACTATGCCTCTTTTTCTCTACGAGAAGTGGAAAGTCTGGTGGTAAAGAACTCAAAGCAAGGACACCAAATAATAGAGTGAATTTCAACATGTCTTCTTGAGTACCTAAGGGGCAAATGATCATCTTCTGTTAACGTGAAAATGGGAATCTACTTGAACTTTTTGGACAGGAACACAATCTTCCATGTGCCCCTCCTTGAAGTCCTCCAATAAGGCAGAGTTCATTATCTGTACTGTGAACAATTAAATAACCCAAAAGGTTTTAACTCAAGTTTCAGCTCTGTCTCTTGACTAGGGGAATAATCCAAGGTCCAACGTCCTTAAATTAAACCTGAAAAAAGAATATCACAACATGGTGGTAGGCCAGAGTGTACTGTTTCAGAAAGAAATGTTCTGGAAACAGTAAAGGCTATAGCATGAAGGATGACGATTATCCCCACTGTCTGTGGTTCCTGTGGCAGTGCCCCAACTTGTCCCTCTGTATCCTCTGTATCCGGCTCTAACCGCCTGCAGAGGAAGGTTTTCTGTTGGTATAAGGCTATTTTTAAAGCTATCAAGTCTGACTCAAATGGAAGAATGTACGAGATTTCTTCCAGAATGAATTCCAGGCTAGGTCTGTCTCTTTCTGGTTCCCATCATGTACTCTGCAGGGCTGCAGAAGGACCCTGTTGGAGGTCTTTTGGTCCCTCTGTATCTTTGACCTGTATTGACCCCTTGACCCTAGTTGACAGAGCCTGAGAAGGTCATGTTTCCACCGTTCAATTCCAGGGCCTTCAAGAAGAGGCTCTGCATTTCCTGTGTCCTGCACCCTCCCCTCCATGGTCCCAGCTGAGCCTATGAAAATCCATGGCCCACTCCTGTGATGTCTAATTAATTAACAGGTGACCTCCTTAAGACCAGAACAGGTGCTGGCTGGATCTGGGGAGGGAAAGTGGAGGAAAGCTTGAACGAAGGAGCTAGGGTTGAACTAAATTCCATGGCTCAGGGGACCTTCCCTTCTCAGAATCAGGGGATCCTGTTCCCAAGGATTTAGGGTCCCCTAGGACTTTGGACTCCTTTAAACTTGCTACTCAGCTTCTAGTTGATAAAGCCGGGAGATGTTTATAAGAGCCATACAAATGCATAGTACAGTGGTCCCAAGAGTCAATTATTAAAGCAATTCTCTAAGGGGATAAAGAGATAGAAAATTCTGCCAAAAAACTTGGGTGTGAACTGCTTTGGCCATTTAATCTAATTATAAATGTTCTAGACAGGATAGCAAGATGTGTAGGTCTTGCTGTATTTATGTCAGTTTCTATTCTTTTTTTTTGGGGGGGGGGGGGGCCACACCCAGCTGTGCTCAGGGGTTACTCCTGGCTGTCTGCTCAGAAATAGCTCCTGGCAGGCACGGGGTTACCATATGGGACACCGAGATTCGAACCAACCACCTTTGGTCCTGGATCGGCTGCTTGCAAGGCAAATGCCGCTGTGCTATCTCTCCGGGCCCGGTCAGTTTCTATTCTAAGTGAGAAAACTCTTGGGATTAACTTAACTAAAGACATGAAGGACCTGTACAAAGAAAACTACAAAACCCTGCTTTAAAAAATAAAGAGGACAAAGGAAATGGAGACACATACCCTGCTCATGAATTGGGAAGATTAACATAATTAAAATGGCAATACTCCCCAAAGCATTGTACAAATTTAATACAATCCCTCTAAAGATACCCAAGATATTCTTTAAAGAAGTGGAACAAACACTCATGAAATTCATCTGGAACAATAAATACCCACAAATAGCTAAAGAAACCCTGGGGAAAAGGAATAGGGAGACATCACTTTCTTCAACTTTAAACTGTATTACAAAGCTATAGTCATTAAAACAGAATGTTACTGAAAAAAAAACAGACCCTCAGATCAGTGGAATAGACTAGAGTATTCAGAAAATATTCCCCAGACATACAATCAATTGTTCTTTGATAAAGAGGCAAAAAATGCAAAATGGAGCAAGGATAACCTCTTCAACAAGTGATGTTGGGACAATTGGTCAACCACTTGCAAAAAAAAAAATGAACTCAAATCTCCATCTAACACCTTGCAAAAAGGTCAAATGCAAATGGATTAAAGACCTTGATATCAGACATGAAACCGTAAGGTGTATAGAACAACACATTGGTAAAACACTCCATGACAATTGAGACTAAAAGCATCTTCAAGGAGGAAACAGCACTCTCCAAACAAGTTGAAGCAGAGATAAACAGATGGGACTATATTAAACTGAGAAGTTTCTGCACTTTAAAGGAAATAATGCCTAAGATAAAAAAAAAAAAAGCCATCCACAGAATGAGAAAAGCTATTCATTCAATACCTATAAGATAAGGGGTTAATATCAAAGATATACAAGGTACTGACAAAACTTTACAAGAAAAAACATCTAGCCCCATCAAAAAATGGGGAAAGAAATGAATAGACAATTTCTCAAAGAAGAAATACAAATGGCCAAAAGGCACAATAAAAATGTTCCACATCACTAATCAAAACAACAATGAGGTGCCATCTTATGCCACAGAGACTGGCACACATCACAAAGAACAAGAACAATCAGTGCTAGAGGGGATGTGAGGAGAAAGGAATTCTCATACACTGATGGTGGGAATGCTGTCTAGTCCAGCCCTTATGGAAAACAATATGAAGATTTCTCAAAAACTGAAAATTGAGCCCCCATATAATCCAGTAACACCACTCTTAGGGATATAACCCAGGAACACAAAAACACAATGCAAAAATTTCTTTTTCACACCTATATTCATTGCAGCACTATTTTCAATAGCCAGACTCTGGAAAAAACCAAGATGCCTTTCAACAGATGAATGGTTAAAGGAACTGTGGTACATACACCTAATGGAATATTATGCAGCTGTGGAGATGAAGTCATGAAATTTTCCTATACATGGATGTACATGGAATCTATTATGCTGGGTGAAATAGGTCAGAGACACACACACAGAATAGTCTCACTCATCTATGGGCTTTAAGAAAAATAAAAAACATTATTGAAATAATTTCCAGAGATGAGGGTCGGAAGGAACAGCTCACGATATGAAGCTCACCACAAAGAGTGGTGAGTGAAGTTAGAGAAATAACTACTCTAAGAACTATCGTAACAATGTCAATGAGTAAGGGTAGTAGAAAGCGGGATATGGGGGCATTGATGATAGGAATGTTGTACTGGTGAAGGGGGGGGGAGTATTCTTTTTAAGACAAAAAACCAACTACAATCATGTTTGTAATCACCATGTTTAAATAATATATATATATATGTATTAAAAAGACAGAGTATAAAAAAGAGGGGGAAACTGAGGAGGAGAGGAAGAAATCACAGACAGTTCAGGAGTTAAGGTGTTTACTTTATATGCTGCTGACCATACACCATATATGGCTCCCTAAATACCACCAGGGGTATCCTGAGAGCTGAGCTAAGAATAGCTCCTAATTCCTTTTGGGTATAGCCCAATCATCCAATCCAAATAAATAAAAAATTGTTTTTGTTTTGTTTTTGGGGCCACACCCAGTGATGCTCAAGGGTTACTCTTGGCTCTGCACTCAGAAATTGATTCTGGCTTGGGGACCATATGGGATGCCAGGGATTGAACTAAGGTCCGTCCTAGGTCAGCCAAGTACAAGGCAAATGCCCTAGCGCCGCGCTATCGCTCTGGCCCCAATAAAAATAATTTTTAAGGAGGAAAGAATGGGAAGAGAGGACTAAAAAGAGGAGAAAAGAAAGGAAGGAAATAAAATAAAGGGAGATAGGATGGGAAGATGGAAGGGAGGGCTTTTTATGACTGGGAAGGCCTATCCTCCTGAAATTGAGATATATCATTTAGAACCCAGGATCTACTGTGGAACCATACTGCTTTTTGTAAAGTATGTTTTAAAATAAGTTTTTTGAAGATTAAAAAAATAAAAAAGAAAACTCTTTGCTTTAAATTCTAAAGAAAATCACACACACACACACACACACAACACACATTTCTTAGTGCTTTCTAGGATGGGAGGAGCATATGAAACTCACTTTGCTAGGGAGGTTTGTTGCTCTCAGCTCTGCTGATTTCCAAAGCTACAAACTCTTCAGTGACCTTGGCACTAATGGAATGTTCGTCTGTCAGCAGACCCTGCAGGGACTGTCACTCCCAGGGCAGGAGTGGGAGATCAGCACCCTTCTCAAACAGCACCACCCTGCTGGCAGGCAGGATGGGGGAAGGGGAGACAGAGAGCAAACCAAGAGTTTTCTCTGCTGAATAAAGGTTTGAGGTATACATTCCACCTTTTGGAGAGCCTCACTGAATACAGCACATGAGACCCATTCTGATGGTCCTTCAGATACCCAACTCCATGCCAACTGAACCGGACGTGACAACAAAGACTGCTGGTGTCACTGTGGTGCTTCATGAGAACTATCTCAAAGACACCATCCAACCCTTTATACTTGCCTGATCACCCCCCATTTAATGTCTCCCCCATGCCCAGAAAGTATCTTTGGCCCATCTCCCCCTGTGGGAGTATTCCTTCTCTCAGAAGGCTCCCTTAATCCCAGCAAAATCAGAGAGGTGAGGCAAAGCAAGGCAGCAAGGCAAGGCAAAGCTCCTATGAGCAGTCCTTCTGGTTTTTCCTGTTTCCAATGCACACCTTAGCTCTGTTCTGCAGGCTTTTGTCCAGAATCCCCTAAGTGTAGGTCCCCATAACAAGCATCAAGTATAAACTAGCCTTCTGACTACAGTGTATTTTTAAAAAGATCTTTGTGGGAGATGCAAGTAGCCCATGCCTGGCAGTGTTCTGTGCTTATTCTTGGCAATGTGCTTGATGATCACGCCTACCTAGTATGACTTTTAGAATCCTAAGTGGTACAAGGGATCAAATCTGACTGTACACAATTTTCCCTTATTTAGTTTTTTTTGTTTTGGGGCCACACCCACTAGCACCCAGGGGTTTGATCCCTGACATCCCATATGGTCCCAGAGCCTTCCAGGAGGAATTTCTGAGTGCAGAACCAGTAGTAATGCCTGAGTGCCAAGAGCGTAGCCCAAAATCCAAAAGAATGAATGAATGAATGAATGAAGGAAGGAAGGAAGGAAGGAAGGAAGGAAGGATAAAGGGAAGGAAGGATGAAGGGAAGGAAGGATGAAGGGAAGGAAGAAAGAAGGAACAAAGAAAGTAATCTTTTCTCTGCCTTCCCTGCACAAAAAATGAAAGAATTAGCTTATTCTTTGAACAGATATTCAAGAGCAAGTACATCTTGAAAAATCACTGTAGAAACCCAAGAATTCTTTGTTTGTTTGATTTTGGGCCACATCCAGTATACTAGTTGATTTTTGTTCAAATGTTCAATGATTTTGTTCAAAAGATGAAGTAGGACTTTAACAAAGACCCCAAGTTAATGTAAAAATGTTTTTATTCACCAGAATTACCCTGCCAGACTAGAAACTGAAAGAAAAAAGAAAAGGGAAATATAAAAGCCATTGACTTTACAACAGAACTACAGCAGAAGAGGGAATGGAGAAGGGGAGGCTATAACACCTTGTAAAACACTGCCCTCCAGTTCTTTGGTTCAAAGCCTAGAAGGTAATATTACTATTTGCTCAAGATCCAGACCAAGAGCCAAGGAATTGATCCCCCACCTAGGAGAAAGCTGCTGGGCTGCATTGCACCCCTCAGAATTCTTATAGGTGGAGTCAAGAAAGGAACTCTCGGGCCAAAGAGCACAGAAGTAGAGCGTTTGCCTTGCATTCCGCCGACCCAGGAGGGACCAGGTTCAATCTCCGGCATTCCATATGGTCCCCAAGCCTGCCTGGGACAATTTCTGAGTGCAGAGCCAGGAGTGACCCCTGAGCACCGCTGGGTGTGGCCCAAAATCCAATCAATCAATCAATAAAGTTTTAAAAAAAGAAAGAAACTCTCAGAAGACATGGAACTCCCCCACCACCAGCACTGCAGCACTGGGCAGGGTATCCTTGCATGCCTAAAGAATAATCTGCATTACTCTGGACTGTTGTAACAAGTACTTGGGAGACTTAAAAACCATAGAAATGTGTTTCTTATTGTTGGGAAAACTTTGGGTGTTGGTCGGGGGGTGCTCTGAGAAGGATGTGTTTCTAGCCACAAACTACTGACTCCTTGCTTGTGGTCAAGGTGGGGGTGGGGTGATCTGTTCTCTCTGTGATCATTGCAGTGCTGAGCCCATTCATAAAGAAGAGGTCCTGACCTCTCAAAAGCTTCTCCCAATGCTACAAGGACTGAAGTCAGGGTTTCAATGTCTGAATAGGAGACAGGCACAAAGCCGCACGAGCAATAGCAAGTTGCATACCACCAGGCCATCTGATCCACCTTTATCTTTTTTTGTGTGTGTGGTTTTGGGGTCACACCCGGCAGCGCTCAGGGGTTAGTCCTGGCTCTATGCTCAGAAATGGCTCCTGGCAGGCTTGGGAGGCCATGTGGGATGCCAGAATTCGAACCACCAATCTTCTGTATGCAAGGCAAACACCTTACCTTCATGTTATCTCTCCGGCTCCTGATCCACCTTAATCTTAATAAGGGTGAAGGTTACATAAGGTCAATATGAAAACCAGAGCCAATGCCCATTAAGTAACTAGGCACCTCTAAAGTAGATAGAGAGAAAGGAGGGAAGAAAAGATTCATTAGCAGGGGCTGGCAAGATACCCTAATCAAAAGCAGCTATGGTCTGTAGTTTGGTGAATATTGTAGTCTCAAATTCCATTTCATGATGTGAATGATTCTCTGATTACTATGTAAGATGCAGTGATCACATTATTCTGTGGGCAAAGCACTTGCCATGTTGAGTGTGATCCCAGTACCAACTGAGTACTGCTAAAATGTGGCTCCAATAGTAGAACCAGGGGCTGGAGAGATAGCATGGAATTAAGGTGTTTGCCTTTCTTGCAGGTTCAAATCCCGGCATCCCATATGGTCCCCCGAGCCTGCCAGGAGTGACTTCTGAGCATAGAGGCAGGAGTAACCCCTGAGCACTGCCGGGTGTGACCCAAAAACCAAAACCAAAACAAAACAAAACAAAAGTAGAAGCAAATAAAAATGTCAGAAGATGGTATCTCTGGGGAAAAGGCCATAAAACCTATATCTTTGTAATATCTATTTTAGAATAATTTTCTAAAATTATTTCAAAAGAACCAGATCTTCTTATAATAAGTTTAGGCAGATTTCCCTTTTTGCCTTGAGGCCCATCACACCCCCCACCTAGACTCCAGTTCCACAACTGAACCTCATTAAGTCGACAAATCACTAAATTATCCAGTTCCATTTTCCTAGAGCACATAGCCACATAGGAGGCTGTGTAACACCTCCAAATTTTATAATACTGACAATCTAGAAGGAACATAGAAAATTGGACAGGAAAGTTGCATAGAAGACCACCAAGCTCAATGAACAAAAACAATTGCATAGAAGGCTCAACTAGCATCAATCAGTCCAGTATATCCTCAGATAATGACTTTAATAACATCACTGTGAGATGTAACAACTACCGCAAATTGACTGTTCTTGTTTTGTTTGAAAATTCTATTTGCCTTTGTATTATAATAAGCAATATAAAGTAAATGTGTTTTTACTGCCAAGGGGGCAGGCTGGGGTGGTGAGTGAGTGACTTTGGTGGAAGGAAGGTCACATTGGTGGTGGAATTGGTGGTAGAAAACTAAATGCTTGAAAGAACATTGTAAACTACAATGTTATAATAATAATAATATTATATATTATATATAATAATTATAATATTGATAAAGGACCAGATATAGTACCAGGATTAAGATGCATGCCTTGCACACTGCTGACTTGGGACAGACCCAGGTTCAATTATCGGTATCCATATGGTCCCCCGAGCCTACCAGGAGCAATTTCTGAGTGCAGAGGCAGGAGTAACCCCTGAGCGCCACTGGGTGTGGTCCAAAAACCAAAACCAAAGCAAAACCAAAACCAAAACAATAAAAAAAAAGTTATATGCCTTGCCCCTGATTGATCCCAATTCTCTCTCTGGTTCCCTGCATATGGTTCCCTGCACACTGCCTGAAGTGACACTCTAAATACTGCATAGTGTGGGCTTCAGCCTCTCTGTCAAAAAAAGAAAGAGCAAAAATTTAAAAAGTTGGGCCCGGAGAGATAGCACAGCGGCGTTTGCCTTGCAAGCAGCTGATCCAGGACCAAAAGTGGTTGGTTCGAATCCCGGTGTCCCATATAGTCCTCGTGCCTGCCAGGAGCTATTTCTGAGCAGACAGCCAAGAGTAACCCCTGAGCATCGCCGGGTGTGACCCAAAAACAAAACAAAACAAAACAAAATTAAAAAAGATTATTTCATAGCTGTGTGTCTTTCAGTTCCATATATGAGAAAGATCATTCTATATCTATGGTTGGTATCCTTTGGAAAGGGACAAGGGTACTCTGAGGGATATAATATTAGAATACATGCATGAGAAATCATTATTAAGAATATTATAAATTACAGAACTCAATTTAAGTTCTTTTCTAAAAATATTAATAATATTTTAATCCACATAAAGGAAAAGGACAATTATTTCAAAAGAAAATGTCAGGACTTGAAAGATAGAATTGCATTCAAGCCAACCCCACCACATCCACATATAAACTCCAGCAGGGGTCACCCCTGCATAGAGAGATAGGAATAGCCCTTAGCATTGCTGGGTGTGGGGGCCGGGCGGTGGCGCTAAAGGTAAGGTGCCTGCCTTGCCAGCACTAGCCTAGGACGGACCGAGGTTCGATCCCCCGGTGTCCCATATGGTCCCCCAAGCCAGGAGCGACTTCTGAGCGCATAGCCAGGAGTAACCCCTGAGCTTACGGGTGTGGCCCAAAAACAAAAAAACAAAACAAAACAAAACAAAAAAAACAAAAAAACAAAAAGCATTGCTGGGTGTGAATAGTCCCTCCTCCCCCCCAAACAACAATAATAATAACAAATTTTATTATCGCCTATCAAGGGCAATTTTGGGGGATTGAGAGGCTAGAGAATTGAAACAAATAATGACTTAAAACAAACTCTTTTTAATTGCCTAGTATTTATTTAAAAAATTTCTGTTTTGAGGCCGGAGCAGTAGCGCATGGCTAAAGCATCTGCCTTGCAAGGCACGCTAGCCTAAGACAGACTGAGATTCAATCCCCTGGAGTCCCATATGGTTCCCCAAGCCAGGAGCGATTTCTGAAAGCACAACCAGAAGTAATTCCTGAGCATCACTGGATATGGCTGAAACAAAAACAAAAACAAAGAATCTCTGTTTTCTTTCTGCCAGGGAAGACCCTACCGCTGCCCTGGCATCGACTTACTGCAAAGACGGTTTTTTTTGTTGTTTTGTTTTGTTTTTTGTTTGTTTGTTTTTGGGCCATACTTGGTAATGCTCAGGGGTTACTCCTGGCTATGCGCTCAGAAATCGCTCATGGCTTGTGGGACCATATGGGACGCAGAGGGATCGAACAGAGATCCATCGTAGGTTAGCACATGCAAGGCAAATGCCCTATGGCTTGCGCCACTGCTCCAGCCCCAAAGAGGGTTCTTACAATACCCAGGCGACTTAGTAACAGCAACAACCTGCTTTCAGGGCATGGCTCTCCACATTGTCTTGTAATGGTAAGGTGAAACTAGAAGATGCTCCACATCATCCTGACTTTGATGTAGGATATGCACAGAAACCAAGATCTCTAACTATAGAAACCTGACACCAACAATAGCAATTGTGTGAAAAAATTTTACTGGGACCACAGAGAATGACTCAAGGGTAGTATAACCTAGTATGCCTGGAGTCCAGAGTTGGTCTTATGCCAGAATACTTCAGGGGTAAGGTCTCCTTGTATTTAGGCCAAGGATTTTCCTTTTCTATTTCCCTCATATTTTGCTGGGCCTATGTAAACAACATTGCCATGCTCACACCGTTTTTTCTGTACTCTTTAACTCTTATCTTTAAAAAAAGAAGAAGAGCCAGAAAGATAGCATGGAGGTAGGGCATTTGCCTTGCATGCAGAAGAATGGTGGTTTGAATCCCGGCATCCTATATGGTCCCCCAAGCCTGCCAGGAGCAATTTCTGAACGTAGAGCCAGGAGTGACCCAAAAACAAAACAAAACAAAACAAACAAAAAAAAGAGCTTATTAAACCTTCTGCTAGTGCTTTAATGAGTTTAATAATTTTCAAAAATATACTTACTACTGAACTTTTTCTTCTTTCCTTTCTCTTCCATCTTTAGTTTTTCTTTCTATTTTTTTTTTGGGGGGGCCACACCCAGCGTTGCTCAGGGGTTACTCCTGGCTGTCTGCTCAGAAATAGCTCCTGGCAGGCACGGGGGACCATATGGGACACCGGGATTCGAACCAACCACCTTTGGTCCTGGATCGGCTGCTTGCAAGGCAAACGCCTCTGTGCTATCTCTCCGGGCCCTCTTTCTATTTTTTTAATCATCTTGAAACAAATGTATTATGATCAGTCATGTCAACAATGTGATGCATTTTCTTTTTTTGTTTGTTTGTTTTTGGTTTTTGGGTCACACCTGGTGACACTCAGGGGTTACTCCTGGCTATGCACTCAGAAACTGCTCCTGACTTGGGGGACCATATGGGGCGCCAGGGGATTGAACCACGGTCCAGCCTAGGCTAGCGCACGCAAGGCAGACGTTTTACAGCTTGTGCCACTGCTTCGACCCTATGATCCATTTTCTTTAAATAAATTTAATTAAAAAAAAAAAGAATCTTTGTTTTTTTTTTTTTTTACAATTAGTTATTCTCTCTAAAATTTATGTCCTTTCTTAAGGGTATTATGTCCTTTGTTAAGACTTTTGAAAGATTGTTATCCTGATATACAATGTCCAGAATTGGAAACCAAATGGAAAACATGATCCCGTGTTTATACCAAATCCTGTGTAAGGTTTGGCAGTTTCTCAAAAAGTTAAACACAGAATTACCACATGACCCAGCAATTTCACTCCTAGCTATATATTCATGATTATTGAAAACATATGTCGACACAAAAACTAAAACATGAACGTCTACAGTGCATTAGTCATCACTGGCCCAAAATGGAAACAGCCCAAATATTCAACTGAAATGCAGTATATTTATGTATAAACAACAGACTAGTATTTGGCCAGAAAAAGGAATGAAGTCCTGATAAATGTTACAACATGTACGAGTCTTGGGATGACTCTTTAAAATTAAAGTAGTCAGACATAAAAGATTAGTTCTTTTTCTACTCTTTTAGAAAGAATGATTCACATAAAACTTCCAGAAGAAGCAAAACCACAGACTTAGAAACAGATGAAGAGAGTCGGGATGTGGTAGAAGAGGAGTGACTGTAAATGGTTATAGGGTTTCTTTGGGAGTGATGAGCTGTTCTGGAATTCTTGGTGATGGCTGCTCAACCTTGCAAATATATAATCACCAAATTAGGATGAATTTTTTTTTTAATTTTGGGGCTACTGCCAGCAGTGTGCAGGGGTTATTTCCTGTGGTATTAGTGACTGAACCTGGGGCTCCTACATGCAAAGCTCTAGCCCTCTGAGTCATCTTTCCAGATGGCAAACTTTATGGCAGTTCGAAGAATTTATGGTAGAAGGTAAGCTAAATCTCAAATCCCCCCCCCCAAAAAAAAACTGAACAAAGAATTCTTATTCGAAGGCACCAGAATGGGAGAGCTGGTCTCCAGAACTGAATTCATCTGAAGGGGCTAAGGGTCTTTGGGACACAGATAGAGAGAAGGTGCTCTGGGGTGTGACGATGTATGCATAGAGCTATCTAATAGCACTGTAAGTCATGATATCTGAATAAAAATGGAGTGGGGTTGGGGGGACATAATTCTGCTTAAGTTGGTATGAATTTTTTTTTTTTCCCCAAGGCTAACCCTGGAACTGCCTATCTGAAGTATCCCTTACATTATCCTTTCTGCTACATTTTGTTCCTTTTGGGATTGCTACACCCAGTCATTATCAGGGTCTACTTCTGACTCAGTGCTCAAAGCAGCATGCAGTGATCAAAGTCAGGCCTCTTCCAGGGCTGGAGAGATAGCAAAGCTGGGTAAGGCTTTTGTCTTGCACATGGATGACCTGGGTTCAATCTCTGGCATCCCATATGGTCCCCCCAACACCACCAGGAATGACTCCTGAGTTTTGGGTGTGGCTCAAAAACCAATATCTATATATATAAAAGAAAGTCGGGCCTCTTCCATATAAGCAAAGCATGTGCTCAGTCCTTTGAGTTCTCTCCAGTCTCTTTTATTTTATCCTTGACTGAAAAAGTTACCTTGTGTTTAATGAACTAATGGGAAGCCTAGCAAAAATATTTCTGAAAATATTTCTTGGAAAAACTAATCACCACCTACTGAAATATTGTCGAGTGCAACCTATTGTCCTCTTTTGTGTCACTCTGCCCCCATATATAGACAAATTCCTGAGAAGTGTCTGTACTTCACTTTTAAATGCTAAAATATTCAAAACTTTAAAAGGCAATTAAAGCTTCTAGGTCTTCTATATTGCAGACACATTCACAAATTTCTAGACTTTGAGTATTCTCATCATTCTGTCCTAGATTTCATCACTACAGACTGAAAACAGATTTACAATTTGGGAGTGCTCACAGGCAGCTAGTTCCTCATTACCTCAACTGCCAGCTACAGTCTCTCTATCACACTCTTTCCCAAAGTAGAGCTGAGAACCCATATCATAGTTTTGTATAAATACAAGCTCAGTGCCAGAATAATAGTATGGTGAGTAAGACACTTAACTTGAATGTGGCCAAGCTGGTTCCATCCCCAGCTTCCCATGGTACCCTGAGTGTAGAGTCAGAAATAACCCCTGAGCATTTTCTGGGTGGGTTACCCAAAAACTAAAACTAACAACTAAATAAATAAATGCAAACTCATATTTTCCATGTTTTATTTACTTATTGGTTTAATAAATCCAACATTATTTCCAATCCGGGAAATGTGGCCATCATGCTCAGCTGGAGACATTATTTTACTCTTTTTATTTTAATCAAGACTATATGAATTTTATGCCTAAATAAGCATAATGCATAAATATGGGGCCAAGAAAACTTTGCTTGAGAAGGCTGTGATCTCTTAAATAATGTTTGTTGCTGTTGTTGCTTCATTTGTTATGGGGTAATACTCAGGGGTACTTGGAATTACTTCTAGCTCAGTATTCATTGTCACTCGAGCAGTGCTCAGGAAACCAGAATGTCTGGAATAGAACCTGGACTGTTGCTGCAAAATCTTTGCTCCAGGCATCTGAACCTCCCTATAGTCTTTAAATTGCCTTTTTAGCTCCTCTTTGAGGGACTGCTTTCTAGTCGAACCAAATAGCAGTTGGTTTTTAAAACCAGAATTAAAATTGGGACATCTGGGGGTGGAAAGATAGTACAGTGGGTATGCTTTGTACACAGGCAACCTGCATTTGCTCTCTAGCACCACACCTGCCAAGTGTGATCCCTGAGCTCAGAACTAGGAATAAGACCAGAGCCAAATATGGCCCTAAAACAAACAAATAAACAAAAACACCCCCCAAAGTACAAACCTTCAGCTATAAAATAAGTAATTTCCAGGGATGCAACAAAAAACTTGGGAACTATAGTTAATAACACTGGCATATGTTTGAAAGTTGTCCATGAGAACAGATCTTAAAATGTTAATCAGACATATGTGCTCCCTAGATCCATGAACATGGTCCCTGCATGTAGGTGTGGTCCACATCTCCACTCTTGAGATGTGGTTTCCTACTTTTAAGCCTAGGTCGCCTACTGGGGTCTTTCCACTTTTGGAAAAGCCCATGTTCTCTCTTGAACACATTACTTTCTTATCCTTTATTTCTTTCTTTTTTTGGCCATTCCTGGCTTTGTGCTCAGAAGCCACTCCTGGCAGGTTCAAGGAACAATATGAGATGCTAGGGATTAAACTCGAACAGGGTCAGCCATATGCAAGGCAAATGCCCTACTGCTGTCCTATCACTACTCCAGCCCTTTATCTCTTTCTTATCCTTTCTCTCCTTCCTTACAATTTCTAAATAGAATCTGTTTTTACTTCAAAAAATGTTCAGCATAAAAGTTTTGCAATGTAGTATGGTCATGAATATTAACTAAACTTACTATGATGATCCGTTCACAATACCTACAAAATCAAATCATTATGTTCTGCATTTGAAATTAATACCATGTCTTATATTCATTATATCTGAATTTTTTTTTAATGTGACCTTTGCATTCTGGGTCACTGGTGGGGGGAGATTGACCTGGTAATGGGAATGGCTCTGACTTACTACATATCTGAAATTCAATATGAAGGACTCTGTAGATCACAATGGTTTCAATAAATTAAAAAAACTAAAAATAATTTAAAAAAAATTTTAAAGTGACCTCTGGTTCTGTGTGACCACCAATTCTTTCTCAACTAAATCTACTGCAGTGAATAAGACTTAGTCAGTCACCAAGAAGGCTATTTCTAGAAGAAACATCACAGGCTCTCAGAAAATTCTAAACAAGAGATTAAATTTTTCTTTTGGAGGTTGGAGTGGTGGCGCAAGGGGTAAAGCGCCTGCCTTGTCTGCGCTAGCCTAGTTCCATCTCTCGGCATCCCATATGGTCCCCCAAGCCAGGAGCGATTTTTGAGTGCATAGCCAGGAGTAACCCCTGAGCGTCACCAGGTGTGGCCCAAAAAAAACAAACAAACAATTTCTTTTTCTTTTGCTGTTGTTGCTTTTGGGACACACCCAGCAGTGCTCAGGTACACTGGGATCACTCCTAGCGAGCTTTTGGGGACCATGTAGTACTACTGGAAATCAAACTCAGGTCAGCCAGGCTGTGTTATCTTTCCAGTCACAGGAATTAAAAAAATTTAAGTCACAGGTCAGAGAGATAGCATGGAGGTAGGGTGTTTGCCTTGCACGCAGAAGGACGATGGTTCGAATTCCGGCATTCCATATGGTCCCCCAAGCCTGCCAGGAGCGATTTCTGAGCATAGAGCCAGGAGTAACCCCTGAGCACTGCTGGGTGTGACCCCCCTCCAAATTTTTTAAAGTTGCAAATATCCTTTGATAATGACTCTGAAACTATAAAGTTTTGGAGGGATGAACTTTGGTTCTTGTCTTTCGAGATTACTCAGTAGAAGCCATACACAATTATAAAAGCAGGGCAGTATCTGTTTATTTGTTTTGTTTTGTTTTTGGGTCACAGCCAGTGGTGTTCAGGAGTTACTCCTGGCTCTATGCTTAGAAATCCCTCCTGGCAGGAACGGGGACCATATAGGATGCCAGGATTCGAATCACCATCTGTTCTGGATCGGCTTCTTGCAAGACAACGCCCTTCCGCTGTTCTATCTCTCTGGCCTCAGGGCAGTATCTGAAAAGTGAATTTCCTCATAAACAACAACAACAACAACAGTAATAATAATAATAATAAAAAACAGGAATAAAATAATAATAAACAGGAACAATAATATGTCCAAGTGGATTACTTGTAAGAATTTCCTTGATGTTTATTGTTTCCTAAAACAGTGCTACTCAATTATTTTCTGTCATGTCCCCCTAGGAAGAAAACATTTTTCGCACCCCTCCCGCGCGACTGTAGTATCTTTATTAAAAAAAAAAAACTTTAACCTGCAAAACAAAAATATATAAAATCATTTGAGCTGATTTTTTCATCAGAGGTGATGTCTGGATGAATGGCTACATTGAGCAGTTTTGCAATGCCTAGCTTTTCAATGCGGGGTTTGAAGCAGGACACACCAACTCTCAGCTGCAGAGACATACAGAGACATAAACACGGGGCTTAGCTTGTTATGACAGTGTTTACTGAAGTCAAAGGTGCCCCCCTTTATGGAGCCTCGCACCCCCCCCCGGGGGGGTGCACCCCACTATTTGAGAAGCACTGCTCTAAAAGGGAGAGTCATCTTGCCATTTGTTGTCACCTCCTCTGAGGGTCCAATCCACTTCAGCATGTGCATATCGACCACAGCCCAGGGGCCCCTGTAGAGCTGAGCCACTGACCTAGGTTACGCTGGAACAGAAGCAAAAGTCCCCAGGCATCTCTGCATCAAGGCTCAGTCCCCTCCCCGCCAGTTCCCTCTTCCTCACCCCCAACCTGCATGGCTCCTGCCTTCCCTCTCCACTTGGCAACTCACCAAACACAAAAGCTCCCTGTCAAGGAGAGTGGGGTCACTTGTAAAAATAGTAACTTCTAAAAAAAAAAAAAAATAAGTAACTTATGCAATTTTGTACTTCTCTACCCAGCAGGACCCATTGCCCCTGTCTGTGTCTTTTTCCCAATATAATTCAACAGGCAAATAAAATATTTCTAAGTAGATTGTGATTCTAAACTCTTTTTTTTTTTTTTTTTGGTTTTTGGGCCACACCCATTGACGCTCAGGGGTTACTCCTGGCTATGCGCTCAGAAGTTGCTCCTGGCTTGGGGGACCATATGGGACGCCGGGGAATCAAACCGTGGTCCATCTAAGGCTAGCGCAGGCAAGGCAGGCACCTTACCTCTAGCGCCACTGCCCGGCCCCGATTCTAAACTCTTTCTAGCAATAACTAGTGTATATGCTTACAGTGCTGTGTTAGATCTATTTCTGAACTGCTAAGGATCCCTATTTAAGCTGAGATTCTGCTAGCTCCAAAACCTTTATCTTGGGCTATTACACAGTGAAATAATCATTTCAACCTTATAAAGTAAATGTATACTAAAATACATGCATCCTAAAAATCTCATTTTTGTCTCTGACCCTGGCCGTGAGGAGCCCAGCTGATACAAACCCACAGGTACTGACCAGTAGGGTCACCTGAGCTAAGACAGAACCAGAGTTAGTGCCCACAGCAGTTAACCAGATCTTTCCACTGCTTTGTACTACCTGGAAATCTAAATAAACCACCTAGAGATAGTTATGTTCAATGGCTTTCTAGATAAGGAAATAGTGGGAAAGGCTAAAAGTCAAAGGAATTTGGGGAAAAGCTGCTTCATCCCAAGAAGATAATTTCTAATTTGTTTACATACTCTATAATATGAAAAGGGTTGGGGCTGGAGAGATAGCACAGCAGTAGGGCGTTTGCCTTGCACGCAGCTGATTCAGCTTGGAATAAGTCTTTTGCTGTTGTGTGTAAAGATGCTAGCTACCTTTGGGCATGTCAAGAATTTATCTCGTGTGGGGGGGGGGTGGGGAGGAGGGAGATCTGGGAAATTGGTGGTGGGAATGTTGCACTGGTGAAGGGGGGGTGTTCTTTACATGACTGTAATCATACAACTACAATCATATTTGTAATCACGGTGTTTAAATAAAGATAATTATAAAAAAAAGAATTTATCTCAGGGACTAGAATGATAGTACATGAAGTAGGGACTTGCCTTGGATGCCACTAACCCAGGTTTGATTCTTGTCATCCCATATGATCCCAGAGCACTGCCAGGAGAATTACTCCTGAGTACAGAGTACAGAGCCAGGAGTAATCCTTAAGCATCTCTAGGTGCAGCCCCCAAACAAAAAAGAAAACAGAACAACCACCAAAACAATTATCTAAGACTTGGTGTGCTAACATTCTCACATTTTTTTATTTGGGGGGATGCATTGGGTCACACCTGGCTGTGCTTAGTGGCTACCCCTAGTTCTCAAGTAGTCCCAGGCAATGTTCAAGAACCAAATCCTATGCCAGAGATCAAATGAGTCTGCCTGCCCTGTGCAAGGCAAATCCTTTAATCCCCAAATATTTCTCTGGCCCCAGTTCTTTTTTACAATTATTTTACAATCTATTCTAGAGCTCTCAGAGGTTCTACAGTCACAAAACAAAATCATCTCTAACGTTTGTCCATTCAGAATGCCAATGACTTGAATGAAATTTGCTGACAGGAAAAAAAATACTTTTCCTTGGAAGAAGCATTTTGCTAGAGAAAACTCACATGAACACAGGAGTAAGGTTACCGGTGCCCTTCTATAAAATACAGTATCTTCAGTCACAACAGCCAAAAAGATTGGTGAAGAAGCTCTAGCAGGCCATTCCCCAATATGGCACTGAGGTATACTTAGTACTTTGAAAGCCCTCTGAAAGTGGGATATCAGTCTCTACAAAAATACCCAATTCAAGGAGGCCTTTCCTCAACAGCATGGGGCAGTCAAGGCCCAAAGAGCCAGAGGGGTGCTGCTTAGGTTCCTGAAGACAGTATACCTGACCCTAAAACCACTTTGTCTTGTCAGTTCATCCCCAAGTTACTAGTTCTCATTCCACAATGGATATAAACCTTCTATTTTGGTTATTAACATTCCCACAGCTTCGCAGCATCTAAGACTCTCAAATTAAAGGCTATTTTCTTCCTGTTGATCTGTCTCAATGTCCATTGATTTATTAGACCTGCCAAAGGACCCTAAGAGAGAAAGAGAAAATATTTCCTCTCCAGTATAAACGTGTTTGTCATGGGGCAGACAGTTGGATAAACAAACTATGGTCATGTAGATACTGAGAAGACCTTAGGGAAGAGACTCCCACATGCATGCTCCATGCAGGCATGCTGAAGAAAAGAGCCAGATATAGAATATCCATACTACAGGAAGATTGTAGAGGAGGTGCTGATGAGTCAATTCAGAGAAAGGAAGGAGGGGAAGATAATGAGATATATCAAATGAACACAGTTTCCATCTGTTTTAATGGAAATGTTTGAGCTGGATGAGGCAGTGTTTGCATGACACATTTTCCTAATAAACAAGACATTGGAAGAAGGTTAAAAGGAATATCAGAATGCCAGGCCAGAGAGATAGCACAGTGGGTAGAGTGTTTGCTTCGCATGCTGATGACCCAAGTCTGATTTCTGGCATCCCATATGGTTCACAGAGTCTGCCAGGAATAATTTCTGAGCACAGAGTCAGGAGTAACTCCTGAGTGTTGATGGTTGTGGCCTCCAAACAAAACAACAACAACAACAACAACAAAAGGAAGGAAGGAAGGAAGGAAGGAAGGAAGGAAGGAAGGAAGGAAGGAAGGAAGGAAGGAAGGAAGAGAGAGAGAGAAAGAAAGAAAGAAAGAAAGAAAGAAAGAAAGAAAGAAAGAAAGAAAGAAAGAAAGAAAGAAAGAAAGAAAGGAAGGAAGGAAGGAAGGAAGGAAGGAAGGAGGAAGGAAGGAAGAAAGAAAGAAAAAGAAAGAAAGAAAGAAAGGAAGGAAGGAAGGAAGGAAGGAGAAAGAAAGAAAGAAAGAAAGAAAGAAAGAAAGAAAGAAAGAAAGAAAGAAAGAAAGAAAGAAAGAAAGAAAGAAAGAAAGAAAGAAAGAAAGAAAGAAAGAAAGAAAGAAAGAAAGAAAGAAAGAAAGAAAGAAAGAAAGAAAGAAAGAAAGAAAGAAAGAAAGAAAGAAAGAAAGAAAGAAAGAAAGAAAGAAAGAAAGAAAGAAAGAAAGAAAGAAAGAAAGAAAAAGAAAGAACAGAAGTGGCACCAGGGCAATGACGGAGAGTGTTGGGCACTTTGGTTGTTGGTGAAGGTGCAGTAATGTGGTACATCCAAACCATAAACACGAGGAGTATTGTAACCATATGACCTAAACTACAACAGCAAGGTAGAAATAAGAAAGAAAACAGCTAACTTGGTTTTATATTATAAATATTTCACCCCAATCTGAAAACATGGCAAAACCCTCTGTTCATCCAAGAGTGTTGCTGTCTGTCATCTGGGATAGCTGGGCTATCTGCAGCATTATAAATAGGGGAGCAGGAGAGCGGGGAGCACTCACCGGGTCGCAGGCTCATGGCCATCTTCTGGGGGGTCATCTGAATGACATCAGAGCCCGAGGGGCTGGAGCCCTTGGTGCTGAGGGGCAGATTCCGCAGAACCTGCGTGCTGCTAGCTGGGCTCTCCAACTTGCTTCCGCAGCCGTTGCGCACCAGGTTTGTCTTCAGGTCACATCGGGACATCATTGCCCTTGGGCTGCCGAAGTCCTAGGCATGGAAACAAGGAGAGCAAGGGAAGTCAGGTCAAGGACTTCTGGAAAGCCCAGGGCAAAACCTACAGCTTCCACAGTCCCCCTCCTTGTCTGAAAACTAAGCTATTATGAGGCATTACGAGGAGGAGTCACTGAAGTGCTGGACAGAGAAGCATTTTGTAAGCTGTAACTACAGAGTAAAAGTGTTTGGTTGCTTTAATGTTATTCTAGTCTAAAAGTTACATATACCTAAGAAGTCAAAGAGATAGTATAGGGGTGAATATGCTTGTCTTGTATGCAGCCAATTCACAATATGCCAACACTCCCCACCCAAACATATATAGTTCTTCCAGTTGTGAACCCTAAACACAGAGCCAGGAGTAAGCTCTGAGAACTGCCTAGTGTGACCCAAAAGTCCCCCTCAATCTCAAAAAAAAAAAAAAAATGAATGTGAGAGCTGGGAGAGTGATCAAAGAGCTGGCACGCATGCCTTGTACCAGTAATCAGCCCAGTGTGATCTCCTGCACCACCTGCTTCCCCAAACACCTCCAGGTATAGCCATCACAGCCCCAAGCATCGCCAGGTGTAGCCCTGTAGCTCTCCAAGCAATACTGGGAGTTTTTCCTTTTCTGCTCCCCCCAAATAAGAAAATGTGGCTGGATATGTCTCAGTGGCTAAAGTGCCTGCCTTGTAAGCTTGAGGCTGTAAGTTTATCCCTCGGGCAGCCATATGTACTGGGCACAACACAACCCTAGCAACTTTGCTGTCTGTGGTTCCCAGAACTGCAAGCAATTTCCAGCAACACCTTAAGTAACTCTGTGTAAGCACTATAACAAAAGGGTTTGAGTCCTGGGGAACACCACAACCAAACACACACAAAGAGTGTGACTCCTTATGAGCATGTATGTGAACATCACAGCAAACTCTGGCACCTACAACCAAAATGGACACAAGCATCACAATTGAAAATGGAGCAAGTGTAAACCCAGCAAGTACCATGGCCCCAAATGCATGCCACCACAGCCAAGAGTGGTGACTCTTGGGAAGTGAAAATGGAAAAGAAAAAGGGCATAAAATGATTTGAAAAGAGCAGAGAGATACTGCATAAACATGCTGGAGTACAAAGGGTAAGACACTGGCCTTATATGCTGCTGATCCTGATTTAATCTGAGAACCACATATGGTCCCCAGTGCACTGGCAGGAGTGATCCCTGAGCCCAGAGCCAGGAATAAAATCTTTGTACTTCTGGGTGTGCCCCTCCAAACAAAACAAAAGATTTAAATTTAGAAAAAAAGGTAAATAAATAGTAAATAAAGTAAAGAAAATAATTTTAAATAAATATCATAAATGATAAATAAGTCAACAAAATAACATTTAATAAATATGATAAATAATAGATATTATATTTATTTATAATTATATTATATATTTACATGTATATAATAAACACAAATATATAATATTAAGTAAATATTATTTGTTTATTGAGTATGTAATAACATAATTATATAATTAATAGAACATAAAATTACACAAATATATTTATAATATAATAAATAAAAATGAAATAAAATAATACATATAACTCAATAATATAAATAAATATTAAATAAAAATAAAGTAAATACATAAAAAGAATGGGCTTGTCCCACTAGGGTAGAAAGAACCTCTGGATTGGCCCCCATTTCTACTGGTTCTTCAACCATGGGGTGGTATTACTCTTTTCAAGAAGGACCTCAGGTCAGAGAGCTCTTCTGGTTTGGCTCACAGTTTGCCTATCTGCCTGCTGGTGCCCTTTTGCCTGCTGGCAAATAGCTTGTGGTGGATATTCCTGAACCTGTTTTATCTTCCAACATGTGTCTGCATTACTTCCAGACCTGTGTTCTCCAATCCTCCTTGAATTGGGGTATTCTACAGTGGTAGAATTGGTATTTGAACTTTATTATGAGTAACTTTGCAACTCATGATGCCTTAATTAAAGAAGTAAAATTTGTACCAGAGCAATAACAGAGTGGTAGGGCAATAGCCTTGCATGCAACCAACCTAGAACTGACCTGGGTTCAATCCCTGGCATCCTATATGGTTCCCCAAGCCTGTCAGGAGTGATTTCTGAGAGCAGAGCCAGGAGTAATCTCTGAGTGCTTCCAGCTGTGGCCCAATCTCCCCCACCACCAAAAAAAAAGGAAAGTTAAAAAAATTGAAAAGATAAGGCCAGCGCAATAGCACAGGGGGTAGGGCATTGCATGTGGCTGACCCAGATTAAATCCCCAGCATCCCATATGGTCCCTTGAGCCTGTCAGGAGTAATCCCTGAGTACTGCTGTGTGTGGTCCAAAAAAAAAAAAAAAACAACATATATATATATATATTTAGTTTTTGGGCCACACCCAGCAGTACTCAGGGGTTACTCCTGGCTGTCTGCTCAGGAATAGCTCCTAGCAGGCACAGGGGACCATATGGGACACCAGGATTCGAACCAACCACCTTAGGTCCTGGATCGGCTGCTTGCAAGGCAAACGCCACTGTGCTATCTCTCCGAGCCCACAAAAGCATTTTTTTTTTTTTTTGGTTTTTGGGCCACACCCTGTGACGCTCAGGGGTTACTCCTGGCTATGCGCTCAGAAGTTGCTCCTGGCTTCTTGGGGGGACCATATGGGATGCCGGGGGATCGAACCATGGTCTGTCCTAGGCTAGCGCAGGCAAGGAAGGCACCTTACCTCCAGCGCCACCGCCCGGCCCCTCAAAAGCATATTTTTAAATAAAAAGCTATATAGCACCTCCCCCAGAAAAGAAACAAGCCAATAGTAAATGTTCTCTGTAAGTGGTGGGCAATAAATTCAGTAATTCAACTTTCAGTGAATCAAGAGTTAAGAACTTTTGAGCTGTGTCTGTGGGCTTTCTCAGCCACTGAATGTTGCAAAAGCATGCTGGAGAACAAAGAGGCAACACATATTGTAGCCTCTGACCTATCTTTATCCTAAGAATGTATTACAAGGGGTGAAGGGGTTTGAGGGGAGAGAAATCCCTAGGAAGTAAGGCTTGTTTATCTGTCCATATCCCTAACCATATGAAAAATACAATATATCACCTCATTAGCTGTGGTATAGTCACATTATAAAGCCTAGGCAGACATTTCAAATGTTTATATTAAAAACAAATCAAAAAATAGACTTGGCTCTCTGCATTGAGATTCAAAAATAAAAATTTACAAATGAAAGTGCTAGGGGAGGGGCAGAGCCAGAGCCATAGCACAATGTTTGCCTTGCACTCAGCCAACCCCAGGAGGACCATTCCCCGAATCCCATATGGTTCCCTCCCACCACCCAGTCTGCCAGGATGATTTCTGAATGAAGAGCCAGGAGTAATCCCTGAACACTACTGGGTGTGATTCCCCCTTCTCCCCCCAAAAACAAAGTGCTAGGGGAGAGGTGCTAGATTTCCATTTTATCTTTATTATGGAATAAGAAGGCCACCCAGATAAGAAAAACCTTGGAACCTGGGAGATAACACAAGGATTAAGGCACACTTGTTTGATCCCAGACACATAACCTCCCTCCAGCATCACCAGTTGTGGCCCTGGAGGACCCAACACTGTGAGGACCCAGCAGCTGGTTGGCTGCAACCCAGCTGCAGGTTGGTTGGCTCTGAATTTCTGAGAACGGTTCTAGGACTTCTGAGTACCACCATGGGGCCACTGCCAACTACCAAAAATAGCAAGAGTAATAAAACAAACCAAAAAAGTCTTAGTTTATTTTGGATTTAAGAGAAGGCAGGACATCTTGATATCCCAATCTAATTTACAGCCCCATGAGTTTGGGACAATCCTACCAGTCATCTGTAATAAGTTAATGTGAAAGTTATATTTATATGACTGGTAGAACTTTATAAGAATAAATACCCAACCCCATTACAAGCAGGGTAAAAGGTATGAACAGAAACTTTCTCAAAGAAGATACACAAATGGCCAAAAGGCAAGTGAAAAAAATGTTCTACATCACAAATGATCAGGGAGATGCAAATCAAAACAATAAGACTGCACACCTTAGAGGCGGTAGTGCAGAGCGGTAAGGCTTTTGCTTTGCCAGCTCTAGCCAAAGACAGAGTGAGGTTCGATCCCCCAGAGTCCTATATGGTGCCCCAAGGCAAGAGTGATTTCTGAGCGCATAGCCAGGAGTAACCTCTGAGCCTTACCAGATCTGGCTCAAAAAACAGAAAAACAAACAAAAAAGACTGTACACCTCAAAAAACAAAGCAAAACAAGAACAACCGATACTGGCAATGATGTGGGGAAAAAGGAACTCTCATTTACTACTGATGGGAATGTTGGCCAGTCCAGCCTTTTGGGAAAACAATATAAACATTCCTAAAAAAAAAAAAAAAAAAAAAAAAAACTCTAAGAATTAAGCTTCCTTTTGGCCTAGCAACTCCACTTCTTGGACTATACTCAAGAGTCCCCCAAAAAAGAAAAAAAGAATTTGTACCCTTATGCTTTTTGCAGCACTATCTACAATAGTCAAAATCTGGTAGACAACCAAAGTGTCCAAGAATAGATGACTGGATAAAGAAACTATGGTACTTATACACAATGAAATATTACTTGGCCATAAGAAAAGAATCATGCAATTTACTGCTACATGGAGGAACATTGAAAGTATCATGCTAAGTGAAGTTAATCAAAGAGAGGAAAAGCCATAGCCATAGCACAGCCAGTAGGATGTTTGCCTTGCATGCAGCTGACCAGGGACCAATCCATATTCGATCCTGAGGATCCTATATGGTCCCCCCAGCCTGCCAGGAGTGATTTCTGAACATAGAGCTAGGAATGATCACTGAGCACCCCCCAAAAAATTAAATATTTTTTTTAAAAAAAGAGAGAGAGAAAGAGCATTTCAATTTGATTTTTATTGCATGAAGGGTATAAAGAAATATAATGATGGAATATGAATGCCCATAGACAATGGGAAAAAAGAACATGAAAACTGGTATTCAGTAGAAAATATGCTACCGGATGGGGTTGATGGATAGGACAGGGAGGGGGCAATGGCTATGGTGGAGGGAAACGGTCAACCAGGAGGAAGAAGAGATGCTGAAAGATGATCAAGTGTTATGTATGAAATTCTATCAGCAATTGTACTATAGACCATAGTGCAAAATTTTTTTTAGATATATTTACATAAAGGACCCTAGTTTCTGGCTTTTCATCAGTATTTCATGGAAAAGGAGCAGAGGATAGGGGCAACCACTTGCAGGAGAGCTCACCCCTGCTGACTGGGTTCATCAGCAGTCCAAGCTGGCTCTAGCTCTGATCTCATTTTATGCTTCATTGACACCAGAATTCAGACATTGCCTCCTCTAGGTTACTCAGCAAGGGAGCAAGAGCAACTGAGCTTAAATCTTTAGTTCAAGGGCTCTTGCTTTGCATATGGCCAATCTGGGTTCAATCTCCTGCATCCCATAGGGTCCTCTGAGCCCACCAGGAGCGATTCCTGGACACAGAGCCCTGTGCACAGTCAAGTGTGGCTCCAAAACAAAACAAACAAAAAATATTAAGTTCAATAATGCAACATGTTTTTAGGATACATATTTCATCAAATATGAATTCCTGCTGGATTCTTGGCTAAACCTGGTGAAGGTGAGATGAGTAAAATATTTCTTAGAACCTCAAGGGAATGATGATTTCATCATTTGCTTCCAAGTGTGGAAGCAAAGAAATACAATAAAGATTTTTAAGTGTTCTTGGAAGAGGCAAAGCATGGGTAGACAAAGAAATGTCTGTGGCTTATACCTCCCTCCGGACCTGCACTGAAGTCCTTCCGCCAATACTAAGTGAGCAACTACTGTAGATCAGGTATGGGTGCTGGGATGTAGCAATAAAACATTTTCAAGGAGCTGGAAAGAGAACAGCTGGTAAGGCCTTGCACAGAACTAACCTGGGTTTGATTCCAGGCCCCTCATAAGATCCCCTGAGCACTATCAGAAGTAATTTCTGAGCAGAAAGCCAGGAATAAACCCTGAGCATTCCCAAGTGTGAAAAACAAACAAACAAACAACAACAACAAAAAAGATAAAAATCCTTGCCTGCACATTCCGATGGAAGGGAGCTTACACTCTCTTATCAAATGAATGAGATATGGGAAAGATGGACATATAAACAGGTAGATGAATGACCATATGCTGAACCAAAAACCAAACACTGGGGCCGAAAGTACCAGCAGCAGCCATTGGGCTCCCACTCTACCTCCAGCACCAGTGGGTGTGGGCCCTATAAAAAGTAAATGGCGGGCCCGGAGAGATGGCACAGTGGCGTTTGCCTTGCAAGCAGCCGACCCAGGACCAAAGGTGGTTGGTTTGAATCCCGGTGTCCCATATGGTCCCCCGTGCCTGCCAGGAGCTATTTCTGTGCAGACAGCCAGGAGTAACCCCTGAGCACCGCTGGGTGTGACCAAAAAGTAAAAAAAAAAAAAAAAAAAAGTAAATGGCCCCAAAATTTCAAGACAAGGAATTTCAGAAGTTGCTAAATTGGAGGCCACATTAGCCTCTCTCAAACATACAAACCCAGACATACATCACTCCTTCTAAGACCTGAAGAATAAGCAGAATTTTATTACTGACAAACAGAAGTTGTATGTTTTGTCAATAATATAATTGTATTAAGGCTAGTATATAATCTGTTGCTGCCAGTAAATTCTACTACGTTGACCAGGACCCATCACATGCATCCAGCAGGCACACTATGAACCATTGTGTGAGGAATACACTTACTGGGTTTTTTATTAGAGCAGCAGAAAACTGTAAGTATCATAAATAAGTGAAGAAAGGCACATTCCCCTAGCAGGAATAAAACCTTCCATAATCCCCAGAGACTCAACTCAACTTGGGACATAAAAGTCAGCTCTGGGAAGCTGGAGTGATAGCACAGTGGTAGGGTGTTTGCCTTGCACTTGACTGATCCAGGGTGGATCTTGGTCCGATCCTAGCGTTCCATAATGTCCCCTAGCCAGGAGTGATTTCTGAGTGCATAGCCAGGAGTAATCCCTGAGCATCAAAGGTGTGGCCCAAAAACAAACAAACAAAATAATTTTCAGCTCTGGGCAGGCCATTATCCTGGAAGAAAGCTGAAGGACCTTCACATGCTTCTCCTGTGCCTTCTGGGCCTGGGTGCAAACCCCTACTGGTCCCACAGCTTGGCTTACTTCTTCCTCCCCACCACCCACATACCTCTTTGGAGCACCAGGCACACTTGGGGTGGATAAGGAGACATTCTTCACAAGAGGTGGCACTTCCACTAGTGCAGATGTTGAGGCCTGCAAAGCAAGATCAAGATGTGATCACCTTTGGCTTTAGGGATGACACTTTGAATAGGCCTGGGGAACAGTCACACACTCTCTTTGAGAGAGGGTATGAGGGTGAAGGGGCAGGCCTCAGGGCTGAGACTCCTCAGCAAGTTGAGTTTTTATCAGTGAAACACTGTGCAGTTCTCAGGTCTTGGTGGAGCAAGAAGGTTTGTGACAGTCGAACCATGTAAAAATCCACTCTCTTTTTCCCAAAAAACAAGCAAGCAAGCAAAAAAAAATCACACTTCCCCCTTGGGCTAGAGCAATAGCACAAAAGGTAGGGTGTTTGCTTTGCATGCAGCCAACCTGGGTTTGGTCCTTGGCATCCCATTTGGTCTCCTAAGCCTGCCAGGAGTAATTTCTGAGTACAGAACCAGGTGTAATCCTTAAATGCTGCCAGATATGGCCCTCAAACCAAAACCCAAACCAAACAAACAAACAAAAAACATGTTTTTGCACCTTCTTCTGAGAAAAAAATAACAACAACAACAACAACACCATATTGAGGTGGAATAAGGGCCCTTCACACTTACTAGTCTTTCTTCATGTAGAAGAAAGAAAAACCTTGATTATCACTTCATGATACCATCTTTGATAGCTTTTGAGAAAAGTTAGCATAGCCTCTACAGAGACTACAGTCCACCATCTCTGGAGCAAACGATAGAAGAGATAGAGACTATCTACTGGTAGGTCAAGTAAAACTCACATCATCTTCTCTGTTAGTCAATTTTAAAAAGTTAGAAAAAAACTAAGATGATAAAAAAAATCTTAATTATCTTAAAAGTTACTTATTAGAGGTTCAGGGAGATAATAAAGGGGTTAGAGCACTTGCCTTGCATCCTACCAAATCCAGTTCAAATTCCCAACACTGCATAAGATCCAATGAGCACAGCCAGGGCTCACTTCCGAGTATAAAGCATGGACACCTCTATGCATGCCCTCAAAGCCCCTCCAAGAGTAAAAAGCCCAGTCCTCAACCTCAATCCATTCTATTTTCAGAGGTTTCAAGATAGCACACTTGTAAAAGTAAAGATCAATCCAGGGTCCCCTCTCCTCATTGTCCAACTCCACCCCTAACGAATGTTGCAGCAGCTTCAGCCTCAATGAAACACATCTTTCATCTCCTCTCTCTGAAAAACCTGGCCCAGAAATGCCACTGTGTGTCTCTCCCATGAAAATGATTTTACCTGGTCCTCATGGCACAACAGACTGCTGGTCTCTCTGGATCATGGCCTGGAAGCACCAGAGAGATGGACATAGAGAAACTCAGACTCATTGGCTGAGAAAGCAGGAGTCAGAACACAGCAGGGAAAGGATCTAAAAGATTAACAAGGAAAAGTGATGGACGAAGACTATACATAGCATCTTAGGGAATGTTGCTAGCTCCACTGAGTACCCTACCTTTATTGGAATATACCCTGAACCACTACCTAATTGGATCATTTTCAATCCCTACTTCAATTTTGTTACCAGTTGATTAAACCTGCAGAAACTGGGTAACAGAGGATGCTACACTGTGTCACTCCAATATTTCTGGCAGGAACAAATACCTTTTGAGATAAGAATGGCAGCTGATGGGCCAGAGCAAGAGTACAGTAGGTAGGCTGCTTGCCTTGCACTTGCCTGACCCACATTCAATTCTTGGCATTCCATAAGGTGCCCTGAGCTCTGCCAGGAATAATTCCTGAGTACAGAGACAGGAGTAACCTCTGAGTATCAATGAGCATGGCCCCCAGCCAAAAAAAAGGAGAAAGGAGGAGGAGGAAGAGGAGGAGGAGGAGAAGAAGGAGGAGAAGAAGAAGAAGAAGAAGAAGAAGAAGAAGAAGAAGAAGAAGAAGAAGAAGAAGAAGAAGAAGAAGAAGAAGAAGAAGAAGAAGGAGGAGGAGGAGGAGGAGGAAGAGGAGGAAGAGGAGAAGAAGGAGAAAAAGGAAAAGAAGGAGGAGGAGAAGGAGAAGAAGAAGAAGAAGGAGGAGGAGGAGGAGGAGAAGAAGAAGAAGAAGAAGAAGAAGAAGAAGGAGGAGGAGGAGGAGGAGGAAGAGGAGGAAGAGGAGAAGAAGGAGAAAAAGGAAAAGAAGGAGGAGGAGAAGGAGAAGAAGAAGAAGGAGGAGGAGGAGGAGAAGAAGAAGAAGAAGAAGAAGAAGAAGAAGGAAAAGGAGGAGGAGGAAGAAAAGGTGGTAGAGGAGGAAGAGGATAAAGAGAAGAAAGAACAGCAGCTGGAAACAGAAGTTATAGAGCAGTAGGTAGGGACTTGTCTTGCCTTACATGCACCACATGCACTAATTCCCTACACCACATATGTATCGGCCATTGGGCACCTTGAGGAGTGATCTCTGAATGCAGGGTCAGGAGTTAGCCCAGAGCATCACCATACGTAGCTCCCAAACAAAGCAAAAGCAGTCAGAGGGACCCAGCAACAGGTGCCCACATAGGATTCCTATACAGAACCCTTAAGATCATCTCAGACTCAACAGAGCAGAAGCAGAAGACTAAAGGCTCTACTGGGGGTCATACAGCTGCCTGGGATAAGAAAGGAACATGAGCAGGCTGTCTCCCTGCATCTTGGCTTCCACCACCAGGCTCAGGGCCAAAGACTTCCATTCTGACCCAGTCCTGGCTGGGCGCTAGTCTGCTGTGTCATCAGAAAAGGACCTTTGACCTGATACCAGCTGAGACTCCAAGGAAGTGACAGGCATCTGGTAGGAAATGATGAACAGTTGTTGACTTGTCACATAGCATTACTAATCATCTCTCTGAGGATGACATATGCACACACAAGAGCCAAGTTCTCTTTAACTGCTCAGAGTGAATCCTCTAAAGTGAGGTTGCTGTTGGGACAAATGCGAATTTGGGAAACCAAGTATGAAGCAGTTCTGACATTCAGGCTCTGAATAAGGACTGTGAGAGAGGGAAATGAACTCAGCCATATCAGGAGAGCTCAGCTGGCCACGTATCAGGGAGCAGAAAGGACTTCCAGACACATGCATATGTGGACACACATCTGTGTGCTAGTGACACTGGCTTTGGCTTCTTCCTCTACCTATTAATATTTTACAGAGTTGAGAATGGGCTGAATGAGTCACCTGGCACCCGTGAACATTCTGAACGAAAGGAAGCATGAATAAAAAGCCAAACAGCTGGAGTGCACCAAGGTCAGGGAGCTGAGTACTGGATATGAAAAAGGCAAATGTGGCCCAGACCAGCTTCATCTTTTCTGAGTTGCTGTTTGTAGAATGACAGTTCCCAGATTAGCCCCATAGCCTGTAGCCTTTACTTGAACATTTACAGCAAGCCATCCTCTGAGAACACACCCTCCATCTAACACTCATCCACTGTCTTCCTTGCAACAGTCTGCTCCAGGCAACCAACTGTGAAGACCATCATTCTGGGATTAGAGGGATAGGGTTAGTGGTAGGGCATTTGCTTTGTACACAGCCGACCCAGGAAGAACCTGGGTTTGATTCCTGGCATTCCATATGGTCCCAGGAGTCTGCCAAGAATGATTTCTGAATACAGAGCCAGGAGTAACCCCTGAGTGCTGCTGCGTGCCCCCCCCCAAAAAAACCCCCCACAACCAACAAAAAAAACCCCACCAAAATCATCATTCTGGCATAGCATATAAAATGCTTCTCTGTCCCATGACAGTATGCTTCAAGGGTGGAGAAAAGGATGTAGAAACCCTGTATCTCTTATGCCAAGGGAATTCCCTTTCTAATTTCCCCAAGTCTTACTGTGCCTATGCCAAAAAAGAGGGGTAGGGGATGGAGTGGTGGCGCAAGCTGTTAGGTGTTTGCTTTGCACGTGCTAACTTAGGACAGACAGTGGTTTGATCCCGCAGCGTCCCATTTGGTCCTCTAAGCCAGAAGCAATTTCTTTTTTTTTGTTTGTTTGTTTGTTTTTTAGGGCCACACCCATTTGTTGCTCAGGGGTTGCTCCTGGCTAAGCACTCAGAAATTGCCCCTGGCTTGGGGGGACCATATGGGATGCTGGGGGATCGAATCGTGGTCCTTCCTTGGCTAGCACTTGCAAGGCAGACACCTTACCTCTAGCGCCACCTCACCGGCCCGGCCCAGGAGCAATTTCTGAGTGCATAGCCAGGAGTAACCCCTGAGTGTCACCGGGTGTGATCCAAAAACCAAAAAAAAAAAAAAAAACCAAACAACAACAACAACAACAACAACAACAACAACACCAAAAAACACTAGCTATCAAATATAATCCAACAATGCATCAAATAGATTCTACACCATGACCAGCTAGGATTTATCATGGGGATGAAAGGATGGTAAATCAATCAACATACTATAAAATATCAGTAAAAAATAAAATCATATAAATAAATGTTATACATAAAATCATATAAATAAATAAGATCATATAAATAAAAAAACTCTTAATAAAACCCAGCACCTCGTTCTTGATAAAAAAGAAACTCAATAAAATGGGAATTGAGGAAACTTTCCGCAATATAGTCGAATCCACTTAGCATAAACCCACAGGAAGCATTATACTCAGGGGTCGGAGAGATAGCATGAAGTTAAGACGTTTGCCTTGCATGCAGAAGAATGGTACTTTGAATCTCAGCATCCCTGAGCCTGCCAGGAGCGATTTCTGAGCATAGAGCCATGAGTAATCCCTGAGCACAGCTGGGTGTGACCCAAAAGTTAAAAAAATAAAATAAAATAAAAGCATTATACTCAGTGGGGAAAAACTGAAAACCTTCCCTCTAATATCAGGCAGAAGATAAGGTTGCCTACTCTCACCACTTCTATTTAATATAGTTATGAAAGGACCTGCTATAGCTAATAAGCAAGAAAAAGTCAGGAAAGGCATCCAGAGAAGAAAGGAAGATGCCAAATCTCACTATTTGTGGAAAATATACAATATTTGGAAAATCCTAAAGACTACAGAAAAGGTTTGTAGAAATAATATTTTTTGTAGTCAAGTTGTAGGTTACAAAATTAACATGCAAAATTCCATGACTTTCCTCTATGCAAATAATTAATTATAAGAGATATTTTTTAAAAATCCAATTTATAATTGTGCCTCAAAATCAAGTATCTTGGAATTAACTTAACTAAAGTGGTGACAGACTTATACAAAGAAAACTACACAACACTATTGCAAGAAATAAAAAAGACAAGAGGAAATGAAAATAAAAACATCCCTTGCTCATGGATTGGGAGAAATAACATCATTAAAATCACAATATTCCCCAAAGCATTGTACAGATTCAATGTAGTTAATCTATAATAATATATTCATGATATTTGTCAAAGACATAGATTAAATATTTCTTTTTTTTTAAATACTTTTAAAATTCATATGGGGGGCCAGAGTGATAGCACAGTGATGAGGTGTTTGCCTTGCATGTGGCAGACCCAGGATGGACCCATATTCAATCCCTGGCATCCTTTATGGTCCCCCAAGCCTACCAGGAACAATTTCTAAGTGCAGAGTCAGGAGTAACCCCTGAGTGCTACTGGGTGTGGCCCAAAAAACCAAAAACCAAAAACCAAAAAATAAAATTTATATGAAACAACCCCCCCCCACCAATAGCTAAAGCAATCCTTGGGGAAAATAGGTAGCAGTCATCACTTTTCCCAACTTCAAACTCTACTACAAAGACGTAGTAATTAAAATGGCAATGTATTGGAATAAAGACAGACTTTCAGATCAGTGAAACAGAATTGAATACCCTGGGACAGATCTATAGGTATATTAGCTAATATTTGATAAAAGAGCTAAAAATATGAAGTGGAGCAAGGAAGACTTCTTCAACCAGTGTTGCTGGGAAAATTAGTCAGCTATGTGCAAGAAAACACATATTTCTTTCTAACACCAAGCACAAAAGTCAAATTAAAATGGAATAAAAACCCTGATATCAGACTTAAAACCATAAGGAGTATAGAGGAAAACATAGGAAGAACTCTTCATGACATTGAAACTAAATACATTGTCAAGGATGAAATATCTCTGACCAAGTACGTGGAAGCAAAGATAAACAAATGAGACTACATTAAACTAAGAAGCCTCTACAAGTCAGAGGAAATAGTGACCAGGATACAAAGACTGCCCATGGATTAGGATAAATTATTTACCCAGTACCCACATGATAAGGAGTTCACATATATGTAAGATATATAAAACACTGATAGAGCTTAACAAGAAATAATACATCAAACTCCATCAAAAAACGGGAAGAAGTGATGAACAGAAACTTCCTCAAAGAAGAATACACCCAAAAAAAAAAATTGGGGCTGAGGCTATAGTACAGTAGTAGGGCATTTGCCTTGCATGCAGCCAGTCCTGGACAGACCTGAGTTTGATCTTCAGCATCCTATATGGTCCCCCAGCCTTCCAGGAGTGATTTCTGATCTCAGAGCCAGGAGTAAAACCCCTGAGTGCCGGAGAGTGTGACCCCAAAACAAAAACATAAAAGAAATTCAGATGGCTCAAAGGCATATGAAAAAAAAAAGTTTCACATCAATTATTAGGGAGATCCATTTCAAGACAATGAGATATCATCTCACACTACAGAGACTGGCACACATCACAACAAACAAGAACAACCAGCGCTGGAGCAGATGTGGGAAGAAAGGAACTCTCATTCAATGCTGGTGAGAAGTAGACTGACCAGTTTTTTTTGGAAAACAACATGAACATTCCTCAAAAAAATTAGAAATTGAGTTTCTATATGACCCCAGAAATACCTCTCCTGGGAATATACCATAGGGTCCCAAAAACATAATGTAGAAACGGCATCTGCACTCCTAAGTTCACAACAGATTCTTTAAACAACCCAAATGCCTTAAGAATAGTTGAAAAAAAAAAAAAAGGGGCCGGGCGGTGGCGCTGGAGGTAAGGTGCCTGCCTTACCTGCGCTAGCCTAGGAGACGGACCGCGGTTCGATCCCCCGGCGTCCCATATGGTCCCCCAAGCCAGGAGCGACTTCTGAGCGCATAGCCAGGAGTAACCCCTGAGCGTCACCGGGTGTGGCCCAAAAACCAAAAAAAAAAAAAAAAAAAAAAAAAAAGAATAGTTGAAAACATAAAGAAACTGTGGTACATCTACAATGAAATTACTATGCAATGAAATACTATGCAGCTGTTAGGAAAAAGTAATTTACAAATACATGGTAGAGATGGAAAGTATCATGCTGTGTGAAGTGAGTCAGAGGGAGATGAGTATAGAATGATTGCATTCATCTTCAGAATATTAAAAAATACAGAATGAGAATAATATGAGACCATAGAAATGACGGGGAGTTCAGTTAGGACAGAGAAGGGACCAGTAAGACAAAAGTACTTGGAAATGATCACTCTAGACAAGAACTGGGTAAAGTGATATGCATGGTATTCCTTCAGCAACAATATTGCAAACCACAGTTTAAAAAGATAAAGGGGAGGGAGGGGAAGGGGACAAAAAGGGGTGGGGGGAGGGAGAGAGAGAGAGAGAGAGAGAGAGAGAGAGAGAGAGAGAGAGAGAGAGAGAGAGAGAGAGAGAGAGAGAGAGAGAGAGAGAGAGAGAGAGAGAGAAGAAAAATGTTTGTCATAGAGGTAGGTGGGGAGGGTAGTGGGTATGAAGGGCAGGGGGAGAGTGAGAGGGAAACTGGGGAAATCGGCAGCATTAAATGGGGTCAGAGCAGTGGCACAATGGTAGGGCATTTGCCTTCCAAGTGGCTGACCCAGGACAGACCTCAGTTTGATACCCTGGTGTTTCATATGGATCACCAAGCCAGGAGCAATCGCTCCTGAGCACATAGCCAGGAGCAACACCTGAGTGTCACTAGGTGTGGCCCAAAAACTAACCCCCCCCCCAAAAAAAGTGGCAAATAGTGAACAGGCATTGGATATTATATGACTGAAACTAAATCAAAAACAACTGTGGGGCCGAAGAGATAGCATGGAGGTAGGGTGTTTACCTTGCATGCAGAAGGACTGTGGTTCAAATCCCGGCATCCCATATGGTCCCCCGAGCCTGCCAGGAGCGATTTCTGAGTGTAGAGCCATGAGTAACTCCTGAACACTGCCGGATGTGACCCAACAACAACAACAACAACAACAGAAATCCAAAAACTTTGTGACTATGTACCTCATGTAATTCAATTAAAATTTTTTTTCAAAAATAAAAAAAGAGGGGGCAAGTGGAGAAAAAATAAATAAATAAAGATATTTGAGGGTTCAGAAAGTGAGCTCAAAAGACTGAGTACATGCTATGCATGTAGGAGGTCTTGACTCAATCCCAAGTAACACATAAACATCTAAGCAATGCCAGAGATGACCCCTGAACAAAGAGTCAGGATCGCCCCTTAGCACTGTGGGACACAACAGCAATGGCAAAAAAGATTTGAAACTACGGGGGTAGAGGGTTGCTAAACTGAGTACCAACCACTGTGGGTGCATCAGAGCTGGAAGGGAATAAGGACTGGAACATCACAGGGAGCAGGTAAGATGCTCCTCCCTGACCTCTGACAGGTGCTTCTGAGAACAAGGGGCTCCAACCCACTGTGGGTTGTGGGGAAAGTGTCACATAAAAGGTGACTTGGGGACTGGATTGTGGGAAGAGGAGAGGATGTCCTGGGTAGAACAGTGTCCAATATCTGCTGTTGTTTATAGGCCACATGGCCTTGGGCAAATCACTTAACCTTTCCAAGCTTTGATAGCCTCTTCCAAACAATTCAGGGTGGGGAACAAATTAACCTCTATCTTGTTTCCAGTTTAAAAAAAAAAAACATAAAATGTTTCTCATTCTCCCAGAATTTTTTTCCCCCATAACTTGCCTGATTTCAAAGCCAGTTGGCAAAGGCAGCAAGGGGATGAGAATGAGACAAGCTGCCCACATACGCACAGGCAGCCATGCTCATTCAACATATAGGTCAGGCTGAAGGTTCAGAGATATAGGGATTAACAATATAGATGAAAGTCTCTGCCCTCAGGACATTACACTGTCAGGGCAGGAGGCTGTGAGAAAACAGTATGTCCTCAGTGGGAGAGATGGAAAATGAGGTAAGTAAGAAATCACCATCATGGACTGTGGAGGGGCAGGAGAACTAAGGAGAAACCTGGCAAATGAAAGAAAACCCACAGGCAGGATGTAGGGCAGGATGCTGCAGCTTTGCTTAGGATGCCAGGGAAAACTTGGGAAGCAAGAGGCAAGTAAGAAAACTCCCTGTCCTGCTACCTTTGGGAGCAGGGCATGCAGGGTAGGTGAGGTGAGGAAAGAGAGAATCAGGGAGAGATGACTGGTCAGCAGTTCATGAAGACATAATCAGGTCTGCCGGAAGCCAGCGGAGGTATTTTTGCAAAGCAGCCTGAGCTATGCTTTGAAGGGTCACAGATGAGTATGGGGAAAGAGAGCTGACATTGATTCCCATAAGTAGAGGGACAAACTGCTAAGTTGAAAATCCTCTTCTAGGCAGGAGAGAGCAGGCCCCACCACAGCAACTCCCAACCCCCACACATCTCCTGCCAGGGGATGGGTCCAGGCCTGTTGTGGAGCTAATGTCTCTCCTGCCATTCAGTGGGAGCACAGGAAAACACAGAGAGACAGCTTCACAGGAAGACACTACCAAAGAAAGGGTTCCTGTACATTGTCTCCAGGCTGTTCAGCCTTTTCCAACTGGAATAAAGGACGAGAAACCAGAGCCATAAGCCCCATCCTACTGCAAATACCTACAAGTTCTTTAGCATTTTACCCAGCTCCAAACTGGGGTAACAACTCAATCTTCTCCCAGCCTCCCCACCATGGGCTTCAAGAGCAAAGCCTGGGAGGGTGGGAGGGGGCAGGCAGACACACGGAGCCTTTGCCAACTACTTCGATATTTTCATTCTCCATTGCCTCAGTAGCTAAATAAGCATGGAGAACAAACAGGAGAGGAATACTAATTAAAGCTAATTAGACCCTGCCCTCTTCTGCCTCACTCCCCTTGACAAAAAGCTCCACTAATGCAAGGATAAAGGCACAAAAATGTAAATACACAGGGTAAATAGCAATTCAGGGACCAAGACTGCTGTTTGCAATTTATTGTCCTGACTAAACCTATGCTGACAACCTGAAGAGGTTGCCACAGTCACAGTCACAGCCAAATACTAGATGCCCCATTCTGGGTTGTGGAAAATCCTGGGCAGGAGCATGCTGCCAAAAGGCCATTAAGTACAAGGCTCTCATAGGTTCTAGAACATTCTCATTTGTAGGACACTCACCTAAAAGAACATAGTTGTTTGGATTCCTTTCTTTCTTGGGTAATAACAAATTTGAGCCCAGGGCCTCAGACATGCAGGATAAGTTCTCTATGCCTTCCCTCTCCTCAAACAAACTATATCATATCTGACCTCAGCCCTGTAGCATAATCAATACAACTCTCCTGGGCAGGAATAATGGCTCAGAGGGCTGAGTGTACACTTTGCATGCAAGAGACTAGGGTTCAATCCCAGGCACTCATAGTCTGAGGATTGCTCCCTGAACACTGAGTGAAAACACTAAGTCAGGAAGGCCTCAATCCTCCCTCTCCTCCCCCGCCACACACATAATATACAACATTCCTCTCTCTTTCTTGGAAGGTAAGGTGGCATGAAAAGGTCTCACCCTGAAAACCTCTTCTCTGGTTTGGAAGAAAAAACATGCAAGTTCTTGGCCATTGAATGAGGAGAAGAGCAGAAGACAACCATGGAATGGGGAAAAGTTGCCAATATGGCAGGACCTGATTGAAAGGAACCTCCTTAAACTAGAGATGAAAGTGAGGTAACACAGTCTGATAAAGTACAGGGGTTAAGGCATTTGCCTTGCACATGGCCACCGCTGTTCAATCCCCTGTACAGCATTGGTTAGATGTCCAGAGCACTGTGAGGAATGACCCTTCTGCACAGAGCCAAGGGTAATCCCTAGGTATTGATGGATATAGCCCCCAACCCAAAAGTGTGGTGACAGCAAAAAGAAAAGGGGGGGTACTTGGTTACTCATCTGAGCAGGCTTGGCTTTTCAAGCCACCTGTTGCATCTACTGGATAGTGAAAAACCTTTACTACTCTTCCAAATCGTGTTGTTACTAGAAGAACATAAACATACTTGGCTAATAACAACTGGAGCCCTTCAAGAGAAAACGAGTCAAAAGGGAAGAGGCAAAGGAAAACAGATGGTCTCAAGTTGGCAACACTGGGAAAGCGAGAAATCACAGATTTCAGTCAGCTACTCCGTACAGAACAGAGCTCCAAATGGGACATAGCTCAACAGTAGAGCACATGCCTTGAATGTATGAGATCCTGGGGCAAATATCTGGTGCTGCAATAAAATAAGAAAGGGAGGTGGCCAGTCATGTTTTGAGGCTATGCTGAGCTTAATCTATAGATGTTCTGCTGACCCAGTGACCCAGAGGGAGGTGGAAGAGGTTAGTGACCAAGCTCAAAGGCTCTGGTAGAAAAAGGGAGTCCTAATACAGATGAGCATAAACCACCCAGTTCAATGCTCTGCTCCTCCTACCTACACCAAAGCATGAAGGACCAAGGGCACTGGGCCAAAAAGCTTGGAGGTCAGTGAGCACCTCTAAAAAAATGGAACCTCCACCCAGCTGTGGGGATATGGTGCAAAAGAGAAAAAGAGAAAAGAGAAGCCACATGGAAACAGCTATCCTAGAGAGAGTTCTTTGCAACTGAAGGCATTCTCGTTTTTATTGGATTAAGCTGGAAGGGAACCTCGAAGTTCTTGCCTTTAGAAGTTCCTAAACTTCTGGATGTCACTGAGAAGAAACAGGGGATGGGACCGCCAGAAACACATTTGTGCAAAGTTGTTCTGTATGAGTTTCAGACGTTAGTCAAAGAAAGTATGTTTTCCACCCACACTGACAAAGACAACTTCAAATGAAAGAACAATCCTTGTAAAGCCGGGGTGGGCATCTCCTATGCATGGCAGACTGCCCCCTTCTTATTCTTTGCATTCCCCAAGGGGTGCTCCAGAAAAGCCTCAGGTCCTGGGTGCCAGATGGATTTTGATCTAGTTCAAGCTTTGGAGTGATAATTTCCCCATAAAGATAAACTTGTTACCGCATTAAGTTTTAATTAGGCCAGAAGGAAGTTTTTGTTTGCACAGACCCTCCTGTGCTCTCAGAAACCTCCAGTGCTTTAAAGAAAAGGAGGATCAGGGCAGGGAGAACGGGGGCCTGAAGGAGGCAGTTCCTCACTCCCTCAAAAGCCAGGGGATCAGGCTCACAAGGGCAGATGTGGATCCTGCATTTGAAAGAGAATGGAGATTCCTAACATGCAATTGTTTCCTTCAGGGAGGACATTTGGGGTTTCCAGCTTTTGTGGAGAAGGGATGGGTAGCTCATTAGCCTAGCACAGAGCTTCTCAATTATTTTCTGTCATGCCCCCCTAGGAAGAAGAAACATTTTTCACTCCCCCTGCGCGACTGTAAATAGTATCTTGATTAAAAAAAAAAAACTTTAACCTGCAAAACAAAAAATATATATATATAAATAATTTGGGCTGATTTCTTTAATCAGAGGTGATGTCTGGATTTATGACTACAAGGAGCACGTTTTGCAATGCATAACTTTTCGAAGAGGTGTTTGAAGCAGGACACAGCAACTCTCAGCTCCAGAGACATACAGAGACATAAACACGGGGCTCAGCTGGTTATGACAGTATTTGCCGAGGTCAAAGGAGCCCCCCTTTACGAAACCTCGCGCCCTCCCCTGGGAGGTGAGCCCCACTATTTGAGAACCACTGGTCTAGCAGCCTCTGGGCCAAGGAGTATCTGTCCTCTGTGGCCTCCTAGCAGCCAAGTCCAGTTTCCCAACTCGGCAAACCTAAAACAGGTAACCAAGAGCTGCAGGCCATGGCATCGTGGAGCCAAAGCCTTAGAGCACCCAGACCTGCCCCTTCCAGAAAGCTGGGTTTAGGGAAGTTAAGGGATAAAGTCAAGTTTTAGAAATCAATGCCGCCTTCCCAGGTGGACCAGTGGTTCTCGCAGGGCGCAGGGCGTGGAACTCAAGTTTGTGATGGGGGGCTTTGCATTTTTAAAGGGGGGGAGTTGGCCCGGGAGAGATCTTGCACCCCCAAACCCAAAGTTTAAGCCCTCCGGAAGAGAAGCCCCTTCTATGCCACTCTAGCCAAATGAGGACCAGGTCTCAGGCCTCCAGCTGCCCTTCGCCTCCCAGGGACGGGGGGGCTCGCGGACGGGCGGCATCCTTCCACCGGCGCCTCCAAGCAGCCTGCCAGCCCGCAGCGAGTCACAAGGGCCGCTTTGTGCCAGGGAGTGCAGAGTCCGGGCCCCGAGCTCGGCACAGGGCGCGGACCCACGCGCAAGGGCCGGGTCAGCAGCAGGCTGTTTACTCCCGAAGGGAGCTTGACCCAAGGCCAAAGACTGCCCGAAGGCAGGGTCGCACGCGAGGTGGACCTCTGCAGGACAAGCAGCCTCGCAGTTAGCCTACCTGGGAGCGCCCCGAAAAGTGCCCGCTGCAAAGAAGTGCCTGCAAAGTTTGCGCGCGGCTTACCTGCGAGTCCCGGCACGAGCGCGCAGAGCCCGAGCAGACAGGGGAGCAGACAGGGGACCCGTGGCATGGTGGCGGCCGAGTGCAAGGGCCCTGGGGCCGAAGTTGCATTCCCGGGGTTCAGGGTGGAGGCGATGGAGCAGCCGACATCCCTTTCCAGCCGCCGCTCGGGACGGCCCCGCGATTGAATCTTTCTCCGGACAGGCGCGCAGCCAGGACCTGGACTTGGAGTGATTCCCCGAGAGCCGCCACGCTCGGCCTCCTCCTCCGCCTCTTCCCTTCCTTTCCCTTCCCTTCCTCCCCAGGCCCGCCGGGCTCCACTTTCCCTCGCCCCTTTCTCCTCCCCCGAGCCCCGAGCCCCCGCCCCGCTGCCACACGGTCAGCTACGGGCTGGGCGGGGCGGGACGGGGCCGGGCCAGCTCCGGCCCGCATGGGGACCGCTTGGGACCCAAGCAGCAGAGGCCGCCCAGGTATTACAGGTCCCCTCCGGGGGTGAGGGGGTCCAGGGCTGACTGTTCTCTTGTTAGGCGCTCCAAGGTGCAGTGCAGGTGGGGTGGACCCTCACGCCTTCAGCCCACTTTCCCCCCCCCCCAAAGGACATTTTGCATTTGCAAAATTTGCATTCACATTTGCCAGACAAGCATCAAGATTTGGGGAGTCAGAAGAAACGGTAAAGCAGACGCCAGCACTTTTGGCTTTTTCATTTCTAGTTGATCTAGTAGTTCTGGACTACCCGGTGAGAATGGGAGCGTCTGACAACTTTCTCCAAGGAGCAAGAGTGTCAGGATTGGGAGTAAAGAGAGGAAAGTGTCTGGAAAGCAAAGGGCTACTCAGCCTAGTCCTAAGTGCTTTACTTGGTTAACTAGACCTCCTAAAAGCCCTTTTATTATGCACATGAGAAAGAACCTCCTAAAAGCCTTTTTATTATCCACTTGAGAAAGGGGAAGCCAAGGGGTTTATTTGGCCTCCCAGCCCAAATTTTGGGTAATGTTAGTTAGACTGAAAACTAGAAGGGAGGAGAGAATCGCCACGTGATCAAGCTTTGCTGGCTTGAAAACAGCAAGGAATGGCTCTGAGTCTGTTGATTTGGGGCAGTTCTAACTGCCCAGATCAGGGAGTTTCTGAGTTTAACCTTTATTTGTATACCCAGGCTGAGGATGTAAATTTATTCTTTCTTTGGTGTTGTTGTTGTTGGATTTGTTTGTTTGTTTGCTTTATTTTCTTAAACACAGCAGTTCTCGGGGTTGAACTCTAAGATTACAACTTGCAGGTTCCCAGGACCATTTTATGGGGTGCCAGGGATTGAACTCTGATTGGATTGCTGGTTTCATGCAAGGCAAACATCCTGTCCACTGGCTTATCTATCTGGTTCCCAGTAAACTTATTTTTGTAGTAGAGTGTGACTAAGACCAAGCTCCAAATTTCACTAAGGTTAGTAATGCATTAAAAGGCTGTAACTGGGGCCGGAGAAATAGCATGAAGGTAAGGCGTTTGCCTCTCATGCAGGAGGTCATCGGTTTGAATCCCGGCGTCCCATATGGTCCTCCCGTGCCTGCCAGGAGCAATTTCTGAGCCTGGAGCCAGGAAAAACCCCTGAGCACTGTCGGGTGTGACCCAAAAACCACAAAAAAAAAAAAAAAAAAGGCTGTAACTAGGGGCCGGGCCGTGGCACTAGAAGTAAGGTGCCTGCCTTGCCTGCGCTAGCCTTGGAAGGACCTTGGTTCGATTCCCCGGCGACCCATATGGTCCCCTCAAGCCAGGAGCAACTTCTGAGCGCATAGCCAGGAGTAACCCCTGAGCGTTACCGGGTGTAGCCCAAAAAACCAAAAATAAATAAATAAAATAAAAGGCTGTAACTAAAGTTCTCTCTTTTTTTTTTTTTTTTTTTTGGGCCTCACCCGTTAGATGCTCAGGGGTTACTCCTGGCTACGCGCTCAGAAATTGCCCCTGGCTTGGGGGGACCATATGGGACACCGGGGGATCGAACCTTGGTCCTTTCCTTGGCTAGCGCTTGTAAGACACCTTACCTCTAGCGCCACCTCGCCGGCCCCACTAAAGTTCTCTCTAACTCCCCTGTTTGTTATATATAAAAGTCCTATATGTGTCCAGTTCTTAGTAAAGTCAGTGCTGCAAAGGTACCTACTGGTTTACCTATGGTATTCCTGACCCTTAAGGAAAGTGGTATTGTGGCTACTCATATTCATACTTGAGAGGGCATTATAAAGATGGCTTTACAAATAATGAGAAGTTATTTAAGAAAGTCTGACTGGAGAGGGATAGAACAAAGATAAGGTACTTGTCTTGTATGCAACTGAACCCTGTTTCATCCTGGCACCATATATAGTTTCCATCACTGCAAGGGACAATTTCTGCAATTGCTCCTGGCATAGAATCAGGAATGGTCCTGAAAAAACAGACAAAATTTTGAACTTAGATGTCATGTGTCTGTTTTAGTTTTGCTTTGTTTTGGGGCCATACCTTGTGATGCTCAAGGTTTACTCCTGGCTCTGCACTTAGGTATTACTTAGTGGGATGTGAAAGACAAGTACTTCTTTACCTACTATACTATCTCTCTGGTCCCTCCAGTCATAATTTAAAAAGATATGTCTGGGGCTGAGATGTAGTTCAGTGTACAGATAAAGCCCTGGTTCCTGGGTACATACATGCCCTCACTTATCAGAAAAAAAGGAGGTATCTATCTAGCATGAATATAAAGTATGAAGTTGATGGCCCGAAAGTCAAGTTTGGAAACTGGATACATTTTACACTAATAAAAATTTTAATTCTGATAGATAAATTGATGGGCTAAAGCAATGATTTTTACAAGCTGGAGGCCAGATTTGATCCTCAGCACTGAATCAGGAGTAGTTCCTGAGCACTACAGGGTATGACCCCTTTTCCCTCTAGTAAACCATTTACTTTCTGACCCCATAGCTTTTCCTATTTTTAGGTACCTCATATAAGCAAACCAATACAATAATTGTCTTTTGTTTGTTGTTTCATTAATCAGAATATCTTCAAGATTTTGCTTTGTATTATAGTATATAATATAATATATAGACACTATATATTATAGTATATCAATTTAATTTATTGTTGTTGAGGTGGGGGGGCAGAAAACACACACTGCTGCTCTCAGGATGTTGAGGTGCCAAAAATCAAACCCATGACTCCTTCATAGAAACCATTCACTCCAGTCCTTTACCATCTCCCCAGTACAAACCTAACTCCTTTCAAAGGCCAAATAGTCTGTTAATGGAGACAGTTCTTATATTTTAATCCAGTCATCTGTTAATGGACATTTGGGTTATTTTTATCTTTGGGTTGTTGTGGGCCATGATGCAGTATGCATGGTGCTTGCACAAGTTTCTGAGTTCTTACCTCCAATTCTCTTGACTAGATACCCAGAGGTGGAATTACTGGTCACTTTGTTTACTGTTTTGAGTAACTATTCTTTTTTTTGTTTGTTTGTTTGTTTTTGGGTCACATTTGGCAGCACTCAGGAGCTACTCATAGCTCTATGCTCAGAAATCGCTCCTGGCAGGCTCAGGAACCATATGGGATGCCGGGATTCGAACCACTGACCTTCTGCATGCAAGGCAAATGCCTTACCTCCATGCTATCTTTCCGGCCCCAACTATTCTTATTTTATTTATTTATTTTTGTTTTGGTGCCACACCCAGTGCTGCTTAATGATCACTTCTGGTATGGTTAGGACCATATGCAGTGTCAAGGATCATAATAGAATTGGCCTTGCACAAGACAAGCATCTTAGTCCTGTACTATCTCTTTGTCCCTGGAACTATTTCTATTTTATACTAAAAAGTACCTTAAATGTCTCTAGATTTTTTTTTTTTTTGGCTTTTGGGTCACACCAAGTGGCGTTCAGGGGTTACTCTTGATTCTGTGCTCAGAAACCACTCCTGGCAGGCTCAGGGGACCATATGGAATGCCAGGAATCAAACCAGGGTTGGTAGCATACAAGGTAAATGCTTTATCTGCTGTGCTATCACTTCAGCCCCAAATGTCCCTATATTATTTACTCTCCATCCTGGAAAGTCAAGCCTAATCCAACCAGCAGCCAGGTCCAAACCTAACAACACAGAAATCAGAAATGCCACAGTGTTCTCCAGTGCATTATAGAAGAACCGGCTCATTGCCTGTGGAAAGTACTGCTTTAGTATTGCCTTCCTGGGGAACCCATCAGTGCATTTAATTTTGCTATTAGAAGGAACAAAAGTAATTCAAGGAGATTTGAATTCATTACCTAGATTAATAAAAAGTAAGGAAAGATTCCAGGGCTAAAAATGCCTCAAAGCTGAAGGCAAAGGCTTTAGAAGAATTAGAAAAGGCCTTTCCAAACTGGTTCTGAGACAAAGGAGTGAGGAGAATGTTGTCATTACTGGGAATTCACTGGCTGACTGCAGGTCTGGGCACGTGGTGGCAAGAGCAGAGCCCATCCCATCGCAGGTGCAGTGCAGGAAGTTTTCAACAACTAAGTGCAGCTTGGGAGGGAGGGAATACACAAAAGACCACACACTACTGAATTTTTATTTTTATTTTTATTTTTTTGGTTTTTGGGCCACACCTGGCGGTGCTCAGGGGTTACTCCTGGCTGTCTGCACAGAAATAGCTCCTGGAAGGCACGGGGGACCATATGGGACACCGGGATTCGAACCAACCACCTTTGGTCCTGGATCGGCTGCTTGCAAGGCAAACGCCACTGTGCTATCTCTCTGGGCCCCACACTACTGAATTTAAACTTAGAGACTCACAGTAAATATAAGTCTTTTCTTGGAAGCACCCCCAAAAAGAACAGTGTATACTTGTATGCCTGGGCATAGACACTGATCTTTTTTTATTTGATTTTTTTTAAAACCATTGTGAATTATAAGTCTTTCACAGTTGTATTTCAAGGATATAGTGACAGTGAATTGGGGCCAGCTCCACCACCAGTCTTGACTTCCTTCCACCAGAGTTTCCAGCATGCATCCTATACCTCCACACTTAGCTCCCTGGACTATTAGTGTAACAAGTCGCTTTTTATGTTTAGCTTGGTATAGTTTGGGTCTCTTGATTGTATTGTCATTGACTTTGGTTTGGGTATTTAGATCTGATCATTTATTTTTCCACTTAAAGCTCCTGAGATCACATGACCTCTGCGTGCCATTCACTTTTTTCCCCCCCTCAATTTGTAGAAAGACATAGAAATATGAGGCAGACAAAATGATTCAAGTTTTAAGATTCTGTAAAAAAAAAAAAAAAAAAAAAAGAGGTGGGAGTTCCAGGGACCAGAGAGATAGCACAGCTGTAGGGCATTTGCCTAGCAAGTGGCCAACCCAGGACCAACATTGGTTCTAATCTCAGCATCCCATATGGTCCCTCATGCCTGCCTGAGCGATTTCTGAGCACAGAGCCGGGAGTAACCCCTGAACACTGCCAGGATTACAAAAAAAAAAAAAAAAAAAAAAAAGGTGGGAGCTCCTATCTAGAAGATAAAACTAAAAGAAGAAAAAAAGGGGGACAGATGTGTCAAATTTTGTATTGTTTCTTTGTGGTTTTTTTTTTTTTTTTTTTGCATAGGTGCAGTAAACATTGAGGAAATTAGAAAGGAAATTTCTGTGTGCCAAAACTATCGCACAGTGGTAGGGCATTAGCCTTGCACACTGCTGACCCAGGATGGACCTGGGTTCGATCCCTGGAGTACCATGTGGTCCCCCAAGCCAGGAGTGATTTCTGAGCACATACAGGGTGTCTCCACCCATGAAACATACAGTCATAAGACCTCCTATAGGCTCCAGGCATGTTAGTTGTCCAACTCCCAAGGTCTTTATGGTCCCAGTAAAAGTTCTGCTTAGTCACGGTTGTCAAAGTCAGTCTTCTGTAATTAAAGATTTTGGTTTTTGCACAGATCCTAGGATGAAGCCTAGGATAAAGCCTTTCTTTATGGTCCCAGAAAAAGTTCTGTTCAGTTGCGGTTGTCAAAGTCAGTCTTCTGTAATTAGAGATCTTGATTTTGCACAGATCCTAGGATGGAATGGCTTCTGATTTTATCTCACTATTAGGAGGTGAGGTAGGACACCCTGCCCTTAGATCAAGTTATTGCTGTTTCCTTGTCATCAGGGAGACACTGGTCTTTTTTTTTTTGTTTTTTTGGGGGGCCTCTCCTGTTGGTGTGCAGGCTTACTCCAGATTCTGTGCTCAGGTATCACTCCTGGTGGTCTTGGGGAGCCATATGAGGTTCTGGGGACCAACCCATGTCAGCTGCATGTGAGGCAAATGGCCTATTTGTTTTATTATTATTATTATTATTATTATTATTATTATTATTATTATTATTATTTGTGATTTTTGGATCACGCCCGGCAGTGCTCAGGGGTTACTCCTGGCTCCATGCTCAGAAATTGCTCCTGGCAGGCACGAGGGACCATATGGGACGCCGGGATTCGAACCGATGACCTGTATGAAAAGCAAACGCCCTACCTCCATGCTATCTCTCCTGCCCCGTCTGTTATATTATTACTCTGGCCTGTCACTCGTCTAGAAAAGAAGAAAAGGGAAGGGGAGGGGAGAAGAGGGAGGGAAAGAAAGGAGAAAAGAGGGCCTGGAGAGAGCACAGCGGTGTTTGCCTTGCAACAGCCGATCCAGGACCAAAGGTGCTTGGTTCGAACCCCGGTGTCCCATATGGTCCCCCGTGCCTGCCAGGAGCTATTTCTGAGCAGAAAGCCAGGAGTAACCCCTGAGCACCACCGGGTGTGGCCCAAAAAACAAAAAAAAAAAAAAAAAAAAGAAAAAAGAAAGGAGAAAAGAAAAGAGAAGGAGGAAGAAGAGAGGAGGGTAGAGGGGAGGGAAGAAGGAGGGGAAAAAAGGAAAAGAGAGTAGAAGGGAGGGAAAGCAAGGAGAGGAGATAGGGTTTGGAGGAGAGAGAGAGAGAGGAGAGAGAGAGCGAGAGAGAGAGAGCGAGAGAGAGAGCGAGAGCGAGAGAGAGAGAGAGAGAGAGAGAGAGAGAGAGAGAGAGAGAGAGAGAGAGAGAGAGAGAGAGAGAGAGAGAGAGAGAGAGAGAGAAAATAGCATAGAACAGGTCCATGTAGATTTGGCCAAAGTTGACTCATCAGGGCATCATGATGGAACAGAGAACACTGAGCAGATCAACAGGGGCAGGCAGGATAGAGACTTGTGAAGACTGCAGAACAGAATGATGCTGGGAGGCCTTTGAAAGCTGAGACAATGTTCTCCACCCTGCTCCCTGGAGTACCACATTATTTTGTTTGTTTGTTTGTTTGTTTTTTGTTTTTTTGTTTTTGGGCCACATCCGGCGGCGCTCAGGGGTTACTCCTGGCTGTCTGCTCAGAAATAGCTCCTGGCAGGCACGGGGGACCATATGGGACACCGGGATTCGAACCAACAACCTTAAGTCCTGGATCGGCTGCTTGCAAGGCAAACACCGCTGTGCTATCTCTCCAGCCCCTAGAGTACCACATTCTTATTCCATTTTCTTTCCTTTGTTTGCTTATTGTCTTTCTTTTCTTCTAGTCTATCATACTGAAGTCTGCTGTTGCCCCATTTGTTGGGTCCCGTTTACTTCTTTGTTGCTTGTTTGTATATCCGCAAAGAGCTCCCAGAATGAGAAATTGATTCCATCCTCTTGTCCCCTTTTGGGGGGAGATCTTGGTAATATTTATTCACAGCAAATAATTCACAGACAGGAGGGTTAAGGGGTAAAAGGTTGGGCGAAGAGAGTCCTTTGTCAGCCTGCTGCTAGCTCCAAAACACACCTTGAGCCAGCCAGTCAGCCAACTCTGGCAAAAGCCCCTGAACACCTCGCTCCCAAACTATTTATTCGGCTCTCAACAGCGCCCCCACCTGGAAGGTCAAGGTGGGACAACAGGCAAAGAATAATCTTATGGGAATATTTTCATATACAACAGTCTGTCTATGACTTTATTTATTTATCTATTCATTTATTTATTTATTTATGTTGAGGTTATAACCAGCTGTTCTCAGGACTTATTCCTGACTCTGTGGTACTCAAGAGACCATATGTGGTGCCAGGAATCATATTCAAGACAAGTCCTCTACCACTGTACTATCACTCTGACCCCGTGTATGTTTATTTTTATTTATTTATTTTATTTCACCAGGAGTTAAAAAGTTGTTGCTATTGGTGATGGGAAATGTGCACTGGTAAAGGATGTTGTACCCTGACTGAAACTCAATCACGAACAACTTTGTAACTGTGTCTCGTGGTGATTCAATTAAAGAATTTATTTATTTTGGGCCGGAGAGATAGCATGCAGGTAAGGCGTTTGCCTGGCATGCAGAAGGACAGTGGTTCGAATCCCAGCATCCCATATGGTCCCCCGAGCCTGCAAGGAGTGATTTCTGAGCGTAGAGCCAGGAGGAACCCCTGAGGGCTGCCGGGTATGACCTAAAAACCAAAAAAAAAAAAAAAAAAAAAAAGAATGTATTTATTTTTAAAAGTTGTTAATAGTTGCTGTGTATGACTCTTTAAAAATAATTAGCTAGGGGACCATAATGATAGCATAGCAGTAGATTGCTTGCCCTATGGACCCAGCTTTTTTTTTTTTTTTTTTTTTTTTTTTGGTTTTTGGGTCACACCCGGCAGTGCTCAGGGGTTATTCCTGGCTCCAGGCTCAGAAATTGCTCCTGGCAGGCACCATATGGGACCATATGGGGCGCCGGGATTCGAACCGATGACCTCCTGCATGAAAGGCAAATGCCTTACCTCCATGCTATCTCTCCGGCCCCTGGACCCAGCTTTTATCTCCAGCATCACATATGTTCCCCTGAGCCTTCCAGGATCATTTTCTGAGTGCAGAGCCAGAAATAACCCCTGAGCACTGCTGGGTGTGACCCAAAACTTTTTCCCAAATAATGATTAGCTAGAGCTAAGCAGCCTTTTAAATGGTGGGCAATCTGATCCTCCTTTTCTGGGGTTATAGAGGTGGGCAGCTGTTCAAATACGTAGTCTGCAAGAAGCCGACAGTCATCATCACCCAACATCAATCAGTGTGTGGAATTTGCAAGTGTTGTGTAAGAACAGCAACACAATTGCTGGTGAAGAAAACTAGAATTTGAAATCCCGATCAGAAGTGAATTCTAGTCCCATCGAGTAGCTGACCCACTGCTCCCTACTCTCAGAGTCAATTTGCCTTTTGTTGTTTGTTTGTTTGTGTTTGGCCCACATCTGACAGCACTCAGAAGTTACTCCTGGCAGTCTTGAGGGACCTTATGGGATGCAGGGGATAGGACCCGGCAAATTCATTCAAGGCAAATGCCCTACCCATTGTACTATCGCTCTGGCCCAGTTTGCTCATTTGGAACTGGAAGCATCTGGTTCATGCCAGAACTGGTTCTGTAATTACCACTTGTGAAGCCAAATGTGTCTGGCACTTACTTGGCAGTGGACTCTGGCTTATAATACCTGTTCTATCAGCTAAAATTTGCCCTTCACAAAGCCCCTGCCCTATATGAAGTACATAAACCTTGGGGAGAATGGGCAGGGGAGGCTGTAAGAACTAGGTGGAGGTAGATCCTAAAAATAAGAAACTCTCTTTATTTGTTTTGGACCATACCTGTTGGTGCTCAAGGGCTTCTAACAATTTGGATGGAACTGGGACCTCCTTACACAGAACAGGCACTCAGCCCATCGGACTTTCTCTCCAGCCTCTCTCCTCCCACAATTGTTCCCAATGCCTTCATTTACTACATTCCATCAGCTGTCTCACTTATTCCATTCTTGTTATTTAATCATGGGTGGACAATAGCAAAATCTTTGTTCTATAGCCCTAACTTCCTTCTCTGATAGTTTTCTCTTTCCTCAGTTGCAGTAGACCTAGACCTCTGTCCCCTCCAAGTTTTTAAAATCAAGAAAATAAAATAGGCTATCTGCATTATCCTGCAGAGCTTCCTCCAAGGCCCAACTAAACAGACCCACCAGCCTTTAGAGACCACACTGAACTTAAGTCAACTCAGAAAGATGAATAAAGGGGCCCCAGAAGGTGGATCAGGTTGCCTTGGGAGTTCAGCTCCTTGAGCTCAGGTCTTGACCTCCCTGGTCGTCAGTTTAGCTGCCTAAGAGCAGTACCAAGATTCCCCAGGCCAAAAGCCAATGTATACTCACCTCATTGATCTAATTTCTGAACCCCCAAAAAGACAAGTGTTTTTTTTGTGTGTGTGTTTTTGGTTTGGGGTCATACCTAGCTATAATCAATTATTTCTGATTCTGGCATCAGAAGTGCCCAGGGATCACTCCTGGTATCTGAGTGTGGGATCTGCAAGGTAAAGTCTCATGGAAGGTTCCCTACTTAGTATACTATCGTTCAGGCCTGAAAAGTACAATTCTAAAAGTTTTCACTTTCACAGAAGTAAGAAGAATTCAACTGGGGCTGGAGAGATAGCATGGAGGTAATGTGTTTGCCTTGCATGCAGAAGGTCGGTCGAATCCCGTCATCCCATATGGTCTCCCGAGCCTGCCAGGAGCGATTTCTGAGCAGAGAGCCAGGAGTAACCCCTGAGGGTTGCCAGGTGTGACCAAAAAAAAAAAAAAAAAAAAAAAAAGAAGGATTCAACCTGGAGTTCTGTGATTCATCCAAATCAGCACTGCCACACATACCTCCAGAGCTTGAAGCAATAAGTGGTAGAACTAAGAGTTTCTCACTCCTTGATTTTATTAGCTTTCATTTGGTGATTTGGTTAATTTGGATGTTGGGGAAAGTTGGGCTACACACAGTGTCCCAGATCTATTACTGACTCTCTAAGTTCAGCAGTTACTCTTTTTTTTTTTTTTTTCTTTTTAAATTTGGGGCCATACCTAGTAGTGCTCAAAAGTCACTCCTGGCTCGGTAATCCAGAATTATTTTTGGCGGGCTCTAGGGACCACATCTTAGGCTGGGAATTGAACTCAGTTTAGCTTCCTGCAAGCCAAATGCCCTCCCCAATTGTTCTACCATTCAGTGGTAACTCTTGACACTGCTTTATGAACCACATGTGGTGCTGGGGTAGAATGAAGGTCAATACATGCAAGGCAAGTGATTTAACCACTATACCATCTCTCTGGCTCAGCTCTATACTATTCCTCAGCTGCATGTCTTGGATAGAATTTCTGATCTTCACCATGTTTATGACATCTCCACATAACTGGAATAATTTTTTTGTTTTGTTTTTTGTTTTTGGGCCACACCCGGCGATGCTCAGGGGTTACTCCTGGCTGTCTGCTCAGAAATAGCTCCTGGCAGGCTCAGGGGACCATATGGGACACCGGAATTTGAACCAACCACCTGGATCAGCTGCTTACAAGGCAAACACCGCTGGGCCCAATGGAATAAATTTTTAAGCACTATGTTACCTTGATATTTTCTAAAATGCAATACCATTTAATAGTTGACTGTATTAGGGATGATTTCAGAAAATAAGTGCAGGCTACTAAGAAATCTTTCTGCAAACAGGAGGCCCAGGAGGCAATCAATAATAAAATCATCCAGGTACTTCCTAAGTTAGGAAGTGGTTAGTCTCTCTGTCACAGGTCTCAGCAGGTCTTTGCTCCTGGGGCTTCATGCCTTAATAAGAGTTCTTCACTTATCCATACCCAAACTACAATTAAATCATCACTGATATTACAGCACAGGCCTTTGTTCCTCAGATCGTGGGCCAAATACAGGGAGCTAGAGGAATTTGTGTTAACAAACAGACCCCCAAATCAGTGTTTTCTGAGTGTAGCTGAAAGGGCAGAGCCCAGGCAGACCAGACAGGCAGCTCAAACATGGTCACAGTGGGCACGGTTGCTTCTTTCAGTTAAGTACACAGTGATTTCTGCAACTGCTCTGCACCCCACAACAGCATCTGAGCAAGCACCAGATCATGCAGCTGAGCCTCCTCTCCTTCAGAAACTGGAACTTTATAAAAAAATTTTTCTTTTTATGTTTTGGGTTTCATATCTGCTCCTCCATTGGGGTGCCTGATCTCCAGTTCCCTTAGGGCAGCCCAGCCCACCCTTCTAACTGCAGACACTTCACCTGGTTCAATCCCCAGCACCCAAGATTCCTCAAGCACCATCAGGAGTGATCAACCTAAACCATTGTGCCAGCACAGGGAGTAGACCATAAGCACTCCCAAATTGAACAAACAAACACCCAAAATAATGTTAACAAGAGGTAATGGTTTAGGGCAGATAGAACAGATAGAACACTTTCCTTGCATGAAACAAACAATTTTAGTCTCAGCATTACATATGGGTCCCCAAGCATCATTAGGAGTGATTTTTGAGATTAGAGCCAGGCATAAATGCTGAGCACCACCAGGTGTGCCCCTGTCTCCCCAAAACAACAGAAGAAAAAGGTAATGTCTTAATGGGACAGGTATTTGGCACATGGTAGGACAGAGGGTTTGTTTGTTTGAAGCTCTGGTTTAATCAAAGCAGGACTTGGGGGGAAAACACTAAGAAAAAAAGCAGTAGATTTTGTTTTATTTTGTTTGGAGATGACACCCAGCTATGCTTGGGCCTTACTCTTGATTCTGCATTCAGGAACCACTCCTGAGAGGGTTTTGGGAAGCATACGTGGTGCTAGTTGTGGAATCTAGATTGAATAGGTGCAAGGGACACCATACATATTTCTCCAGCCCTACAAGTAGAAACTTTAACTTAAAAGGGCTTTACCTCTGGGACTTCAATCCTCTTACCTGTAGTGTTTGGGTGAAACCCTGTAGATACTCAACAACCCCAGGAACTGCACAGCTCTCCATAGCTCGACCTGCTATGCCATCCAAGCTGTGTGGCCCCAAAGTAAGAAAAAGTTGTATTTGTCTCACCTTCGTGTTTATTTTCTGCAAGCCATAGGAGACAGCGCCATCTACTGGCCTCAAATCTGCCTCCTCAACTCGTGGTGAATATGAAAACTGGTAGGGACCTTAAAAAATGCTGGACAATAAAAAGGTTTCTGAACCTGTAATGACCACAACTTAATTAGATATCAACTGTGCCACGAATTTAGTTTGGGAAGATGTTCTGCTTTAGAGCAGTAACACTCTGTGGGCAGGACGCAAAAAAAAGAAATGCTTAAACCTCAGATGACTCGTATATAGCCAATTTTGTTACTCCAGGGCAGGGGCTTTCACAGCTGGTCTCACCCAGAGCTCACTTCAGAACCTATGGTCCAGAGAGGGGTCTGCCAGGAACCCGTCCTGACTTAGAGAAAAATCAGCTTCACAGAGTTGGAAATGCCATGGATTGACTAATCCTTTCCAACGTGCACAGTCTAAATTTCAATCCAGCCTTGAGACTGTGATGGTGGGAGTGGATGGGAAGGGCATCAGGTGAATTCCTCAAGCTGGAGAAAGGGATGGCTGCAGGAGGAGACAGCAGGAGGTAAGAAGAAGCCGCCAGTCAGCCAGACTCTTTTTTTGCCCCTCACCTATGCCTGCACAGACAGCAGGACAGCAGGGATCTCAGCTATGCTCATGTGGCTGTGACCAGAGATCAAGGGAAACGGAGGGGACAGGAAACTCTGAAAGTGAAGTCCTAAAGAGGCCCAGTGAGAGATTATAAAGCAAAGTTCGCCTCGTAAAAGATGTTAGGAAGGATTCCAGTCTTTTCAATGTTTTGGAAGAACCTGAGGATCAGTGGTTGTAATTCTTCTCAGAATGTTTGATAGAATTCACCTGTAAAACCATCTGGACCTGGACTTTTGTTCTTGAGGAGTGGTTTTTTTTTGTTTGTTTTTGTTTTTTGTTTTTTTGTTTTTGTTTTTGAGCCGCACCCGGCGGTGCTCAGGGGTTACTCCTGGCTGTCTGCTCAGAAATAGCTCCTGGCAGGCACGGGGGACCATATGGGACACCGGGATTCAAACCAACCAGCTTTGGTCCTGGATCAGCTGCTTGCAAGGCAAACGCCGGGCCCGAGGAGTGTTTTAATTATTGTTTTAATTTTCTTTTTTTGTTTGTTTGTTTTGTTTTTTAGCCACACCCGTTTGATGCTCAGGGGTTACTCCTGGCTAAGCACTCAGAAATTGCCCCTGGCTTGGGGGGACCATATGGGACACCTGGGGATTGAACCATGGTCCTTCCTTGGCTAGTGCTTGCAAGGCAGACACCTTACCTCTAGCACCACCTCGCCAGCCCCTGTTTTAATTTTCTTAGCTGTGATGGACTGTTTAGGTTTTCTACATCCTCCTTGTCAAGTTTCGGAAGATGATATTTTTCCAGACATCTGTCAGTTTCTTCAGGGCTCCTAGCTTTGTTGAGTACAGTTTTTCATAATACTCCCTCATGATGCCTTGGATTTCTTGTGATTCTGTTGTAATCTCTCCCCTTTCATTTGTGATCCTATTTATTTGGGTGTTTTCCCTCCTTTTTTTTTTTTTTCTTGATGAGTCTTGCTAGTGGTTTGTCTATCTTGTTTTTCTTTTGAAAAACAAACTACTGGTCTCATTGATTTTTTTTTTTTTTTTTTTTTTTTTGGTTTTTGGGTCACACCTGGCAGCACTCAGGGGTTGCTGGAGGCATCTTGCATCTCAGCAGCTATCAGTAGGATTTCAATGAATCCACTTTAGGGAGAGTGGGTTACACAGATGGCGAAATGTGAAATATGAAATAATAAAACCACACAGAATACATTGTATGGGGACCCGCATCCTCAATAGATGTGAGACAATTTTACTCCTCCATGTTGGTAAATAATATACAAGTCTCTTGTATGAAAGGCATTTCTGCGCTGACAAAAGGCAGACCCTAAAATATACATATCAAAAACTAACTGATACAGGTGAAATGAATACCTACCTAAAAGGGAGGAAGTAACAAGGAGAAGGGGTGTTCTAGTTTAGAAAGGAGGTTCTTATGACAAAGGATGAGAAACTTGTTTTGCTATAATTTTGCAGCTGGCTGGAATAGCAAAAGGCAAGAAAGATAGGAAACTGTTTACCAGGGCCCGGAGAAATAGCACAGAGGCCTTTGCCTTGCAAGCAGCTGATCCAGGACCAAAGGTGGTTGGTTCGAATCCCAGTGTTCCATATGGTCCCCTGTGCCTGCCAGGAGATATTTCTGAGCAGACAGCCAGGAGTAACCCCTGAGCACTGCCGGGTGTGACCCAAAAACCAAAAAAAAGAAAAAAAAAGAAAAAAAAAAAAGAAACTGTTTACCACCTAGAAAACTGAAAATAGAAAAGCTGGTTGCTAGTAGTTGGCTGGACTTGTCTTTGAGTTGCAAATTTATTTTGCCAGTGGGAAACTTAACAGCAGACTTTTTGGTGCTGAAAATTTTCCTGAGGCAAGACTGAGGCCTGTAATTTTGGCCAGTATTTTTGCAAGGGAGAGAATGTGCCAGATAGTAAGAAAGAAATTGTAATGTCACTATGATGTCATGAATATCAGAAATATTGCCAGTAATCCATGTAGGGGGTATAATTAACGTCCACCAATGGGCCTGCTGGCTAAAATATTTCTTGGGGGAATATCAGCTCACTGCTTCAGGAAAATCATAATAGATACATCTGGAGGTGTGCTTCCCCTAGAATGGAGGTGTCTATGCTGCATGACGTGGTAAGTGGTTACTCCTGGCTCTATGCTCAGAAATCACTCCTGGCAGCCTTGGACACCATATGGAATTTTGGGTTTCTAACCACCATCCTTCTGCATGCAAGGCAAACACCCTACTTCCATGCTATCTTTCCAGCCCTCTCATTGATTTTTGTATTGTTTTCTTTGCTTCTATGTTGTTTATTTCTGCTTTGGATTTTTATTATTTCTGGCTGTGTTTGGGTTCCTTTGCTGCTGTTTTTCCAAATCTTTAAGTGTCCTTGTAGACTGTTGATTTTGTTATTTTCCTCTTCCCTGATGTAGGCCTGTATTGCTATGAGCTTCTCCCTAATTACTGCTTTTGCTGTGTCCCACAGATTTCTGACAATTTGTCTCTTTATTGTCATTTGTCTCAAGGAATCTTTTTATTTCTTCCTTGATTTCCTCTTTGATCCAACTGTTGTTGAGCAGCATGTTATTTCATCTCCAGGTGTTGGGTTTTCTCCACAGTTTCTTTTACAGCCAACCTTGATCTCTGTTGCATAATGATCTGATAGGGTACTTCTATTAATCCTTATATTTGACTTTGTGTAATTTAGATTTACATCCTAAGGCATGGTCTATTCTAGAGAAGGTTCTGTGTGCACTTGAGAAGAATGTTTTTTTTTTCTTCCTTGGGGTGGAGTGCCCTGAATAAGTCCATTAGCTCTATTTCCTCTAATTTTTCATTTAGGGCTCTTATGTCTTTGTTAGTTTTCTGTCTGGTGGATCTGTATAGTGGTTATAGTGGCGTATTAAAATCTACTACTATCATGTTACCTTCCATATGTTTCTCTAGGTTTGTGAGCAAATGCTTTACATATTTTGCTGGCTCTACATTTGGTGCATAAATATTGATCAGAGTTAGCACTTCTTGGTATGTTTCCCTGATCAGTAAGTAGTGACCTTCTTGGTCTCTGAGCACTTTCTTGAGGTTGAATGCAATTTGATCTAAGGGTGGCTGTCCCGACTTTTTTGTTTGTTTGTTTGTTTGTTTCCCATTGGCTTGAATGAATTGATTTCCATCCTTTTATTCTAAGCCTATGCATATCCTGTTCTGTTAGGTGTGTTTCTTGGAGGCAGCAGATATCTGATTTTTGTTTTCTGATCCAGCCCTCTATTCTATGTCTTTTAATGGGGGAATTTAGGCCATTGACATTTAAGGAGATTACTGACAAAGTGGTTTGTTGTGCTATTGTATCGAGTAGAGTGGTTGTTGTTACAATCGGGGGTTTGGGTTGTGTAATACATCTTTGAGTAGTTCATTTAGAGTTGGTTTGGTTAGCGCAAATAGTGTGAGTTCTTGCTTGTCAGAGAATTTTTTTAGTTCTCCCTCCCACATGAATTAGAGTTTTGCTGGGTAGTGGATTCTAGGTTGGAGGTTTCTGTCATTCAGTGATTTGAATATGTCATTCCACTGTCTTCGCGCTTGAATTATTTCAAATGGGAGATCTGGTTTGATCCATATGTTCCTTCCTTTGTACTTTAGGATTTTTTCTCCCTTATTGCTTTAAGGAATTCATCTTTCTCTTTGTTTTCTTTGCCATTTGCATTACTATATGTCTTGGTGTTGGTTTATTAAAGCCTATTTTATTAGGGACTCTCTTTGTCTCTTGAATTTGCAACGGAGCCTCATTCCAGAGGGTGGGAAAGTTTTCTGCTTGTTTGTTTTGGGGCCACACCCAGCTGTGCTCAGGGGTTACTTTTGCACTCAGAAATCACTCCTGGCAGGGTGGGGGACCATATGGATGCAGGGAATCAAACCTAGGTCCATCCTGGTTTGGTCATATGCAAGGCAAATCCTTACCACTGTGCTATCTCTTCAGCCTGTTGCTATGTTTTCATTGGGCCAGCTCCATAGACTCTTTATTACTCAAATGAGAAGTAAACCAAACTGAGAAAGATCATGGGTACATTGGTTCATGTAGCAGAAAGCTGACCAATTCAGGAGGAAATGGTGAATCAAGCCTTTACCCTGCTGAAGCCATGCCTGCTGCCTTCAGAACCCAGAATCAGTTTCCCAATGGCCCTACCTCATCACCCCTCTATGATTCCCTCTGGGGACACCAACCTGACCAAACTTCTGGTATGCTGTTTTTGGACTGATATCATTAGAGCTTTTTGGAGCTAGTGCATGCACACTCCCCCAGACTCCCCATATCTTTCTCCTTCAAGGAGGTCTGGCAGCTCTGCACATGTCCCCAAATATTGCAGTATTAGTAATACTGCTTTGAATTTTTGTACTTTGTTTTCATTTTGAATGTGGTTCTCAATTCCATGGGACCACTTTCAATGGTGGCCATTGACAAGAAGATGTAACTGCTATGTTGTACACATGGTGGTCCCAAACACAAGGGAAACCATCCTATACAAAACACTTCATTTGTTCCCCTTCTCAGCAAACAGCATTAAATACTAAACCCAAACAACCAGACATCAGGCATAAACAAGAAAATCATTCACACTGCAAGAAGGGTTGTACTGCTCACTGGTGCCTTATTTGTGGAAAGAGTATGTGAATATCTACAAGGCATTCTCTATTCCCCAGGGATCACTTGGCCTCATCAAGTTGCTCCTAAAACCCATGCAGGTGGTTGGATTGCTGGACCCAGTGCAGCAGCTCCTCAAGTGAGTGTCTGCAACTTCCAAGTATCTCATGGCTCTTGCACCTATGCACCTTGTCTTCAAGTCTTTTCCTAGGACCTAGACAATTGGTCTTGGGGGCAGACTAAATTAGGGACCACTTGTTCACTGAAGAGTAGGACTGAGTTGTAGGTGGAATGCAGTGCCTTCTCTCGTTTATCCTTCCAGTCCAACTTCCTTTTGCCTTTCCTCCCCCTATTCCTACTTAACTCTTTCTTGCTTTTGCTCCCATGTGCAGAAGACATTTTTAGAACAGGCTTTGAAGCTGACATCAGAAAGGGTCTGGTTTCCCAACCACTGTACCCAGGCCTTCAAAAATACACACAAAAAATGCTGAGTGAGGTGCCTTTTCTGTTTCAGTGGTGTGATACCAGATGGTCTGGTCCTGACAGTGCAAAGGTGGTCCAACTCCTAACAGTCAAGGCCTAAAATGAGGAATATTACTGAGTCAAACATGTCAGAGAATGAGAACTTCTAAAAGCAAAATGAATCTCTTCCCACCTCTGGGAGGTCCCCACAGTTGCTATATAAGAATCTTCCAGAATTAGGTTTCATACCAATAAGTGATAAACCTGCTCAAAGTAATGTTTTCCAAGAGTAAATAATCTTGGAAGAGCTATTCTCTGGATTGGAAATGTCCATTGTTGTCCCACCAGACAAAAATTAACTTAGTTGCTTTATTGACTGGAAAAATGTACTTGACTACAAGTTAATAATATTTATGTTCATATGATTTCAACAGTATTTAGCAAATAAAAGTATTCATTGCAAATGTCCACATCTTCCATTTAGAGGAGCTGAATACCAAAAGCCTGACCATCATATCTGCTTATTTCTTTCTCAGGTTTTTAAAATGCAAAATAGAAGCTCACATATTGGGTAGGATGATTGAGAGAATGATTCCATTTTCATTTCATTAGTCTAGAAGGGAAGGAGAAGAGAAAGACTCTTAGAAAAAGATCAAACACAAAACACCTTTTAGATTCACAAATTTTACAATTAACATAGTTTGAATATGATGATGATTCAAATAAACCAGTCACTATGCTTTGTTATTTCTGTCTCTTTTTCTCTTTCTTCCTTCCTTTCTTTCTCTTTCTCTCTCTTTTTCTTTCTCTCTTTCTCCTTCCTTCCTTCCTTCCTTCCTTCCTTCCTTCCTTCCTTCCTTCCTTCCTTCCTTCCTTCCTTCCTTCCTTCCTTCCTTCCTTCCTTCCTTCCTTCCTTCCTTCCTTCCTTCCTTCCTTCCTTCCTTCCTTCCTTCCTTCCTTCCTTCCTTCCTTCCTTCCTTCCTTCCTCTTTCTTCCCTTCTTTCTTTCTCTCTCTTTCTCTTTCTTCTTTCCTTTCTTTCTCTCTCCTCTCTCTCAGGCCTGTTGGCATCTCTCCTGCTCTGCATTTTCTCCTTATGGCATTGTTGGGGGTCACACCAAGCTTCTGTGCAAATCTCACAGAGAATGAACCAGCTTGTATCACTTCTGTGTTTCAGAGCTAGAAGGGTGGGGTTGCTTTCAGCTCTGAGGCTGAGTGGGGAAGAGGAAAAAATAGATTGGCCTGCACAGGGACTGACTGGGAAAAGCAGAATCACTTGCATCTCCACCAGATTCCTGGGGCCTGCCCTGCCTAGAACCCATCACTTCCTGGACACCCTGGAGCAATTGTCAGATAAACTTGTTATATAAAGGCATCCCACAGCTATTTTCTTACTGTTATTATTGTTTATTTGGGGGAAGGGCTAGGTTTTAAAACATACCCAACAGTATTCAGGGGATATTACTAGATCTGTGCTCAGGCATGATAAGTGGAGGTGCTGGGGAAACATATGTGGTTTCAGGGGTCAAATCAGGGTGAGTCACATATAAGGGTAAACATGTTATCTCCTCTTCTCTCTCTCTCTAGCCCAGTGGTCTCAAAAACTCAATTTTCCTTGGGGGCCGCAGGAGGCAAAGTCGGGGTGAGGCAGGGCTGCATAATGGATTTTGCATAATGAATATTCGCAATAAAAAATCACATTAGTAAGAAAAAAATTGCAAAAAGTCACATTAAACATTTGCATACCCCGAACAGAACTGCTTGGGGTATGCGAATGTTTTTTTTTTTTTTTTTTTTTTTTTTTTTTTTGGTTTTTGGGCCACACCCGGTAACGCTCAGGGGTTACTCCTGGCTATGTGCTCAGAAGTTGCTCCTGGCTTGGGGGACCATATGGGACACCGGGGGATCGAACCGCGGTCCGTCCAAGGCTAGCGCAGGCAAGGCAGGCACCTTACCTTTAGCGCCACCGCCCGGCCCAAGTATGCGAATGTTTAATGCGATTTTTTTCTTACTAATGCAATTTTTATTGCGATTATTAATACTGCCATATTTGAAGGCCGGCCGCGGGCCACAAAATGTTGTACGGAGGGCCACAAACAGCCCGCGGGCCGCGAGTTTGAGACTCCTGCTCTAGCCCCTTATATTTATTTGTTTGTTTGTTTGTTTATTTAAACACTGTGATTACAAACATAATTGTAGCTGGGTTTTAGTCATAACAAGAACACTCCCCTTTACCCAGGCAAACTTTCCATCACCAATGCCCCATCTCTTCCCTCCCCACCCCCTGCCTGTATTCAAGACAGGCTTTCTACATCCCTCACTCACTGACATTGTTATGATGGTTCTCAGTGTAGTTATTTCTCTAACTGCACTCACCACTCTTTGTGGTTAGCTTCATTTCTTGAGCCGGTCCTTCTGGCCCTCTTCTAGGGGAATTATTTCAATGTCTTTAATTTTTCTTAAAAACCCATAGATCAGTGAGACTATTCTGTGTGTCTCTCTTTCCCTCTGACTAATTTCATTCAGCATAATAGATTCGATGTACATCCATGTATAGGAAAATTTCATGACTTCAGCTCTCCTGAATGCTGTATAATATTCCATTGTGTGTATGTACCACCGTTTCTTTAGCCATTCATTTGTTGAAGGGCATCTTGGTTGTTTTCAGAGTCTCAGCCCCTTATATTTAGTTTAAAATTTTTCAGGGGTATTAGAAAGATAGTAGAGCTGGTAGGGAGCTTGCCTTACACATGGTTAACTCAGGTTCAATTCCCAATACCACTTATGGTCCCTTGAGTACTGCGGAGAATAAACCCTGGTATATGTAGGGTGAGAAGTAAGTCCTGAGCACTGTTGGGTGTGACCCTCAAACAAATACAATGAAACAAAGTTAGGGGACCTTCCTATTAAGTGCCCTAGGGCTCAGGGGACCCTCTCAGTGATACCAGGCCAACCTGGCAGGCATTCATTGCTAGAACCTGAGCATGTAGGAAGAATGCTCAGAACCTGGGCCTTTTTTTTTTGTCACACTTGGGGAAACAAATCCAGAGAAGTTAAGTAATGAGATGAAGACACTCTTAGTGTTAGGATAAATGGGGTGGTGCTCCTAGCAGGACACAGTATATTCCAGACTCACCTAATAGTCAGGGTTGGGGATACCTCTGGAGTTCCCGGAGAAACTGTAGGGATTCTGAAACTGGCTGGAGGGTGTGACGCGAGCTTTAGGGAAGAGGCTTCCATCTGTGCCTGGCTTGGAAAACTCTGTGTGCTGCATTCCCATGTTCTGAAAATCCTTCTCAACCAAAACCTGTCGTTCAATTTTCTTCATTTTGCGTTTTGATCTGTGAAGTCAATCATAGGATTTAGGTTCAGACATTGGTTAAGAGACCCTCAAATTCAATACTCCTAATTAGTTCTGCAGTGTCTAATTTTTGAACATATTAGAAATTGACAGGTGAATAAGAAAAAATAATTAGATGGAAGTCCCTTGCCTCAGTCACCTGGGTTTCCCAGGTATTCATGGGCCATGAAAGATCTGCTGCCCTACTATTCACAGTTTATCCATGACAGTTCATATATGACTCCCATTGGTCTAGACCAGGGGTCCTCAAAATTTTTAAACGGGCCAGTTCACTGTCCCTCAGACCATTGGAGGGTCTGACTATAGTAAAAATAAAACTTATGAACGAATTCTTATGCACACTGCATATATCTTATTTTGCAATGAAGAAACAAAACAGATACAAATACAATATGTGGCCCGCAGGCCATAGTTTGAGGACCACTGGTAGACCCTGAATTTAACGACATTCTCCTTAGATTAAGCCTTAGATAAGCATCAGCACTATGCCTAACACGAACCTACCACCAGTGTCTATTTCACAGAGTTTGTGAATAAGTTCAGTATTTTCCTTGTAATTTTTTCTTTTTGGTTTGGGGGTCATACCCAATGGTGCTCAGGGCTTACTTCTGACTTTATGCTCAGGGATACTGGTGATACTTAGGAGACCATATGTCTTGCCATGGATCAAAGTATGGTCTGTTGCTTAAAAGGTTAATACAACAATTTCTATAATCTTTTTTTGTTTTGTTTTGTTTTTGGGTCACATCCAGCAGTACTTTGGGGTTACTCCTGGATCTGCACTGAGGGTTCATTTCTGGTGTTGCACCTAAGACAATATGGGATGCTGGGGATAGAAACTGGGTGAGCTGCATGCAAGGCAAACATCCTACATGCTCTGCTCTCCCTCCAGTCCCAATTTCTATACTTTCTCTCTGTTCCCAGGTTTGTATTTTGCAGAGCCTGTGAACCATTTATGAAAACACTAATAAAAGTCAGAGACAGGATGGTTGATGATACAAACTTTCATTTAAACTATTCAGAATTTATAGTGGTACCTTTGTGACTAAAATGAGCTCCAGATATGAGAGACATTAGAGTTTTCAGTGCTCTGCTTCAATCCATTTTTCCCCACAAATGAAGCTGGTGGATACCCAGTGCTGCTCAGGGACTAATTGTGGAGGTACTCAAGGTAAATGTGTTCCCAGGGATTGAACCTAGGCTTCAATGCAGAGTATATGCACCAGCCCCTGGAACTATCTTTCCAGCATCTAGTCTTACTTTTTTTTTTTTTGTTTTGTTTTTGTTTCTGGGTCACACCCGGCAGCGCTCAGGAGTTACTCCTGGCTCCACGCTCAGAAATCACTCCTGGCAGGCTCGGGGGCCATATGGGATGCCAGGATTTGAACCAATGACCTTCTGCATGAAAGGCAAAAGCCTTGCTATCTCTCCAGCCCTGGTTTTTTTTTTTTTTTTTTTTTTTTGGTTTTTGGGCTACACCCGGCAGTGCTCAGGGGTTACTCCTGGCTATCTGCTCAGAAATAGCTCCTGGCAGGCACGGGGGACCATATGGGACACTGGGATTTGAACCAACCACCTTTGGTCCTAGATCGGCTGCTTGCAAGGCAAACGCTGCTGTGTTATCTCTCCGGGCCCATGGCCCTGGTTTTTTAATATTTTCAATTTGGGAGCTACACTCCATATTATTCAGGGACTGCTCCTGGCTTAGGGGGATCATATGGTTCCAGGGCCTCTTGTATGCAGTGCATGAGATCAGCACATTGAGTTCTCTCTTATAACCAAGTACCAAGTTTGTTGGTAAAGAGGCATTTGACCCCAAATATTTAGTGGCAATTGGAGAGCACCAGGGTCACATTCAGCAATAATCAGAAACCATGAGTTCCAAGGACCAAACCCAGAACCTGACACAAGCAAGACAATGAGCTCTACCACCTAAACTAGCTCTACTCCACATCCTATGAGCTTTGATCATGGCCTTTTATTTCTTCCATAGGCCATGAACCTGCCCCTGAAGTGCACTTGGCTGTTGAACTGGTGAGTAGGATGAACTGCCTGAGTGATGGCTACTATAGCCTCATTCTCAAGGAGTATCATGAAGGTAGGTCCCTTTAAATCCAGTGAATGGGCCCACAAAAATTTCAGCCCTTTGACAACATTCCTGTCCAAGGTAGCTGGGAAGAAGCTTCCTTCCTTTTGAAGTATCAGAAAAAACTCTTAGTGTGGCCCAAGAATCATAACTGTCCCTAGACTAAGAGCTGATGTGCCTGCTACAGGAACAAGGCACTGAGAACTGTGCCTCACAGAACTCCTGGTGCTATGGCATCTCCAGCACTATGGTGGATTTGATGTGGTGTGATGTGGTGCTGGGAACTAGGACAACCAGTCTATTCAATAGTCCTCTAATGAGAGAAGGGTAGCCCTGGACAGACACGAATGTTCTGAATCCCTCCTTGGAATGGGTCAGACAGATTTCCATTTTCACTTTGCATTCTTATAATCAAATTTCAGGGAAAAGAGTTAAATATGAAAATAAAGTAAATGAGGAAAATGTAGAAGCAAAATATTTTGAGAAATCAAAATCTATTTATCTGTTTACATGATAATGTAAACTTATGTATCTTGCCAATGTTAATTTTTTTTTGTTTTGGGTCCTACTTAGTGGTGCTCAGAACTTGCTCTTGGCTCTTCTCTTAGGGATCATTTTTGTGGGGATCAATGGGCTTTTGTGGGGATCAATGGGCCTTATGCAATGCCAGGGACTGAATTTGAGTCAACTGTGTACAAGGCAAATACCTTTATCTATATTACTGTGCTTAAGACCTATTTTCTACATTTTTTCCCAATGATTTTGTAGCAGAGATAGAATCAGAAATAAATCAAGAAGAGCCTATTTCTTCTCCTTTTCTTGCCCCACAAAGTAATGGTACTATGTTTGGAAACACTAAGATGTAATGTCAGTGCACAGCATCCCAAAAAGGGACATTATCTTTCTTTTTGGAAATTGTTTTGGATTTTTTTTTTGCTTGTTTTGTGTTGGGTTGCTGATCCTACTCTAATCAATAATTGTGCCCTATCCTAGGGTGTGACCTGGTAATGTATATTGGATTATTTCTTATTGGGCATTCTGCTCCCACCCTAGGGTAGTACCTGATTCTCGTGTATAAAAGCAAGGGTCTGTGGAAGACTAGGGCTTTTTCTGGGGATGATTCTGGGGCTTTTGCTTCAGCCTTATCTCCTGAAGCCTGACTGCCTGTGAGTTTTCTATCTGCCACTATCACCTCAGAACTGCCGGCTGAACAGGGTGATGCGTGGTCCAAGCTGGAGGAGAAAGACCTCATCCTCCATCCCACTATTATCAAGCCCCATCAAGGGCTGACTTGCAACGGTTTTGGGGTTCACATTCTGCTGTGTTCAAGCATTATTTTTAGCTCTGCCCTCAGAAATCATTCCTGATAGTGCTCTGGAACCTTATGGAATGCTGGGGATCAAACACAGGTCAATCTTATGTAAGGTAAAAAACATAACAGTAGTATTATCATTCCAGCCTCAAGGGACAGTTTCTTACCTCACCCCCATGACGGTCATCGCTATCACCATGGCAAGAATGCAGGCTCCAGCAAGGCTGCCCACAATAGTGAGAATCAGCTGAAATTCTGAAAGGGAGAAGAGAAGGTAGGAAGGGCCTCACTGCACCCTGCACCCCCGTCCACTGCCCAGGTACAAGCACCTCCAAGGCTACTAGATGTGGTTTCTAATAGTTCCAAGGTAAATTGGCTGGAGGACCATGCCCTTCTTAGAGGTTAGCCTCCACCCCAACTGTGTCTTCAGAACTCAAGAAGAGGTGGATTTTCCAGAGAAAAGACCAGAAACAGAAAGGAGGACAGGGGAAGAGAGTCTTCTTGAACTTCATATGGGGATGGGTTCTCAATCTAAGTCAAACCTTTGCTACCTTCTTCCTGCCCTCCATATCTGGCTTCAATGTGGAATGACTGGGGGCTAAATGGCTACAAAATGGTTAGGTAGGATGGGCCAGAAAGAGTGGAAGAACACGTAGGATGTTCAGAATCTACTTTATCTTCACACTTGAAATGGCCCAGGAGATGGCATCTGAGTGCAACATTCCCAGGAGGTTGCAAACTCAGAGTATGAGAAAGTGTCTATAGAGCTGGTTACATGTGAAGTACATATTAAATAATCAAAATGTAGACACATTCTTATTTCGATATTTACTATTTAAATTAATTTCACTTTTTCTATTTAAAAATGTAGAAATTACAATTTTTTAAAAATCTGAAATTAAGCTTGAAACTTGAATGATACTTTATTAGACAGTGCTCTCCAGACCCTTTGCTTCTTTCTGTTACTGCTACTCTGCCACCTCCAACCTGATTTTTGGGGGCTGTTAAGTCTAGAAAAAACTCCAAAGGTCATGTAGTTCAAAGCTATCTGTTTGGTGGGGTGGTGGTGGTGGTGGTGGTATGGGGGGTCGGGGGTCAGGAATGCTCACAACTCATAATGATGAAGATTATTCCAAGGGGTTATTCATCAATATGTTTTGGGGATCTTTTGGCACTGGGAACCAAACCTGGGGCTCCTGTACTTAAATAAAACACCACAATCCATTGAGATACCTCCTTGGACACAAATTCTCTCTCTCTGCTCTCTCTCTCTCTTCCTCTCCCTCTCTTCTCTCTCTCCCTCTCCCTCTCCTCTCTCTCTCCCTCTCCCTCTCCTCTCTCTCTCTCCCCTCTCTCTCTCTCCCTCTCTCTCTCCCTCTCACTCCCTCTCCTCTCTCTCTCCCTCTCCTGTCGCTCCCTCTCCTCTCTCTCACCCTCTCCTCTCTCTCCCTCTCCTCTCTCTCCCTCTTCTCTCTCACCCTCTCCTCTCTCTCCCTCCCTCTCCTCTCCTCCCACTCTCTCCCTCCCTTTCCTCTCCCCCTCTCTCATCTCCCCCCTCTCTCCCTCTCCTCTCTCCCTCTCCTCTTCCCCCCTCACCCTCTTCTCTCCCCCTCTCTTCCTCTTCTCTCCCTCTCCTCTCTCTCCCTCTCCCTCTTCCTCTCCCTCTCCTATCTCTCCCTCTCCCTCTTCCTCTCCCTCCCCCCTTTCTCCCCCCCCCACGACTGCGCTGAGGGGTTACTCCTGGCTATTGGTCCTGGGTCGGCTGCTTGCAAGGCAAACTCCCAACTGCTGTGCTATCTCTCCGGCCCCAAATATCTCATTATTTAGGTGTAGACACTAAAAACTCAGAAGGACAAAATGAATAACAAATAGAGCCATGGATATGAGAAAGCACTTAAAGGAATGGAGCTTTGTAAGTTGGAGCCCTGGGTGGGTTTGATTACCAAAGCCACATAATATCCCAAGTAAATATGGTGCTCTTCTCCCCATAAAGCCAACGAAATACAACTTTGTAACAAAATTAAGTCAAAATTATTTTCTTTTCTGTTTTTTTGTTGAGGTACTCTTATCCGTGAATGTGCTCTGGATTTACTCCTGGATCTATGCTCAGGTATCACTCTTGGTGAGGTGTAGAGGACCATCTATACTGATAGAAATTGTACTAGAGTACGACCTCTCTGACCCTGAAAGAATATTTTGATCATGAATTTGTGGTTGTCAGGGAGGCCAATAGTAATATTTCCTTCAATCTGGATTAATGACGTTTATTACATATGTAAAATGAAAAACCCATTTATCTAAAATAATCTAAAATTTTTATCTAAAGTCTAATTATCTAAAATTATTAGATATCTAATTATCTAATTTTATTTATTTATTTATTTGGTTTTTGGGTCATAGCCAGCAGCACTCAGGGGTTACTCCTAGCTCCATGCTCAGAAATCACTCCTGGCAGGCTCGGGGTACCATATGGAATGCCGGGATTCGAACCAATGACCTTTTGCATGAAAGGCAAACATTTTACCTCCATGCTATTTCTCTGGCCCCTACTTATCTAAATTTTTATCTAATTTTTATCTAAAATTGTCTAATAGGTGAATGTGGGGCTGGAAGGAACAAAGTAACCGCATTTATTATATCTAGTCTGAAAATATGAAACAACCCAGAAATTAAAAGCAGATGAACTATTTCACTGTCTGGCTTAGGGTCCTGCTCTTTCACAATAATTTTTTTCTGATCAACTGGTCTATTGTCTTTTCTAAAGGCAGAAAATCAATACTTTAGCTACCAGAGAAAGTGGATATGATGTTAGCATGCATTTGTTTGGTCTGGGCATGCCAGCTGCACCAGCCTACCACTACACTAAACTTGCTTTTTCCCCATCGGCTGGAATTTGAGGCAGACAAGGGTGGCCTGACCCCAAAGATAATGTGCTAATTTTCTCTTTCTTTTCAAAGTAGAAATACTGGAGGACTTGGCTGATTTCAGAATGGGGTCAGTGTTTGTTTCTCAAAGGCTTGCTAAAGCCAGAGTTTCATACTCACGGTCTTGACAGTTCTCTCCACTGTAGCCAAATGCACACCTGAAACAAAATAAGGAATTGGAGTCACGATCAAGTGTGGGCGACCGTACACCCACATATTCAATGGATTTTTCACCGCTGCCTGATTCAAGCCGTAAGTTTGCTTAGCCCCGAGCCAAAAAGAAACTCTGCAAATAAATTTAGCCCGACACACAGAATCTGGCTTAAACCAGATTCCTTAACCTTTCCATGGAACCTGTTTTTGTAACTGCTCTCATACACGTAATTATAGATAGGTTTTTGTAAGGCTTAAACTGTAATCCCTATTGCTTGCACAAAAGAAAAATCTATTAAGGATTTGCTTCCCCTCCCCCCATCCTGCCAGGTTCCTCCTTATCCTTCCCGCCATCAAAATGTGTCTATGCTCCCATTGGTTAAAATCGTTGTACCTGTACAAATCTGATTGGTTTAAGTTTCAATCCTATGTTACCACCCCTCCCACAGGAGCAGGGCATAAAAACCCAGCTCTCCATCATTAAAGCCTCTTGACAGGAACTCAGCTTGAGCGCTTTATTAACTTCTACAGCTTAATTTTCTAGGTGTTCACAAAAGAGCTTAACACTTGCGAATTATTTGTATCTGCCTTCTGCCTTCTGTCCTGGTTGAGAGAAAGCTGCTGGCCGGAAATCTCTCCCAGTAAAGGGCAGAAGTGGAGGCGAATACAGATGGCGCCCCCACGTGAGTGTTTTGATCCCACGTGATTCATCCGGTCGGCTGGAGGCAGGCGAATCCAGGAGCTTGCGTGGTAAGACGTCGGTAAACCCCCATCAGGGGTGGGTAAGCTCCCATAAGGAGTGACGCAGCGTAGAGTCAGCCTTTCTTAGTGTGCACACTTATTTGTGCTGTCCTATCGTCCCACAATTGGCCTTTGGGACTCCTGTGCTTTTTTTACTATGGGCAACCCCCTTAAGCACAGAAGCCAAATTCATTGCTTAATATTCAGTCTGAATTGAAACGCAGACATATAGAAGTTACCAAAAAACGTATTTGTAATTTCTTAATGTTTTGATCATAATGTTTGCCAAAAATCTAGTGTTCTGGGCTCCCTCTCATCTCTCAGTTTCCTTCCTCTTCTGATCCTTCATCTTCACTTCTGCCGCTAACAGTCAGCCAATTCCCTAACCTTGCCTCCAGCTTTTCTGTCGCTGCAAAACAAAAAGCTGCCTTTAAAAATCTCCCTGGCGTTTCTCGTACCCTGCCATAGCCTGCCTCAGCTCCGTCCTTGCTCCGCCAAAGTTTTTACTCCCCTCCTTAGCCGGAAATTGCTAGAAAACAAAGTCTTTAATTAAAAAAGCCTCAAAGAGCTGTTTCAAGCCGTATGACCCCGAGCCCCTTACTCGCTCTCCTGCTTGAAATCTATTGGGGGGCGGCGCTGTCTCCCCCGCTAAATCACGCAATATTGTCTACACAGCGCTTAAAGCTGAACTCTTTGTCTCTTGCAAAGTTAACTTTTTCTCCGCTGTAAAATCCTTCCTTCCGGCAAGCAAGCACAGATTCTAATCTCTGAGCTCATAGCTGGCTTCACCTTAAAGGGACAGCGCCCATTTTCCAAATCCCAGCTTGAACCCGGTTCCACACGCGGCAACAAACTTTTGCTACCCCCCCCCTGCCCTCCTGGCCATGCGGCCGCTTCAGCAAAATTCAGCGAGCAGGGCGAAAAACCCCCATCCCTTAGTATACACATGCAGCCCTACCTCCCCTCAGGTTTTTATGGTTGTCTCTCTGTTACAAATGTTCCTTTTTCCTGAGTTGGGATGCCTAAGTTGAAATGTTTTTCTAAACATAAAGGCCACAGTTGGTAAAATTAAAAAGTCTTAAATGTGTTACAAAATGTCATAATAAGTTCTTTAACCTACGCAAAGGTGACGTATATGTGGCATACTTTGTACCTGTTTTTAAAACTGTAAGTTTCTGTGTAGCTAAAATGCAAAACATAAAAAAAAAAAAAAAATTAAAAAAAAAAAACTAAAATAATACAAGTAAGCAAAAGAAGTTGGTCAGCTTTCCTTAACAATATGTGTAAACATTCCAAAACACTCTGAGCTAAACCTAAGCTCTTTTAAATGCATAATAAATATAGGAGTATAGCATTGCCATTTAAAAAACTTAAACCAAATAATCTGAACCTTGAAAGTGGGTAGGCAGTTCAAACAGTGGCATAAAAGCCATTTCAATAACAAAAACAATATAATAACTAGTTAAATAAATTTGTTCATAAATTATTGTTCATAAACTTAAACCTTAAGTAGCTTTGTCCCTTTTCTTAATTTCAAGCTTAATTTTAAACTCAAAGGTAAGTACAAATAATTTTGCATTTTCCAAGTTTAATCTTAAGTTGTCTCTGTTCATGTTGTGGTTAGCCCTTTTTAAAATAATATTGTTAATTAGTATCATAAAAGTAACTAAATTTTATAAGCAAATTAACAAGTATTAAAAATAATTTTGGTCTTAAGCTCTAAGTGTGTAAATGCATCAAATGTCTTTAACTATATTTTATAATGCCTAAACATCTTGTTAATTTGGTATCTAATATTTTTTACAAATTATTCACTTAAAGTCTTCAAAGTAAAAACAGTTGTTTTTTAAAGTCAGTTTTTTATACCTTTAATAATCATAGTTCATACTCTTGTGTTTAATCATAAAAATTTTAACACTTTATTACAGCTGTCTTACTATTCTACTGTAAAACCAATTTATAACAAACCTGTTCATTTTCAGCAAATAATATCATACTTCAGAGTGGAAACTTCTTCTACAGTGCTCCCCTAACCATTTCACTTAACAAAATTTTTAACTGCTAACATTTTCCTTCATGTTTTAAACTTCAAATTAGAATTGTTTAAAAAATGTTTTGTGTTAAAGCTAAACCTTAAAATTTATTTTCAGCAGTTCCACTCCAGCTACATTAACAGAATTTTTTTTACAAACATGCCGGCTAAATATTTAAAAGCGCTTGTCAATTTTTTCCAATGCAAATTTTGAATAAATCCTCTTGTCTGTTCATGTGTGTGTGTTATGCGTGAAAGTGGCCACAATGTTGTGTTTCATGTTGTTTGTTCTGTCTGTTTATTTGTTATTTTTGCATTTCATTATAAATACAATTTTTAAAGCCTTATCCATTTTTGAAATTTCAATTAATTTTTTTTTAATCTGGCTTAGTCTAGTCATCTAACTAACTGTGAAATCCTGCTAAAAATCCTGTGCTAAGCTAGCTTTGTCCTATCAGCATGGCAGAAAAAGTAGGAGATGGTAAATCCCAAATTTCTCAAATGGCCAGCAGGAATAATTTTTCCCTGAAAAATTTTTGGACTTTACAATTACCCAACTTTCTGCTATGTGTAGTTAAGGCCAATAGAATAAGGCCAAATGTGGCTAGAAAAAAAAGCATCTAGCTTTAAAATGATAACTAATAAGTTTAACAAAATCATTTAAGTTCAGTTTAAAGGTTTTTGAACAATTGGCTATCATTAATTATAAAATTTTTTTAGTGCTAAAGTCGAACAGTAGTCAGGAGGCATTCCCGTGGCATTCAAAAATAACCATTTTGCCTCCTGCCAAGCAGTTTCCTTAGCCTCTTGCAGTCCTCTCTTCATTCTCTTCAAAAGAGCCTGCCACCTCTCCTGCTAGCTGCCATCCCTGCGAACCTGTTTCTGACTTACTCCACCTTTAACAATGCTGAATTTAGTACTCTGCCTGGCTGTCCTTGATGCCCACCACCGTCCTACCAACCACCCCCTTCGCACCAAGGCTTCATTAATTTGTTTGCTCCACCTGACTCTCCCTTGCAAGACGATGACAACACCTCTGGTTCCTTCCCTTCTCCCTTTGCTGCTCATCATCGTCATGGTCAAAGCCTCCTCCAGTACCTGCTACTCACCCATCCCACCGTTCAAACTGCCTCACTTCACCAACGATACCAACCTTCTGCTATGCGGTATGAAGCCTCAACAACCATGGCATAACTTTAAAACTAGTGGTGTAACTTGAACTTTGCCTTTTGGTGCCCAATATAATTTCCCCTATTACAAATTGTAATCAAATTCTTGTCCTAAATTTCTCCTTTCAGTTCATAATTGCCCCCAATTTAACGTTTTTTGCCTGTTTCACTGGTTTATCTCCCCACATTATTTATCATTTGTTTCTTCAGTCCAAAAACTACTGTGTTTTAATTGTTTTAATGCCTAAATTAACTGTTACACCTGAAACTAATTTATTACCCCTTAAAAATAACTCTGTATCTCTCTCCCACCGCAGAAAAAAACCAGTTACTGCCTCTTACTCTTTCCTTATTAATAGGCCTGGGTATTATTGGTGCTGGCACAATAATTTATTCATTAATTCATACTCTAAAATCTATTAATGCCTTAAGTATAACTGTTGTTAATAATGTTTACAAACTTAAACTAAGTTTACAATACTTAGAGCACACTGTTAAATCCCTAGCGAAGATAGTGCAGCAAAACCACCGTGGTTTAATTTGGTTTCCTTTTTTTTTTTGAAGAAAGGGGGAGTCTGTGTAGCCCTTAAAGAAGAATGTTGTGTTTTTAAGGATGAAACAGGTTTAGTTAGAGACAGCATTCAACGTATAGAGGATGATTTAGTAAATAGACAAAAAGATATAGAGCAAAGTGAGAGCTGGTAAAAAATTGGTTTTCTACCACTCCATGGATAACAACAGTGCTCCCAGCTTTTTTGGGACCCTTCATTGGCTTCATGTTGCTAGTTTCTTTTGGTCCTTGGGCTTTTCGCAAACTCACCACCTTCGTTAAGAATCAAGTGGATGAAGCAACCAGAAAAGACTCAAAGTTCGGTACCAACGACTATGCACCTCAGAAGACCAGCTGACGCCTGACATCTCCCCTCCTGCCAACTCTCCGCCACTTAAGTTTGAAGTAATCGAGGAGCTGGCGCACAGACCTCAATCTGTGCGCTCGCACCTTGCCAAGCTTTGGAAACGACTGACTCAAGGGTAGCAGATGTGGTGACTGGAAGCCCCACACCTCTTCACCCAGTGTGGCCAGTCCACCGAGGCACGTCTGTCCCTTCCATATTGTATACTAAACAGGGGGAGATGTGGGCGACCATACACCCACATATTCAATGGATTTTTCACCGCTGCCTGATTCAAGCTGTAAGTTTGCTTAGCCCCGAGCCAAAAAGAAACTCTGCAAATAAATTTAGCCCGACACACAGAATCTGGCTTAAACCAGATTCCTTAACCTTTCCATGGAACCTGTTTTTGTAACTACTCTCATACACGTAATTATAGATAGGTTTTTGTAAGGCTTAAACTGTAATCCCTATTGCTTGCACAAAAGAAAAATCTATTAAGGATTTGCTTCCCCTCCCCCCATCCTGCCAGGTTCCTCCTTATCCTTCCCGCCATCAAAATGTGTCTATGTTCCCATTGGTTAAAATCGTTGTACCTGTACAAATCTGATTGGTTTAAGTTTCAATCCTATGTTACCACCCCTCCCACAGGAGCAGGGCATAAAAACCCAGCTCTCCATCATTAAAGCCTCTTGACAGGAACTCAGCTTGAGCGCTTTATTAACTTCTACAGCTTAATTTTCTAGGTGTTCACAAAAGAGCTTAACACTTGCGAATTATTTGTATCTGCCTTCTGCCTTCTGTCCTGGTTGAGAGAAAGCTGCTGGCCGGAAATCTCTCCCAGTAAAGGGCAGAAGTGGAGGCGAATACAATCAAGGTCAAGGATTGCTGAGGTAGGCTTGGGAGTGCCCACCTATGTTTTCTTCTCACCACCACTCACACTCTCCTTCCTTCTCTTGCCCTTTCCTACCATCCACTTTCCTTTCAGTGAGCATTCTCTGCAGAGTCCTAATGGGTGAAGGGCAAACTGCATGAGGCTGAATTCTCTATCCTAAATATTTAGGAGGACTGCACAGGTCTCTGATCTCCAAGAAGAGGAAACTATTCAAGTGAAGCTGAACTTAAGAGGCCTGAGGCACAGTGAGACCCCAGTGGCAGACTAATACATTCCTGGCAGTGTTTTCTAAAGAGGCATTAGATACAAGGTTCCAATCACATAGAAAAGGTTCAAAAACATTGATGATGAGGAGGAGGATAATGCTGAGAATGTCTACACTGCTTCATTTATGCTGGGTACCAACATCTTGATTTTAAAGCCATATGTTCTTTGCAAGCTCTACCTTTTAACCTGGTTATGGAAAGAATAAAAAAATTAGATGTGGAGTCTCTTACTTTTGACAGTTCCTATTTTCATCTTCCATGTAGTCTGGCAGGCACACACACTTAGAAAGCTTTTGGGTTGAGTTCCACTGGCAGTGCATGTTGGGTTTGGAGGAGCAATTTTGAGGACAGGGATCAGCTTTGAAAACACAGAGATTTCTGGGTTAAATTCACAAAAACTTTCAGCATCATGGACTGAATCACAGCCTGCAATTTATTTTAACTTTTCTAGTTAAACATATCTCAACATATGCACTTGCCATGTGCCACCATGAACTCAACATGGACTGCCCTTCTTCCCAGCCCCATTCAATTCCACTGTGAAAGGTCAGCATTCATATTCTTAGGACTCTGAGATGAATGGGAGCTCAAACCAAGTTTTCATGTTTTTGTTGTGAACAGATAAATAATAGAGTTTTATACCACATTTAGGAGGAAGTAGAACACTTACGAACACATTGAGGGGATTGTGGGTAAGGTCTGTACATTCCAAATTTGCAAACACATTTAAAACCATTAGAGCAGTCGTTGCTGGTATTCCCATCACAACCATAATAATCACATCTACTTTCTCCTAAAAGACATAAAATTTAAATATAGATTTAGCAGGATACTGTGGATAAGGTCACATGTAGAAGCACCTTAACTTTGTTATAATTGTCTTCTTTTGTTTATTTGTTTTAGTTTTGCCCACACCCTCAAATGTTCAGGCATTCTGCACTCAGGAATTACTCCTAGCACTGCTCAACCATATGGGATGCCTGGCATAGAATCCAGGTTGGTCACCTGCAAGGCAAGTGTCTTACTGGCTGTAGTATTTCTCTGGCCCTTCAATAGTCTTTTTTCTGCTGCAAATGTATATATATTTGGATTTTGGGCCACACCCGGTGATGCTCAGGGGTTGCTCAGAAATTGCTCCTGGCTTGGGGGACCACATGGGACGCCGGGGAATCAAATCTTGGTCTTTCCTAGGTTAGTGCATAGCAAGGCAAACGCCCTACTGCTTGCATCACCGCTCTGGCCCCTGCAAAAATGTATTTGATTACTTGAGTAAAATTACAGTATCTCTGTTGTTAGTAAGTTAGTAAGTAAATATTAAAGAAATTGGATCCCCCTTTCCTTTCAACTTTCCAGGAAAGTGTATGTTACAGTCCAATTTTTTCTTCTATAACTAACACAAAATAAACAAACACTATACCTGCTCTCTGGATAAAGAAGCATTTGCTCTTGTAAGGAACATATGTACATTTTCATGAAAGTGATATATCTTACTGTATATAAAAGAGTATCTACATTTTCTCCACTGAAGGTTGTTCAAGATACAATACTTAGCAGCATTGTGAAATCCCAGAACACAACTTCAATAGTCTTTTTTTTAATAAGTTTAGGATTTAACATATGGAATTCCAGGATTCTGAAACTATGCTTCAATCCACTCTTCCATGATGCTACCTTTGCAGTATTCAATTCAAATGAATCATCTCTAATGTTTAAGTTTGAAATTTTTTTTACATCTAGCTGTGTTCCTGGTTCAACAGGAAGCACCATAGTTATCCAGAAATGCTCTGGGAATACTCTGACTCTGTACTCAGGAATTACTTCTCGCAGTGGTCAGGGAATTTATAGGATGCTGGGTGTTCAACCCAGATGTCAGCATGCAAGGAGAGCACACACCTGCTGTAAAATCTCTTTAGCCTAAGAATATTCAAAATGTGACTGAATCTGTAATCCCAAATGAGCTCAGATGCCACAAGCAAGTATAAAAATAAGAACAAATAGCAAAGGTTAAATGAAAAGAGGTGCGCAGAGAGAGCAAGAGAGAGAATTAGAGAGAGAGAAAAGTCTATGAAAAGGTGATAGGTAACATGAGGAAAAGAGGGGAAATGCTACAGAGAAGCCTCAAGCTTTTCTGAGAGAATTTTAATATTGGATTCTAAGTCCTGATCAAACACTGAGAATTTGTGTGAAGTCATGAAGATAAAAAAGATGCTGGAAATATATAAATGAATCAAATTTGTCTTTACTTTCAAAACCAGAAATGCTTTTCACAAAGTGGGTCAGGATCTCATAAACACCAAGAAGAAAAAAAGAGTCCAGGGACCAGAGTGATGGCACAGCAGTAGGGTGTTTGCTTTACATGTGGCCAATTCAGGACAGACCTTGGTTCAATTCCCAGTGTCCCATGGCCTCCCAAGCCAGGAGTGATTTCTGAGCGCATAGCCAGGAGTAACCCCCTGAGCGTCACCGGGTGTGGTCCCCCCAAAAAAGAGTCCAAAGGAGGAATATTGGAAGAAGTAAAAAGCATGAGGAGTTAGGAAGAATTATAATAATGAGTGTGGAGGCTTTCAAAGAGGAGTTTAAGAAAGGAAGTAAGGATAAGGAGTGATGGTGGGTAGAGTTCTTTCCTATCCAGTTTTTTCTATGCCATTTTCTATCCTTAGCACCACATATGGAGCCCTGTGCAGAGTCAGGAATGATCACTAAGGATCATCATGCATGGCCCAAAGTTGGGGGGGGAAAAGGCAGACTCAGGGGGAGAAGTGAAAAAATTCAAATTCCACTGGAAAGTCCAATATATTATTCTCTACAGCAGCTTTTGGGTTTGACTGTCAAGCCTGGGAACAAATTGCATAATTTCCTCTAGGAATGGCCCTGCTAGGCAATGTTGTCCATTTATTAATGTGTTCTTGTAGACAGGCCCCAGTTCAGGGTCCTTCTACACTGCTATTGAGTATGTGAATTATTTTGGCCATAAGGATTATTGTTAAATGTTACATAAACTAACCTAAGAAACACCTGTGAATTAAAATTCTCTCTCTTCCTGCTTGAGGAACACTTTAGAGTAGCATGCAGGAGCATGGAGGATGGTGTGGATTAGACAAATGATCCAAAATCTCCTTCTTGGACTTAATCATCACCCAATTGTCCCATTCAGCACCCATAGCCAGAGGATTAAGTGAATTCAATAGAGATAAGCCTAAACTCAACCAGATGATCTACCTGCTGAGTTTAGTTCAAAACCTGGCCCATAGGATTATGGGACTGCTATTTAGAGGTAGTTGGAAATGTCAAAGTTTGGGGTAACTTGTGATACAACCAAAAATATCTGTTCTCTGGGTTTGTGTATGGATCCTTAGAGGGACCTTTCTATATTTATCTAGCCGGCTATAGATTGGTGTCAGCTCCCTTGTTTTTATTTTTTCTATGATTCCCTCTACAGATTCTACCTTCCTGCATGACCTTCTTTTTTTTTTTTGTTTTTGTTTTTTGTTTTTTGGGCCACACCCGGCGGTGCTCAGGGGCTACTCCTGGCTGTCTGCTCAGAAATAGCTCCTGGCAGGCACGGGGGACCATATGGGACACCGGGATTCGAACCAACCACCTTTGGTCCTGGATTGGCTGCTTGCAAGGCAAACACCGCTGTGCTATCTCCCCGGGCCCAACTACCTTCTTAAATTAGGAAACAAAATGGTCGGCTTAGTGTTTTGGAATACAATTGGAGAAGGGGGAAGGATAAAAGAGAGAGGAGAGGGAATAAGAAAGTTTGAAGACATCTGTGGATTTGGTTATTGTGTTCTGTTCAAATGGAAAGAAGCAGTTTACATAATGCTATACAGACTTGGAAAATTATTTAATACTTACCTTTATATGATTGAAAACCTGGGAACGTCTTCATTGCTTCATTAATTTTTTCAGACACATTTCCTTCAGTTAGCGTGGTGTCTTTGATTAAAATGTTCACTACTGATACACTTACATATTCTGCATTACGCCTAGAAATAGACGGGCTCGGGCTGAAAGTAAAAAAGAAGCCATAACTTGGTAAACAGATACAAGGTTTAAAAAACAGGTCTCCAAGCTGGTCTAGACTCATAAATCTTCCAGCTCTAGTCCTGACCTACTACTGTTCTATTTTCACTTTGGGGTCCTCTTATGAAATTAAATTAAGGTGGCATATGATAAGCTAAAGATCTCTATTTGATATATATTTTCCTCCCAGAGTCCCCTTTCTATTTGATCACAAACACCACCTATGGATAGAAAAATGCCCTATTGAGTAATACTTAGAAAAACTATGAATAGTCATTGCATGTAGCAAGCCTCTTGGAAATATTTAAAAGTAGGATATGGGTAACAAGAGCCATAGTATAGTAGGTAGAGAATTTGCCTGCAAGAAACACATTTGATTGGGGGGGGCATACTGGTGATGCTCTGTGCTCAGGAATTGCTCTTGGCAAGGCCAGAGAGATGGCATGGGGGTAAGACGTCTTGCATGCAGAAGCACAGTGGTTTAAATTCCAGCATCCCGTTTGGTCCCCCGAGCCTGCCAGGAGTGATTTCTGAGCATAGAGCCAGGAGTAACCCCTGAACGCTGCCAGGTGTGACCCCCCCAAATAAAAAAGAAATCAGAGTCGGAGAGATAGCATGGAGGTAAGGCATTTGCCTTTCATGCAGAAGGTCATTGGTTTGAATCCCGGCATCTCATATGGTCCCCTGTGCCTGCCAGGGGCGATCTCTGAGCATAGAGCCAGGAGTAACCTCTGAGCGTTGCTGGGTGTGACTCAAAAACCAAAAAAGAAAAAAAAAAAAAGAAAAAAGAAAGAAAGAAATTGCTCGGGGCCGGAGAGATAGCATGGAGGTAAGGCGTTTGCCTTTCATGCAGGAGGTCATCGGTTCGAATCCCGGCGCCCCATATGGTCCCCTGTGCCTGCCAGGAGCAATTTCTGAGCCTGGAGCCAGGAATAACCCCTGAGCACTGCCAGGTGTGACCCAAAAACAAAAAAAAAAAAAAAAGAAATTGCTCAAGCTCAGGGGGTATGGGATGCTGGGGATCGAACCTAGGTCCATCCTGGGTCAACTGTGCATGCAAGGCAAGTGCCCTACCACTGTGCTATTGCTCCAGCCCCTAGAAACACATTTGAATAGTCAGAGCAAAATCAAAAGTTGTAAAACAATTTCTTCAAGCAAATAACTACCTCAAAAAGCCTGGGTGACCATACTAATAATAGAAGACACAGACTTCAACCTAAATTAGGTTATAAGAGACAGTAAAGGTCATTTCTTAATGATCAAGGGATATGTACACCAGGAAAACCTTATCTCCTAAACATATATGTACCTATGACAAGCCAGTTAAATGCTTAAGCAACTACTAATAAACTTGAAGAATGACGTTGATAACAACAAAATAGTAGTTGGAGAATTAAAAAAAATTCATATATATCTACTTTAGTAAGCATTCCTTATGAAGAATTACATAAATAACCTGATCATAAATCAGACATAGTGGGATTCATCTCAAAGATTCTTATGAAACAATAAAATCTCCCTCCAATTGTTTATACAATCCTTGGGAAAAAGATGATTTCTCCAACTTCAAACTGCACTACAATGTGGAAATAATCAAAACAGCATTGTACAGGAATAAAGACAGACCCTCATATCAATGAAATATTACGGGAGGGAATATTGTGAAGGGAATATCCTCAAACAGCTTCAGGTCTATTGTCAATTAATCTTAGGTAAAAGAGTAAAGTATATGAAGTGGAGCAAAGAAAGTCTTTTCAACAAGTGGTGCTTCGAAAACTGGTAGCTACATGCAAAAAAAAAAAAAAAAAAAAAAAAAAAAAAGAACGCAGACCTCATTCAATACTATACACAGAACTCAATTCAAAATGGGTTAAAGATATCATACCTGGAACCATAAGATACACACAGGGGCGCATAGGCAGAATTCATGATACTGAAGCTAAAGGCGTCTTCAAGGATGAAACACCACTGACCAAGCAAGTATAAGCATAGATAAACAAACGAGACTACATTAAATTAAGAAGCTTCTGGGGCCGGGCGGTGGCGCTAAAGGTAAGGTGCCTGCCTTGCCTGTGCTAGCCTTGGATGGAATGCGGTTCGATCCCCCGGTGTCCCATATGGTCCCCCAAGCCAGGAGCAACTTCTGAGCGCATAGCCAGGAGTAACCCCTGACCATTACCGGGTGTGGCCCAAAAACAAACAAACAAAAAAAAATTAAGAAGCTTCTGCACCTCAAAGGATTCCAGGGAAGTGGGTCACATGAACCCAGTTACAAAGATGGTGTAGTGAAAGTCCAGAGAGGTGGGGCCGGCGAGGTGGCGCTAGAGGTAAGGTGTCTGCCTTACAAGCACTAGCCAAGGAAAGGACCATGGTTCCCCCAAGCCAGGGGCAATTTCTGAGCGCTTAGCCAGGAGTAACCCCTGAGCATCTAATGGGTGTGGCCCGAAAAACAAAAAACAAAAAACAAAACAAAACCGAAAGTCCAGAGAGGCTAAAAATTCTGCCCCTTATCCCAAGATGCCAGGATGTAAGTACAGAGTATTTAGAGAAGTTGACTTGTACTATTATTATGATTATCAAATTACCGTTGGATCCAAACTTCTTTTCTGGAAACAAGCCAGACTCTCAAGTCATTGTCTACTGCTTACCTCAGGTTTCTGGCCCTGAGTTTTGGGACTCAGTTTCTCCATTGGCCATTTGCTGGGTAAAATTGGGTTTCCTTTTGGCCTATGGATACTAATCATATATACCTCTCATTCACTGCTTAACCCAGAATTGACCATGATTAGGCAGCTTTCTCTAAATTCATATATATATATATATTATATATATAATATATATATAATATATATATATATATATATATATATATATATATATATATATATAGTAATACAGGGCCTGAAATTTGACTCAATAGGCTGAAGAATTTTGTTTGTTTTGTTTTTTGGGCTACACCTGGTGATGCTCAGGGGTTTCTCTGGCTATGTGCTCAGAAATCGATCCTGCCATGCTCAGGGGACCATATGGGATGCCAGGAATCGAACCCAAGTCTGTCCTGGGTCAGCTGCATGCAAGACAAAAGTCCTATCACTGTGCTATTGCTCCGGCCCCTAGGCTGAAGATATTTTCCATATAAGAGGATTGGGTTAGATCCCTGGAGCACCACTGGGAGTGAGCCATGAGCACTGATCTGGGAACAGCTCTGTACTGTTAGGTATTATCCACAAATGACTGTTTGTGAATACAAGCATACCTATACACAAGAATTATTTTGGGGGCCAGAGAGATATAGCACAGCGATAAGGTGTTTGCCTTGCAAGCAACCTATCTGAGACTGATGGGATTCGAAACCCAGCATCCCATATGGTCCCTCCTCCCCCCCCCCCCGTGCCTGCCAGGAACGATATCTTTTCTTATTCTTTCTTTCTTTCTCCTTCCTTCCTTCCTTCCTTCCTTCCTTCCTTCCTTCCTTCCTTCCTTCCTTCCTTCCTTCCTTCCTTCCTTCCTTCCTTCCTTCCTTCCTTCCTTCCTCCCTTCCTCCCTTCCTTCCTTCCTCCCTCCCTCCCTCCCTTCCTTCCTCCCTTCCTTCCTCCCTTCCTCCCTCCCTCTCTCCCTCCCTCCCTCCCTCCCTCCCTCCCTCCCTCCCTCCCTTCCTTCCTTCCTTCTTTCCTTCCTTCCTTCCTTCCTTCCTTCCTTCCTTCCTTCCTTCCTTCCTTCCTTCCTTCCTTCCTTCCTTCTTTCTCTTTTTCTTTCTTTCTTTCCCGGGTGCACTTAGGGGTTACTCCTGGCTCTCTGCTCAGAAATCCCTTCTGGCAGGCACGGGGGGACCAAACGGGATGCTGGGATTCAAATCACCATAGGTCCTGGGTTGGCTACTTGCAAGGCAAACTCCCCACCGCTGTGCTATCTTTCTGACCCCTGTCAGGAGTGATTTCTGAGTGTAGAGCCAGAAGTAACCCTGAGCGCCGCTGGGTGTAGACATCCCCGCCGCCCCCCCCCCAAAAAAAGAAACCAACCAACTAACCAAAAGAAAGAACTAATTCTTTTCTGCACAGTCCCATTTACCTTAGAGCTTTCTCTTCTTGGTCTGTAGCACTGACTGAGTATCATACTTCAGAGAAACTTAGATGGAATCACTAACTTTTTTTGTTTGTTTGTTTTGTTTTTTGGGCCACACCTAGCGGATCTCAGGTGTTACTCCTGGCTGTTTGCTCAGAAATAGCTTCTGCCAGGCACGGGGGACCATATGGGACACCGGGATTCGAACCAACCACCTTTGGTCCTGGATTGGCTGCTTGCAAGGCAAACGCCGCTGTGCTATCTCTCCGGGTACGAATCACTAACTTCTTGAACATCCTTTGCATTTAGGATCTCTAAAAGCAACTACCTCCTACTGGTCCTTGTATATTCAATCTACAAATACTTGTTTGCACTGAACAAAGTGCTTACTAGTGTACAACAGAATGTCTTGTTTCTTTTTCTTTCTTTTTTTCTTTCTTCTTTCTCTTCCTTTCTTTCTTTCTTCTTTCTTTTTTCTTTCTCTTTCTTTCTTTCTTTTTCTTTCTTTCTTTCTTTCTTTTTTCTTTTCTTTCTTTCTTTCTTTCTTTTCTTTCTTTCTTTCATTCTCTTTCTTTTTCTTCTTTCTTTCTTTTTCTTTCTTTCTTCTTTCTTCTTTTTTCTTTCTTTCTATCTTTCTTTCTTTCTTTCTTTCTTTCTTTCTTTCTTTCTTTGTCTCTTTCTCTCTCTTCTTTCTTTCTTTCTTTCTTTCTTTCTTTCTTTCTTTCTTTCTTTCTTTCTTCTTTCTTTCTTTCTTTCTTTCTTTCTTTTCTTTTCTTTCTTTCTTTCTTTCTTTCTTTCTTTCTTTCTTTTTCTTTCTTTCTTTTTCTTTCTTCCTTCCTTCCTTTTCCTTCCTTCCTTCCTTTTCCTTCCTTCCTTCCTTCCTTCCTTCCTTCCTTCCTTCCTCCCCACTCCCTCCCTCCCTCCCTCTTTCTTTCTTTCTTTCTTTCTTTCTTTCTTTCTTTTTCTGTTTCTTTCTATTTCTGTTTCTTTCTTTCTTTCTTTTTCTTTTTTTCTTTATTCCTTTTTCTCTCTCTCTCTTTCTTTCTTTCTTTTTCTTTCTTTATTATCTTTCTTTCTTTCTTTCTTTCTTTCTTTCTCTTTTCCTTCTTTCTTCTTTCTTTCTTTCTTTCTTTCTTTTTTCTTTCTTTCTTTCTTTCTTTCTTTCTTTCTTTCTTTCCTTCTTTCTTTCCTTCTTTCCTTCTTTCTTTCTTTCTTTCTTTCTTTCTTTCTTTCTTTCTTTCTTTCTTTCTTTCTTTCTTTCTTTCTTTCTTTCTTTCTTTCTTTCTCTCTTTCCTTCTTTCTTTCTTTCTTTCCTTCTTTCCTTCTTTCTTTCTTTCTTTGTTTCTTTCTTTCTCTCTCTCTCTTTCTTTCTTTTTCTTCCTTCCTTCCTTCCTTCCTTCCTTTTCCTTCCTTCCTTTTCCTTCCTTCCTTCCTTCCTCCCTCCCTCCCTTTCTTTCTTTCTTTCTTTCTTTCTCTTTCTTTCTTTCTTTCTTTCTTTCTTTCTTTCTTTATTTCTTTCTTTCTTTCTTTCATTCTTTCTTTCTTTCTTTCTTTCTTTCTTTCTTTTCTTCCTTCCTTCCTTTTCCTTCCTTCCTTCCTCCCTCCCTCCCTCCCTCCCCACTCCCTCCCTCCCTCCCTCACTCCCTCCCTCTTTCTTTCCTTCTTTCTTTCTTTCTTTCTTTCTTTCTTTCTTTCTTCTTTCTTTTCTTTCTTTCTTTCTTTCTTTCTTTCTCTTTCTTTCTTTCTTTCTTTCTTTCTTTCTTTTCTTTCTTTCTTTCTTTCTTTCTTTCTTTCTTCCTTCATTCCTTCCTTCCTTTTCTTTCTTTCTTTTCTTTCTTTCTTTTTCTTTCTTTTTTTCTTTTTCTTTTTTTTTTTTTGGTTTCTGGGCCACACCCGGTGACGCTCAGGGGTTACTCCTGGCTATGTGCTCAGAAGTCGCTCCTGGCTTGGGGGACCATATGGGACACCGGGGGATCGAACCGCAGTCCGTCCGAGGCTAGCGCAGGCAAGGCAGGCACCTTACCTTTAGCGCCACCGCCCGGCCCTCTTTCTTTCTTTCTTTCTTTCTTTCTTTCTTTCTTTCTTTCTTTCTTTCTTTCTTTCTTTCTTTCTTTCTTTCTTTCTTTCTTTCTTTCTTTCTTTCTTTCTTTCTTTCTTTCTTTTCTTTCTTCTTTTTTCTTCTTTCTTCTTTCTTTCTCTTTTCTCTCTTCTTTCTTTCTTTTTTTCTTCCTTCCTTCCTTCCTTTTCCTTCCTTCCTTCCTTCCTTCCTTCCTTCCTTCCTTCCTTCCTTCCTTCCTTCCTTCCTTCCTCCCTCCCTCCCTCCCCACTCCCTCCCTCTTTCTTTCTTTCTTTTCTCTCTCTCTCTCTTTCTCTCTCTCTCTCTTTCTTTCTTTCTTTCTTTCTTTCTTTCTCTCTCTCTTTCTTTCTCTCTTTCTCTCTTTCTCTCTCTCTCTCTCTCTTTCTTTCTTTTTCTTCCTTCCTTCTTTTTTCTTTCCTTCTTTCTTTGTTTCCTTCCTTTCTTCTTTCCTTCCTTCCTTCCTTCCTTCCTTCCTTTTCCTTCCTTCCTTCCTTCCTTCCTTCCTTCCTTCCTTCCTTCATTCCTTCCTTCCTTCCTTCTTCCTTCCTTCTTCCTTCCTTCCTTCCTTCCTTCCTTCCTTCCTTCCTTCCTTCCTTCCTTTCTTTCTTTCTTTCTTTCTTTCTTTCTTTCTTTCTTTCTTTCTTTCTTTCTTTCTTTCTTTCTTTCTTTCTTTCTTTCTTAGTTTTTGGGTCACACCTAGCCGCACTCAGGGGTTACTCCTGCTCTATGCTCAGAAGTCACTCCTGGCAGGCTCAGGGGACCATATGGGATGCCAGGATTCGAACCACTGACCTTCTGCATGCAAGGCAAATGCTTTACCTCCATGCTATCTCTCCAGCCCATGTTTTTGTTTCTTCACTCACCCAGTTTCTCTCACCACAGTTTGAGTAAAGAGACAATGGCAGCCTTTTTTTTTTTTTTGATTTTTGGGACACACCCGGCATTGCTCAGGGGTTACTCCTGGCTGTCTGCTCAGAAATAGCTCCTGGCAGGCACGGGGGACCATATGGGACACCGGGATTCGAACTAACCACCTTTGGTCCTGGGTCGGCTGCTTGCAAGGCAAACACCGCTGTGCTATCTCTCTGGGCCCAATGGCAGCCTTTTGTCCTCCTCCTGGCTCCCAAGAAGGCACATTTTAGGAGTTGGTCAGGTGTGATTTTTTATTAAGGACCAAAATAAAGGGCATCAATGATGCCCTGTACTGTGTGTGCATGTGGCTGAATAGCTAATCACAGGTTAGAATTAAGTTAAAGTTAAGTTCCCAGGTTAAAACCTTCCAGTGCAGACCAGTGTGACATCATAAAAGGGTCTGTTTACTAGACTGACTACCACTTCCTGATTTGGGACAGGCCCAAAAAGGTCTGAAGATGGGAATACTTTAGCTTCCTAAAAGAACATCAACAAAAGCAAGCTTACCTTACTTTGTGAAATACAGTTTGTCCATATTCAGAGGCAAATACTCCTTCAACCTATAGAGAAAAGATACATTAAGAACTATGAAGGGGAGGGGCGGAGCCGTGGCACTAGAGGTAAGGCATCTGCCTTGCAAGCACTAGCTGAGGACTGACCGCAGTTCAATCCTCAGTGTCTCATATAGTCCCCCCAAGCCAAGAGCGATTGTTTTTCTTTTTTCTTTTTCATTTTTTTAAATTTTAATTTTGGGGGGGGGGCCTTGAGTCACACCCAGCAGCGCTCAGGGGTTACTCCTGGCTCTACACTCAGAAATCGCTCCTGGCAGGCTCGGGGACCATCTGGGATGCCGGGATTCAAACCACTGTCTTTTTGCATGCAAGGCAAACACCCTACCTTCATGTTATTTCTCCAGCCCATCCAGAAGCGATTTCTGAGTGCATAGCCAGGAGTAACCTCTGAATATTAAACGGGTGTGGCCCCAAACCAAAAAAAAAAAAAAAAGAATAAAGTGCTATGAAGGGGGGCGGAGCAGTGGCACAAGCGGTAAGGCATGTCTGCCTTGCCCGAGCTAGCCTAGGACAGAAGCTGCTAGATCCCCCAGCATCCAATATGGTCCCCCAAGCCAGGTGCGATTTCTGAATGCATAGCCAGGGGTAACCCCTGAGCGTCACCAGGTGTGCCCCCCCCAAAAAAACCCCAACAACAGGGCCGTAGAGATAGCATGGAGGTAGGGCATTTTCTTTGCATGCAGAAGAACGGTGGTTCGAATCCCGGCATCCCAGATGGTCCCCCGAGCCTGCCAGGAGCTATTTCTGAGCATAGAGCTACAAGTGACCCCTGAGTGCTGCTGGGTATGACCCAAAAACAAAACAAACAAACAAACAGACCAAAAATAACCCAACCCAACAACAACAAAAAAGAACTATGAAGGAGTGGAGACCTGATACTGTGTCTAGTTTAAAAAAACAAACAAACAAAAAACTACTGTTAAATAGTTGCCAGTGGAAACCTCAGTAGCAGGTGCCTATAGTTCTGAGTCTCTGGTTCAGAAGTTCAGGCCAACGTATCTCCAAATGATTCCTTCTAGGTGCTACTTTTTTTCTAACTGGGGACAAAGTTTCAGTCTTCAGTTGAATCAGCACTGAATCTTTCTGAATTGATCTGAGTGAAATAACACTACTTTCAAGCTCAGTATCTCTGCTTTGATACCAATGAAATGTGAACTCAAGGTCATGTCCCTTCTGGATAAAGACAAACAGAAGGAGTGATGACAGATATGTTGATTCACAAACCAATTCTTTTCTTTTTCAGTTTTGAGTGGTGCTATAGTAGCTATTCCCAGCTCAGTCCTTGGTGTCACAGCTTCCACAGTGCTTACAGGATTTGGCAGTGGTGGGAATTGAACCCAGATCTCCTGCACTCGTCCATTCAAGGTTGGCCACGTGAAAGGCAAACACCCTACCTCTGTGCTATCTCTCTGTCCTCCCCCCAACCCAACATTTTAAATAAGTCTAAGAATGAAAAAGACTTAGAGAAGGTTGGAAAATACTTACAAGATCTTTAACCTTAAAATACAATTCTTGATAAGTTGCAGATTCATCGTCTTCCAACTCAGATGTATATGATGTATTTAATGTAAACGTTCCAGGGAATACTTTGCCTGAAATGTAAGCAAAATATTTCTATTCTATTTAATGTTGGTGATTACTTCTTTTATTTTGAAAGTATAGATAAATTTCCAAAATTCTACACTTACTATGAAGAAATTACAGAAAGTTTGGAAATATTAAAAATGTTACCTTGAATTCCATTAAACCTTGTACACACATTTTAATTTTGGCCTATTTGTTCCAGCTCTTTTTTAATACAAGTTTTACATTATTATAATTCTAATATATCATGGTATTTTTAATTTTATTTTTACTAAGCATTTTCAAATCATTACTTACTCTTCATAAATATCAATTTAAAAGGTTGAAAATAGATTCAGCAATGCATGTTTTTATCACAGATTTTCTTTAAACAAACGTTATTTATTGATTAATTGATTGGTTGTACTAAATTTTCCATTTAGTACTGCTTTTGCTGTGTCCCATAAGTTCTAATAGTTTGTGTCTTCATTGACATTTGTTTCCAGAAATATTTTGATTTTCTCTTTGATTTCATCTCTGACTCACTGGCTGCTCAGTTGTGTGATGTTTAATTTCTAGGTGTTAAAGTTTTTCTTCTGTTACCCTTTGTAGTTCACTTCTAATTTTAGTGCCTTGATATCTAAGAAGGTAGTCTGTACAATTTTTATCCTTTTGACTTTATGAATATATGTTTTTTGGGCCAGAATGTTTTCTTTTTTGAAGAATGACTCGTGTGTTGGAGAAGAATGTGTATTCAGATTTCTGGGGATGGAGTGCCCCATATATATCTACTAGTCCACTTTCTTCCATTTTTCTTTTCAGACTAGTATATTCTTGTTGTGTTTCCGACTGGCTAACCTATCAAGGGTTAACAGGGCAGTGTTGAGGTCTCTTACTACTATTGTATTGCTGTTGATATCTTCTTTCATATTTGTCAACAATTGTATTGAATATTTTGCTGGTCCCTCATTGGGTGCATATATTTTTCAGTAGCAGGCTGTTTAATTTCCAGTTGTTAAAGTATTTCTTGGGGTGTTTTCTTCGAGTCTCTTTTAGCTGGTACTCTTCGGGCATTCAGGATTTGATTGCATGCAGTCTTTAGCTCTGAAAGTTTCTCTGTGATGATATCTTTGACTGTTGATTCTTCCTGTAGATCCCCTCCTGGGCCTCTGGGCCTCCAATGATTCTTATATTATTTCTGTTGAGTTTGTCAAAGACTTCTATTTTCATCTGTTCACATTTTTGAGTACTTTTTTCATTGTATGATTGTTTGCCTTATAGTTCTTTTCCAGCCTCTTCTGCTGTATAGAGTTGTTCTGTATTTGATCTTCCAGTTCACTGATTCTGTCCTCGGCTGCCACTACCCTGCTGGAGAGGCTGTCCATTGAGTTTTTCAGTTGAGCTACTATGTTTTTCAGATTTGTTATTTCAGTTTGGAGTTTTCTGATTTCTGTCTTTGTGTTCTGTTTAGTTAGAGCTATATTTTCTTTGTTTTCCATGAGGATCCTTCATATTTCTATTCTAAACTCGTAATCTGAGAGGTTAATCAGATGGTTGGTATTTTTTTATGTCATCAGAGCTATCATCTTTATTCTTTGTGCATGATGTTTGCCTGCAAGTTTTCCCTATTGTCACACTTGTGGTATGATTTTTTCCTGCGTGTTATGTTGGGATTCATTAATTAGAAAGAACACACAGCAGTGAAGTGAAGCAGGCAGCCATGCTCTTTTGGAGTCTCTAGGAGAGCAATTTTGCTGGGCCCATCTCGACCCACTCAGGAGAGGTTCAGGACACAGGACAGTAGAGAAACATGCACAGGTGACACACACAAGTCTCTCCCAGTTGGTCATCACACAGCAGGGGCAGATTCCTTTGGCCTGACGTTACAGAGGACCTGCCTTTCTGCAATTTACAGCTGATAGCCAGTTTTCATTCTAGGACACAGTCTTCCTTGGCTTTTCTTTACTACTTTGTGTAGTCTACAGAGATTGCCCCTCCTTTGGTGTGGCCACACTATGGCATGCTCAGGGACTGCTCCAAAACTCAGTGCTTCTAGGAGATTCCAGGCAGTGCTCTAGGACCATAAAGTGCTGGTCGTGATGTAGAAAATAACTGTGTACCAAGCAAATACCTTACTCCCTTTATTATATTCCAGCCTGGGTCACAACTGAGACTCACCTTCATTACACTTCTCTTCTTTGTAGTAATACCCCTCTTGACAAAGGCAGATGAACTGATTGTTCAGATCAACACACTTAGCATCTGCAGTACAGTTATTTTTAATTTGACAAGGTCGGGTTTTGTCTGAAATAGAACAGAAGAAATTTAAAATTCACATCAAAACAAATACTACCCAGAGAAAGGCTTCTATCTCTAGATCACTCTCTTCTACACACTTTATATATTTTGGCTTCATATTTTATCCTGTTTGGTGGATGTATTATACCTGGCAATGTTCGGGGGCATGTCTGAGCATATGGGACCATATACAGTGCCTCAGATTGAAGTGGGGCTGGCTATATAAAGATAAAGGCTTTTATTGATGTTAATTTTTCTATTGAATCACCATGGGAAAATTATTTAGTACTTACTAATATATGATAAATATTCGGTTGAATTCTCAACTGCCTCCTTAATTTTTTTATACACATCCTCTTCTGTAAGTTTGGTGTCTGTGCTGAACATGTTCACTAGAGCTACATCAACATTCTTTGCAGCACGTATTCCATATCTGGATGAAGTGTGTGGGCTAAAAGTAAAAAGAAAGTTATCCTTTAGTGAACTGAAGGAAGAGGTCAACACACGGTCTTCCAAGGGGCCAAGACTCCCAAAGCTACCAGCTCTAGTCCTGACCAACTGCTTAAATTTTTGCACATGCCAATCGGGTGCAATGTTACAAGGCTGAACATCCTGATTTGTTATTTGTTATTTGAGGTCACTTATGCATAGGGCAGTGTCCTGTTGGAAATTACTTAGAAAAGTTGTGGGGGGCCGGGCGGTGGCGCTGGAGGTAAGGTGCCTGCCTTGCCTGCGCTAGCCTAGGACGGACCGCGGTTCGATCCCCCGGCTTCCCATATGGTCCCCCAAGAAGCCAGGAGCAACTTCTGAGCGCATAGCCAGGAGTAACCCCTGAGCGTCACAGGGTGTGGCCCAAAAACCAAAAAAAAAAAAAAAAAAAAAAAAAGAAAAGTTGTGAACAGTATAATCTGGAAAATGTTTTAAAGTATGGCCTGTAGTAGTTGAAACAAGAAATGGCACAGCAATAAGGGGATTTTCCTTGCAGCAGACAATCTGGGTTTGATATCTAGCATCACAATGCTCCCATATGCACTGCCAGCAGTGTTCCTGGAGCTGAGAGTCAGGGGTTAATCATGCACAACATTAAGTGAGACCCCCAAACATAGAAGCCATGAAGTTGAAACATAACATCTGTGATAATAAGCTATTATTATCTAGAGATAATAAAAAAGCCTTCTTTTCAGTTGTGAAATCATAGAGTGCCAGAATCTTTAAGTGCCGGAAAGGTGTGTGTCTCTGTGCAGAGAGAGCATAGTATTTTCATAGCTACAGTTTGGTCCATTTACAAGCATACAACTGATGGTATCAGTCAGTCAGAACTAGAGAGAGAGAGAGAGACCCAGAATGAGTTCTCTTCTGTGTGGTTATGAAGAAGCATAGAAAGGGAAAAACGAAATGCCAAAGGCAATAGAATCTAATAACTGATCTTTAGAACTGTTTTTTTTTCCATGACAGTGGAATGTGGGAGGACAGCAGGGAGGGCTGATGTTGAGGAGGGCAGGAGTTTGAGGGGATACTCTAAGACAAATATGGAAGGAAACAGACACTCTTGGGGACTGGTGAGGTGGGATTGCAATGCTGTAGTCATGAAATCCTGTCAATAATAGTATCTGGAAATTGTCAATAACAGCGACTAAGAATTTTTAAACTTTTTTTTTTTAAAGAAAATGAGTCAGAATCATATCCAAGAATACCAAAAGCAACTTTCAATTGGGTTGAAGGCTACATGACTTAAAGCAGAAGAGAAAATGGATGTGTAACTTTGAGAGATCCAGTACACTTTCCAGCTTGAATGTATAGGAGCAAGAAAGTACACATCTATCTCAAGAAGGGGAGATGCAGGCAGCATGTGCTAGGTACCTTGTACCAAGGCAACATAAGTGCCTCAGAAATAAGTGTCTTAGTAACTAAATTTAAAAGACTTTTTTTTAGCTCAAGAAATCTCACCCAGATGTCTATGTACAGGGCTTACACCCAGTCCTGAGCTCAGGGATTATTCCTGGTTGTGTTTGATGTGATGCTGGAGATTGGACCTCAGCTGGCCAGCTGAAAGACAACCATCAGAATCATTGTGCAACACTTATGGCCCCTGACCTGGAAATGTTAAATTTCCCGCCATATTTCATGCACACAAGGATTTTGAGTTGGCAGTGGAGTTTAAAGAGCATGTAGAAAAGCATTCTTGATCCATGTGTTTGTTTAGCAGTTAGAAAATTACCAAAAACCCATGATATAATTTTGCAGTGGAGTTAAGAGAGAAATGTCATCTATCATTGTTTCAGAGAAACTCCTAGCATATGCTCCAGTTCAGGCAGCAAGGCAATGCACTCACGAAACAGCTGGAGGAAACAAGGGAGGAACTGCGCATATACGTGATAAGAACAAAAGGGAGAACGATGATTATAGCTATAGACTTGAAATGAAGAGAACTAAGATCTACAGCCCAGAGAGCCACCATCTGTTTATGCCCACTACCTAACCTTAGAGCCTTGTGGAAATAAAAGCATTCTTTCAATGTCTTTTCATCTTTCCCCCTTTCTCTTCTTTATTATCCATTTCTTCCTCTCCTTTCTTTCTCTCTTTTTATTACTTCATTGCTCCTTCCTTAATTCTACCTCTCTGCCTCAATTTTTCTTTTCATTTATTCACACTCTATATTTCTCCTATGCTTACATCCAAATTCCATCCTTCCACACTTTTTCTTATTTGCTTTTCTTTCTTCTTCCTTCCTTCTTTCTTCCTTCTTTCTTTCCTTCTTTCTTTCCTTCTTTCTATCTTTCTTTCTTTCTTTCTTTCTTTCTTTCTTTCTTTTTTCTCTTTTTCTTTTTTCTTTCTTTCTTTCTTTCTTTCTTTCTTTCTTTCTTTCTTTCTTTCTTTCTTTCTTTCTTTCTTTCTTTCTTTCTTTCTTTCTTTCTTTCTTTCTTTCTCTCTTTCCTTCTTTGATTCCTTGCTTCTTTCTGCTATCCACAGCACTCGTGGTTTACTCTGGCTCTGTACTCAGCAATCATATCTGGAGGTTCTTGAGTATCCCATGTTCTACTGGTAAAGAATGAAATTTCCCTATACTCAATACTCTCACTCCTACCTGAATCCATCCAATTTCAACATGTGTGCTGTTGAAACTGAGGAATTCAGAGAGTAGAGATTTTTTGACTATTGCTTCAGCAGAACCTTCTAGGGTTATGGGTGGCAGGAGTTGAGAGGGGGTGTATGAAATAGTTCTTCTTCTAAGACTCAGTGTTTACAGTAGAAGGTTTGAATCCTTGAAACCAAGATCTACCATTTAGTAGCTCCTTAAAGAACAAAAATCATTCCACAGATTAAGGCTACCACCCAGGGATCCTCTTGGCTCTGTCATCCATCACTTGGAAGAGAAACATGGCTAAGGCCAGTTTCAACTAAGGGCCAGCATCCTGTTTCAATGGCGTTTTTATGCCCCTCTCATGATTCCAGGAAAGTGGGACAAATGGTCCAATTTCAAAGATGATGGAGTGAAAATTCAGAGAGGTTAAATACTGCCTTATCTCCCAAGATAGTACCAATACCAGGATGCAAGTTCCAATGTGGAGAAGTTGACTGTTTCTGTTTTTAGAATTATTGAATCATCCTTGCCATGGTAAGTCCTTGTTATCTGCAATCCAAACTTCATAACTGGAAGCAAGTCAGGATCTCAAGACACTGTCTATTGCTTACTTTGGGCTTTTGGCCATGAGGTTCAAGATATAGTCTCTTCACTGGTCTCTTCCTGGGTGAGCTCTGAGTCTCCTTTTGATCTCCCAGTTACCACATGCCTCTCATTTTCTGCTTATCTTAAAACTCACCATCATTAGCAAGGCTTCCCTATATTTGGAGATGTATGCACACAAATGTAGTGCTTCATCTTAGTCCAACAAGGATTTTTTTGGTGTGTTTTTGGATCACACCTGGCAGTATTCATGGGTCACTCTTGTCACGCCTGACTCTAAGTTCAGAAATTGCTCCTGGCAGGCTCTGGGGACCATATGGGATGCCAGGATTTGAACCACCATCCTTATGCATGAAAGGCAAATGCCTTACCTCCATGCCATCTCTCCAGCCCCCCAACAAGGATATTTTTTTTGTTTTGGGGCCACACCCGGCGTTGCTCAGGGGTTACTCCTGGCTGTCTGCTCAGAAATAGCTCCTGGCAGGCACAGGGGACCATATGGGACACCGGATTTCAAACCAACCACCTTTTAGTCCTTGATTGGCTGCTTGCAAGGCAAACGCTGCTGTGCTATCTCTCCGGGCCCCCAACAAGGATTTTTAAAAGCTTATACAACTAGAGGTGTCAATAGCATCATAAAGTATTAGTGTCCAGTAAGATAACATTCTAGGCTCCAGCACATGTTCTTCATGCTAGGGACTCAAGTTTGATACCTGGATCACTACTAGGAGTGACGATGAGTACTGATCTGGGAACATCTCTGCACTGTCGAGTGTGGTCTTAAATGGCAAAGGTATGTATGAATGTTGATGAGTTGCTCTTTCTATTTTTGGCTTGGTTTTGGTGTGTTTGTTTAGGGTCAGACCTATCAATGCACAGGGGTTTTGTGTGGCTCTTTGAAGCCTCATCTCCCACCCATATTTCCTAGGTAACTTGACCTTACCTGCAAGACCCTGCCCATTCCTGGGAGGGTTCTTGGAAAAGGTAGATAAGCCTTTGAGCCAGGGGATTAGGAGCTTCTGCCCTGCTGGGCGCTCTGGCTTTTGGGTCTTTGCCTCTTTGGGTCTTTGACCAGCATGGAGGTCAAAGGAAGATGGCTGAAAGGAGTTAAGAGGCAGGGCTAGCTAAGAATGGCTGAATGCTTGAAAGGTTAGGATAGAGACCACACATGTGGTGGATAGGGTATGAATAAAGCTGATGCTTCCTGATGCCTGCCTGTGAGTGAGTTCAATACCCGTCGCTTTCCTGAATCCCAGACCCGCTAGTAGATGGGGTATGAAGCCACGTGGACGGGGCCTAAGGACAAAGGCCTCCATCCACCTCCATCCATCTCCATCCAGCCCCATCTTTAATTATTTAACACAACAGCTCTTCACTCAGGAATTTCCCAGCAGTGCTTGGTGCCCATATAGGATGATGGCAGAGATCTAAAACACATGCAAATCAAAAGCCCTCCCCGCTAGCTACTTCTCTGGAACCAGAGCAGCTTTTTCAAAAAGTTTTCTTAAATCTTTCATCACCTACAGTAAATTCTCATCACATTAAAGTTATCTGTCCTAGACCTGTAGTTACTGGCTACCAATATGTTTCAGAGAAACCCAGATGGAATCACTAGTTTTGAGAATTCTTTATCTCTTAGGGTTCTCTAAATGTTCCCACCCTACACTAGTACTAGTCTTTTGATTTGTCTCTACAATTGTTTGTTTGCACCAAGCAAAAATCTTGGTTGGCACTAACACAGTTAAGGATGCAACTGAGGTGTTCTTTTTTATTTCACTGCCACCAGACTACTGCGAATGAAAAGGTGATGGTAGCCTTCATTTCCTCCTGGTTCCCAAGAAGTTAGATTGCAAGACCTGGCCACTTGTGACTCTTTGTTCTGAAACCAAGTCAATGTGATTTTGATGCCCCGCACTGTGTGTGCATGAGGTCAAATAGCTAATCGCAGATACCAGTCTCTGTCTCCTGGTTACAGGTTTCCAGTGCAGACCAGCACTTCATCAGAAGTCAGGATATCTGATGGCTTAAGTCTGATCTCTACTTCCTTACTTTAGGCAGGCTGTGGAGGCCCTGATGTCAGAGAGCTCAGGGGAAGACGAGAAAATTCTGGTCACACAACCCATCAGCCCAGAGCAAGCTTACCTGACTTTCTGAATGACGGTCTCTCCATAGTCAAGGTCTTTAAATATTCCTTCAAACTGTAGAGAACAGATATTATAAGAATTATAGAAGGGTTAGAAACCTGGTACTGTGTCAAAGTTTTGACATCAAAGCATCTTTAGGCTCAGGGAAATAAATACACATTGTTCACCATAGTAAGTTGCTTTGAAACAGTTGCAGTAGAAGCCTCAGCAGCAGACTCCTAAGCTAGGTTAGATCTCAGCTCTGGTTCAGAAAGTTCAGGTCCACATTTATCCAAATGATTCCTTTTAGGTGATACTCTTTTCCTAACAGGGACAAAATTTTAGTCTTCCGTTGATTCAATGCCTTCTCTTTCTAAGTTGATGTGCAGGATACAACATTGTTTTCATGCTAGTGTTACCTGCTTTAATACCAGTGAAAGGTGGACTCGAAGTCATGTACTTCATGGAAGCACAGACATTGGTGTCAGATATTTGGATTCACAAGCCACTTCTATTTTTCTTTTTTGGATATGAGTGGTGCTGAAACAGAGTAGTATAGGGATATTCCCTCTACAGTTCTTGGGGATCACAGCTTCACAGTGCTCAAGGGACCTGGCATGCTGGGAAATGAACCCAGATCTCCTGCACTCCAGTCATTAGTCATGTTCCTAGAACTCAAAATGCTGTAAAACTGTAGTTCTACAGATGGTTAGTTGATTTGATTAATGGAATATAATTTTTACCTTTTAAGTATGCAAAAATATAAAAATTAAATTATATTATTGTTCCCCTAAAATGTTTACTTCAGAGGAAATACTATTATATATTTTAAATATTTAAATATTTTAAATTTATTTTAAAATAAATTTTCAAAAATTAGATATTAAATTAAATAAAGTAGCTCTTGTACACATTTGTTAGATTTCTTTCAGTGTTCAGTTTTGGGCCCACAACAAGTAGTAGTTGTGCCTGCCTCTTAGTTCAGGGATCAATTATGTAGGGCAGGGGTCTCAAACTCGCAGCCCGCGGCCCTCTGTACAACATTTTGTGGCCCGCAGCTGGTCTTCAAATATCGCAGTATTCGCAATTATTCGCTTACCGAATAATAGCAATAAAATCGCATTAGTAAGAAAAATATTGCGGGCCCAGAGAGATAGTACAGCAGCGTTTTCCTTGCAAGCAGCCGATCTAGGACCAAAGGTGGATGGTTCGAATCCCGGTGTCCCATATGGTCCCCCGTGCCTGCCAGGAGCTATTTCTGAGCAGATAGCCAGGAGTCACCCCTGAACACCACCGGATGTGGCCCAAAAACCAAAAAAAAAAAATCGCATTAAACATTTGCATACCCCAAGCAGTTCCTTTCGGGGTATGAAAATGTTTAATGCAATTTTTTTTCTTACTAATGTGATGTTTTATTGCGGATATTCGGTAAGCGAATAATAGCGAATACTTTGCGCCTAGTGCAGACGTCATTTCGGCTGCTCCTGCCTGCTGCCACTTGCATTATTGAAGGTCTAAGGGAGAGAAGGGAGAGAAGTTTATTACAGAATTAGATTTTGTCATACCTTCATCATGACTTCATCAAAGCCTGCGGAAAGATTGATGAAGAGCACAGATGATTTCAGGAAAAGTGGGAGACACAGTATTTCTTTGTTGAGCACAGGGGCATCCCCACATGTCTTATTTGCTCAGAGAAAGTTGCAGTGCACAAGGAATACAACTTGAAACGCCATTATTCAACTAAACATGCTGAGGAATGTGCAAAATATCAAGGAAATGAGAGAGCCAAGCAGGTTGCCAGTCTTAAAGCATGTCTAATGAGGCAACAAGAGTTCTTCAAGAAAGCAACCAAAGAGAATGTTGCATCAGTCGAAGCTAGTTACATGGTTAGTGAGATGATTGCTAAGGTAGGGAAACCATTCACAGAAGGAGAATTTGTTAAAAAAAATGCATGTTACAGGCTGCAAGTATTATCTGTCCGGAAAAGAAAGGTCAGTTTAGCAAAATCAGCCTTTCTGCCAACACTGTGTCAGAGCGTATTTCTGACATGTCAAATGACATTTATCATCAACTGTGTGAGAAAGCCAAATGTTTTGATGCATACTCAGTTGCTCTTGACGAGGGCACGGATATAACAGACACTGCGTAGCTCACAATTTATGTCCGTGGTGTTGATTGCAATTTTGAATTGACATAGGAGCTGCTCACAATAATTCCAATGCATGGCCAGACCTCCGCTAATGAGATATTTCGGCATCTGTGCGATGCCATTGAGAATGCAGGTTTGCCACGGAAGAGGTTTGTTGGAATAATAACCGATGGAGCGCCATCAATGACAGGGAGGAAAATGGATTGGTGGCATTTGTTCAAAAAAACTTGAAGAGGAGGGTTTTGAGAAGGCCATTGCTCTTCACTGCATTATCAATTAGCAGGCCTTTTGCAGTAAATGCCTGCCATGTGACAGTGTGATGTCTGTTGTTGTGAAATGCATCAACCAAAACAGAACCAGGGGCTTAAAGCACAGGAGGTTCCATGCTTTTTTTAGAGGAAATGGAGTCATAATATGGAGATGTGCTCTATTTCACCGAGATACGTTGGCTCAGCCAGGGAAATGTCCTGAAAAGAATTTTTGAGTTGAGAGAAGAAGTGAAAGCCTTCATGGAGAAGGATGAGAATGCTGTTTCTGAGTTGAGTGATCACAAATGGCTCATGGACTTAGCTTTTCTTGTTGACATCACACATAAGCTGAATGTACTAAACAAGATGTTACAAGGCCCGAGGCAGCTTATCAGTGCTGCCTATGACAACGTGAGAGCATTCTCCACAAAACTTGTGTTATGGAAATCCCAGCTCTCTCAGACAAACCTTTGCCATTCCCCAGCATGCAAGGAACTTGTGGATGCATCATACCATTCAGTGGTGAGAAGTATGTTGATGCTATTTTTAAGCTAGAGAAGGAATTTAATCACAGATTTGCAGACTTCAAAAAGCACAGAGCCACTTTCCAAATTTTTGTGGACCCCTTTTTCCTTTGATGTGCAAGATACCCCTTCTGTGCTTCAAATGGAGCTCATTGACCTGCAATGCAATTCTGATCTCAAAGCCAAGTCCAGGGAGATAAGTGGAAAAGCAGACATGCATGGGCAATTTTTGAGAGAATTGCCCCCCAGCTTCCCTGAGCTTTCCTGAATGTTCAAGTGTACTACGTGCCTTTTTGGGAGCACATATTTGTGAGAAAAGTTATTCTCCACATTAAACTTCAATAAGTCAAAGTACAGGTCTAGACTTGATGAAGATCATCTTCAAGCCATACTGAGGGTCTCAACTGCTTCCTCTCTAAAGCCAAATGTGGTTCAGATTTGTGAGAAGAAGCGCTGTCAAGTCTCTGGTAGCAAGAAATAGGCAAAAGATGCCATGTTCAGAAGAACTGTTCATGATCTTCATTCAATATTCTATTCATGTTCAGAAGAAATAATTAAAACAGTTAAGAATGACGTTTGAGGACGTTTTTTTTGTTAAATTCCTTATGTGGCCCTGCCTCACCCCGACTTTGCCTCCTGTGGCCCCCAGGTAAATTGAGTTTGAGACCCTGATGTAGGGCAAAGTGCATCAGTAGTGATGCTGGGATCAAACTTGCAAGTGCCTTCTCTCATAAAGAATCTCTCCCACTACATCCAGCTTCCTTCTCCTCCTCCTCCTCCTCTTCCTCCCCCTCTTTCTTCTCCTCCTCCTCCTCCTTTTCTTCTTCCTATTCTTCCTCTTCATCCTCTTCTCCTCCTCCTCTTCTTTTTTCTTCTTCTTTTCTTTGTGATATTCTTCATTGTGTTCTTTTTTTCTCTTTATCCTTCTTATTTGTTCTTCTTTATTGTCCTTCTTTATTTACTATTATCATTTTTTATTATTCTTCTCTATCATTCTTTATTCTTTTTTTAAACCAGACTATTGTAGAAATTTAGGCATTTTGAATGTAAAACACTTTACATTTATTTTTCTTCTTCCGTTAGGGAAATGATTTATTTCAAAACATGATTGTAGTTATCTGTATCCCGAACTTCTTTTAATCACAAGTGTAAACATGAATTTGGTTTGGGTGTCTAATACTTCTAGAGACCTTTTGCTAGGCTTGAAAATGCTTCTTAAGGTGCACAAATATGGGAAGGCCCATGATTCCCAGAGAAGGGGCAGAAACTAGGAAGCACTGAAGCCAGAGCCCTGTGAACAGTAACTTGCAATCATCAGGGAGGGCCAATTTCTTTATTTGCACAAATGATACCACTATTTTGGAGTATACCATTGGAATATCAACTTTACACTCTAACTAAATATAAGAGAATGTTATCTGCAACCTTAGAGAAGGGTGGAAAATACTTACAAAATTAGTGATTTGGAAATACAACTTTTCATAAGACAAAGATTCCTTGTTTTCCAACTCAGTTGTATATGATAAATTCATTGTAATTGTTCCAGAGAATCCTTTTCCTGAAATAAAAGCAAAATATTTATGTCTTATTTAATATTGAGAATTATTTTTATTTTCTTAATAGCATAGACAATTTTTCAAATTTTAAATTTATATAATGAGTTTACACAAAGTATGGAAATACTAAATATGTTAACCTGAATACAATTTTATCTAATACTCATTTTCATTTTAGTCCATTACTCCCAGCTGTTTTTTCTATGCATGGCTTACATGATTATAATTCCTAATCATCATAATTATAATAAAATTTATTACACTTAAGCATTCTTCAAAATTTTTACTCACTTAATTATTTTTAACTTGAATGGTTAAAAATTATGTTCATTTCACTTATGTAGTCATGTTGTTTTGCTGGACTTTGACTTTTAATTGTTTTAAAGAAATAATCTTTAAAAGGCCATAGTAAAAACTTTCAGTATAGTCCTTTAAGATCATTTACTGACAGTAATGAAATGACATGATGAATGTAAAAGCATGAAGACCCTGAGGTCTTCATTACAAAAGCAATAGCTTTTGTAACTGAGATCAATACAGTGTACTCAGATCCTAAAATTTTTTTTAATTTTTTTTTTTTTTGGTTTTTGGGCCACACCCAGTGTTGCTCAGGGGTTACTCCTGGCTGTCTGCTCAGAAATAGCTCCTGGCAGGCAGGAGGGACCATACGGGACACTGGGATTCGAACCAACCACCTTTGGTCCTAGATCGGCTGCTTGCAAGGCAAACACCACTGTGCTATCTCTCCGGGCCCTCAGATCCTAAAATTTACCTGTTCTGAAACATCCAGGATGTTCTCATTCAGGACACAGAGTGAAACTTATAAGGCCTAGTTCTTGTTCTTGTTCTTCTTGTTCTTGTTCTTCTTGTTCTTTTTGTTCTTGTTCTTCTTGTTCTTGTTCTTGTTCTTCTTGTTCTTCTTGTTCTTGTTCTTCTTCTTGTTCTTCTTGTTCTTGTTCTTGTTCTTCTTCTTCTTCTTGTTCTTCTTCTTCTTGTTGTTCTTCATGTTCTTCTTCTTGTTCTTTGTTCTTGTTGTTGTTGCTGCTGTTGTTGTTGTTGTTCTTCTTCTTGTCCTTTCCTTGTTCTTGTTCTTGTTCTTCTTGTTCTTTGTTGTTGTTGTTGTTGTTGTTGTTGTTGTTGTTCTTCTTCTTCTTCTTCTTGTTCTTCTTCTTCTTGTTCTTCTTCTTCGTCTTCTTCTTGTTCTTCTTCTTCTTCTTCTTCTTCTTCTTCTTCTTCTTCTTCTTCTTCTTCTTCTTCTTCTTCTTCTGGTTTTTGGGTCACACCCGGCAGTGCTCAGGGGTTACTCCTGGCTCTATGCTCAGAGATCGCTCCTGGCAGGCTTGGGGGACCATATGGGATGCTGGGATTCGAACCACAGTTCTTTCACATGCAAGGCAAATGCCCTACCTCCATGCTATCTCTCAGGCCCCGCCTTGTTCTTCTTGCTATTCAATTTATTTTGCTGAAAGAATGTTCAATCATGAGCCCTATGCCCATGAGCCATATGTAGACCAAAAGGTTCTTTTAATCTCGGAGAACAGGCTTTTCTGGGATAGAGAGAGCTAGCAAATTCTTGACCAACAACTGACCTGTCTCCTGGGTAGAGTCAAGAATCACACTATTTTGTGTTTGTGTGGTCCATGCATTTTGTCAGGGATTTGGACATGCATATTTCTGATTTGTTCTCTTGGAAACTCTCCCTAGCAGAGGTGAAGGTAAGGGACACAGCCTCTCAGAACTTCAGCTTTTGCTCCTCTTCAAAGACCTGTCCTATTATTTTTATTTAAAAATTTTTAATTGAAACCATTGTAATTTGTAATTGGGTTTAAATAGTAAACCCATTTTATAGTTGGGTTTCAGACATATAATGAATCAGGGAATCCACCTACCACCAATATCAACCTCCCTTCACTAATGTTCCCAAAGTGTATCCTACATTACCATTTGCCTCACAGCCTGCCAGTATAACATAGGCTGTTTATATTTATGTTGTTTTTTGATTGGCTGTCATTATTGCCTACAAATTATTTTCCAGACTGATATTCTTGAGGTCTCTTTTTGTTTGTTTTTTCTTTTCTTTTTATTTTGTTTGTTTATTGTTTCTTTTATTGCTTTTTTATTAAAAAACAGTAGTGCTCAGGCCTGGCTCTGTGCACCCAGGTCAGCTGGATACAAGGCAGTATACTAAACCCTGAACTATGTATCTAGTCCTCTGGTAGCACTTTTTAAACTATGATGTCCTGCTTTGATTTGTGTTTTATGTTAAGGAGTAACGCCATAAATATTTTGCAGAGCCTTAGGGTGCAAGTTTGATTATTATTTGGGATCTTCCATTCCTCTCAAGGTGTGAGATGAAGCACTGCAGAGATTGCCTCTCCATTTGTGGGGCCACACAGGTTGCTGCTTTGTGTTACTTCAAGGTCAGTGTTCATAGTACATTTCTGTTGGTGTTCTGGAACCCAAACATTGCTGGTTATGGAATAGAACCGGTTGAGTGCAAAGCAAGCACCTTAGCTTTTGTATTATATTCCAGCATGGCTCACATCTGAAACTCACCTTCATTACATTTTTCATTTTGGTAGTAATGGCTATCTTGACACTGGCAGAAGCATTCACTATACAGATTAACACATGAAGCATTATCATTACAGATTTTACTATCACAAGGACGAAGTTGATCTGAAACAAGAGTAGAAAGATTTAAAATCTACAAATTGAAAACAAATAATAACCTGAAACAGGCTTCTAACTCTTGATGCCTCTCTCTTCTGATATTTATATTTCTTGGCCTCATGTTGTTTTTTTTTTTTTTTTCTTATGTGTCTATGGGAGGATTGGGTGTGGGAGGTTGGCTTCTACCCACAATGCTCAGGAGTCACATCTGCACATAAGCATCCATAAGTAGTACCAACAGTGAAAGGAGGATTGGCAGCCTATAAGGAAACTTTTTCTGTCTTTGATATTACTATTTTTTAAAATAATTTTTATTGTGACCAAAGTGAATGACAAATCTTTCACAGTTATATTTTAGGCACATAGTGACATTGAATAAGGGGCATTCCTACCACCAGTGTTGTCCTCCCTCTACCCCAGTTCCCAGCATGCATAAAAATATTCCCCTCCTTTGACCTCCAGGCTGCTAGTATAAGTGGTTCCCTCTGTGTCTAGCTTGTTGTAGATTGGGCATTGATTCTGTTGTCATTGACTTTGGATTTGCTGTTTATGTTTGATCATTTTTCTTTTTATTTCTACTAAATGTCCATATGACTGTTTGGTCATGGTACCATCCATTTTTCCCACTTCAATTTATGAGGCAGAATAAGATGACTCAAGTTATGTGGTTCTATTTGAAGAAAAGAAAAGAATGGAAACAAAATAAAACAAATAAACAAAAAACAACAAAAAATACCCCAAAAGCATAAAGCAAACAAAAAACTGGGAGGAGTCCATCTAGAGGTTATAAATATCAATATAAAAGAAGGGAAAAATAAAGAAAAACATAACAAAAAGACAAAAACAAATAAACAAAAACCCCACAATTAGAAACACAATAAAAAACCAATAAAGGTAGTGCATGCCTGGGGACAGACAAGCACCGACTAGCCTCTCCTACAGGCACTAGGGTTTGATCTCAGGAGGCTGTGGTCGCCAATAGCACACCTGAGGACAGACAGGTGCCAACCTGCCTCTCCCAATGGTACTGGGGCTTGAACTTGGGAGACTGCTGTGCACTCCTGGGGACGAATGGTGGTGACCTGTCTGTCTCGCAAAAACTGAGGCTTGATCTCAGGGGAGGTTGCTGGTCTCCTGGGGACCCAGATGGGAAGTGACCTGCTTCTCTCCTAGAAACTGAGGGCAGAGCTCAGGGGAGGCTGCTGGTCATCATTAGTGCCTGGGGAAATTGATGGGTAGTGATCTGCTCCTCTCACTGCTACCAGGGGTAGATCTGAGGCAAGGCTATCAAAGGCTGCCATTATCAGAGGTTGGGGACTACACCCTCTCACAGGTATCAAGATCATAGAGATCTGAGGGCAGTGCCAAATTTCAGCAACCACCCTCACCATCCTCGCCTATATGGGCACACTCCAGAGTAGGGACCCACCCACATGCCACAGGTGACATAGGAGGGCTGAGAACAAGGGCAGAACACTTTGAACCACCAAAAGCAAAGAAATATGGGGAAACCAAGGAAGACATTATAAGCCGGAGATATGGAAAGAAATCCAAGCAAATTTTCAAGTCCACCAAAACGCATGAATCCAATAGATGAGGACATAAAAGAGGCACTTAAAGAAATGGCATTAGGAATCAAAGAATCACTTGCCAGTGAGCTCAAGAAACCCATTGATGAGCAAGTCAACCAACTCAAAGATGAACTTTTACAGCAGATGAGATAATCCATACAAATGGAATTAATGGAAGTTAGAAATATCTTACCAAGCCATAATAGCAGAAATACACAGTTGGAGAATTGCATAGAAGAACTTGAAGGAAAATTACAAACCAAAAATGACAAGAAGTCAGTAAAGAAATAATAGGAAAGGCATTGGAAGAAAATATCAGGCATTTAATAAACAAAGACAAAAGAAATAATCTACAAATTATAGTAATACAAGAAGGGGAGGGAACGTAAAGGAAAAGAACAAGTGGTAAGGGAAATCATAGCAGAAACTTTCCCACTTTCTGGAAAGAGGCCCCAGTTCAAATCCAAGAGGCAAAAGTCACTAATAAAATAGATCATAACAAACCAACACCAAGACATATAGTAAGCCAAATGGCAAAAATACAAAGAGAGGGGCCGGGAAGTGGCGCTAGAGGTAAGGTGTCTGCCTTGCAAGCGCTAGCGTAGGACGGACCGCGGTTCGATCCCCCAGCGTCCCATATGGTCCCCCCAAGCCAGGAGCAACTTCTGAGCTCATAGCCAGGAGTAACCCCTGAGCATCAAACGGGTGTGGCCCAAAAAAAAATACAAAGAGAAAGATGAGCAATAATAGAAAAAAAAACCTCAAGTACAAAGGAAAGAACATAAAAATCAAATAAGACCTCCCATTTGAAACAATTCAAGCAAGAAGACAGTGGAATGACATATTCAAACTACTGAATGAAAGGAACCTTCAACCTAGAGTACACTACCTGATAAAACTCTCATTCATATGGGGGAAGGACTAAAAACATTCTCAGACAAGAAAGATCTCACACTATTTGCACTAACCAAGTCAACTCTAAATGAACTACTTATAGATGTACTACACAATCCAAATCCCCAATTGTAGCAACAACCAATCTACTCAGTACAATAGCACAACAACCTGCTCTATCAATAATCTCCTTAATTGTCAATGGGCTAAATTCCCTCATTAAAAACACAGAATAGAGGGTTGGATCAGAAAACAAAAAAACAGATTTCTGCTGCCTGCAGGAAACACACATAACAGAGCAGGATAGACACAGGTTTAGAATAAAATGATGGAAATCAATTATTTAAGCCAATGGAAAATCAAAAAAAGCTGGGACAGCCATTCTCATATCAGATAAAATTGCATTCAACCTCAAGAAAGTGCTCAGAGACCAAGAAGTTTACTACATATTGATCAGGGGAACCTTAGATCAAAAAATACTAACTGATCAATGTCTATGCACCAACTCTAGAGCCAGCAAAATATATAAGGCATTTGCTCACAAACCTAGAGAAACATATGGAGGGAAATGTGATAGTAATAGGGGATTTTAATACTCCTTTATCATCACTAGACAGATCCACTTGGCAGAAAACCAGCAAAGATATAAAAGCCATAAACAAGACACTAGAGGAAATGGGCAGAGTGGAATTATATAGGGCTCTCCACCCAAAGAAAATAGAATACACATTCTTCTCAAGTGCACATGAAATATTTTCTAGAATATACCATGCCTTAGGATATACATCTAACTTACACAAAGTCACAAACATAAGGATTATTAGAAGCACCCTATCAGATCATTATGCAACAGAGATCATGATCTACTATAAAAAGAAACTGTGGAGAAAATCCAACACCTGGAGATTAAACAACATGCTACTCAACAACAGCTGGATCAAAGAGGAACTCAAGGAAGAAATAAAAAGATTCCTTGAGACTAACAATAATGAGGAGACAAGCTGTCAAAATCTGTGGGACACAGCAAAAGCAGTAATTATGGGGAAATTTATAGCAATACAGGCTTATGTCAGGAAAGAGGAAAATGACAAAATCAACAGTTTAAAGGGACACCTTAAGGAGCTGGAAAAACAGCAATAAAGAAACCCAAACACAACCAGAAGACAAGAAATAATAAAAACCAGAGCAGAAATAAACAACATAGAAACTAGGAAAACAATACAAAAAAATTAATGAGACCAGGAGTTGGTTTTTTGAAAGAATAAACAAGATAGGTAAACCACTGGCAAGACTCACCAAAAAAAAAAAAAAGAACACAGAAAGAAAGAAAGAAAAGAAAGAAAAAAAGAGAGAAATCACCCAAACATCACAAATGAAAGGGGAGAGATTACAACAGAACCGCAAGAAATCCAACACATCATGAGAACTTATTACGAACAACTATACTCAGTTAGGTTAGATAATCCAGAAGAAGCTGACAGATTTCTGCAAAAATAACATCTTTCGAGACTAAAAAAGGAGGATATAGAAAACCTAAACAAGCCAATCACATCTGAGGGAATTGAATCAGTAATCAAGAAACTCCCCAAGAACAAAAGTCCAGGTCCAGATGATTTTACAGGTGAATTCTATTAAACATTCAGAGAAGACTGAGAATCACTAATCTTCTCAGGCGCTTTCAAAACATTAAAGACAGGGATTCTTCTTAACTCCTTTTATGAGGCAAACATCACACTCATTCCCAAAGATGGCAAAGACCCCACCAAGAAAGAAAACTGTAGACCAATCTCACTAATGACATAGATAAAAAAAATCCTTAACAAAATCTTAGCAAACCGAATTCAACAGTACATCAAAAAGATTATACACTATGACCAAGTGAATCTCATCCCTGGGATGCAAGGATAGTTCAACATATGCAAATCAATCAACATCATACATCACATCAACAAGAAGAAAGACAAAAACCACATGATCATATCAATCAACACAGAGAAGGCATTTGACAAAATCCAACACCCATTCATGCTGAAAGCACTCAGCAAAATAGGGTTGGAAGGACACATCCTCAAGGTAGTTACAGCTATCTATAAAATACCCACTGTCAACATTATCCTTAATGGTGAAAAACTGAAAACTTTTCCACTAAGATCAGGAACTAGCAAGGCTGCCCACTTTCTCCACTCTTATTCAACATAGTTTTAGAAGTACTAGCAATAGCAATCAGACAAGAGAAGGGAATCCAAGGAATCTAGATAGGAAAAGAAGTAGTCAAACTATTTCTTTTTGCAGATAATATGATGATATATATAGAAAACCCTAAAGAGTCCACAGAAAAACTCCTAGAAACAATAAGCCAATATAGCAAAGTGGCTGGATAAAAAAATCAATACACAAAAAACAATAGCATTGTTCTATAGAAATAATGAAGCAGAGGCAAAAGACATTAAGGAGTCGATCCCATTTAAAATAGTATCTAAAAATATCAAGTACCTGGGAATCAACCTCACAAGAGAAGCGTAAAGCCTATACCATGAAAACTTCAAATCTCTTCAGAAATAAATTGAAGAGGACCTAAGGAAATGGAAGAACATCCCCTGCTCATGGTTAGGAAAAATCAATATAATAAAATGTCTATCTTACCTAAATTGCTATATAGATTCAATGCAATTCCTGTCCAAATTCAGACATCATTTTATTTTTGTTGTTCTTTTTTAATAAAATTTTTTATTTTAACACCTTAGTAACAAACATGGTTGTGGTTGTGTTTCAGTCATATAAGAGGACACCCCCCATCATCAGTGCAACATTCCCACCACCAATGTCCCCAATAGCTCCCCTCCCCACCCCGCCCCCACCTGTACTCTAAACGGGCTTTCTATTTCCCTCATACATTCTCATTGTTAGGATAGTTTGCAATGTAGTTATTTCTCTAACTAAACTCATCACTCTTTGTGGTGAGGTTCATGAAGTGGGCTGTAACTTCCAGCCCTCCTCCCTTTTGTCTCTGAAAATGATCAGACATCATTTTTAAGGAACTTGAACAATACATTATAAAATTCATCTGGAACCACAAAAGACCTAGATTAGCCAAATCCATACAAAACTAACAAACAAAAAGAAACAAGAAACTGGGTGGCATTTCTTTACCTAACCTGAAGCTTTATTATAAAGCCATAGTCATCCAGACAGAATGGTACTGGAACAAAGACAGAGTTTCAAACCAGTGTGTTAGAACAGAATATCCAGAGATAAACCCCAAATATATGGTCAACTAATATTTGACAAAGGATCAAAGAACCTGAAATGGAACAAAGTCAGTCTCTTCAACAAATAGTGTTGGAACAACTGGATAACAACCTGTAAGAAACTAATGATTGACCCATATCTCACACCCTACACAAAAAATGGATTAAAGACCTTAAAATCAGACCCAAATCTATAAAGTTCATTGAGGGAAAAAAAAGAAAAAAGAAAAATTCTCAAAGACATATACCTCAAAAATATCTTTGAGGATGGAATGCCAATGGCAAGAGTACTATCACCAAACCTGAATAAATGGGATTACATCAAACTAAAGAGTTTCTGTATGTCAAGAAAAACACAGTTTAAAACCAGAAGACAGCTAAAAAATATTCACACTCGACACGTCAGATAAAGGGCTGATATCTAGGATATACAAAGCACTCAGAAAGGTGAGCTCCACAAAACCTAATAAAACCATAGAAAAATGGGGAATGGGAATGAATAGACACTTTTCCAAGGAAAACCAATGGATGGCCATGAGACACATGAAAACATGTTCACCATCACTTGTCATTAAAGAAATCCAAATCAAGACAATGAGGCACCACCTACACCAGTGATGATGGTACACATAAAAAATAATGGGACCAATTCTGTTGGTACAGATGTGGTAAGAAAGGAACTCTCATCCACTGCTGGTAGGAATGTGCCCTGGTCCAACCCCTATGGAAAACAGTATGGAGGTTGCTTAGAAAACTCAGAATTGAGCTGCCATATGACCCAGCAATCTCACTCCTGGGTATCTACCCTCAAGATGGAAGAATATTAATACCAAAATATGCATGCACTTCACTATTTATTGCAGCACTCAGCAAAATAGCCAAGATCTGGAACCAACCTCCATGCCCAGCAACAGATGACTGGATCATGAAGATGTGGTATTTATACACAATGGAATACTACATAGCAGTTAGAAATGACATAATCATGGATTTTTCAGCAACATAGATGGATCTACAAAACATTATGTTAAATGAAGTAAGCCAGAAGAAGAAGGATAAATACAGAATGATAGCACTTTTCTGAGGTACTTAAATTATACACCATATATACATATAATACTCCAAGAACAATTACAATGGCCTAACAGGGTAGAAACTCCAAACACAGTAGTTGTCAGCATTTACTAGGGAGAAGTGTTCAAAACATGTGGAAGAGGAACAACACAAACCAGCAACAATGGAAACAACTGTTTAGAGTGAACAGGTATGTAATCAGCCTCTTACTACAAAGGCCTATAATAAAGTCTTAGGGAGCTTATATACAGAGACACGTGAAGAATGTGATTGGAAGCCAGTGACTTCAGCGGCAACATTTCCTAACAATATGTTTTAGTGTGTTAATCTTACTAGATATAAAATAACCTCTCAGCTTCTCTGTCCACAGGGATTTTTTTTTTTTTTTTTTTTTTTTTTGGTTTTTGGGCCACACCCGGTGATGCTCAGGGGTTACTCCTGGCTATGCGCTCAGAAGTCGCTCCTGGCTTGGGGGACCATATGGGACGCCGGGGGATCGAACCGCAGTCCGTCCTAGGCTAGCGCAGGCAAGGCAGGCACCTTATCTCTAGCGCCACCGCCCGGCCCCCCACAGGGATTTTTGAATACAAAGGGGGTATATCCTAATTTTTACACCTCAGTGTTCAGTCATCCCTGATACCATATTCAGTTTGCTTTATCAAAATGTCTTGATAAAAACACTCCAATATACCCTTTTTTCTCTGGTTTATGTCCTCTATTAAGACTTGAAGCATATGATAATTTAGACCACTGAAACAGTCAACTGCAAACCACAGAATTATATTACAGGACCTACGCATTGAACACATTTGGGCAAATTAACATCTCTTTTCTCTCTCTTCCTCTCTCTCTCTTCTCTCTACTTCTTTCTTTCTTTCTCCCCTCTTCCTTCTTCCTCTTCTTCCTCCTCATTAATTCAATCTATGTCAAATAAAACCCACGCTGATAGTTTCTCTTTAGGAAAGGGACTTCGATACACAAGATGCAGTGGATAATACTATATACTAGGGTAGCCACCTACATAGATAGGCCTCATTAATACATTGTTTAGTACCTGAGATATGCAACCATGAGACCTATGTGTATCCTAAACTGCTCCAGTCATTATCTAACCCTGATATCTTCATTTAGCAGGGCCCAACTCTATCACTGACAACATGCCTAGAAACTGGGAAAACCTCCCAACTCCGACACACCAACACAATCTCTTTTATTTGATTTATTAACTTTTCTTTCATTTATTTTTACTATGTTTACCTATCTTTCTGTTCTCCTTTCTCTTATCTTTTGCTCTTTCTTCCTCTCTTTCTTAAGCTATACTTAAGCTTATTATTTATCTTAATTCAATCAGTCTTTAGGAGCTCAGGCCCACCCTATTAGGGTCAGACCTCTAACAACATCTTAATAATAGATCACTAATGTATGTCTTTATGTGGGCATGAGTGCAGAAGGAGAAGACTCCTCTATGAGAGCCAAACCTAAATTATGAACAATTCATGCCTATAGTGTATATAGCCCTTCCTATATACTATTCCACCACCCTTCAGAAATCCTACTATCCTTTCACCCCCAATCCCAAGCTGATATCCCACATTATTAATGCTCTGAACCCTTAGTTCTTTTTTTTTTTTTTTTTTTTTTTTGGTGGTTTTTGGGCCACACCGGTAACACTCAGGGGTTACTCCTGGCTATGCGCTCAGAAGTTGCTCCTGGCTTGGGGGACCATATGGGACACCGGGGGATCGAACCGCGGTCCGTCCAAGGCTAGCGCAGGCAAGGCAGGCGCACCTTATCTTTAGCGCCACCCCCCGGCCCCTGTTCTTAACCCATTATGCATCAAGACCGACCTCCTGCACCAACAAGCCATCACCCAGCTCCCAAGTGTAGGAACACCCACTCAGCCCCACATCTCATCCCCTGGCAAGAAACTACAACCATCACTCCTGCTGACTCATGCTCTGTGGCCCGCCTTCTCACCTCCCCAAATGTAGACTGTTACTTGACACCAGACTCAGCTCCAGAAGGACCCCATTTGCAAAAACTCTACCCAAGCCCTTTCTGCCTCAAAGCACTTCTCAAACTCAACAAGACCAGGGTGTGTGATGAAAATGTGCCCTGGATTCCACCCCCCACAAGAATATCCCAAAAGACAATGAGGAAGCCTATATTTTCTTCATAAGTTCAAGATCTCCAGAATACTACCTCTTAACCTGTTTATATCCAAATGTAATGTAGTCTCTGCTTCACTTTGTTTCCTTAATTACTTTTCTTTTAAACTCATTTTTTCAAGCCTGTTTATTTTTTATTTTTTAAACTCATTTTAATTTATTTTTCTTTATATATATACACATATATGTGAGTGTATATATATGTATATGTGTGTGTTTGTCCTGTTTTTGTTTTCTTTTCTTTTTTACCTTTACCTGTTTTGGTTCTGCTTGGTACAAAAAAACTGCAAGAAAAAGTCTTGCCTGGAATAAAAGCTCAGGTCAGAACCAGGGCACAGAGATGATGGTGGCTGACATTCTAATCCCCAAATCACCAACAATATAATATAGCACCATTTCTTTTTGCACAGGCATATTAAAATAGGGGAAATTTTACATAAAGAAACAAGCTCTAATCTTCTAGGGTTAAGAAGTCATACTTTTTACAATACAGGGGCACCTTCCACCTTGAACATATGTCATATGGTCCCAACTTAGACTCCATGTGATTAGACATCAACCATCCAAATCTGAACCCTAGATTTCAGACATAGAACTGACACAGTTCTCCACAACAGCTCCAGGAACCAAATTCCCTCTGGGACATTCTGCTCTGACATACTGTTCTGACATCAACATGCGCCAGATTTGATATGACATCCTGACAATGAGGAAATGGCAACAACTTGATCTAAGAACAGGTTATCTTACCTCACCATCATAATATGAAACCAGAAGACATGTCATCTTTTGATCTGTGCAAAAGCCAATATCACTATCTAGAGAAGACTGACCATGACAAACATGACTGGGCAGAACTTATCCTGGGACCAATAAAAAGTCCCTAGTCTAGGCTTTGGCCTACTATCTGTACAATAACCAAGATCTCTAATTCCAGAGGTCTGACTGTGACAACTGCAATCAAGCAGAGCTTCTGGAAACATACTGAAAGATTTCATCCTAGGCTTTGACCTAAGATCAGTGCAAAAACCAAGACCACTAACTACAGAAGACTGATTAAAACAATAGTGATGGAACAGAACTTCTAGAACTGTAAGGAAAGACTCCATCCTAGGCTCCATTCTATGACTTGTGTAAATACCAAGACCTCTAGTTACAAGACCCTGATCTCATTATCCATAGTTTCCAGACACCACCAAAGGACCTAGGGGAGAGTAAACGAACAGGTACAGAACCTGGAGTTATGCCCATGACAGTATACTTCAAGGGCGGAGAAACCCTGTTTCTCTTAGGCCAAGGGAATTCCCTTTCTAATCTCCACAATATTTACTGTACCTATGCAAAAAAGGGACAAATTAATTTTTATTGTTATTTTTGTTGTTTTTTTTGTTTTGCTTTGTTTTGATTTATGTTTTTGTGCTCTGTTTTGTTTTTATTTTGGGACTGGGATTATTGTTTGGTTGTTGTCTTTATTGCTGTGGTGCTTTTTGGGTTTTTAGTTTGATTTTTTTTTAGTATTGTTGTTATGTTTTTGTTTCTTTTCCCTTTCTTTTCTTAAACAGATATTTATAGCCACTAGAAGGACTCCTCCTGTTTTTGCTTGTTTGATTTTTGCCCCCCCCCACTTTTTTTTTCTTATTTCCTTCAAAAAGAACCATATAACTTGAACCATCTTGTTCTACTTCACGAACTGAGGGGGAAATAATGGAAGGTACCAAGACCAAACAGTCGTATGGACATTGAAGAGAAATAAAAAATGATCAGCGAATGACAACAGGATCGATATCCAATCTACAAGCTAGACACAAAGGGGACCACTTATACTAGCAGCCCGGGAGCAAAGGAGGATATGGGATGCATCCTGGGAATGGGGGGAGAGGGAGGACAACATTGGTGGTGGGAATGCCCCTGATTCAATGTCACTATATATCTAAAATTTTACTGTGAATGATTTGTAATCCACTTTGGTCAAAATAAAAATTATTATATAAATTTTAAAAACCTATAATGACAAAAATCAAAAGTACAAAACAAAACAAAAACTACAATGGCAAAAAATGCTGTTACTATTTTTTTGAATGAATAACTGTGTTCTACTTAGTATTTAATGATGACATATCAGCCATACACCATTCTAGAGCTCATCTCTTCACCGGTGTCCACCAATATCCCCAGTTTCCTTTCCACTTCCCAGTCTACTTCTACTGTAGATACATTTATTTTTGTTGGTGTTTTTCTTGCAGGTATGCTGGTTTGCAATACTATTACTGAAAATGTGTCCTGTGCATCATTTATCTCCTTTTAGCACCAAGTTCTTATTTATAATGCTCATTGACCACTCTCATTGTCATAGTGGTCCCATCTGTCCTAATTAGACTCCCTACACTATGGCAAGGTTCCTAGTAAAAGCCAGACATGCTGACTTTCGTTTCTATTGTCTTGGATATTATTCTATTATTCTAGGACCTTTTCTTGGCATCTATTGCAGCACACAATGGCAATAGGTAAGTTGGTAAAAAATATAAAAATGTAAGAATGTGGGGAGAACTAGAGAGAGAAAGAAAGAGATTTCAACTAGAAAAGGTCAGGAATCTACAGAGGTCAAGGACCATTTAGCATAATTTGTTCTTAAAATATTAGGTTGGAATCCCCAAAGTCATTTAGAAATTGTGCAATTTTTTGGAGGAAGATGAAAGGGCTCTTTTATATTGAGGTACATGCTAGAAGTTCCCAGAGAAGCCAGAGGTGCATTCTGTTTTGCAGACATGATACACAAACCCATAAAGAAAGGAAAGGAGAAGAAAGGTGAGATTATGGGATATATCCATTGAAATTCCCCTAGAAAGTGATGAGGGCACTCAGCTGTCTGGCCCTGTAACTCCCAGGGAAAGTAACAGGGTCATGTCTTTTTCAGGAAAGTAGGACAGCATGTACCAGTGGCAAAGAAGACTTAGTTGTGTCTCAGATGTAACACATTACTACATTGCTTCAATTGACAAAGTTTGATGACATTTGTTATAGACCAAGAATGGGTTATAAATCAAGCAATTTTCACTTCAAGTGTTTTGGCTTTGGATTGTTGTACTGCTCAAAACAGGAAGCTTGAGAAGTGCTTTTGGTTTGCTTCCCATCCCTCAAACTCAAGTTCCATAAAATGCCTTAAATTTGAAAGTATGATCATCACACTTATAATCTTACATTTTTTCATGAACATTTAAATAAAAGTTAGGTTAAAAGAGCAACATGCTAGAGAAAAGCCTCCATTTCTCTAAACCATTTAACTGTTTAATCTGAGGATGGTTAATTTCAGGTCCTGAAAGTTCACTGAGAATCTTTGTAAAATATTTTTTTTGTAAAATATTAAAGATTAAAGGTGCTAGGAAATCACAAATAAATTAGATTCACCTACACTCTCAGAATCAAAACTATCTATTTTTTTTTTTACAAAAATGTATTAGATGCCTAGTCAAATGGATAAATTCTTGGACTTTTATAATGTTCCACGGTTGAAGGAAGAGGATGTAGCATATCTAGACACCCCCATCACCATTGATGAAATTAAAACGGTATTCAAATGTCTGCCCAAAAACAAAAGCCCAGGCCCAGATGGATTCACTAATGAATTCTTTCAAACTTTCCAAGAGGAACTACTACCAATACTGGCAAGACTCTTTCATGAAATTGAACAAACGGAAACACTTCCAAATAGCTTTTATGAAGCCAACATCACCTTGATACCTAAACCAGACAGAGATGCTACAAAAAAATAAAATTAGAGACCAATATCGCTGATAAATGCAGATGCAAAGATCCTCAACAAAATCCTGGCAAATAGGATTCAATGCCTCATTAAGAAGATCATCCACTATGATCAAGTAGGTTTCATCCCAGGAATGCAAGGATGGTTTAACATCCGTAAATCTATCAACATAATACACAACATCAACAACAAGAAAAATAAAAACCACATGATCATATCAATAGATGCAGAGAAAGCATTTGATAAGGTCCAACACCCATTCTTGATCAAAACTCTCAGCATGATGGGAATGGAAGGAACCTTTCTCAATATAGTTAAAGCCATCTACCACAAGCCCATGGCAAATATTATCCTCAATGGAGAAAAAATAAAGCCTTTCCTCTAAATTCTGGCACAAGACAAGGCTGTCCTCTCTCACCACTCCTATTCAACATAGCATTGGAAGTACTCGCTATAGTGATTAGGCAAGAAAAAGATATTAAGGGAATACAGATAGGAAAGGAAGAAGTCAAGCTCTCACTGTTTGCAGATGACATGATACTCCACTTAGAAAACCCTAAAGACTCTACCAAAAAGCTTCTAGAAACAATAGACTCATATAGCAAGGTGGCAGGCTACAAAATTAACACACAAAAATCAATGGCCTTTCTATACACCAATAGTAATAAGGAAGAAATGGACATTAAGAAAACAACCCCGGGCCGGGCGGTGGCGCTGGAGGTAAGGTGCCTGCCTTGCCTGCGCTAGCCTAGAACGGACCGCGGTTCGATCCCCCAGCGTCCCATATGGTCCCCCAAGAAGCCAGGAGCAACTTCTGAGCTCATAGCCAGGAGTAACCCCTGAGCGTCACAGGGTGTGACCCAAAAACCAAAAAAAAAAAAAAAAAAAAAAAAAAAAAACAACCCCATTCACAATAGTGCCACACAAACTCAAATATCTTGGAATCAACTTGACTAAAAATGTGAAGGACCTATACAAAGAAAACTATAAAACTCTGCTCCAAGAAATAAGAGAGGACACGCAGAAATGGAAACACATACCCTGCTCATGGATTGGCAGGATTAACATCATCAAAATGGCAATACTCCCCAAGGCTTTATACAGATTTAATGCTATCCCTCTAAAGATACCCATGACATTCTTCAAAGAAGTGGATCCGGCACTTTTGAAATTCGTTTGGAACAATAAACACCCTAGAATAGCTAAAGCAATCATTGGGAAAAAGAATGTGGGAGGAATTACTTTCCCCAACTTTAAACTTTACTACAAAGCAATAGTTATCAAAACAGCATGGTATTGGAATAAGGACAGGCCCTCAGATCAGTGGAATAGGCTTGAATACTCAGAAAATGTTCCCCAGACATACAATCACCAAATTTTTGATAAAGGAGCAGAAAATCCTAAATGGAGCAGGGAAAGCCTCTTCAACAAGTGGTGTTGGCACAACTGGATAGCTACTTGCAAAAAATTGAACTTAGACCCCCAGCTAACATCATGTATGAAGGTAAAATCCAAATGGATGAAAGACCTCGATATCAGCCCCAAAACCATAAGATATATAGAGCAACACATAGACAAAACACTCCAAAACATTGAGACTACAGGCATCTTCAAGGAGGAAACTGTACTCTCCAAGCAAGTGAAAGCAGAGATTAACAGATGGGAATATATTAAGCTGAGAAGCTTCTGCACCTCAAAGGAAATAGTGCCCAGGATACAAGAGCCACCCACTGAGTGGGAGAAACTATTCACCCAATACCCATCAGATAAGGGGCTAATCTCCAAAATATACAAGGCACTGACAGAACTTTACAAGGAAAAAAAAATCTAATCCCATCAAAAAATGGGGAGAAGAAATGAACAGACACTTTGACAAAGAAGAAATACAAATGGCCAAAAGACACATGAAAAAATGATCCACATCACTAATCATCAGGGAGATGCAAATCAAAACAATGATGAGATACCACCTCACACCACAGAGAATGGCACACATCACAAAGAATGAGAATAAACAGTGTTGGCAGGGATGTGGAGAGAAAGGAACTCTTATCCACTGCTGGTGGGAATGTCGTCTAGTTCATCCTTTATGGAAAGTGATATGGAGATTCTCCAAAAACTGGAAATCAAGCTCCCATACGATCCAGCAATTCCACTCCTAGGAATATACCCTAGGAACACAAAAATACAATACAAAAACCCCTTCCTTACACCTATATTCATTGCAGCACTATTTACCATAGCAAGACTCTGGAAACAACCAAGATGCCCTTCAACAGACGAATGGCTAAAGAAACTGTGGTACATATACACAATGGAATATTATGCAGCTGTCAGGAGAGATGAAGTCATGAAATTTTCCTATACATGGATGTACACGGAATCTATTATGCTGAGTGAAATAAGTCAGAGAGAGAGAGAAAAACGCAGAATGGTCTCACTCATCTATGGATTTTAAGAAAAATGAAAGACATTCTTGCAATAATAATTTTCAGACACAAAAGAGAAAAGAGCTGGAAGTTCCAGCTCACCTCAGGAAGCTCATCATGAAGAGTGATGAGTTTACTTAGAGAAATAACTACATTTTGAACTGTCCTAATAATGAGAATGTATGAGGGAAATGGAAAGCCTGTTTAGAGTACAGGCGGGGGTCGAGTGGGGAGGAGGGAGATTTGGGACATTGGTGATGGGAATGTTGCACTGGTGATGGGTGGTGTTCTTTACATGACTGAAACCCAAACACAATCATGTATGTAATCAAGGTGTTTAAATAAAATATATAAAAAAATGTGTTAGGTGCCACAGCCACAACCCTGTGTAGAAACAACTCAGCACTACAACTAATCTCATAAAGAATGACAAGCAGCTGAGTCTTCCCAAGTGGGACCAGTCTACAGGCTGAAAACTTATGGGGCATTCTTGGTAGGAGGTGGGCAGAGTCCCTCCCTCGCCCTCACATGACTGGGAAATTCAGCAGCCCCTACCCTGTCCCCCATCATCTTGCCAGCAAAAAAAGAACTCAGCTCCACAACTGAGCCAATCAACTGCCAAGCTACCAAATCATTCCATTATTTCTGGACTGTGCACATAGGTGATTGGTAACATGTCCAAATTTCATAATACTATCAACCCAGTCAGATCACAGCAAATCTGATGGGAAATTTCATAGCAGACCATAAAATCCAATGAGCTTAAACAATAACACAGAAGACTCAACCTGCCTTAACCAGCACAATAGATTCTCAGATAGTGACATTAGTAACACCATAGTGAGATATAACAAGCATTACAAATGATTTCTCATTGATCTTAAGTCTTGATCATTCCATTTGCCTTTGTGTTGTAAGAAACTAAATGGAGTAGGGGCTGGAGAGATAGCATGGATGTAAGGCATTTGCCTTGCATGCAGAAGGACTGTGGTTTGAATTCCGGCATCCCATATGGTCCCCCGGGCCTGCCAGGAGCGATTTCTGAGCATAGATCTAGGAGTAACTCCTGAGCACTGCCAGGTGTGACCCAAAAACCAAAAAAAAAAAAAAAAAGAAACTAAATGGAGTAAATTTGTTTGTACTTGCAAGTAGGAGGCTGCGGTTGTAGGTGGGAAATGGGGAATATGTCACAGCATGCAGCTGGATGTATCCATTATTAAGGGAAGCACACACCAGATGTGTCTATTGGCTTTCCTGGTGCAGTGCCTGATTGTCCCCAAGAAATATTTCAGCCAGAAATATATATATAATGGTGGTGACATTATATATCTCTTTTCTTATCATTTGGCTTTGTCTCCCTTGCAAAATTACAGACCAGAATTCGGCCTCAGTCAATATGCAGTCAGAGAAATTTCAGTACCAAGAAAGGCTGCTAAAGTTCCCTGCTGGCTAAGTATATTTGCAACTCAAAGTCTAGCCAGCTACCTGTCTTTCTGTTTTCAGCTTTTAGATAGTAAACAAATAGCTCCTATCTTTCTTGCATTTCACTAAGTCTGGCAGGTTGCAAAATTTGTAGCAAAACCAGTTTCTCCTTCTTTTTTTTTTTTTTTTTTTTTTTTTTGGTTTTTGGGTCACACCCGGCGGTGCTCAGGGGTTACTCCTGGCTGTCCGCTCAGAAATAGCTCCTGGCAGGCACGGGGGACCATATGGGACACCGGGATTCGAACCAACCACCTTTGGTCCTGATTGGCTGCTTGCAAGGCAAACGCCGCTGTGCTATATCTCCGGGCCCTCCTTCTTTGTTTCTTGCAAAACCAGAACACCTCCTTTCTAAACTAGAACTTCCTCCCTTTCAGCTAAGGATACTTTTCACCTGTCTAGGTTTTGATATGTAAATTCTAGGGTCCAGTACCACTGTGTTGTTCCTCCTAAAGATCCTCTGCCTTTTGTTTCCATGAAAATGCTTTGCATACCAGGGTTGTGCTTCAAATGATCAGCTAAAAAAGTAAAGTTTTCTCACATCTCTCTAGAGTTTGATAGACATGAGTCGCCATACAATGTAATTTGTGTGGTCTCATTTTTTTCATATTTCATATTCATCCATCCTGTTTCCCTCCCGTAAAGGATTTTCATCCCCACTAGAAGATGTTGAGATGCAAGACGCATCATTATGCAGCAGGAACATATGGGGAAGATCACAAGAGTAGTGGATTCGAATTGGTGGTAAAATATTGAATGCATGAAACAACTGTATTACGAACAACTTGGCTAATAACTGTGTTATAACAAATAAATAAAAAAATTTTGGATAAGCAAAGAATCCAAGGAGATTTTATTTGTCAGAAAATTAAAAACATTGAAAAGCAATAGTATCGTTGTTGTGCATTGCACAAGCCACCTAGGTTTGATCAGGATACCACATACGGACCCCAGGCCCCTCTAAGAGTGATCTCTGAGTGGGATTGGGAATAAATCCTGAGCACTGTCATATATGCCCCAAACTTTAAAATGAGGAAAAAGATGAGAAGAAAATCAGTGTCAAGTGCCACTGGAAAGTCAAGTATATTGTCTTCACTGGAGAGCAGCCTTAGGATTTGGCTGCCAACCTGAGAACCACCTCTTGGGTGGCACTGCCGTGTCATGAGGAGATGAAAAACACCTCCCCAATGTCGGGGAGATGAACTGCTGTACACTACCCATGCCTTCTATAAGTGAATCTTAGATCGTGGCATGGTCACACTGTTCTTGAGCATATAAATTGCTTTGGCCATCAGGACCAATGCTGCATGTCACATGAACTGACCTGAGAAATACAAGTAAATACAAACTGTTGCTGCTTGGAGTAGAAATCTGTAGAGTACAGGATGGTGTGGAGCAGAGACAAACCATACCACCCTGCTATCTTGAGTTCATTTAGTCCCCACTTGACCCACTCAGCAGCCAGGACAAAGGCTTAAGCTATAGCTTGGTGTCAGCCCTCATTTTGTTTCACCATTCTCTGTAAAGACTATCTTGCCATGCTGACTTCCTAGCAAACTGGTCACTTTCTTGCCTTGGAAGATGGTTGGAGGGAGGAGAACGTGCAGTGCGGGAGAAGAAGGAGGAAGAGATTTGGACAGCACCTGCAGATTTTGGTGATCACTTACATCTCCAGCTCACATGGGATAGAGCACTTTACCAAGTGCTAGGCAGGCTTCAAAAATAATACTTACTGCTGTAGGATAGTATTGAGGCGTTTGCATCCACAACTTTCTCTTGAATTATCTGTGTTACGTTTTCTTCAGTTAGGTTAAAGGTCATATTTAAAATGTTCTTTATTGTCACACCAAAGCTATTTGCTTCACGCTTGCCATGTCTTGCTAAAATAGATGGGCTAAATGGGAAATAAAACCATCATTTGGAGAACTGAATGGAGGAACCAACAGTCTTCAAAAACATCTAGACTCCCAAATCTCCCAGCTCCAGTCTCCACTTAGACTGGCTCCAGTTGGGGACTCTAAAATGGAATTACAATCAGATAGCCTATGACAAAGCTGAAGATTTCTATTTGATATACAGGGCATCTGTATTTGAAATGTGAGATCAGTTTTGGCTAGAACAATGTCCTGTTGGAGAATATTTATAAAAATTATGAAGTCATTTTTAGAATATAGAATCTTAAAATGTTTTAAGCTATGGCATGTCGAGATTGATGCAATAGTTTGGCAGGATTCATGTTTGCCTGGCATGCAGCTGACCAAGATTTGATCTCCAAGTCCCGATATGCTTCCCTCAGCACTGCCAGGGGTGATTACTAAGTTCAGAGCCAGGAGTAAGTCATGACAACTGCTGTTCAAGACAGACCCCAAGAGAGAGAGAAACAAAAGGAGCAGAACATGTAATATTTGCCATAGTATCATAGAAAAACACTTTTGGGATTCTTGCTGAGCTGCCATATCTTAAACTTGTTCTTTGGGAGGCAGAGGGGTATGTGTTCCTGAGCAGGGAGAGCACAGCAATCATTCAGATAGAATGAGGATCACTCCCATGGATAGAATTGAGAGTAGCATGCTGTGTGAAGTCAGCCAGAATAAGAAAGACAGACCCAGAACGACCTCTCCCATATGTGTGCTATGAGGAAGCATCAAAGTGGGGGAAATGCAAGGCCAAAGCCAGTTGAGTCTAAGAATTAGTCTACGTTACATGGCAGTGCACTGTGCTAGGATGGCGCGGGGGTGAGACAGCTTTAGGTAAGCAGAGGAGTGGTGGGGGACTCTGAGGCAATGGTGGAGGGAAATAGTAACTCGTGGTGGGGGGAGGTTTTGCAATGCTGTATTCACAAAACCCTATCACTGGTGGATTTCAGAAATCCCAAATCAGAGACTAAAAGAAGAATAATTATTTTTCAAAGAATACATCTGAATCATTCCCGGAAGTGGTAGGAAGTCGGCACATGGGGCTGTACATGACCAGAGGAGAAGTGCCAAGGGAAGAAACTTGAGTTATGTCCCATACAATTGAGAACCTGCTGTTAACAAGTGTTTTCTCTACAGCTAGTACTTGCCTTTTGGATATGCCATAACTTCATTGCCAATGTAAAATGACCCCAAGTTCAAAGAGATATGTTCTAAAATAGTGATATGACTAATGAGAAGGACTTGTAACAATTAAGATAAACACATAAGCTTCCTAACTAATTTGTGGTCATTAGTTTTTTTTTATTTATTATATTTATTTTTTTTTTTGTGGTTATTAGTTTTAAAGATTTTGTATGTATTTGTCCTGCTAAATAGTTTTGCCTGTATTCCATTTTAACTTTGAAACAGGTCATATATGCTAACCCAGAAAATTCAAAACATGGATCAAATTCTGGTTTTAGTGACGATCATAAAAAATTTCATACAAAGTAAGTTTGGAACACATTTTTGTGCTCACACTCACACTAGAAGCTCAGGGATTACTCCTGGTTCTGTGCTCACATGACAGACTTGGTTGTGCCTGAGGGAGAAATGTGAGGCCGTTTACTGGACCTGAGTTGGCCACCCGAAAGGCAACCAAACATCTTAACAATTGTGTGACATCCTTGGTCCAAGAATCTGAAACTTCCGTTTTTAAGTTCTTGTCATGAAAGGATTTGGAGGTGGCAGTGGAATCCACAGAACATTGAGGAAAGGTTCCAGGGTAGTGTGTCGCATGGTCTCAGTTACATAGATGAGGTATTAAAAGTTTAGAGAGGTTAAAATCGGGCCTCATGGTGGCAACTCAGCTGTTACAGTTAGTGAGATGCCTTGTTTAGCAAATTCTGACCACATTCAATCCTCAGCATCCTACCGGTTTCTCTGAGCACCACCAGATTCTGAGTGAAAGCTGGTAGTAAGTCCTGAACATCACCAGTTGTGGCCCCAAAACAAAACAGAACTAATTATGCCCCATCACCCAAGAGCAGGTTAGAAGTATCCATGTGGGTGATGCCCCAAAGATGACAGTTTCTGTTCTTACAGTTATTGAGTCATCCTTGCCTAAGGAAGTCCTTGCTGTCCATGAACACAAGCCACATACTGGAAAAAAACCAGGCTCTCAAGCCACTGTCTAATGCTAACTTTAGGGTCCTGGCTCTGAGATTTCAATGGCCAAATGCTGGTAAACTCTTAGTCTTGGCTGGCCTCCTACTTACTAATCACAGGCATCTCAGATGCACTGCCTACTCAGAACTCACCACCATTAGGAAGACTTTTCCGGGTGCTTATGTGTATATATACACACCCATTCATTTTTGTTTTGTCTTGTTCCACAAAAAGATTTGACAAGGTATATGAAAATAGATGCACCAGTAGTGCCATAAAATATTCACTAGTACAGCCCAGAAACTTAACTCCACAAGCCCAGCACATATTTTCTGTGCAAGAGGTCTGAATTTGGTACCTGGATCACCACGAGTAGTAACTCTTGAGCACAGAGTTGTAAGCAGCTACGGATGCCAGGTGTGGTCCCAAAAAACAAATACATATATCTAAAAATATAAGAACTGCTCTTTTGGCATAATCCCATTCACCTTAAAGATTTTTCTTGTACCAGTAGGTATTGACATACTACACAGAAACCAGTGGAATGTCTAACTTCTTGCACACCTTTTGCCTCTTGGATCATCTAAAAGTACCCACTCCACACTAGTCTTGCATATCCAATTTTCCTACAAATGTTTTTCACACTGAATCGTGTTCATAGCTGCACAAGAGTGGTCAGGTGTGCAAAGGTTTCCTCACTAGTCTTTCCTCAGTATGAATGATTAGACAATGAGAGACTTTCGTTCTCCTTCTTGAAACACTGCAGAAGGTGTCAATGTGATTATTGTTGTTGTTGTTATATTATTATTAATATTATTATTATTAATTTGGGACACACCTGATGATGCTCAAGGGTTACTGCTGGATGTGAACTCTGGAACTACTCCTGGTAGTACCTGAGTGACCTTATGGGGTGCAGGGGATTGAGTCCGATTTGTTCTTAGCCACTGCATTTTCACACCAGCTTCCAAGTGATTGTGGTGGGACCAAAAGACATCCAGATCCGCAGTAATGCCCTTGCACAATGTGTGCATGTGTCTGACTAGCCAACTACAGACAGCACCTCACTGCCAGATTACAGCCTTTTATCCAGGCCAGTGTGACATCAGACACTGGTCTCTCCATAGGGTTTAAGTTTGACCACACCCTTTTGGCTTTCATTAGGACCTAGAGGTCCTAATATTTCCAAGTAACCCATCTGCCCAGAGATCACTTACCTTACTTTAATAATGATGGTTTGTCCATAGGTATCATTGTCAAATACACCTGAAAACTGTAGGGAACAGATTTGTTAACAAGTACTAAGCAGGATTTGATACTGTTTGGTTTCAACATTTATTGCATCCTCAGGCTCAGGGGTGTCAATATATATTGTTCACCACAGGACTGACTGTTGACCAGCAGCCACTAACAGCCTGCTCTTGGTAACAGCCTTTCTGAACCTCTGGTTCATCAAGTTCAGATTAAAGGATCTCCAGATGATTTCTTCTAGATGCTACTCTTTTTTTTTTTCTTTTAATGGAACAAAGTCTTAGTCCTCACTTGAAGTGGCACTGCCTCATTCTGACTTGCTCTGCATAATACCACAGTGTGTGACTCTGCTCTGATACCAAAAAAAATATGGACTCAAAGACATATATACATACTTCTTTTGTAAAGACAGACAGAAGACAGTTGTGGCATGTATAATAGTTCACAACTCAATGTGATTTTTTTTTACTTTGATGAACTGTGCTATTGTGGTGAAAAACTATCCTCTGCTCACCTCTCAGTGTCACAGCTTCCTAAACCTATCTCCCCTGCACTTCAGTGTATCATCTTGGCCCTACTCCTAAAAATCTAAATAATGTTGTAAGACTACACCAAATACTTAGTTGAGCTAGTAAAGCAAAGCTACTTGATTTCAGCATGCAGCAGAAAGACAAAAGAAAAAAAAAAGAACAAAGGAAGGGACATGAAATATAACCCTGGTTTTTGTATCTATGGTCCATTTTGACATTTTTGACAGTGAGATAAAAAGACCATTATATATCTTAAAATTTGCTAGGGTAGATGGAGTGCCTCATGAAGACATTCCTTTGATCTGTTTTGGCCTTGTTTTGGAGCCACACCCAGTTGTGCTCAGGGTTTACTTCTCATTCTAAGCTTAGGAGTCCGCTCCAGGTGGGGTTCAGGAGACCAGAAGCGATTCTAGGGAATGAACCTGGGACACAGTCAAAGTGGTCTCATGCAGGGCAAGTGTCTCAACTTCTGTGCATCTCTCCATGCAATCTAGATTATATTTCTTTATCTATGCTAGTGTAGAAACTTAGGCACAGTTGAATTTTAAAAGAAAAAAGCAACTTTACATTAATCTTCAACAGTGGGAAATAGTTTATTTTAAAACATGATTATATGCCAGAGTGATGGTACAGCGGGCAGGGTGTTTACTTTGCATGCACTGACTGGGTTTGATCCCAGGCATTTCAAATGGTCCTGTAAGTCTGCCAGAGTGATTTTGAGCTCAAAGTCAGGAGTAACCCCTGAATACTTCTGGTTGTGTCCCATAAGCTAACCCCCAAAAAAGAAAAAAAATGATTATATTATATGTCCTCTCAACTTATTTTTAATCACGATGTAAACACAGCTAGACAAAATCGCTCGAACTTCTGTCGGCTTCTTTAACTGCTCTCGGACATGATCCTCAGGAGCACACACACACACACACACACACACACACACACACACACACACACACACACACACACACAGGGAGCCTTGGTTCCCATAAGAGAAACCAGGAACCTAGCAAGCTCTCCATACTGGAGACAAATTTTTCTTATTTGCAGAAAAGATTCTGCTGTTTTGGAGTGTAGTTTTTGGATTCAGGCTCTGCACTGTGAAACTCAATGCAGTACGGAAGACTTAGAGAAGAAGGTTGCAAAATACTTACAAGCTCATTTATGTAATCATATAAATTTTGATAATCCAAAGACGTCTTGTTTTCTAAATCAGATGCATATGATTCATTGATTATAAGTTTTCCAGAGAATACATGTCCTGCAATGAAAAAAAAATCCCTTTATCCTGTTCAATGTTGGAGATCATTTTTTATTTCTTTGAGGAATGGATTATTTTTTAAGTTTCTAAAATGTATTTGCTGAATCTACAGGAAATTTAGTACTGAAAAGGTTACCTTGAGTACATTTAGACTCACACACATATATTCATTTTGGTGTAGTGCTCCAAGTTTTTTTTTTTTCATGCATCGTGTACATGATTCTGATTCCTAACTAGCATTAGGATTATAATTTATAAAATCTTTAAAATTCGTTACTACTTATTAAACATTTTTCCAACTCTTTACTCTCTCTGCTTAAGTCTTGACTTGAAAGTTTAAGAAGCATTGTGAAAACTGTTCTTTTTACTAATGTAGTCATTTTCTGTTGCTGGAGTTTGAAGTTTCATTTGTTCTAAAGGAAAATCATTTAAAGGACCACAGTCAACTCCTTGCAGGACCATACTCTGAGGTCATCTGATGAGAGCAATGAAATAAAATAGGAGTTTAAACACATCACTCTCACCGGTGACTTTGCAAATTCTTTTGTGCCTGAGACCAATGCACTGTACTTGGTTCCTGAAAATTACCTGCTCTGACACCTGCTGGGTGTTTCTCATTCAGGATACAGAAAGAAGCTCATAAAGCCTCATAACTCTGAACGCAGATTTTGCCAAAAGAATGTTTGATTAAGGGCGTGTTCCCCTACACTGAAGGCCCATGTAGAGACCAGAGGGCCCTGTGGTCACTGACTGAGGGATTTTCTGGGATGGGTGAGGCTAGCACCTCCTGTGGCCAGCAACTGAGGAGAGAGGCTCCAGGCCTTCCTGCTCTTTTGGTGCAGGGTAGGTGACAGTGCTCAGTCTCTATCCCCAGAAATGGCACCACTTTCTATTTATGTTTTCCTTGTACTTTCCCTTTCCTTTTTCTTGGTAACAGTGGTAGTGCCCAAAACTTACTCCTGGCTCTGCACTCTTGGACCACTGCTGCTGGGAATTGAGGGATCATGTGGGAAACAGAATTCTGAAGAGGTCAGCTGTGTGCAAGGCAAGGACCCTATTCACTGTATTGTTGCTCAGGCCCCATCCCTGCACATTTTCAGTGGCTTGGACATTTGTCCTTCTCACTTAGTCCCCAGAGTAATATACTCTGACACAGGCCAAGGGAAGGAACACAGGCCCCAGACCTTGAACCTTGCACCTCCTTCTGATCTGCAGTTTCCCCAAAGAGGCTGTTCTCTCCTTGACTGTCATTATTGTGTCCAACTTTGCCTCCACCCCCAATACCCTTGGAGGTCTTTTTTGTTTGCTTTTTTTGTTTGTTTGTTTGTTTGTTTGTTCTGGTGTTTGGTTAAAATCAGTTTCTATTTGAAAATGTCAGGACTTCTACTTGGCTCTGTGTATAGGGATTGTTCTTACATGTGCTTGTGGAACTGTAGGAGGGGATGGTGACTGAACACAGATCATTCTCATGCATGGCTGAATGATAAACTTATCCTATGTCTCTGGCCCTCCGGTAGCTCTTTATGAAATATGCTGTCCTGCTTTGATTTGTGTTTTGTTGTTCCAGAATCAACTCCAGACATTTCCTGCTGATCCTGGCATGTATGTTTTGTCATTATTGGGGTTTTCATTCCTCTCTAGGTGTGAGATGTGCGGCACTGCAGAGATTGCCTCTCCATTTGTGGGGCCACACTGAGTGGTGCTCTGGGGCTACTCTAAGCTCAGAGCTCATAATATATTCCTGTTGGTGTTCTGGAACCCGTACATTGCTGGTTATGGAACTGAAACTGTTGAGTGCAAAGCAAGCACCTTAGCTTCCATACTACCTTCCAGAATGGCTCACATCTGAAACTCACCTTTATTACATGTCTCATTTTTGTAGTAAAGGCTGTTTTCACACTGGCAGATGGTTTTATTATAGAGTGGAACACATGTAGAACCATTTTTACAGATATCTCCACAAGGAATATCTTGACCTAAAATAGATTAGAAAGATTTAAAATCCAAGAAAATACAAATTATATCTGAAAATAAGTGTCCAATTATTCATGCTATTTTGTATCACATTTTCCTATTTATGCATTTTCCCTGTTTGAAGATCTCTCCTTATAACTTTGGACTTTGCCTACTTTAAATTAAAAACAACCACACAACACTAACAAGAAACAATGCTGGCAAGAATAACTAGAACTCTCAGTCATGTTGGGGGGGGGGGCACACTTGGTGGTGTTTAGGTGTTACTCCTGGTTCTTCGCTCAGAAATCACTTATGGCAGGCTCAGAGTATCATATGAGATGCCGGAAATAGAACCCGGTTCTGTCCTGTGTTGACAGTATGAAAGGCAAATGCCCTAAAGCTGTGCTACTGTTCAGATCTGACATTATTTGGTATTTAAAGAAAGAAACCTATGTGTTGCTCTTAAATGCCAAGGCTTGAAAACAATCTAGGTGTTCTCCAGTACTTGAATGGATCAAAAACTCTGGGTGTCCCTGAGGACCATTTAGCACAGCAGGGAAGGCATTTACCTTGCATGCAGCCAACCTTAATTCAATCCCCAGCATCCCGTATGGTCCCTTGGGCCTGCTCAGGAGTGATTTCTGTGTTCAGAGTCAGTAGAGTTGCCTGAGAGTTGTTGGTGTGTGGCCCCAAAACAAAACAATGAAACAAACAAAAATACCTCAGGTCCTGATAAAGGGCAATATTATTCCGTATTCAAAATAAATGAACTATCAAACAATGCAAAGACATAGGTGCTTAGAGACAGTACAGGAGTCATAGTACACACCTTGCCTGTGACTGAACCCAGTTTGATCCCGGTACTGAAGAACCTGAACAACCACATCCCTGAGCCCTTGCATTGACTGTTCTTCTGGCTAACTTGGAATTTTTCTGGGAGGGGCCCAAGCCTCCTAATGACCACTTGGAAGCCCTTTAGTTCATCCTAAAGACTAGGCTACAAGGAACGTAAGGAGGCACAGTGTGGAACTTCATAATTCATGAGTATTTGTTTTCCCTCTGATAAAGTGGAGAGCAGAATTTTAAGTAAATGGCTTTTGTAAAAATTCCTTGGCCATACCACAGGATGCTTCTGAAAATCCCAGGGAAGAAATCCTATATAGTCCCAATCTGGGGATAACAGGCAAGTAACTCCCAGTATATTTGTGCTCTAGAAATAAAGGCCATGCTGGTGTGTTTGATGTGCCAGACACAAAGGCACAGCATGTTACAATTGAAAGAAATTTTTTTTGGGGGGGTATATTGTTTGGTCATCCCTGTGACAAACAAGAAAGCTAAGGTCAAGAGAAAAATGTTTTTGCTATGCTCCTTGGTCATTCGTGACTGGGCCAGAACTTGAGATTGACTTTATATAATGTCTGGGGAAGCAGAACTGGTTTACAAAAACTCCATTTTACAATGCCAGGAGAGCCCTATCTCTTTGCTGCCACTCAAGCCCCTGTATTTAATTTTTTTGAAATAAAAAACATTAAATGTATATTAAACTTTTGATGTTTATTTGAGGAGCATTTACCCATTAAATTCTAGGCTTCACCTATGTGGGTAAAGAGGGTAGCTACACCCAGTGGTGTTTTTGAGTATGTTCCTGGTTCTGTGCTTAGGAATTACTCCTGACAGGGCTTCGGTGACCATATGTGGTGCTGGGATACAACCTGGGTTGGCTGTGTGCAATGCATATGCCCTATCTGCTGCACTAGTCCATCATTTTTGAATATGCACATATTCAAAACATATCTTCATTGTTTCAAGTTGTTATTTTTGTAACAAGCTAGCCCACACATATAAAAGCAAAGTTTAATAATCAAATGAGAATACAAAGGTTTAAATGTGCCCAGGTTGTCCCTTAATTAATCTGGGCTGCCTCTTTCTTGTCAGTGTTTTAGTTCCTCACATATCAAAAATGTTTTCTAGTTCAAAGTTGCCTGAGAATCATGGAGGTTTCCACAAAAAGCTCTTCCTATTTCCTGTTTTCTGACAGAAGCAGTGCTTGGAAAGAAGAATAAATGCCTTCTCTGTCTTTTGTAGTTGGTGTGCCCCAGTTCAGAGTTCACTGCCTTCTGGCTGCACCTCTCCTCAAGAACATTTTTGTGCCACTCATTTGTGGGGCTAGTGGACATATGCTCAGGCTCACATATCATCTGATCCCCTGGTAGTGCAGGAACGTGGCCTAATCCTCATGGCATCAGAGCCCACAGTCTCCTGACTACAGTGCTGCCTTATGAGTGCAATCTTCCATCAAATATGGATTCATAAATATATTTATGGCTAATGTCCCACAGAGGTAGCCCATTGATCAATGAGAACATAGCAGGGACAGGAGCAGTTGGATCCAAGATGGTGGCAAATGTCTTTCTTTCTTTCTTTCTTTCTTTCTTTCTTTCTTTCTTTCTTTCTTTCTTTCTTTCTTTCTTTCTTTCTTTCTATCTTTCTTTCTTCTTTCTTTCTTTCTTTCTTTCTTTCTTCTTTCTTTCTTTTTCTTTTCTTTCTTTCTTCTTTCTTCTTTCTTTCTTTCTTTCTTTCTTTCTTTCTTTCTTTCTTTCTTTCTTTCTTTCTTCTTTTTCTTTTTTCTTTCTTTCTTTCTTTCTTTCTTTTCTTTCTTTTTCTTTCTTCTTTTCTTTCTTTTCCTTTTCTTCTTTCTTCTTTTCTCTTTCTTTCTTCTTTCTCTTTCTTTCTCTTTCTTTCTTTCTTTCTATTCTTTCTTTTTTTCTTTCTTCTTTCTTTCTTCTCTTTCCTTCTTCCTTTCCTTCCTTCCTTCCTTTTTCCTTCCTTCCTTCTTCCTTTCTTCCTTCCTTCCTTTCTTTCTTTCTTTCCTTTCTTCTTTCTTTCTTTCTTTCTTCCTTCCTTCTTTCTTTCTTTCTTTCTTTCTTTCTTTCTTTCTTTCTTCTTTCTTTCTTTCTTTCTTTCTTTCTTTCTTTCTTTCTTTCTTTCTTTCTTTCTTCTTCTTTCTTTCTTTCTTTTCTTTCTTCTTTTCTTTTCTTTTCTTTTTTTTTTGGCTTTTGGCTTTTGGCTTTTGGGCCACACCTAACAGTGCTCAGGAGTTACTCCTGGCTGTCTGCTCAGAAATAGCTCCTGGCAGGCACAGGGGACCATATGGGACACCAGGATTCGAACCAACCTCCTTAGGTCCTGGATTGGCTGATTGCAAGGCAAACGCCATTGTGCTATCTCTCCGGGCCCAATGTGTTCATTTTCTTGCCCATACATAATATGTTCATCTTTTGCTCCCTGTCATAGAAATGTTCTTCAACACATTCAGTGTCTTATCAAAGACACGCCCTTTGCTGTTTACTGTTCATAGTCCCAGACTTGCTGCACACACCCATCAGATATGAAATCTCTGGTTGCCTGGCTCGGTTTAGCATCATAACAATCCAGGATCCCGACAGTGACAGAGTCACAACAGCCTTCACTCTCTTCACAGACAAGCTCACACACAGAAAAATGTGAGCATGTGCAGCTCCTGATTCCTTTTTCTTCAGCCCTACTCAGCTTCACTCCTTGGCTTCACACAACTTGGTCATGAA